>NC_071508.1:100116673-100716673 GCF_027887155.1 Malaclemys terrapin pileata
TAATTTACCTTTTTATGTTTTCATGGCACATTTGTGTCACCATGGGCCAATATGTACCAACGTGTGTGTGTTATACTGAACACCTAATAAAGCCAGAACTTCCAGATATCTTCCTTTCCACACTTGAAATGTGTCAGGAGCCCTCACCTACAGCTGGTCAGGAATTTTTTTGGTGAAACAGTTTTTATTGGAAAACGTTGATTTGTCAAAACCAGAATTTTTCATGGAAACTTATCAGTTTCAATGAAACATCTCAGGTTCAGAGTAGAATCTGTGATCAGAAAGAGACAAAGCCAGATCTGCATCCCTATTCTTCCTGACTCAGAGCAGGGTCTTGAACCTGGGTCTACCACATGAAAGACATGTACCCTAACCACCAGGCTATTGACATTTCTGGGATGGGGGTGGCTGGCGCACTGGTGTGCACATAACTCATGTATCAGTACGGAATGAAACAAAATTGCAAAACTGATTTTTTGCAAAATAGAATTATTGTGTTCCAACCAGCCCCCTCCTAAGCTTCCATTTATACCAGAAACCTGCTAACACATCTTGTCAGGGAAGAGATGCAATACCACCTGACCTATGTGTTTAGTCAATACTAAGCAATGCAGCTTGAATGTTCAATAATGAATACTCACAAAAACAAAACAAAACAAAACTATCTACAAGCCAAGGATTGGTAAATAATTCTGAACAACAAATAACTGAGGAAAACCATAATCTCCTTGCAAAATTTTACAAACTGAGGCAAAATTAGTCAAGTAATTTGCTGAGTTCTGTTTATAAGTAAGTTGTGTACCTGGATGTGATAGTGTTATGATTATGAAAAGGGGATTTTTCCCCCCTAAAAGGACATAACCTTATGCAATGCATATTGAGTTTTCATATTGTCTGCACCTTCTGTATTGTTAACTGAATTTTCATTTTCCTGTGATTACGAACACAAATTGCCATTACTCATTCTCAAACTCTCCATGTGTAAACCATCTAAATGTTATCCTCTGATAAATGAAACTCCACTTCTTAATGCACATCTCACATGCAAATTTACTTTACTCATGTCTATGCATATGGTGCAAATGGCCAACTATCAAACATATTTGTTTCTGATACTAGAAAACATTATGACATTAACTTGAGGACACGTGTCAAGTGAAAAATAGGGAAAAAATAGAATCAGAGCCTTTTAACTTAATCCAGGCAGATGTCCCTGATTCAACAGATAGAATGGCATGAGACACAAAAGGATATTGTAACAGATCCTCTGCTCAATAGAAACTATTGCAGTGATGATAGTTAACAATAAAATACCTGACCACTGACACTGAAATTCAGAAGCTTATCCCACCTATGAGGTGTATTGTGCTAAATGTTACATTTTATTATTTGTTCTATCATATACAGCATGTGGCAGCACCGAGTTGTTTTAGAAAGTGTCATTGGCAACTGACTCAAGGAATTGTCTAAAGGAACTTAAAGTTGTGAGCTAAAATAATTATAACATTTAACATACGTATTAGTCAATAAACATCTGTATATTATAATATTTTAGCAGGGTGATAGGTTTCAGAGGGGTAGCCATGTTAGTCTATATCAGTAAAAACAATGAGGAGTCCTTGTGGCACCTTATAGACTAACAAATTTATTTGGGCATAAGCTTTCATGGGATATAACTCACTTCATCAGATGCATGGAGTGGAAAATACAGTAAGCAGGTTTCCACTCCATGCATCTGATGAAGTGGGTTATATCCCATGAAAGCTTATGCCCAAATAAATTTGTTAGTCTATAAGGTGCCACAAGGACTCCCATTGTTTTAGCCGGGTGAGCTATTCACAGCTAGCAATATATTCAACAAATATGGCCCCTTTTTCTCTTTATGAATTATCTGTGAAGAGGCTTCAGTTATGCTGAATGGGGTCTTTATTCAAAATAACTTGAAGGATTTAGGTGTACATATTTTAATTTATAGATTACTTGCAAATTATTATCTATGACTATGGCTTTGCGTGGTTTGTGGTAAGAGACTTTCTCCTGTCCCATAACTGAATTACTGCCAAACCCATAAACAATCAAGAGAGCTATATGAATTTTTACAATCCAAAAATTCACATGTATACATGTTTTCATAAGTATCTGCAACTCTATTAACATTCTGGTGACAAAAATCCACATGTACAAATATTTTCAGAAGATACAAATGTTGTGACTTTTAATCACAAATGTTTGCAAACACTTTGGCCGCATCTACACGATGAGCTATGGGTGTGACTCTCCTATCTGTATACACATATTTATGCCAGCTTGATAAGACAGCTAGCAGGAGCGTAAATAGCAGCATAACCATGGTAGCAAAGACAGCAGCAGCAGAGATATGGTGGAGCAAATCCACCTGAAACTGGTGAGCATGTTCTCAACACAGCTCACCCATGCCTTCACTGCCTATATCCATGCTACAGCGGCTACCTACTATTTATACTCACGCTAATTCGATGAGACCTAGCACAAATGTGTGTACATGAGCAGAGGACTCACATCCGTAAGTAACTCTTAGCGTAGACATAGCCTTTGAAGCATTATTCACCCAACTCCAAATGTAACACTCAGTATTTGTATTACAGTAATTCCTACAGGCCCCAACTGAGATCAGGGCACCATTGTACTTAGGTGCTATGCATACACATAGAAAGAGACAACAGCTGTACCAATAAACTTATAATCAAAATAGGCAAGGGATGGGAGGGATTGCAGTGTTACAAATTTAACCTAAGCCATGTTCAGAGTAAGACCTTGTGATACCTGTATTATCTAATGCACATCTGCCAGAAAATGAGAGAAGCACAAAACATGATAGAAGCACAAGCGTATATGCTTGCTAAAAACCAGGTATCTGTCAATAAAATGCAAGAACTTATAGAGGAAACTTGTGAAAATGCAGGTCTTTGAAAAGATTTTATTTTACAGGTGGTCAGTAGCAAAGAGATGAGTTATCTGTAGTTCACTATTAACGGTCTGTAAATGATCCATTGGTAGGTGTTGGTGACATAATTCTGAAAGTGACAAAATTTAGTGATTCCATGCACATTGAGGGAAGACGTGCAATGTTACATTCATTAAGAACATAATGCAAAAGGAATACCAGACAAAAAATATTGTTCATATAGTTTTGAAATATTCATTGTTTTACAGCAGTCTAAGAACCATCATATCTTCAAGTACCAGACAAGATCATGACAAAATCCATTAACTCACCTTATATTTTGAAGGTAGATCATTTAGTGGTAGTTGATTCATATTCAAACTATTTTGAATTGAATCTTCTACAACAGTGGTTCTCAAACTTTTGTGCTGATGACCCCTTTCACATAGCAAGCCTCTGTGCGATCCCCCTAATAAATTAAAAACACTTTTTTATATATTTAACACCATTATAAATGCTGGAGGCAAAGCGGGGTTTGGGGGTGGAGGCTGACAGCTCGCGATCCCCCATGTAATAACCTCGCGATCCCCTGAGGGGTCTCGACCCCCAGTTTGAGAACACCTGTTCTACAAGATACCCTTAGTGAAACAGTAATTTGCCATATAAATATATATATTTTAACAGAGAATTTTTGATTAAATGTTTTCAGCTAGCGCTGCACAGTATACTAATACAAAATTCAAAACATTCCCACTTGGAGTCTTGAGCATGTTACCTTAATCTAAGGTACCCAACAGCCAAATGGAATAGCAAATTAAACTGTTCAAATTGTCAACAGTCAAATTAGGATGCTTGTTTGACTATACTTTAAGATACCCCAAGAGGACAATCTGCATTCAAAGAATATCAGGGTTGGAAGGGACCTCAGGAGGTCATCTATTCCAACCTGCTGCTCAAAGCAGGACCCATCCCCAGACAGATTTTTGCCCCAGATCCCTAAATGGCCCCCTCAAGGATTGAACTCATAACCTTGGGTTTAGCAGGCTAATGCTCAAACTACTGAGCTAGCCCTTGCCCAGTTACTAAAGGTAGACATCTGAAAACAGGTTTTTGGTGGTCAAACTGCACAACTGTGACACAATTAAGAAACTGACAGTTTGTAACCACATTAAAAACTACTAAGAACTTATCTCAGTTTATACAATAGAGTTACCTTACATGGGTTCAGAAGAAACATGAAAGATATATTGAAGGTTTCAGGTGCAGACACTAACAGTTGGAATATCACTTTCTTACATACCATACACTGATGTTCAAATTAGGTCAAAAATAGGAGGAGAAATTCCACAGAAGTGCTGGCAAATTCAAAAGCATTTTCCATCCTGTTGTATAACTATCTAGAAATAATGTCACCACGGTCATTTTTAAAACTTTGTTGTGGCTTTTGGAGACTGAATGATGAGGAAGGAGGGGAGATCAGACAGATATAATAGAGTTGTTTAGATATTAGATATAATTAGACTGGATAAGAGTAGGAAAAGAGGCATGACTAGGGAAAGGATAGGAGAGAGATGCAAGAGTGGGAAGCAAGGGGATAAGGGTAATGACATGAGCCCAGAAACCAGGGCTCAAGAAGAAAGATTGTTATTCAGTTCCAGTTGCCCATAGGTAATGGGTCACTGTCAATGTAGTCTCACCTATGCAACCGCCAAGACTTCTGTGCCAGCAAATCATCAAGTGATCACCATCAGTAAGAGCAGGGGAGAGAGCAGGCATCGGTTCAGCCATTAGAAAAATCATGTTCTCAACCGGGACCAGCATGGCCAGCTTCAGTACATGTCTCCCAGAGAAGCTGGGGCAACAGAAGTGAGAGTACCCAGCAGAAGGTTCCTTATCTGCTGACTCTGAGTGACCATGTACATTTGATAGTCGTCTTCTCAGCACACATCAGTGCTGTGTATGAGGAGAGGGGTGCCCTCCAGAGGGATAGGAGCACTCACAAGAAGAAATAGGATAACAGTTGTTAGACACAACCAATTAAAGCCATCATCTCCTCCCATACACCTACTAAGCTTTTCTCCCCCCGCCATGGTGCTTGTACACCTTATTGAGGAATCTGTATAAGATGGGTCCCATCTGGGATGTGATGAGATCATCTTTGAAAATATGTGCTTTCTGTTGAAAGAAATGCTTTAAGGGAGGGGAAACTTGGGATATTTATCTTGAAGCAGTACTTTTATGAAGCATGTCACTGTTGTGTTAGAGTTAGTGCCCAGGAAATAATAAACAAATATCAAAATTTGTCAATGTAAAAATAATGTATTCTGCATAATGCCAGTGAGGCTGTAGTAACACCAATAGGTAAGGTTGCCTAACACTTTCCATTATAAGGCCCTGTATTCAGTTGCTTTTAACTTTGCTACATTTTGATCATGGGCTAAAATTTTCATGCTTGTTCTTGTACTCAGGCCGATTATTTGTTTACTCAGAAATTTTCAGCAAAAGCTTATCAGCTGTTTATGAAAGTGAATCTAGGAAAACGGGTGACTGTTCCAATGTTAAAATTTTTCCTAACTATTTCTTTGAAGAGCTCTAACATTTGAAGTTTGGCAAGAGGATAGTCCTGGAGTCAGAGAGGTGCATTTTTATGTTCCAGTGAAAATCCACCTAGATTTATGTGCTCCTGAAAAATCACCATTTGCATGTCCTCAGTAGAGGCTTGCTCCTCTGAAAATCAGACTGCACAGAGTATGATTCAGTCCCACAAAGTTACCTGTGTGCCAGCCAAACTGTGAACCATCCCAGGCACAGAACTACAGCTTTGGATGGGAGGAACAGGGGGAGTTGCAGCTGCCACAGTTCCTTTGATCTATGGGAAAGAAGGGGCTAAAGTAAGAAGTCAGTGGACTTATGCCAAGTCCATGTCTCTTCCTACTTAAATCAGAAGAAATATTTTAAGTTTCCACTTCAAGTGCAGTTAAAGTCTGTGTATCTTAAACCTACCTTTAATTGTGCATAACAATAGACATGGTCAAGGTGCTAACAGTTGAATCTCCTCATGCTGGAATCCCTTTGGAAAAAGAACCTTCCCAAAACACAACAAGAAAAATATGTTTAGTGAGAATCCTGAAGTCTCCCAAGCCACCTGGGAACACTGGTTTATATCTGATGTGGTTGCCAGGCAACCATCACAATCTTTCAGTTACTAAAAATGATTTGACTGGAGTTGACCTTACTTTTATGTTAAGGTTACCCCTGCAGCCTTCCCCAAAATAGCAGAATTCTGTCAAACTGCCAGAAACAAAATTCTGTCATTACACAGAAAATTTTGCAGCCCATTAGTCCATAATATGAATGAATGCCTTTAGCCACTCCAGAGGGGGAGACACAAAAACGACTGATTTATTTCATTTAGAACAAGGTTTTCACTTTTCACCACATGTACATTCTTTTTTTCCCTATGAACATTCATAAGGATTTAAAGCCTGTACACTTTGGGCCCAATTCTGCAGTCCTGATGCAAGCAACCCCCTATTAGATTTAATGGGAATGTTGCCTTATTTAACAAAACAAAACAGAGGCCAACAGCTACAAAGAAGTTTGTTAATGTCAAATACACTGTCAGACCAACACAACAACAACTTAAATAACTAAGGAGTCATATGACAAATGTTATTAACACTTTCATTATTTATCACATTCTACCAGTCAGCCATAGATCTCAAAGTGTGTTACATAAGTGCACAGATATCATTCCCATTTTACAGTCAGGAGAACTGAGGAAGAGAGAAGTTAAATGACTGATATTAAGGGCATGTTGACACTTATCGGTAGATTGGCACCGCTAGAATCGATGCAGCGAGTGTCGATTTAGCGGGTCTGGTGAAGACATGCTAAATCGATGGGAGAGTGCTCTCCCATCTATTTGTGTACTCTACCTTCCCGAGAAGCGTAAGGGAAGTCAATGGGAGAACGCTTTTCCGTAGACACAGTGCAGTGTAGCCACCGTGGTAAGTGGATATAATTACGTCGACTTCAGTTATGTTATTCACATAACTGAAGTTGCGTAAATTAGATCGATTTACCGCGGTACTGTAGATCAGCCCTAAATTACGGTGTGAGCATAGGCAAAGTCAGAACTATTCAGGTTCCTGTCTCCCAGTCCTGTGCTCTATCCACTAGTTTGTATAACATTGTCTATAGACACTCGTATGCACCAGTGGGAAAGGAGTACAGAAGGAGTAGCTTTCTTCTAACACTGAACAAAGACATTGATTAGAAAAAGACAGACAGTATAATCTTTAAAGCTACTTTATCACTGCTCTGCTTTTGTGTACAGCCATTGCCTAGAATCTTTCAGTCCCAATCCTGGCTTCTTGATACCATTTTTAAAGAATGAGTATGGTACACACATACTCACACTGCTCTTAATATATCAAGTTAAAAATCCCTCTGCCATGGGATGTAGTGAAGGCCAAAAGTATAACTGGGTTCAAAAAAGAATTAGTTAAATTCATGGAGGATAAGGTCCATCAATGGCTGTTAGCCAAGAAGCTGGGACTGGACAACGGGGATGAATTACTCTAAATTGCCCTGTTCTGTTCATTCCCTCTAAAACATCTGGCACTGGCCACTATCAGAGACAGGATACTGGGCTAGAATGGCCCATTGGTCTGACCCAATATTGTTGTTCTTATGTTCTCTTAACAGTCATAACTCACTGTTTCTTCCCAGCCAAAGTGATAGCAGCTATTTTGGCAAAACAAACAAACAAAAAAAATCCTCCATGGTCTGCAAACTCAACTAAACATTTTACTTTGGTCAGCATCAGCAGTTTCTTGTCCTGAAATAAGATCTGGTTATATCAACATGGTGTTCACTTCACACACTTTGATTCAGTATTCTTTGGGGTGAGACTTGCCAACATGAGAAGGGTGTAAAGATCTATGACACAGAGCTCACCCATTCAGGAACTGTCTGGGATTGAGTCTCATGTACTCAAAGGGCATTTTACACCACTCTGACTCTGTAAAGGGTGTTAAAGTAAGTGTAAAAATTTAATTTTCAGAGCAGTGTAAAGAAAATCAGGATTCCCAATATGGAGACAAGAGATAAAAGATTGCAATCACCTGGATCTAGATATTTCTCTTGCATTTCATAAGCCAGGACTTAAATATTCAGCGTCTCTTGTTGCAGCGGCTTCAACTTCCACATTAATTACAAAATTACTGTATATGGATTGGAAGTTTTGTTTGGCCCCTATTTTAAACAAAAAATTTACATGAAGCACTATTATTTTGAAAGTATTTGATCTGTTCACGATGGAAAAGTTACATGCTGATTTAAAAACGGAAAAGTATATCTGTATCAAAGCTTATGAAGCTGATTTCTAATGAACTGAAATGTTAATCTTCCTTTGTCCGGAATCAAAACAACAAATCATCTTATTGTCTGCATTTATGAGTTGCCCTTTGCTGTGGTATCTGAGTAACAAATTCCTAGCACTTAGTATGTTACATATATTAACTACTGTTCTGCATCCTACCAACACCCTTGCGAGGCAGGATGCTACTATTCCAATTTTACATAAGAGAAACCGAGCCACAGAGAGAATAAGGGTACATCTACACTACAGCGGGGAGTCGATTTAAGATACACAAATTCAGCTACGTGAATAGTGTAGCTGAATTCGACGTATTGCAGCCGACTTACCCCGTTGTGAGGACGGCGGAAAAATCGACTTCTGCCGCTTTTTGTCGGCGGCGCTTACTACCACCTCCGCTGGTGGAGTTAGAGCGCCGATTCGGGGATCGATTGTCGCGTCCCGACGGGACGCGATAAATCAATCCCCGAGAGGTCGATTTCTACCTGCCGATTCAGGCGGGTAGTATAGACCAGACCTAAGTGTCAGAGCCAGGATTAGCACTTAAAAGGTCTGAGCACAGTACTGAGAGCCACAGTTCCTAAGATGGTACCTCATTCTCTAACAGAAAGTAACCTGACATTTCCTTAGAAACAGATAAACTCACAAATTTTAGCTAGAATAAGGCACAAAAATGATCTGATTCAATAAAATTCTGAATCTAAATTTACCACTTCTGGGTATAACAAATATACATGAGTGTAGGGGCTGAAGAAATGCAAACATCCAAACAAAGAGGCCCAGAAGCTTACAAGACTTGGAATGCTCACTGGAAGAGCAGATGGCTTCCTCCATTGGGCTAGCCAATATGTCAGACAGATGACTTATTGAAGATGACTAGGCAGAATTTGGGATGTGGCATTTAAGCCCAAGGATAATACGGCCATCCTGAAAATCTTGTATGCATATTGTCCAGTGTAGGTCAGCAAGATCCAGGTTTCATGTATATTTTAGCTAGACAAAGAACCATTTTCACCATGGAACTCCTGTAAATGTTTTGCTGAGTGTTTATTAAGGGGAAGTGATAGCTTTAGCCAATCATCACTCCTTTCTAAAAATGCATGCTATTACAACTACTATGGAAACAAACAATTATGCCTCTCTTGAGGTCATAGCCTGAAGCTCATATTCAGATATATTCCTAGTTAACTCAGTGGGAATTGTGGGTGCTCAGCATCTCTCTAAGTCAGGCCACTTTTATTTACTGAAGGAGCCTAACTTTAGACACCTAATTTCAAAAATTTGTGACCCAAGAATCTTAAAATTATTTCTTACCAGAAGCAAGATCTGTACAATTTCTCTACCAGGTTTTCAATGATCTGATGTGGTCTATTTCTTATGCAACAACCATTACTGATGGGGAAAGTCAATTTCAGCTGCTGAAGTATAAGCAACAATATAATAAACATCACACTTGTGATGGCATAGTCAATACAGTGTCCTTTCCACTCTTTACCAGTTGGACAAACCTCTGAGGTAACTGGAGTTGTGGAAGCACATTTAGGAGATTTCTTTGCATTAAATTCTATTCATCTCAACTTCATGTGCTCAGTGCTAAGGTGCTAGAAGTTGTGTAAAATAAGAATAATAAGCAAATATAGACTGGACCCATTTGACATTTGAATATTGCCAACTCATTGAGAATGTACCTGCCACCTCATTTTGGCCCTCATGTAGGGTATTGATTAACATGGTTACATTTAGGAGGACCTTTTTGATATTCCATCCTGACAAGAAATTTTTAAAAAGTGGCTTTTATGATTAGCTGAAGTAATATGTTAACAGAGTCTCGTGATAAACTTATCAGAAAGCTGCAATGAATGATAGGGAAACAGGGACAGGATTCAAAACAGGGGAGTGTGATTTAAAAAAAAACATTTAAAATATATATCTTAAATAGCACTAATTGTTGTCAATGTATAGGAATTTTCATTTATATACAACAACAGGACAGGCAACAATGTACCTAGTGAAAAAATATTCACAGTAATGAATGCTTTTTGGAAGAAGGACAAAAAGTGGAATGTAAGCAGATAGGTTAGTAAAAATGATTAGTTAGGAACTATTTGGATAGTAAATGCTATGAGTTTTATGACTGGCTGTCAGGAACCAAATGTATAAAATAAACCTTATATAAGATATAGAGAAGCCTGGAAATAAGTTTGTAAATGTGTGTTTAGCCTTTTTTGGAATCTAATATTAGAAAAGGACATCAGAAAAAGTATGCAATCATCTTGTGCACCTCTTTGATTGTAAATATATATATATATTTTTTAAAAAAGCTTTCACCCCAGGTAAGAAGGGCTAGAAATGCTTGAAGTATGCCAGCAGGAGGAGTGTTTAGACACCACGATAATAGGTGCTAGATGTACCAAGTAGGCTGGAGAAAATACTGATGGGCAGAGGAAAGCACTTTGAAGAGTTGGCTGCCACAGTGCAGTCTCATTTGGTTCAAGGCACACATCCACAAATGGTCAATTCAGGCTGTAGGTTTAGGAATGCTCCTGGAGTTATTACTGATACTAAACTCTCACACAGTAGCATCCATGAATAATATTTTCTGCACTCTCTGGCTTGGAGACCACACCCCATTCTGGTGAGTGATAACCTGTCCTCAGTTACACATGCCTTCATCACCTACCATCTGGACTACAGCATTGCAGCTGGGAAGCTGGTCTGCAAAATATCTAGAATTTTTGGAAAAAAATTAATCCCAAATCAGGACAAAGCAAAAAACTCAATTTTTCGTGAACATAAACTCAGCAATATTTTGTTTCAGAAACAAACATTGCCACTGCTACAATGTATTGGTGTTTCCAAAACAAAATGCTCACCCCACCTTCATGCCAGCCTACCTGGAGGACTACCTGACTTCCCACTTAGCGGGTTGCTGAATTGCCTGGCACCCAGCATCCCTGGGGCTGCCTGGCCGGGCAGCCCACTCACCAGACAAGCCGCCTGGGTAGCTAGACAGCCTGGGAGCCAGCCAGCCCGCCCATCTACCCAGCACTCAGCCTGGGAGACTGGTACACTGGGGAGCCAGGTGGGCTGGCGAGAAACTAGCTGTCCAGCCTGCCTGGTTTCTGTCAAAGCTTTTATTTTGATTCCCTCAAATCATCATTTTCTGGCAGAAAACTGTTCTTTCAGAAAATTTTCAACCAGTTCTAATTGTGATATATCTGGGCACAAAGCCATCAGCCCCTAGGAAACTCCAAGTAATTCCGAATGTGGTAGCATGTCTCCTCAGCAACACGGGCTTCTGTGGGCACATTAAACCTGACCACCACTCGTAACACTGGCTTCTCATGTAATATCCAGTGACAGGAAAAGTCTTGGCCTTTATCTTCATGGACCTTAAAGGCCCGAGTACAGCATTTCCAAAAGATTGCCTAATACTCAAAGATAAGACTTGTTGACAGCGACACTCCTCGGACACAATGGAACTTTCTACTACAAGACCATCTGTGCAGGCGCTTTATGGAGGGCTGGTCCCAGAATGTGGAACAAACTCCCACAGGAACTAGGAAGTTCCACAAGCCTCACCACCTTCCTCTCCAAGTGCGAGGTGCACTTTTTTCACCTTGCCTTCCCTCCCAAACACATGGCAACATGTGCGTATTATTTTTTCAAAAAGAGTCCTACCAAAACACATACAATTTTCTCCACCAGGGAAAGGATGAGAGAGAAAATAAACTATATGTCACAGATGTTAGTCACATCACTTAATGTACTACTGGAAGGTGCTCAGACACTACAGTGATGAGGGTAGTAAAAGAACTTATATAGAACAGAAAATGCACAGGAATAGGAAATCTAAGATTAGACATGGTCATGGAAAATTATTTTTATTAGTTTTGTAACCCTTCTGCCCATCTAAGTTGACAGCAACAAGGGCCGGGTATCTAGGGGTTCCGTTTCAATAACACAATGCAAAACCGGCTCGAGCCCCCACCCAGTGACCTGGGACAATTACATACAACCCCCTGGGTGCCTCTAAGAGGCAATACTTCCCCTCTCGCAAGCACGGAGTCTGAGTGTAACAGAAAACGTTTAATAACATGAGGTAACGACATCAGCATTAAATTGGAAAAACACCACAAACAGGATTCATAACACAAACCATGAACAAAAAAACCCACCCCAGCAAGTTGGGCTGTGTCCTTTCCCTTGGGTTCTTGAAACCAGCAACCCAAGGATCACCAAAGTCCCAAAAGTCCAACAACCCCCCAAAGTCTCTGTCCCTGGTCAGTGCAGCCCCAGAGTTCGGGGGGGGGGGGGCACGCAGGGTATTAAGGGGCACCTTACGTGATCCGAGGCCAACGGGGTTCCGCCGCAGCCTTCACCACGAGCCGCTCCACTCCACCAGCTGCCCCGTGAGCTGCTCCCGCCGTCCCACGAACTGCTCTGGCAGCTGCTCCACTCTGCTCACCGACCTGTGAGCCGCTCAGCTCTGCTCCACTTCAGCCGTCCCTTGGGCCGCTCCCACAAGGCTCCGCTCCACTCCACTCCACTCACCGACCTGTGAGTTGCTCAGCTCCATTCCAACCATCCCTGCAAGGCTCCACTCTGCAAGCTGCTTCACCAGCCGCTTAGCAATATAGCTTCAGGCTCCCCCACTAGTTAACACAGCCTCAGTGATCTCAGCTCTTAATAGCTCTTTTGTGATTTCAGCTCTTAGCAATTTCAGCTCATAGTAGGGGAGCCCCAGTGCTAGTGCACCATTGGCCCAAAGTGAATTCAGCTCAGCAGTCTGTAACTAGACTTATAATGGAATCAAAGTTAGCTCTGATATTCAACAGTGGAGAGAGGAGGTAGTGCAATTGGTGTTTCAACCCCTCAGAGAGGGCCCATACCATCAGGTACAAACACCTGTCCCCATCCTCTCTCTATTCACTGGGTTTTGTAACCCATGCCCCTTGTCAAGCAAGTGCTACTTAGGTAATGGTGAAGGACTCACTCAGTCCTTCTGTCATACAACAGTTTCACTGGCCTTGATTCACAGAATCAGGGTAACAAAACTTTATTCTTCCTGTCCCAATAACAGAGAAAACTGGGGATCCCACACCAGCCAAAGTAACCACTTTGAGTTGCTGTTGTTTCATGCCAGGCGAGTGGGTGTGCCTATGCAAACAAGATCAGCCCCTGGAGTTCTTTTCCACACTCGCCATAATTCACCACCAGATGTCAGGGTAGAGCTCATCCTGACTCTGCTTACAGTTTTATACACCATAGTCTGCATGTACACTGCTATACCATATATAGCAAGATATTTAAGCACAGTCCTACCTTTAACTATGTGACTGATCCCTTTGACTTCAATAGAACAATTCCTACTTAAAAATTAGGCGTGTGTTTAAGAGCATCTTGCTGAACTGTGACTTCAATAAGAGGTCAGACATAAAACATAGGAACATAAATATACACAATAGTTCTATCTACATTGTAAATACTACCATATTGGAGGACCCAATTAAAATGTGGTTGATCCTGAACTGGTGAAAACACAGTGTGATTTTACAATGTAGACCAGAGCAAAGAGTACTAAAGCCCCGTTAAATCTCAAGTCTGTAACATGGTATAAAAAACACAGCCATGTGCCATCCAATCTGTAAGTCTAAACAGCAATTCACACAGCTAAAACTTCAAATATCACCAAGGAATCCAGCTCACACATATGTCAAATTGACAGTGGCTATACATGGAATGTACTGATCTTTAAGGATTTGTGCAGAGTTGTACAAGATAAATTGCACTATTAACACCATGTTCATAGAGTTCATCGATTCATAGATTGTAAGGACAGAAGGAACCATTGTAATAATCTGGTCTGATGTCCTGTATAAACAGGAGTTCCCTGAATTAATTTTTGTTTGAAATAGAGCGTATCTTTTAGGAAAAAATATCAAATCTTTATTTAAAAATTGTAAGTGACAGAGAATCCACCCCAACTCTTATTGAATTGTTCCAATGATTAATTACCCTCACTATTAAAAAAAATGCACCCCATTTCTAGTCAATTTGTCTAGTTTCAACGTCCAGTCTTTGGGTCTTGTTATACCTTTTATATGCTAGATTGAAGAACTCTCTATCAAATTTCTGTCCCCCATGTAGGTGCATCTGAACTGTGTTCAAGTTGCCCCTGAACCGTCCCTTTGAGAAATGAAACAGACTCAAGGAGCTTAATCTATCACTATAAGGCTTGTTTTTCAATGCTTCAATAATCATTTGTGTGGCACTTCTCTGAATCCTCTCCTATTTATCAGTATCCTTCTTGAACTGCAGACACCACAAGTGGACATAGTATTGAAGGAGTGGCTGTATCAGTGCCAAATATAAAGGTAACATAGCTTCCCTACTCCTACTCAAATATTCCCTTTTTATATCTCATTAGTCTTTTTGGCCACAGCATTGCACTGGAAGCTCATGTTCAGCTGACCATGCACCATCACTTCCAACTTCTTTTCAGAGTCACTGTTTCCCAGGATAGAGGCCCCATCCTATATGGTCTACATTCTTTGTTCCTAAATGCATAACTTTGTATTTGGCTATATTACACCACATATTGTTTGCTTCTGCTCAGTTAACCAAGTGATCCAGACCATTCTGTATCAATCATGAGCTGACATAAATAGCTGCACAGAGGAAGCCATTTGCAGTACACAAGTTTTATTGGATCTCCAAAGCCCAGGAACTATGCTATATAATCTTGAATTCCATCTACTTGCATCTCATCTTTTAACTATTTACATACACCCACACATGCATATCTATATATACACACACAAATACAGACATCCCATAACAGGTGGAAGGACTCTTTGTTACTTGCTGGTATAAAAACCTTCCTACCTACTATGATCCTTGACTGTGCTTTCTAGGCAATACCATAATAGTGATAATATACAGAAAATGCAGATTGAAAAAATTCCAATGAAATGGCTTTTCATTGGAATTTAGTAATTTCTCCAATCAAAGTGTTCCACAGACTAATTTCAACTAAGTTCCTCCAGAAATCAGGCAGGGTTCAGAACACTTTCCACATCCCACAGACACCTGCCTGGTTTCCTACCAGTTCACCTGGCAGGCAGGTAGAGACCCCAACGTCCATGGCTCTAGGACATTCATCCTGGCAAACTGTCCTGGAGTCAAGGACACTAGGGATTCCGGCATCCACAACCACAGAGACCAAAGGGGCTTCTATGGTCCACTGTCCTGGGGGCAGCCAGCCAGATGGACTGCTCCAGAATTGGGAACCCCAGGGCTTTTCCTTTTGTGGAGAATTTCAGTTTTTGTCAAATCAACCCCAAAACAAATGTTAAAATATTGAAAACCTCTGTGAATTTCCTTTCTCCAACAAGCTCTAATATTCAAATTTAAAACTACATTTATAAGTGGTGAGTCTATAAACAATATAAATGTTTGAATATCCTTTAATTTAAGGAAAGTGACATACCAAAATAAAGTATATAGTGTACAACCACACATTTGTAGCTGATCATGCACCTTGCGTTTTTTTGATTGGGTGCAGAATTGGACCAGGTCATTTATTTTAATGTTCTCATACAAACATGAGAGTTATAATGCACACAGTGTCCTGTCCAGGTCTAACAGTGACCAAACTGGGTCTGGTGAAAAGCTGAGATTTATGTAAACCTTAAACAACTAAAAAAAAATATCTACCAATATTTCAGAAAGCGTCAAGGCACTAGTCCTTACCAAGGCCAACAGATTAAATCCCATTCTGAGTTCACAGATCAAACCCCTTTTGAGTTATCATGCAACAGAATATTTTTGGCAAAATTCAGACAAGTGCAAATTTCTCTTACTTTGAAACCCCTAAATCAGAGGAGCAATTTTCCAGTTTATTTCACAGAAGCAAAAAAATAGCTAATCTAGCATAAAAGCACTCTGATTTTTTCAGGTGGATTGTCAGAGTTTGGATGAAAATAGAGAGGGGGTCAGTAACAGCCTACTAATAAAACACTACATTAACTGGAGAGACTACAGTCTCTCCAAAATGATTTTCACTTATAAAATGCCAAATCACGTTACCAGCATTCATGCTTCTTTGACAGGTCTAGAGAAACTGAGCTGCCCAAGGTCAAAGAGCAAGTCAATGACACACCTGGACACAGAAACAAACTGTTTCATTGCAGGTATGTCAGAATATGTATCAAGTGTGTTCTTGAGTATGTGCCTCAAATACAAAAAGCAATAATCTTATGAAGTTTGAGAGTTGGTCAGTCATTCAAGTGTTAAAACAATAATTCACCAGTTCACATAGACAATGGCATCTGAAACTGTCAGATGCCTGAAAGAAAGATGCATAATGACAATGAACTGTTCCCGTTAACATTGTTAATTTTCTCTTTTCCTTTGCTATATTCTTTTAAGAAACTTTAAAGTAGATAAACCTTTGTAGTACAGGATGAGATTGCTATTTGGTCAGATACCATTGTTGCACCAAGCCCTTAGCATCAATAGACCCACTAATGAATGAATAAACATATACTTGCGGACATACATTGTCCTATTTATGCCCAACTACAGTTGCAGATTCATTCAACAGCTGTTCATGTGCACCATTAGTGCCCTCTGCAGTGTGATAATATCGTTGCATTAAAATACAGAGCCAGAAAGCAGTAAAACATAATGCAAATGCTAATAAGACATTAAATGATGCAACCTAATGCACACATTAACCAAAAAATGCTGATTACTTTTGTCAAGTTAAAAGACAGTACGATCATTTGAACAATTTCAGCAAACCCAAGCTGTTAACCTGCAAAGGCTTGCCTTGCACACATCAGTAACTTCACTCTGGCAAGTTGTTCCATAGACTTCAATTGCATGGTTTGCATGTATCAAGTTACTCTCATGTGGGTTTGTAGGATCAAGTCCTAAATATTTGAAATAAATTTTTTATATATATATATAGCTTGAACCAATTCAGAGCCTTAGGGCTGCTTAGTGCATGCCCAGAAAAGCAGTGTGTGTGATAAGTGGGGAAGGTCCTCATGATCATGAGCTGAATAGAAGACAGAAAAAAAAGAATAGGAATATATTATCAATTTCACAATGGAGAGATGTGAATAGTGGGATCCCCTAGAGATCTGTACTCGAACAGGTGCTTTTCAACATAGCCACACATTATCTTGAAAAAGAGGTAAACAGTGGCAAAATTTGCAGACAATACAAAATTACTCAATATAGGTAAATCCAAAGCTGACTGAATTACGAAGGGGTATCACTAAACTGGCAGACTGGGCAACAAAATGGCAGATGAAATTCAATGTTCATAAGTGCAAAGTAATATATATTGGAAAAAAATAATCCCAACTATACATACAAAATGATGGGGTCTAAATTAGCTCTTGCCACTCAAGAAAAAAATCCTGGAGTCACTGTGGATAGTTCTCTGAAAACATCCACTCAATGTACAGCAGCAGTCAAAAAAGCTAACAGAATATTAGGAATTACTAAGAAAGGGATAGATAATAAGATTGAAAATATCATAATACCTCTATATAAATCCATGGTATGCCCACACTTTGAATACTGTTCACCTCATCACAAAAAAGATATATTAGAATTAGAAAAGGTGCAGAGAGAGGCAACAAAAATGTTTAGGGGGTATGGAATGGCTTCCATATGAAGAGAGATTTAAAAGACTGGGACTGTTCAGTTTAGAAAAGAGATGACTAAGGGGAGATATGATAGAGGTCTATAAAACCAGGAATAGTGTGGAAAAAGTAAATAGGGAAGTATTATATACTTTCAAAAAACACAAGAACTAAACACAAGAACCCGATGAAAAGAATAGGCAGTAGATTTAAAACAAATGTAGGGAAATACTTCACAGTAAACCTGTGGAACTCATTGCCAGGGGATGTTGTGAAGGCCAAAAGTATATATATAGGGTTCTTGGAGGTTAGGTCTATCTATAGCTATTAGCCAAGACGGTAAGGGATGTAACCCCATGCTCTGGATGTTCCTAAACCTTCAGCTGCCAGAAGCTGTGAGGGGATGAATCATTCTAAATTGCCCTGTTCTGTCCATTCCCTCTGAAGCATTTGGCACTGGCCACTGTCAGAAGACAGGATACTGGGCTAAATGGACCATTGGTCTGACCCAGCATGGCCATTCCTATGTTCTAGTCTGTCATCTCAGTCACTGAGTCCATCCACTCTGTGCTCTCCTTCACCTTCAACTCTTTCATTCCTCTCACTCACAGCAACCCCAGCTGTGACTCACTTCCAACATCTCCTTCCTCCAATACTGCTCCTATCTTGCTGAAAGACTCTAGAGAAGTCCCATGACCACAGACGTCCTCAATTACAAATTCACCTTCCTGCTTCTTTTCTTCTACCATCTTCTTAGCCAAAAAGAACTACTCCATTTTCATTGACTCTCACTTAGGCAACTGCCACCCTCATATGACTCCCTCATAAATTTGCCACCAGTTTGTTCATTGTATCTCCTAGATCCATTTTTTCCCTACTATTCACACCCCTGAAGCTGTTGTGCATCCTCTGTTAACTACTGCAGTTTCTTACTCTGGCCTTCACAATGCCCATCAAAATTTAAAATACTACTACTAAGAACATCTTCCTTAACCATTGTTTGGACCATGTCCCCGTTCTTCAAGTCCTTCCACTGACTACCTATTCTGTACCTCATCTAATACAAGCTTCTTATCCTTTGCTTTAAAGCCCTTCACAACATGATCTCCATTTTATCCATTCTTTCATCTTATGTTGCCCCCAGGCCAGCCCCTTCACTCTAACACCAATTTATCCACTTCTTCCACAAGCACCTCCCTGTTTTCTTCCATACCATCCCCAATCCATGGAGCAGTCTACCTGGACTAGTCTATAAAGCACTCCCCTAACTCTGTCCTTCAAATTCCTCCTCAAGACCTAATTCCACTGTGATGCCTACTGGAAACTGTCAATTGATGATGGCTAGACTGGTAGCCAGAAGGGATTGATTTTCCTTGTTTATTTATATGTTTAACAAAATTCAAAAGCTGCAAAGTGCACAAATAAATAAACTATATAGCTAAATGTTCCTACCACTGAAAACCTCTCCTCTGTTCCCTATCCCCATCCCCATCAACTGCCTATTTGTTACATCTTGTCATAAATGGATTGTAAGCCTTTCAGGTCAGGGGACTGCCTCTTACTATGCATTTGTTCTGCACCTGGCCCTGTAGACCCCTAATCCTGACTGGAGCCTCTGGTTACTCTTGCCATACAAATAGATAATAGGTAACTATTTAGGAAGGTAATACTTAACTACCGCAACTGGAACCTTACCAGGATCCTGAGGTTAAGGTCCCATAGCTTTTATTTCTCAATCAAAAAACACCTATCGTCTGCAATATAGTACCCCCAAAACTATACAGGGGCAGCAGGCTCAGAAGTGTGTCACTAACTGAATCATCATCATCATCACCACCACCACCTCTTACTCCTGGTAGAATTCTGTGTTACTGCGCAATGCAGAATTTATGTTCTGCACAAAATTTTCTTTTCCACCTCACACAAATGGGCTGCAGAGCTGCTGGCTGCCACTAGGGGCTGCTGCATCCCAGCTTCCAGGTAGAAGACACTGTTGCAGGGGAGTGGGAGAAGAAGCTGGAGGGTTCCCAGCAGCTGCAGTTTCCAGAATACCCTGAAGGAAGGAGGCGGTATGCAGGAAAACCCCCGGTATGCATACAAGCCTAGGACCCCGCATCAGGCTGTTTCTCCCACTGGATCCCTGAGCTCTAGGGGGTAAAGGGAGTGTGGATGTCTGGGCTGGGAGGAACCCCACAGCTGGGCTCTGGGAGGGAGGGGGTAAGCAAGTCTGGGCTGGGGGATGCCCCATAGCTGGCTCTGGGGGGAAGGAGTATGGGTGTCTGGGCTGGGGGTTGAGGCCCTGCAACTGGGCTATGGGAGGAGGGTCTGTCCCACCCAGCTGGGACCTGGTGGGGGAGAGGGAAGAGAAACAGGAACTGGATTGTCATAGGAGTTTAACTCTCTACTCCTGGGGGAAAATGTTTTGTTGCTTGTATTGTTACATACATAGTTGCTGACAGGTATTTTGAAAGAAATTACCAAAATAATTGAAACTAGCATGATAATATAGTATTATCTTGACAAATAAAATATGCAGAATTTTAAAATATTATGAGCAGATTTTTTAAATTTTTTGGTGCAGAATTCCCCCAGGAGTAACCTCTACAACCTCTTTCCTGAAGCATCCAAAAAGATCTTCCATTTAAGTCACAACCCACGCTGAGCCTGATTGAGAGGACTGCTGAGAGTGGACAGTATAACAGCCAAAGGTGATAAAGACACCAAGAATTCATTACATTTGTATTGTTTACTATCCTCTACCATATTTGTCATGAAAAAGCATTCATGTCCTGCCTCATTTTGGTCTCCTATAAATCTTTATCAGAAAACTAAGGTATCTGAATTTTAATGCATCACAAGCTGTATGACTTAGAGTGCCGGGCCTTTTTTTTTTTTTTTTTTTTTTTTTGACCTTTTCAATAATCTGCAGGTCATGAGATAGCTCATTCTTGCTCTCCTTGGTTTATATCTTCCCTGATCACCGTGGGCAGGATCTAGAATAAATACTAACATTTATATTTTAAAAAATAAACAAACCCCTCAATAAGGAGAGAAATTCATAATTAAATGATGACATTCTATCCTGAAATGTTTTCTAGCCAACACAGAACATTATATATCACAAGCCTTTAGCTGGAACTCATGGGGACAAAGGGGAGAGGATGAAATGTCAGCTTCACACGTGAACCAAAAGTTTCCTTAAACTAAGGGTTGATCTTCACTGCAGAGTGAACTCAAGTTATAAACTTGAGAATTTCCCTGACTTAAATCCTGTCCACACACAAAAACCCTTAACATGAGTGTGGTTGTGTTTTTAACTTGAGTCGGCTGGCCTGACAGGGCATATAAACTATAGCTCACCTTAGTACAACACATCAGCTGCTAACACAGCCACTAAGGCAAATCCCATCTACATATAAAAGCCATTAACTCCATTGTGGAAGTGCTTTTAACAGTAGCTGACTGGCCCAAGAGGGAGTACAGGCTACCTATAATTCAAGTGATCTTCACCTATAAGTGCAGCCATCACAACTCATCAATTGTTAATGTGACCATTCTGTAGCATGGACACAGACCTATCACCATTTGATAGTCCTCCAGCACCTTACCACAATTCCTCCTGAGAGCCTAGAAAGGACAAACAAGCTCCTCGACAATCCTCCAGAAAAGAATCCAGAGAGCATCTCAGCTTAGAACTATGAGGATATCCCCCCCAGAAGTCCTAGCGACCCACCAAGTGAGTGCAGCACTGGAATGGACCCAGCAGTTCAAGTGTTATTCTGCAGTGTGGCTGCTTTCACCTGACCTAGAATAAATCAAGGGGAGTAACTAGAGTAAATTCTGCAGTGAGTCAATTTACATACAATTTGCTATCCCATGTCCTCTGAAGTACTGTTGAGGGATCTTGCCCATTAGTAGGGGGTCTTTAGTGAGTTTGAGAAAATGAGTGTGACAGTACCGCCCATAAGAGTTTATGGAAATATGCATATGAATGTATATATATAAAACATAACTAGAATGTGTTTTATAACTACATATGCCATGTAACATATCTCTGTAAAGGTTCTGATCTACTGAATCTATTAATCCTATTTGTATGCATGTATCATTTTTGTATTCGAAGTTATGAATATTGGCTGCATACTTGTTTGATTCTAAGCAGGCTGTAGTGAAGCAGTTGGTCAGCTTCCTGAGAAAAGACTATTCTCAGTAAGTGCCCAATCTGAAAACACTTAAGTAGGGTTACCATATTTTGTGCCTCCAAATGGAGGACACTCCACGGGCCCCGGCCCCGCCCCCAGCCCCGCCCACTCCCCAAAGTCTCCGCCCCCTCCCCTGCTTCCCGCGAACATTTGATTTGCGGGAAGCCTGAAGCAGGTAAGGGGGGGGGTGTGTGTGTGGGGGGAGGAGGCGCGGCCCAGGCTGGCCCCCCCGGCGGCTCCAGCCTGGGTCGGCTCGGGCCCTGCGGCCCAGCGCACCCCCCCAGCTATCCCGGACCGGCCCGCGGCCCCGCGCACCCCCCCGCTACCCCGGACCGGCCCGCGGCCCCGCCCGGCCCTGCGGCCCGGCGCACCCCCCCGCTACCCCGGACCGGCTCCCCGCCCCGCGCACCCCCCCGCTACCCCGGACCGGCTCCCCGCCCGGCCCCGCGCACCCTCCCGCTACCCCGGACCGGCTCCCCGCCCGGCCCCGCGCACCCTCCCGCTACCCCGGACCGGCTCCCCGCCCGGCCCCGCAGCCCGGCGCACCCCCCCCGCTACCCCGGACCGGCTCCCCGCCCGGCCCCGCAGCCCGGCGCACCCCCCCCGCTACCCCGGACCGGCTCCCCGCCGGCCCCGCAGCCCGGCGCACCCCCCCCGCTACCCCGGACCGGCTCCCCGCCCGGCCCCGCAGCCCGGCGCACCCCCCGCTACCCCGGCCCGGCACCGCGCCCGGCCCGGCACCATGCCCCCGGCCCGGCCCCACACCGGCCCCGGCCGAGCCCTCCATCCCTCCCTCCCGATTTTCCCGGACATGCCCGGCTTTTGGGGATTTCCCCCCGGACGGGGATTTGAACCCCCAAAAGCCGGACATGTCCGGGAAAATCCGGACGTATGGTAACCCTAACTTAAGCCAACAATGAACTTGGAGACACCAATAAACATCTGGGCTTTCCCAGGAATGTGGCTTGGCTGGTAAGGAACTCAGTCATGCATGGACATGTGACTTGCCCAGGTGACTCCAAAACTCCATCTTGGAGCTGGACTTTGCATAGGAGAGGGGCAGGTGGCTCCACCCACAAGAGAAAGTCTATTTAAGCCCGTGGGAGACCCCTCCATTTTGTCTTCAGCTGGCTAAAGAGAGCCTCTCCACCCCCCAGAGGATACCTGAAAGAAACTGGAACAAAGGACAGTGACTGCAAGGGGTGTGAGTGATTACTGGACCCAGGCTAAAAGGAGATTAGTCTGTATAAGGGAGCATTCTGGAACTGGTGAGGATCTTATCTGTATTCAGTTTGATTAGACATAGATTTGCATGTTTTAGTTTATTTTGCTTGGTGACTTGCTTTGTTCTGTCTGTTACTACTTGGAACCATTTAAATCCTACTTTCTGTATTTAACAAAATCACTTTTTATTTATTAATTAACTCAGAGTATGTGTTAATACCTGGATAGGCAAACAGCTGTGCATATCTCTCTATCAGTGTTATAGAGGGTGAACAATTTAGGAGTTTACCCTCTATAAGCTTTATACAGCTTTATTTGGGTTTAGACCCCATTGGGAGTTGGGCATCTGAGTGTTAAAGACAGGTACACTTCTGTATGCTACTTTCAGGTAAACCTACAGCTGTTAGGGGACGTGATTCAGACCTGGGTCTGGGTTTGCAGCAGGCTAGCGAGTCTGGCTCAAACCAGGCAGGGCACTGAAGTCCTAAGCTGACAGGGCAGAAAAGCAGGGGCAGAAGTAGTCTTGGCACATCAGGTGGCGGCTCCCAAGGGGATCCAACCCGTCACAATGCGTCTGAAAAATGGTTCCGCTATAAAAGATCCAATAAAATCCAGAAAGTTGGCTAACCACAGATCACTAACTTAACTGTTGTGGGTGTGGCACATACTCTTGCCCACTGTCATACATGGAAGAGCAATGGAACTGAATTTGTGAGGGGGAAGGGCAATAAAGAGAGGACAGGAAAACCAACACCTGAAAAATGCTAGGTGTTCTGTTTAAATCACATTGGTTTTTAAGAAGGGAAAAATCACTCAGCTCGGTGTTTTTGCATATATAAAATAAGTTAGCACCATCTAGTGGCATTAGAAATATTGACTCAGTTTTGAAACTGCAAACCCCTCTATCTTAATGCAGATGATTTTCCAATGGTGCCTTATTAGGTACATAAGTCTATATTTTCTAATGGGTGAAATCCTAGGACTACTGAAGTCAATAAGAGTTTTGCCACTGATTTCAATAGGGCCAGGATTATATCCAGCATGCTAAAAGTTAAGCTCCTAAATAAAATGTGAACTAATCTCAATTCCACCAGACCATCGGGGGCATAAATCCCCTAACCCCTGCCAAGCAAACAGAGGTGGATTAGTCTAACATAAATCACATACACTAGAGTTTGTCCAGCAGCAAACCCCCCAATCCATGTTTCTTGTTTCTAAACACACACACACACACACACACACACACACACACACCTTTAAACACCCTTCTTGCTTGGCAAAGCATAAAGGATGTGCTGGGATGTGCACCCATTCCAGCCCAGAGTTAACAAGGGCCTCAGAGCCCAGTTAGGTTAGCGGGTGTCACCTGAGAGACAGAAGGCCAAGGTTAATTGAGAATAAAGCCCAGCTGAGGAAGGGTTGGGTCAGCACTATACAGACAAGAGGCTGAAAGCAGGAGGAGCCTCCAGGGGAAGGAGGGAGGTGGTCAGGACCAAGAGGAAGCCTCAGAGGGTGGGGAGGAGAGGAAGCACTGGGATCCTGTCCTGTAGTAAGGAGTCTAGAAAGAGATTAGGAAGGGGTGAAGTAGCCACAGGGAGTAGAATTGGCTCTTGTGGTAAACCCAGGCAAGTTACCAGAAGAAAGGCTATTGCAAAACAAACAGGCAGTAAAGGACACCCTATACTGTGAAAACTACCTTCCACAACATGGATGCAAAGAGGTGCAAGAGCAGGGATTGGAACACCTGTTACAGAGCACTTCATACCATTCTCTGACCAGGATACTGTTAATGGTTGGCATCACAGCAGAGGAGCTCCTCATAGAAGAACTAAATATGATCATCACTACTTTTGACCACACCAGCTACGACTGGAAGACTATGTCAATGATTCCGGCCTTGCAGATTTAAGCTGTGAAGATGAGGAAATACATTTAAAACTTAAGTTGCCAGACAAATCTGTCTATCCCCATTACTAATATTCCATTGACTGCATAGATGCTAAAAGCAAATGAAAATGATACAGTCCACATATGGTCTGAAGATGAAGCATCCTCAGGAGAAGGGCAAGTTATAGAGTAACTCCAATTTACACATTACAGCAGCACAAAGGGATCAAAAGTTTTCTTAAAGGGAGAGCTGTTGTACAGGAATCCCAGTGGGATAAAGGCAGCAGAGCCAGCCTGTTTGACACCCCCATCTTCCCTTTTCCTTTACATGGAGGGCATGCCTCCCCATCCCTGGCCCATGCAACATGGAGTGAAGCAACAGGAGTCAAAGTAGCAGGGACTGGAACACACTACACTCTGGTGATTTTGAGCCAGCATAACATTCCCTACGATGCTGTTCCAGACAGCACAAGTTAGAACATCCACAAGGTTTCTCCAACTTGTGCCAGGTTTAATAGGCAGTAAGTTTAAAACAAACAAAAGTAAGTATTTCTTCACACAACACAGTCAACCTGTGGAACTCTTTGCCAGGGGATGTTGTGAAGGCCAAAACTATAACAGAATTCAAAAAAGAGCTAGTTAATTTCTGGGAAGATAGGTCCATCGATGGCTATTCACCAGGGTGGACAGGAATGCAACACATGCTCTGAGTGTCCCTCTAACCTCCATTTACCAGAACCTGGGAGTGGACGACAGGGGATGGATCACTCAATTACCTGTTCTGTTCATTCCCTCTGAAGCACTTGGCATTGGCCACTGTCAGAAGACAGGATACTGGGCTAGATGGATCTTTGGTCCGACCCAGTATGGCCGTTCTTAGGTTCTTATGTTTAGTGTCAGTGATTATGGGTCTTGAACCATGGCTGACTGGGCTCTTCAGAGCTTGCAACCTGCCATCCAGTGACCCGCTAACTATTGTCAGAATAGGAGCTGAACACTGATAGAGGACCCCAGTTCTGGAATCTGATTGGCAAAATCCTGGGTATCCTGACTGGTTCACAGTTTTTATTTAAACCCAGCACAGGAACAGGAAGTTGTCCGTGAAACTGAGTCCTCCCTCCTTTGAACGGCTTCTCCTGCAATATCTGCTCCTACTGCCTGCTGCTGATCTCCTGGTAACCTGACCCTGCCTGACTCCTGACACCTGATTCTTGGCTGCCTTCTGGCCTATCAGACTGATTTTTTGTTAACCTGAACATGCCTGCTTCCTGACACCTAATGTCAGTTTGCCATCTGGCCTGTGTCAGACTCTGACCTTGTATCAGACCCAGCTTGACTCCCGACTCCTGCCCCAATCACTAGATCAGACTGTCACATCCCAGTCATGACAGTTAGCTCCAGGATCAGAGGAGAAGGAAAAGCCATACCATATGGGTTTCCAGGACAGTTATTCCATCCTCTACTTTCTTTTCTCTACAATGTATTTTGGAGGTAGGTTTCCAAAACATAATAGCAATATGAAATGGTGGCAGTTTAACAACAACTTACCTGAAAGCATAATTAGGCTTGAATTTCTCAAGATCTCCAGTGTGCTAATTATAATGAAAATAAGCTTAGTGATCATTCACTTAAATTAATTTCATTAACTTCTTTATACCTCAAAATACAATCAATATTCTGACACACTGCAAGATGACCATTAAATGAATCCATCATCTATTTCAACTTGGTGAATATATGGTACATAGAAAAGCCAATCTCACAATAAGTGCTCTGGCTAGGAGTTTAACACTGGCAACCTCAAGTCTGGTATTAACCTTTCACTTTTCTGATGGTTACTTTACACTCCTCAGAAAAGTTTCCTAAGTTCACACTAAACAATACTTCAGTGATATCTCAATAAATTGGATATAAGCAGCATATGCCTTTAACACATTTTAAAATCAAGCACCAAATATTAATTTACAATTGGTTCCTGATAGGTAACAAATGGAGAATAAGTGTCATTTTTGTCAATTATCAACATTTATAACAGATTTCAATACATTCAAATTTTACTATAAAGAAACTTCCTTCCTCACCTCCTCTAAAACAAAATCCACCCATTGTGCAGAGACACAAACTTACCCATTCTTGGGATTTAGCTTTATTGAGGAGGAAGTCGACAAAAATAAAGTTTCAGCTTATGCTTTCTCTCCAGGCTTGGCTGTTCTTAGGCTTTCTAATTCAGGGCTTCTCAAAACAAAACTCTAGACCTTCTCTCTCCTAGTCAATCACTCATACCCCCTTCTATCCAGATGGGGAAACAGGCCACCTGCCTCAGTGGATCAACAGAACCCATTTAACATTCCCCATCAGGATCAACACTTACTGCTAAGAGGGTGGAGTGTTTCATGTGTCATCTGCTAGGTAATAAATTCAGAGGACTCCATGTTTCTAAAACTAAACAGACAATTGTTTAGACAATTGCAGCTAGCATTCAAGCCATGTATGCATAGACTGACAAACTGGTGCCTTTTCCAAACTCTTCCTTCCTAGAACTTTTGTTCCTCTATCCAAGTTCCATGCAGTATGGTACAGCCAGTATTATATTTACATAAAGGTAAACTCGGAAAAAAATGAGATGATTTTATGCTATTTTTAAACATGCATTGATATAGCATTTCCCAAAATATAGGCAATATTCATTTGTATGGATCTACCATCACTAGTAACTCCTATTTCAGTATCATTACAGTACAGACACTTTACACAAGAGGGCCAAATGCTGCAGCCCTTACCCACATGATTAATCCCAATGGGATAGTTTATATGAATATATGCTGCAAGATCAAGCCTGTAGTTAACTGCTTTTGGGATGAGGAATAGTAAAATGTGAAAGTTTCTGGCAGACTGTTCATTTAGAAAAGTTTATTTCTAGAGCTGGTTGGAACTTTCTTGATTAAATAAAATTTCACTGAAATACACTTTTGGTGATACATCTCTGTGAAATGCTTCATTTTTCACAAAATTTTCACAAAGAGACAGAGCCAGCCTCTCTCACTCTATTGCCTGTTGTTTAGGACACTACCCTGAGATGCTGGAGAGATTAAGGTCCCTGCTCTGCCTAATTCAGAGTGATGTGTAATGAACATCTCTGATTCAGACAGAGCCCGTCTCCCCCAGGTTTTGAGCTGAAAATGGAAAATTCCATTTCTCTGAAAAAATTGTCACAAAAATGGAACGATTGTCCTCCCGCCAGTTCTAATTATTAGTGCCAGATTTCCAGCTATGTTACTGATCAGCACAATTAAAGATCAATTAGACATTGTTATTGCTTTCCCCAGAGGAAAATTGCTCTGATGTGAGATTAATCACTAGATTACCCTGCTCTGACATACAGAGCAAAATGCACAGAAACAAAAATGTATTCTGTGGTGTGGTCGCAAATAGTTGTCATATTAGACTATGCAGGATCAGCATGGCTCAGCATGTGAAATCACATTAAAAAAAATTATTTTACTGACATTACGAATGGAAATTGCTTCCCAGAGTAAGTTGTATTACCTGGTATAAGCCTTCCCAGCTTCTTTGTATGGGCCTAGTTCTTACGCTAATTTTAAACATACATAATTCTGTTTGGTGTAAGTCTGGAATAACTCCACTGAAGTCATTCCAGACTTACACCAATCTGAGATCAGAATCAGACACACAGTTAAAATTCATCATTCCATGCTGATGTATAAAATTCTGATTGCATATATTGCTGTGCTTTATATGTTAGATGATGCAAGCCCATTAAGGCACCACATAAGACAAATAAAATATTCTAGACTCCCATGACTGAAAGAGCAGGTTTTCTGACAAAAATCTCTCAGTATACAATTCATAAATCAATAAACTAAAAAGGTCTGGTGTAATCCAACAATGTTAATTTATCTGAAATTTTTCACAGAATAAGAACTTAAAGTTCTTCACTTTATGTAATCTGCAGGGAAAGGATGTCCCATTGTTCATGGACAGAAAGAATGACAAGGCAGACATGAACAATTCCTTAGCATAATATCTATATGGTTTTCTAATATTTACCACCACCCCCACCCCACAGAGAAAAAAAAATATATAAGTTTTGCTCCCGAGTGGCACTGATTCTCCATCAGCTGTGTAGTGTGGCTGCAAATTTCATGTTTTCAGAAGAGTAATCCAGTGGTTGTTTTCTTTCATACTCTTGGGTTGGACTGTCAGGGCTTCTGGATCACATAAGCACCAAGATGTGTTCTGGTTTATGAAACCTAACAGCTAGACTAAGGCCTGGTCTACACTATGAGTTTCGGTCGAATTTAGCAGCATTAAATCGAATTAAACCTGGACATGTCCACACGACAAAGCCCCCCCCCCCCCCTTTTTTTTTTTTTTGACTTAAAGGGCCCTTTAAACCGGTTTCTTTACTCTACCTCTGACGAGGGGATTAGCGCTGAAATCGGCCTTTCTGGGTCGGATTTGGGGTAGTGTGGACGGAATTCGACGTTTTTGGCCTCCGGGAGCTATCCCACAGTGCTTCATTGTGAGCGCTCCGGACAGGACTCTCAACTCAGATGCACTGTCCACGTAGACAGGAAAAGCCCCGTGAACTTTTGAATTTCATTTCCTGTTTGCCCAGCGTGGAGAGCACAGGTGACCACGCAGATCTCATCAGCACAGGTAACCATGATGGAGTCCCAGGATCGCAAAAGAGCTCCAGCATGGATAGAACGGGAGGTACAGGATCTGCTTGCCATATGGGGAGACGACTAGGACACTTTACCACACCAGGCCAGTAGCACGTAGTCTGGAATCATTGCATAACAAAACATGGCAGCGTATGGTTCCAGTGTTTGCCGGCATGCAGACAACATCCATTCCTTATCTCTGTTATCCTCAGGAGAGTGATATCATTCAGGGTCACCTGGTTGAAATGGGGTGATTTCATTAAGGGGACATTCAGAGGTGCCCATTCCTGCTCGGCTGAACAGAAATGTTCCCAGCTGTTAGCCACGCGGTGGGGGGGAGAGGTGAAGTGATCATCCCAGAAAATTGGGTGTGTGGGGGGGGGGGTTGTTGGGTTTGTGCTGTATGTTAACCTGGAAACCGCAGCCCCTCCTTTTACATTGCAAACCCATTTTAAATGGCCAACCCAAGGGGTACTTGCTATGGGAAATGAGGGCACTGCTGTTTGAAACCATTCCCACATGTTAAGAAGGTTAAAAAAGCCAAAAGACTGTGGCTTACCATGGCTGCCTGCAAGCCGAATTCTGTTGCCTGGCACTGCGTGAGTGATCTCTCACACCAAACCGGCAGGCCCTCAATATAAGAGGAAAAATGCGACCTTGTAATGAAAGCACATGTGCTGTGTAATGTAAACAAAAAAATTTAACGTGAAAGAGCGTACCCATTGTTCTCTAAAATGTGTCTTTTTAACCACCTCTCCCTTCTCCTCCACCAGCTGCAAATGTTTCTCCTTTGCAGAGGCTAGTGAAGATTAGAAGGAGAAAATGGCGGACTCGGGATGATATGTTCTTGGAGCTCCAGATGTCCTCCCACCCTGACAGAGCACAGCAGAATGCTTGGAGGCAGTCAATGTCAGAGTGCAAAAAAGCACAATATGAACGAGAGGAGAGGTGGCGGGCTGAAGAGAGCAAGTGGCGGGCTGAAGAGGATAGGTGGCGTCAGCTTGCTGACAGAAGGCAAGAGTCGATGCTCCAACTGCTGGAGCATCAAACTGATATGCTCCAGCATATGGTTGAGCTGCAGGAAAGGCAGCAGGAGCAGAGACTGCCACTACAGCCCCTGTGTAACCAACAGCCCTCCTCCCCAAGTTCCATAGCCTCCTCACCCAGACGCCCAAGAACACGGTGGGGGGGCCTCCGGCTACCCAGCCACTCCACCCCAGATGATTGCCCAAGCATCAAAAGGCTGGCCTTCAATAAGAGTTAAAGTTTTAAACTGCAGTGTGTCCTTGTCCTTCCCTCCTCCCCCAACCCTCCCGGGCTACCTTGGCAGTTATCCCCCTAGTTGTGTGATGAATTAATAAAGAATGCATGAATGTGAAGTAACAATGACTTTATTGCCTCTGCGAGTGGTGCTCGAAGGGGGGAGGGGAAGGTGGTTAGCTTACAGGGAAGTAGAGTGAACCGGGACAGAGGGTTCATCAAGGAGAAACAAAACAGAAGTTTCACACCGTAGCCTGGTCAGTCACAAAACTCGTTTTCAAAGCTTCTCTGATGTGTACCACACCCTGCTGTACTCTTCTAACTGCCCTGGTATCTGGCTGCACATAATCAGCGGCCAGGCGATTTGCTTCAACCTCCCACCCCACCAAAAATGTCTCCCCTTTACTATCACAGATATTGTGGAGCGCACAGCAAGCAGCAATAACAATTGCAATATTGGTTTCGCTGAGGTCTATCCGAGTCAGTAAACTGCACTAGTGTGCTTTTAAACGTCCAAATGCACATTCTACCACCATTCTGCACTTGCTCAGCCTATAGTTGAACAGGTCCTGACTACAGTCCAGGCTGCCTGTGTACGGCTTCATGAGCCATGGCATTAAGGGGTAGGCTGGGTCCCCAAGGATCACGATAGGCATTTCAACATCCCCAACTGTTATTTTCTGGTCTGGGAAGAAAGTCCCTTCCTCCAGCTTTTGAAACAGACCAGAGTTCCTGAAGATGCGAGCATCATATACCTTTCCCAGCCATCCCACGTTGATGTTCGTGAAACATCCCTTGTGATCCATCAGGGCTTGCAGCAGCATTGAAAAGTACCCCTGGCGGTTTATGTGCTTGGTGCTCCGATGACAAGATAGGGATGTGTGTTCCGTCTATCACCCCACCACAGTTTGGGAATCCCATTGCAGCAAAGCCATCCACTACGACCTGCACGTTTCCCAGAGTCACTACCCTTGATATCAGCAGGTCTTTGATTGCGTTGACTGCTTGGATCACAGCAGCCCCCACAGTAGATTTGCCCACTCCAAATTGATTCCCGACTGACCGGTAGCGGTCTGGCATTGCAAGCTTCCACAGGGCTATCGCCACTTGCTTCTCCACTGTGAGGGCTGCTCTCATCCTGGTATTCTGGCACTTCAGGGCAGGGGAAAGCAAGTCACAAAGTTCCATGAAAGTGCCCTTACGCATGCAAAAGTTTCGCAGCCACTGGGAATCGTCCCACACCTGCAACACGATGCGGTCCCACCAGTCTGTGCTTGTTTCCCGGGCCCAGAATCAGCGTTCCACGCCATGACCCTCCCCCAGTAACACCATGATTTGCACATTGCTGGGGCCTGTACTTTGTGAGAGGTCTATGTCCATGTCAATTTCTTCATCACTCTCGTCGCTGCGCTGCAATCGCCTTCCTGGTTTTGCTTTGTCATGTTCTGGCTCTGCATATACTCCAGGACAATGCGTGTGGTGTTCATAGTTCTCATAATTGCCGCGGTGATCTGAGCGGGCTCCATGATCCCAGTGCTATGGCGTCTGGGCTGAAAAAAGATGCAAAATGCGTCTGATGGAGGGAGGGAGGGGCGAGTGATGACATGGCTTACAGGGAATTAAAATCAACAAAGGTGACTGTGCATCAGGGAGAAACACAAAGAACTGTCACACAGAATGGGCACCCCCAAAGATTGAACTCAAAACCCTGGGTTTAGCAGGCTGTTGATTTCACGGAGGGAGGGGGAAACAAATGAACACAGAACAAATCTGGTCCATCTATCTTTTACATCTTGGGTTGGCAGCAGACAGTGCAGCATGACTGATAGACATCGGCATCTTCTGGGTTCTCGGCAGAAAATGCTGCATTACGACTGCTAGCCATCATCGTCAAGACGGTTCAATAGGACTGCCAGCAGGACTGAGTCTCCAGGAGACAAAACATGTCTGCCCAGGTGCCTCTGATTGAACTCACTGAGGAGTTTGACGATGATGGATACCAGTCGTAATACACCATCTACTGCCAAAAGGCAATTTGCTGCTGCTGTGTAGCAATGCAGTACCACGTCTGCCGGCACCGAGATGACATATGGTGATGGTAAGCTGAGCTGAGCAGGCTCCATGCCTGCCGTAGTATGTCGTCTGCACAGGTAACCCAGGTAAAAAGGCACAAATCGATTGTCTGCCATTTCTCTGATGGAGGGGGAGGGACCTGACGACATGTACCCAGAACCCCCCGCGACACAGTTTTTGCATCATCAGGCATTGGGATCTCAACCCAGAATTCCAATGGGTGGCGGAGACTGCAGGAACTGTGGGATAGCTACCCACAGTGCAACGCTCTGGAAGTCGACGCTAGCCTCGATACTGCGGACGCAGTCCACGGACTTAATGCACTTAGATCATTTTACGTGGGGACACACACAATCGACTGTATAAAAACAATTTCTATAAAACCAGCTTCTATAAATTCGACCTAATTTCATAGTGTAGACATACCCTAAGACACCTCTCTCTCTTTCTCTCTCAGAGAAAGTAATATCACAGTACTCTATACAAAGGAGATCAGGAGAAACATCACATTATCCTCTTCTTCTCCCACTCCTTTTACCTATTTCTGATGATTTTACCCTTATCTTCTGTATGTATCTCAGTCCAATATTTATTTTTCCTATGGTAGGCACCTATGTCCATTTTGTTGTGCATTTGAGTCTATCATCCCACCCCCAGAGCTTTCTCCACTTTACTGATGTGTAAGCAATTTCCATTTTGTACTTCTGCTTGGTATTATTATTCCCTACGTGTGTTACTTTGTATGTATCTAACTTAAATCTCAGATAGTTGGCATTGCCCAATTTCTCTAAAAATCCCTAAATCGATCAGTAATTTGTCTGGCCTTTCCTTGTTTGCAATCAGTTTAAATTTGATATGGTCTGCAAATTTGATTTATGTACAATTGATTCTTCCTGTAGATTGTTTATGAAGATATGGAAATAGTATTGAACCCAAGACAAACCTTTTTTTCATGTTTTATACAACTTTCCTAATTTGAAGTCTATTTATAATCTTTCTGTTCACCATACAGCAGTCAATTTACCCATTCCACAATAACTTGTTAAAACAAACATCATTCTAATATCTCATTTAACTCCCTTCCTATGCAGGATCCTAGTTAAAAGCTTTACTAAATTCTAAACTAAACGTGGGCCAAAATCAGAAGCTCAAATTCCCTGCCCTTATGCACCATCTTAGAAACAATGGTTTAATGTCATATTCATGATGGGAAAGGAAATATTTTACTGTAGCTGGTTGGATGCAAAACAAGAAGGTAGAAATCTTGCAAGAACTGCCAATCTTGGGAGATTTGTGTCAACTTGGACCAAAGTCTAATAAGAACTATTAATAAGTCTAATTTGAGATTTTGGATCTTCAGCACTTTTGAAATTCAAGGGGCTCAGTTAAGTTCCTAAATATGGATTTTGGAGCCTAATGTCAGGCATCCAGTTTTGAATGCAGTCCAGTGTAAACAGATTGGGTGATGCCATGGAAATAGTCTCTAAGGTGCCACAAGTACTCCTGTTCTTTTAGTCTGATACAAGAAAATATTCCAACAGGAAGTTCCATTGTGAAGTCTATAGCTAAGAACAAGTACATTTTCTTCTCTTATTTATAACCTTCTGTAAATTCCTTGTACAAGAGAAAACAAGACTCCAATGGCCTCCAAGCATCAGAGAAAGCCAAAGTAAATCAAGGGGAACAAATTTAGAGACCCTTCTACCAGCTGAGAATAGCTATGGATGACCTTGGAAACATCAGTTACAAAGATAAGCATCAGTACCTGTTAGGAGGCTGCACAATGTGTAAAATTCACAAGTCTTGGATATTATGATGGAAGTCTACCTCCGGGGCAGATATGATTATGGAAGTTTGAACAGTGGAGGTGAGTCAGACCACTTAGCAAGGATGACTGCATAGTTGAAATATCCGAACAAGTCCGAACAAGATCATGCTCTTCATGATAAACAACAGGCACAAGTAAAAGTATTAATATTTACTCACAGATGCTACAGTGATAGTCTGCAAACCACAATTTCCCCACATATTGAGAACAGAAAACAGTTCTGGAAACTATTGACAAATATTGACTTAGACATGGTAACTAGTGTAGTGTTCAGTTTTCAAATCAAACAACATATGATCATATGAATCTTAGACTCCATAATGGTGTAAACTATTGTTTGTTCTGTCTTCCTTCAACTGGCTGCAATTTATACAGTATATTGCCTGTGCCAACAAGATGCTATTGAGTGGGCTAAATGGCTGTAATTTAAATAAAGAAAGATAAGAACAGAAAGAAGTGGTGTGCAGGAACTAGCCTAGTACATTTCTCCCTAATCTGGCTGTTCTTTAAACAAAAAAATCTTGGTACCAGAGCATGAAGATGAAAATTCTGCAACTGACCACTCACAGTTTATTTTTTTCTCACCATTTGAAAGCATTTTCCTATGGGACCCAATTGACAAGGTTTGTTGTTCTGTAATGACACCACAATAGCTGTAAAATAATTGCCATTCCAGAAAAGTTTTATCAACAGTTATTGCTCTATGCTATCTGGGATACTGCAACTATTTCCAGTTTTGGTATAGAGCATTGTGCTGTTGGTCAATATTAACTTTTGTTATGGCTCACATTGCATATTTAGAAGAACAGGAGTACTTGTGGCACCTTAGAGACTAACAAATTTATTAGAGCATAAGCTTTCGTGGACTACAGCCCACTTCTTCGGATGCATATAGAATGGAACATATAATGAGGAGATATATATACACACATACAGAGAGCATAAACAGGTGGGAGTTGTCTTACCAACTCTGAGAGGCCAATTAATTAAGAGGAAAAAAAAAAAAAAAAAAAAAAAAAACAACTTTTGAAGTGATAATCAAGCTAGCCGAGTACAGACAGTGTGATAAGAAGTGTGAGAGTACTTACAAGGGGAGATAGTCAACGTTTGTAATGGCTCAGCCATTCCCAGTCCTTATTCAAACCGGAGTTGATTGTGTCTAGTTTGCATATCAATTCTAGCTCTGCAGTCTCTCTTTGGAGTCTGTTTTTGAAGTTTTTCTGTTGTAATATAGCCACCCGCAGGTCTGTCACTGAATGACCAGACAGGTTAAAGTGTTCTCCCACTGGTTTTTGAGTATTTTGATTCCTGATGTCAGATTTGTGTCCATTAATTCTTTTGCGTAGAGACTGTCCGGTTTGGCCAATGTACATGGCAGAGGGGCATTGCTGGCACATGATGGCATATATCACATTGGTAGATGTGCAGGTGAACGAGCCCCTGATGGTATGGCTGATGTGATTAGGTCCTATGATGATGTCACTTGAATAGATATGTGGACAGAGTTGGCATCGGGGTTTGTTACAAGGATAGGTTCCTGGGTTAGTGGTTTTGATCCTTTACTCTCACAGATCTTGGGAGACAGACCTGTCCTCGCTTACAGACAACCCCCCAACCTAAAGCAAATACTCACCAGCAACCACACATCACTGAACAAAACCACTAACCCAGGAACCTATCCTTGTAACAAACCCCGATGCCAACTCTGTCCACATATCTATTCAAGTGACATCATCATAGGACCTAATCACATCAGCCATACCATCAGGGGCTCGTTCACCTGCACATCTACCAATGTGATATATGCCATCATGTGCCAGCAATGCCCCTCTGCCATGTACATTGGCCAAACCGGACAGTCTCTACGCAAAAGAATTAATGGACACAAATCTGACATCAGGAATCAAAATACTCAAAAACCAGTGGGAGAACACTTTAACCTGTCTGGTCATTCAGTGACAGACCTGCGGGTGGCTATATTACAACAGAAAAACTTCAAAAACAGACTCCAAAGAGAGACTGCAGAGCTAGAATTGATATGCAAACTAGACACAATCAACTCCGGTTTGAATAAGGACTGGGAATGGCTGAGCCATTACAAACGTTGACTATCTCCCCTTGTAAGTACTCTCACACTTCTTATCACACTGTCTGTACTCGGCTAGCTTGATTATCACTTCAAAAGTTTTTTTTTTTTTTTTTTTTCTCTTAATTAATTGGCCTCTCAGAGTTGGTAAGACAACTCCCACCTGTTTATGCTCTCTGTATGTGTGTATATATATCTCCTCATTATATGTTCCATTCTATATGCATCCGAAGAAGTGGGCTGTAGTCCACGAAAGCTTATGCTCTAATAAATTTGTTAGTCTCTAAGGTGCCACAAGTACTCCTGTTCTTCTTTTTGCGGATACAGACTAACACGGCTGTTACTCTGAAAATTGCATATTTAATTCTGCCTATGATAAACTTTAAAATTAAGCTCAGTTGTTCAGAAGTACTGATTATATATTTTCTAGATCAATATAAAAATAAAATGTGATTGAGTAACAAACTATATTATACCAGTTTAAAATCAGGGGGGTTTCTATTGAGAAGTCATTGTTCTCACCTTAGTCACACAAAACACATGCACAGAAATTATCATCTTTACAGCTAGTACTGTATAAGGAAATAACGCTCGGAAAAAAGAACATTCTTCTGCATCCTGAAACTGTATATTGGCATATGTGCTTCCAAAAGGCACCTGGTTGGTCTTGAAACTTTAACATAAAGGCTCAGAACAGACCATTGCAAGACACAGTTTTCAGTATCATGGACACCAAAGTTTGCAGCTGTTCCCTTGCCACATTCATATAAACATTCCACGTACATCTGACTAGAACACACCTGCTGTGATGCTGAAGGTGCCAGATATAATTTATTAGTTTCAGCTGAGTGTAACTGGGAAAGAACAGCAAAGCAGATACGGTGACTGTCCAGTTGTGAAAAGGTTAAAGTAATTAAATATATTTGCTACACGGCCAGCATACTATAAAGAGTTAATACCACTCTTTTCCCAAAAAATGTTTTGGTTAACCAATGGCAAAATATAATATGAATGAGGAGTTAATTGATACTCAAAGAGAATGTTTGAGAAGTAACAGTCCTCAGAAAACATGTACCTTTTTCTTCAAACATATATTGATAAAAATGTAGTAATATAATTAACTTCACCAACTAATAGGGAGAGTATATTAAAAGAAAACCTCAGTCCTTTAGATCCTTTAAAATGGACACATCAAGGAGCACTCCCATTCATTATCAGACAAATGGTCATTTCAACAAATGTGGCAAAAGCTAAAATAAAAATGGCATTACAAAAAGTTCTTCTGAATGCTGCAAGACAAAGATCACCTAAATGCCTCTCATCATGAATTCCCAGGTAAGCACATTATCAAGAAAGCTTTGTAAAGAAAAAAGCAAGTAGAAGTCAGTTACTTTTCTTTGGCACTCACTCTTAAAGGTCACCACTATTGCACATACTTTGATGCAGGTTGCCCTGATGATGACCACTAATTTGCTCATCATGAAAGTGAAGAGGTTAAAGGTTTGTCCTAACAAGTTCAGTATTGGTCCAGTTTTCACTAATGGTTAAATGGTCCCTTGATTTTTGGGATGCTGCCTAAATTAGGAAAGTTAGTGGCTATTATCCCTTTTAAAAAAACGTTTTCTTTGTCTTTTTGGCTAAATTTTTAGATGGCAACAGGTGCAATCCACACATCTGATTTTAACGCCCAGATTCACTTGACTTTAGAGACAGTCATAGTACTGATACTACTTCGGTCAAAAAGCACAAATGTTCTAATGATGTTTTCTCAGGATTAGTCATTTTACATCTTTCAGTAGTTTTCTCCTTTGAACTTGAAAACACATCATTTGGAATGTTTGGAAGCAAAGCAAGGTTCATCAAGTACTGGTCGCAATGGGTTTCATTTATGGCTGGAAGGACATTTTGACTCTATATCTATGAACAACTGCATGCTAGTTCTGCTCTGCTAATGACACACCATTCCACAAAGTTCTACTGGTCACACGTTTGCCTTTGGTCAACGTTTGTTTAGATCTCTGTAATACTTATTTTCAATTCTTCATCGTCTGTGTCATTCATAATGAAGTCAGCAGTGCATTTATTTTATGGGGTGCTGTTTTGGTTATATAAAAACCAGGACATTAGTGATTCCATATTGATGTCTGTGCAGAGACCACATGACAGCAGCAATGGCAATTTTCCTTTTCAAAAATTATTTTCAGGTATTATTGTTTGACAATACTAGGGGATTATGGTGAACCCACATTATTTCCAATCTCACATCTAGTGGACTAAGACACTATACTTTCAGGTCTAAAGGTCTGGCTTCACCTCTGCATTAGGGTAAGTAGCCTAGTGGCAGAATTATCTGTGGCCACCCTATGCTTATCTACTCTGCATCATGTTAGAACATGTCATTGCAGTGTTGGGTAACAAAACGAGTAAAACATTCAGTGAGGACTGACTGTCATGTTTATTTTTGGGTCAGCAGATTGTGATTTACCTTATGGTTCAACGTATAGTATGCTATTAGCTAGCATGACTCCTAAAGTTCATTTTTAACACAATGAAATTTTCCAGTGTAGACAAGCCCATGGAGAATTGAACGTGTATCTCTTTCAAACCCAAGACTGGTTCTAGTTGTTGAGCATCCTAGACCAAAAAAGGGTGCTTTTCCCAGACTCTCTGCTGACTTAGATAGTCCACAGGAAATAACTCTGTGGACTTTCAACTGTTGCAGCAATACTGTGGGATGTCAAAAATCCTTTCCTAATAAACAAAGTATTTGACATTTAATTACATCTAAATCCTCTTTGAAATTAGCAGTTCAACCCCAAAAATAGCTTCAAAAACTTCCATTGTTTCCTTAGGCTCCCCAGGTCCATCTGTTGTATCCATCTGTTGTCTTGTCTTATTTAGATGTTAAAATCCTTGGGGGAGAAACTTTTTGTTATGCATGTGTGCAGCAACTACCATAGTGGGATCCTGCTCTGTGAGTGGGATCCTTAGATGGTACCACAATACAAATCGTAAATAGTAACAATAATCCTTGATTTTACAATGCAAGTAATTAAACACATCCTCAAGGCTGTGGGCACTTGCCAGGTTTAAAACCATGTTTGTTCATTTCACACATTTTAGATGGTCAAAAACTCTCTTAATTATATTTAGATTTATACTATGCTACTAAGATGAACATCTTTCCCATGCTATGTGCAACTATGCACGCTTTATGCCATGACCTAGAGCAGGGGACAAGGTAACTTAGTATAAGGTTTACTATTCTTTTCTGGTAATGGAAAACCAATGTCATTTACTATTAAAGAAAAAGGTTTTTTTCCCAAGCTCTGCATTTCTTACCTTCTACCATGATCTACTTTTAATTGGGGGGAGGGGGGGAAGAGGGAGAGAAAGAGAACCACATATGTTTAAAGGCTTCTTTATAGAGAGGTTAGAGGAGGAGTGAAATAGGAGAAGAGTAATTTGTTCTTTAATTACAAATATGTTATCAAAATAAAACTCTACAAGGCTTGAATTATAGTGTAATTACTCAAGCTTACTTGCAGAAGATGGCATAAGATGAAATTTCAGTAAGCATGAATTATTGCACCATAATTCACATCTTGTCATGCCCTGTCACTTAATTAAATATTGAATTATGAAATTCCTATTGAGATGCCATACACAGAATGCAAACTCCATATTAATATTAAACTAATTCTCTAGGCTATCCATTGCAATTGACACCAAAAAGATTTAATAATTTCAGGATATTTAAAATAAACTTGTAATTAATTTTATTTTGAAGTTGCATATCACTTCAATTAAATTAGATTTTTATTTAGAAAGCCAACAGCTTTAAGAAAAAAGGGCACATTCACCCACCATTTATTTCCTTAGAGTTAATACAATGGAATACCCTCTCTTTTCTTCTGTTCCTTCTCTTCTTTAGGCACTTATTTCTTAAAAGGGACCTGCAAATCTTACTTAGAAAATAAGGGTCTGATCTTGCAAGCTGAAATTAATGGAAGAAGAGAATGGTATTATAGGATCAGATTCTGTTTATTATTCTTGTACAGAACTGAGTACAAAGGCCACAAGCAGGTTGGAGCCCTTTAGGTGCTACTGCAATATACGTATTAAATAAATAAATAAAACCAGTGTGGAGAATGCCCCAAATAGCAATGGCGTTAGATGCTCAGCACATCAGACACTTTAGCTACCCAAATTTAAAAATGTTGGCTTAAGTTAGGGCTTGTCTACACTACAGTGGCACTGCTATGCCACTGCAGCGCTTCAACGTAGACACTACCTACACTAACGGGAGCAGTTCTTCTGTCAACGTAGGCAATCCAGCTCTGTGGGAAGCAGTATCTAGGCTGATGGAAGAATTCTCTCATTGACCTAGCGATGTCTACATGGGGAGTTAGGTCGACTTACTACCACCCCTCAGGGGTGTGGATTTTTCATACCCCTCACCAACATAGTTAAACCAACCTAATTTTCTAGTGTAGACCAGCCCTTAGACATTTAACTCCCAATTTTAACACTTAAGTAAGTAGCCTGATTTTCATAATTGTTGAGCAGCTTCCCCTTGACTTTAGTGGGAGCAGCAAGTTCTTAACACCTCTGAAAACCAGGCCATTTATTTAAGTGCCTTAAGTTGTTATTAAGGCAAAGTTACACTAAAACATTAACATACACCATACATTTTCAGGATCAGGTTAATATTCAAAAAAACTATCTAAAGATTTTTAAGCCTACATTTCTAAGTTTTAAAACATTAAAGAGGATTAAATGCCCCCAAGCCTAGACCAGCAAACTCCATCTCCAAGTGATGGCTAAACATGCTGTAATGTCATAGGAACTCCAAGCCATGCTGGAGCATGAAGCCAGCCTCCTCTAGCTCCATTGAAGTCAACGCAGGGCCGGTGCTACCATTTAGGCAAACTAGATGGTTGCCGAAGGCGCCAAGATTTGGGGGCACCAAAAAGCGGTGCCCCCAATTTTTTTTTTTTTTTTACAGCATTCCTACGCCCCCTCTCCGAGCACGCGGTCGCTGCTCCACTTCTCCCTCCTCCCAGGCTTGCAGTGCCAATCAGCTGTTTGGCGCCGCAAGCCTGGGAGGGAAGGAGAATTAGAGCAGGGCGGTGTGCTCAGGGAGGAGGCGGAGCAGAGGTGAGCTGGGGTGGGGAGCTGCTGCATGGCTCCCTGGGCCGGGGCGGTAGGGAGCTGCTGCGGGGGTGCCTCAGGGCAGAGGGTGGGGCGGGGAGCTGCCGCAGGGCTGGGGGCGCGCAAGGTGGAAGTTTCGCCTATGGCACGAAACTTCCTTGCACTGGCCCTGAGTCAACGGGAGTCTTTTCATTAACCTCAAAGGCCCATAGTGGGAGAAGTGTCATTGCTACAAATTTTCTTTCGGGATGGTAAATAGTAAAATACCTAAGCAATGCCAGAAGAATCTTAAAGTGAGTGGGATTGAGGGTCTCAGATTCTGAAAAAAATATTAATTAGCACATAAGTATCAGTAATAAGATGAAGCGAAATAGAATCAGAAATGGTTTGTCCTTATACTTTTACCATAACTAAAAAAAGTCAACAGCAACACTGAATTAATTAATTTAATTAATGTTTTTAACCAGCAACACGTGGAAGAATCCTCAGAATGGGAGTTATTTTTCAAATAGTATCACCCTACTGATATTACGTTAGAACACACAGATACAACAAGCATAACTAACTTGAACCGCCTGATTCAAACTTCATTAACTCACACTATTTCATCTTAGCTCACCTGTATCTATAAAGCTTGATTTAACATTGGGTAAATTATAGTAACTGTCATCATGGCTGGGCAAGATTTTTATACTACAGAATGAAGTCTGTGTGAAATTGGATTTTGTGAGATTTACTATATGTAGATATAGAGGAAGAGGGTGGAGGGATGGAAAACAAATAGATTTTTTTTTTAAATGAGCATCTAAAGACTGGGGCATGAAATCAGAATTTAGGCACCTAAATAAGTGACAATAGTTTGGCAATTAGTGGATTTCATGACATCTCTAATTTCCCTCCCTTTCTGGGTTATAGAAACTATGGCTTGGGGTAAGAGTTTTTTATTTGCTTTTTGTCCCTGATAGCTCACCAAAAATTCTTCACCATCCCGTGCTCATTGAAATCAACAGTAAAGCCCCCATTGACTTTGATAGTGAAAAACAGAGCCCATATCCCTAAAGAAAAATCTCAGAAGATTCTGATGGGAACCCTGTGTACAGCCATCTCATGTTTTTGCAAAATCCTTTAAAGGTTTTTAAAGTAATGATGAAAAGGCTTGGATCATGATTAAATTCACAGAAGACCAAAACCATATTTCAGAACAGATCTCAGTGCTTTGGGAACAATTAAAAGCTGTTTAGTAGTGACAGCTCTCCTTGGGCCATATGAAAGCCGAGAAGATGAGCTGAATTTCAGCAGTACAGTAGATAGAAATTCAACAGTATCATGAAGAGCTGGCTTCCTCTCTTTTGAAAAGGCAAGGTTTGATTACTGAAAGGTATAGGAACTTGATCAAAGGCATGAATACAATGTTTGTGCTACTGTTCTGCATTACCACTTGACAGTTAGAGAACTTTAAATAGCAACTGATGCCTCATGGAAAATTTTAAAAGTGTAATTATTTTTGTAATTAAACAAATTAATGTTGTACTGTATCAACAGCCGTGGAAGTCTTGCATATCGCTACAGAACAGGTACAATATGGTCAGCATTTGTGCAACCTCTAGCATGCCTCAATACTGACCTGAAGGAACCACCTATAGGGTTAGTTCAGGCTCTTGCCTGCCCAATCCTTCACTTTGTGTTGAAAATGCCAGCAGAGAGCCCTCCTCAGATCACAGCTTAACGGAAAAATGTATTTAGAAACATTTCTTCCATATCAATATTTTCTATACTTCTTGTACCATTCTTCAGTATTGCAAGAAATTATGCTCTGTGCATCTTAAAAATTCATTGTTCCTGTTGCCTATCCCCCACTTGAAGTTTCAGTCCTTTGCTATGACCTGAGAATTCATTGCTGTGTAAAGGTATGTCATACAGGATTATAACTCCCAGGTTTGGAACATACATCTCAGGAGCTGATGAACTCTCACAAATCTCAAGATGTTCTTTTGATATAAATGTCAAACAGAAAAGGTGCATAAGCAGGATTCTAAACAGAATTTTCAGTGTTCTGCATGAGGCAGCAGCCACTTTTTAAACGCCCTGGTTTTAATGCTGTTCATTCTCTCTCATGATAGCTATAATGATATCAAAACACTTATGAGAGTATTTTTCCCCCCATACAAGACATACATTTTGAATGTCAACTTTTTTTGATTAAAAAGGAACAACTTTCCCTCTTTCTGACCAGTTCTATTATTAAGTTACTATTTTTTTCTTGTAAATGTTTGGTCCACGTGGTGCTTTATTTCCCTTTAAAATCCAAGCAATAACCAATATGTTTGACTTTATCAGGATACATTGGGCTTGTCTATATGAACACTTAGTTTGTGCCAATCTAGTGTGAAGCAACCCACACTAGCTTGCTGCACATTAAGATCCACATGTTGGGCACATGCAGCTAAACACCACAGTGAAAGGTAGTCTGCATCCACACTGCAGTGTGTAGCTACCTGCAGGGAAAGGCTCTGGCAGCAGGACACAACAATGCTAAAAATAGCAGTGTAGACATAGGAGGCACATGCTTGGGCATTTAGAGAGCTGTATAGGGTATATATCCTCAGGTTTTGGCATGTCGCTATGCTACTCCCCTAAACAGTTAGGATTGAATAAGGACTGGGAATGGCTGAGCCATTACAAACATTGAATCTCCCCTTGTAAGTATTCTCACACTCCTTATCAAACTGTCTGTACGGGGCTACCTTGATTATCACGTCAGAAGTTTTTTTCCCACTTACTTAATTGGCCTCTCAGAGTTGGTAAGACAACTCCCACCTGTTCATGCTCTCTGTATGTGTGTGTGTGTGTGTGTGTATGTATATATATATCTCCTCAATATATGTTCCATTCTATATGCATCCGAAGAAGTGGGCTGTAGCCCACGAAAGCTTATGCTCTAATAAATTTGTTAGTCTCTAAGGTGCCACAAGTACGCCTGTTCTTTTTGCAGATACAAACTAACACGGCTGCTACTCTGAAACCTGTCACCATCTATGTGACCTTCTCCGTTGGATCATATGAACTGGAACCATAAACTCCCTGAACATTAAATCTCACCAAATGAGGGTCAATCCATCCTCATCATCATATCCACTCATTATCCATACCCGAACATAACCACTTTATGAACTTCATACCCTCATATCTCAATGTCTGTACTTTGACCCATCAATCTTTTACCCCCAATCGGGGATATTGCAGATTATGTATTCCTCATGCCACCTTATCTTAAATCAAACGTTGCACCCTCGATAATCTGTATGTTATTCCCTGATAACCGGAAACTACTATGCTCAAACTCTGTTCACTATTTTTTTTAACATCTTAATAAAATTTTTAAATCTGTTCTTATCAGTTTACTTATACCTTGCTGGGGGGACGTGCAGTGTCTGTAATCTACAAGTCACCCAAAGGGTAGAGGTACCTTAAGTGTTTGTATGGACCCTGTTGTCACACTAAAAGTTCCCTAGTGCTCTTTAACCCACTCCCGCTTTGAAACAAGAGTTGATCCAAGTGCTATAGGGAACTTATAGTGCCCAGCAGACTAGTGTAGGGTAGATTCACATCTTAGCTTGCCGCAAACTAGGTAGACAAGTCCAAATTGTCATTTTATAGAAGCAGCATGATATAGGGCACCTCCTACCATGCTAACCAATATTATCTCATTGTTTCCTTGTACTCCCCTGTAGCCCCTAAATTTGACATTTCTACATGTACCCCAGAATTTGACAGTACTGCAGTTAGCCATTTTGTATGTTCAACCACTGCCAGCTGAAACCCAAACATCAAATAGCTGGGGTTAATCTTAGGCCCTGAGAGGCAAGGCTGTGAAGCTGCATGTTTGCAGTTCTGCTAATCAGAATGGGAGATTGGGACAGGCAGTTAAGATTCCATGAAAATAGAAAGAATATTTGGACAGCTGACATTGGTTTTAAGTTTTAGACATGTAAGTTTTATTGTTGCTATGACTAGAAATGCTTTGCTGATAAGGAGAATAATGATTTGTTATTGGCTGTTGCTAGGAAAATTATTACCCTACTAGGGGTTATTATGAGTTATGTGCTTTGTTTGGAGAAAATTTATAAAAAATTTAGTTAGAAAGTGTGCTTGGGAGAAGCCCAAGGGTGTTTTCCTTTGGGTAAGAATCTAACCTCTAAGTTCTCCAGCAGCTAGAGGGAAGGAGGCCCTTCCCCCCCGAAGCCTAGCTGTTGATTCCTCAAAACCATTTCAGACTTTTTGGGTAACTATAAATGTTTGAAATGCTCTGAACTTAATCCTACTACATATGTATGTGTGTGTCTGTGTGCGCATGCACACTTGTTAGGTGAAAGCAGTCCTGAAAACCCTGGGTCATGCCCCCACCTGTTTATATTCATCTGTTGTCACTTGTCTTATGTTTAGATTGCAAGTTCTTTGGGCAAGGGGTAAGCTACTTTACGTCAAACTAGCTCTGTAGTGTAGAGTGGGGCTATGTTTGTCTCTGACGTCCCAGATTTACTTTATTACTCCTGGACTTGCAATCATTGTTTTGTTCCAGACTGGGTCTCCCCAAATCACAGTTTGAAATGGTTTCAGAGTAGCAGCCGTGTTAGTCTGTATCCGCAAAAAGAACAGGAGTACTTGTGGAACCTTGGAGACTAACAAATTTATTAGAGCATAAGCTTTCGTGGACTACAGCCCACTTCTTCGGATGCATATAGACTCATAGACTCATAGACATTAAGGTCAGAAGGGACCATTATGATCATCTGGTCTGACCCCCTGCATGCTGCAGGCCGCAAGACCCTTCCCTGTACTCTACCGTTGAAGTCCCCAGTCCTGTGTTTTAGTGACTTCAATCGGCTGAGACCCTCCTGCTAGTGATCCCTGCCCCATGCTGCGGAGGAAGGCGAAAAACCTCCAGAGGCTCAGCCAATCTACCCTGGAGGAAAATTCCTTCCCGACCCCAAATATGGCGATCAGTAATACCCCGAGCATATAGGCAAGAGTCTCTAGCCTGACCCTTGTTGGCCATTATGTTGTTCATGTACCATTGCTTGGTTTTCCTTGGCTACTATGTTTTATCATTAAACCATTCCCTCCATAAACTTATCCAACTTAATCTTAAAACCAGACAGGTCCATCGCCCCCACCGTTTCCCTAGGAAGGCCGTTCCAATATTTCACCCCTCTGACGGTCAGAAACCTTCGTCTAATTTCTAGCCTAAACTTCCCCCCGGCCAATTTGTATCCATTCGTTCTCGTGTCCACATTAGTACTAAACTGGAATAATTCCTCTCCCTCCCTTGTATTAACCCCTCTGATATATTTAAAGATAGCAATCATATCCCCCCTCAGCCTTCGCTTTGTCAGACTAAACAACCCAAGCTCCTCTAATTTCTGTTCCATTCTATATGCATCCGAAGAAGTGGGCTGTAGTCCACGAAAGCTTATGCTCTAAAAAATTTGTTAGTCTCTAAGGTGCCACAAGTACTCCTGTTCTTTTAGTTTGAAATGGATTAACATTGAATAGCACTACTCATGAATTGTTCTCTGTTACTCATGGAAAGAAGTAATGCATTTAAGAATAGTTAAGTCTATTTTTTTATAACAAAGTTATAAAGGAAGTAGCTTTTGATTATTTGATTTTCAACTTCTAGAGAAAATTAAAACAGTAAATGACTACCCCTTCTTGAACACTAATCATAGAACATTGGAACGGAGCATGCATGGGCTGCTTATACTTTCAGACTTTAGTTTGCTAACAGACAATTATACTTCTGTACAGCTCTCGTATGCAGTATAGTTGTAGATGTGTTGGTTCCAGGATATTGGAGTGAGACAAGGTGGATGAGGTAATATCTTTTATTGGACCAACTTCTGTTGGTGCGAGAGACAAGCTTTAAATCCAGACAGATTCTTCAGGTCTGCAAAAGGTACTCCCAGTGTCACAGCAAAATGCAAGGTGGAACAGATTGTTTAGCATAAGTAGTTAGCTAAACAAGAAGAGCTGTGAGTGGCTTGAAAGCTTGTTTCTCTCACCAACAAAAGTTGATCCAATAAAACTTATTGCCTTACCCACCTTGTCTCTTTACAGATCTGTCCATCAGTTGCAAGCTTCCTCATACTCATTTTGTTTGTTTGCTACAATTTATGAGCTATATACTAAAAAATGATACCTTTTATTAACAGGTATGAAAAACGTCCTCCCATAGAGAGAAAAAAAACAACTCAGTTCCTGCTCAAGAGAAATTCCTCACCCCATTTTATTACCTAGTCAAAATTTATACTTAGCAGGATCAAGCAATGGGTCCAGTCCTGTGTGGTGCAAGAACTCTCTGCTCTCACTGAAATTACTTAGGTGTGAAACAACATTTGTTATCAGTAGCTGGTGAGCAGTTAAAACATTTCTGCTGCCTACAGCCATGTCCTACATTATTATAGTGCATAATGATACCTCCATTTGCTGCTCCAAGGCTAAGAGGAATTATTGATTTATATGCTAATTGGCAGCACTTGTTTGATACAGATGTCAGATAATAGATAGCCAATTAATTTATACATGGTTATAATTCATTTATGGGGCTATAAAAATACAATCCCTAGAGTAAAGTTTCATCTGGTATTTGTTCAGCATCCATCTATTATGAATTACAATGTACTATATGTAGGGTAGGGTTTTCTCTCCATTTATCCTGGGAGCTTCCCCTCCAAACTGCTGTTATTCTTGTTGCAAGGAAGATGCTCTTCAGGACAATATTGCTGCTATAGGAAACACTTACATAATCATATCCGAGGAATCTTTATAAGATTATCCAGCCCATTAAAAAAAAAAAGATAGGCAGACATAGTATTTGATTTGCAGTATAATAAGCATGAGCATTTTTCCTTACCTATAAAACAAAGAGGGGAGAAATTGCCAGGACTAAAGGAATTGTAAAAATCTCTCTCTCTTTTTATCTGCACACAATAAAAAGTAACATTGTGAAAAGTGCTTAAGGAAGCTAAATCCCATTTTCAAAAGTGACTTAGGCACTTAGGTCCCTAGAGCTTCTGAAAATCCCACTAGGCTCCTCAAAACCTTTAAAAATCTGACCCTTAGGTTCCTATCTCTGACTTCGCTATGTTACATTAGCTGCTAGGTACTTCAACAAATACTAAAATATTTCCCTTCCAAACTCTAGCAAACCAGTAGCAGAACCATGTGAACAGCCAGTCAACATTAATAGTTAAAAAGGAACATCCTTGCCTTCCCAAAGATCTCCAAACCCATGAAAGTCATCCCCCAAAGCCCTAACAAACTGCAACATGCACCAAAGGTCAACAAATCTAGGCTAATTTGTATCCAGTCGGGGATTGTATTCCAAAGTCAAGGGGCCTTAACTTGGAAACACCTTTGTTTAAACAAAAGAGGGCTCTTGCTTGAAGTATCTTTGGGTGATTTGAACTAGGGTGAAAATTTGGATCGATTGTTCTTTTGTCCAGATCAGCTTGTCTTTCCCTCATGATAAGATGGGGAAACAAAAAGAGGGAGAGAGCCATGTTCACTATGGATTAAAACAGAGAACATAAAGGAAGGCCAAGTTACAGACTGAGCACTTTGTGGACTGTTCTGTCTCTCTCTCTGGAAATATTTCTGGCAATTGGTAAATTTACAACTTGCACAACTGACTTGCATTTTTGAGGATACAAAATAAGAAACTTTTGAGGTTATGTTTTTTTTTCCCCCTCTTAGACTGTCTCTATAACTGCATTGCTGATGCACAAGGGGGCAGTATTTCACAGGAAAATCTTGAGTGCTGGATTTATAAAGTATGCTGGTGAAAGTCTTAGCTTAGAAACAAGACATCAGCTCAAATATTTTATATCCAGTAGTTGAGCCAGTTTAATGAGTTCAGGGAACTGAACTACATTAAACATGTTTGCCTGCATTTATCCTGTCTTTAGTTCTTTATTTACCATATGGGTTTGGTATATGTTACACCAAACTAAATCACATAGTGAGGTCTGCCAACATTGCTACCAGCTTCAGCCAATGCACGATAATAGCAACAATTGACTCAGCAGCATGTGCTGGCTCTTACACTTCAAGGTCACCTTCTAGAAGTAGTAGACAAACTTCCAAATGCAATAAGTTATCTTGATCAGGCACCCCAATTGTGTTAAAGCTGAACTTCCTTTCCTATAGAATTTCAAGACATCTATGATATTTGTAAAAAAAAAAAAAAAAAATTTTAGAAAATATTCAAATAGAACAATTTAAGTTAGCTGATCGTGAAATTATTTCATGAATCTACCTGGAAATTCAGTATGACCACTTAATTTATAAGCCTCCTGAGATACAAAATCACAGTAATTACAAAGTATGGTTTGTGAAATACTATGTTTTACATTCTGTGAATATTTCTATGATACGGCATTGCCCTTCTTAATATATATATATATATTTAATAATAGAAAAAGTAGGGCCCACAATGGGTTAATGCATTTCAGCTGGAGACCCTGGTTCTAGTGTTGTCTCAGCTCACGGATGAAGAGGAGTTTAGTGAGCTTGTCCAGTTCCCATTTTCTCACTTCACAAACTCATGAGCCCACTGGCACAGCCCCGTGACTTGGAGCCTGTTCTGCAGAGACCAATGACTGAAATTGCCATTCAGACACATTACAAGAGCAATGTGGAGACGTTTAAACAGCACTTGTCCACAGTATGCCTGACTCAAACCAGAACTATTAGTATTGCGCTAAATCTACTCACAAAATAAACATAAAGGACTTCATTCAGAGGTGGTTTCCCCCACCAATAGAAAAAGCCTCTCAGTGTAGGCTGCGTCTACACTGCAGAACTATGCCGACATAGTCTCCTCTGTAGTGCTGACATACCTTAAGTTTGAAAAAGGGGCTAGTGATTTTGGGTGCCCAAACTGAGACACCCTAGAGGATTTTTCATCGGTGCTGAACACTTACTCTCAGGGGGTAAAAAAGGAAGGAGGATTGTCCCTCAAGGGTGTCTCATGGTGGGTGCCCACAATCAGTAGTCTCACTTTTGGAAATGTTGGCCAAAACAAAAAACTCAGCAAAAAACCTGTTTTCATCACCTGGCTTTTCTTATCCTCAAATATAGACTCATAATAGTCCCAATATTTGCAAATCAAGTGCATTCCATCCATAACTTCACACACTTCACCTGATTCACCCTTTGTGATCCATCAGCATGAGTCGGCTAGGAGCAGGGGCACAAGCCACCAGCAAACCCCACTATGCTGGAGGACTTTGAACACCCAGCACAGTCACCAGAACAGAGAGGAGTCAGCCGAGCATAGGAACAAGTGCCTCTCCTGGACAGCCTTCACTATCAGAAATCATAAGGAGCCCTGGCTAGATTTTAAAGCTGCCAGCTCCTCAGTGGAACATTGATAGGAAGGCAGGCATGGTACCACTGCAGCTAGCCCACAGGGCAAATCGCCCACTCTCGCACAGCTGCTCCAACAAGCACAGGAGCACCTATAGGAGTGAATGTTGCCAGTTGGGTTTAATAGATGATTACAGTGTAGATAAAGACAAAAATATCCTCAAAGTTCAGATGTAGTCAGCAACTTGATATGGATAAAGTGAGAACTAGCGTGAATCCAATTACCAAACAAAATCTATGTTGAGGTTGGAAAAAGTCTGATTAATTTACCCACCTCAGATTCCAAATATTTTCTGGTTTCGGCTGCAATGCCACAAAAAAAAAAAAAAAAAAAAAGCTATTCTCAAAGTATTTCCAATCTAAACAGAGACCCAGAAGTCTTGTGAGGGAAAGCTACTTGCTGAAATATTTCCAGACAAATTTTAATGTCACCGAGTGTAGAGGTCCGGACTCACCCCTGTGGCGCCTCCTGCTGGTCATCCAGGGAATTAGCTCACCAGCCTCTGGAGCGCCCTCTGCAGGCTGGTGATCCGCCTTGTCCTCTGCACTGGCCCCCGTGTCCCTCCCAGGACCCCGGTGCCCTTTGCTCTGGGTGCTGCCCCCTGGCAGTACCCACACTCTAGGTCTCCCCTCCCAGGGGAATCCCCACCCACTAAACCCCACCTCACCTCAGGATAAGGCCACTGCCAGTCCCCAACTAGCCCCCACTCTCTGGGGCAGACTGCAGTATCGGCCACTCATCATCGGCAAGGTTGGGTTTGGACCTGCTGCCTTGGCCTAGCCCTGGGCTACCCTCTGCAACCCCCAGTACCCCTTAGCCTTCTGCTAGGCCGCTGCCTGGGGCTATCGAGGCTGGACCTCCCCAGCTCCTTAGCCTGTCCCCAGCCCTGCTCCACTCAGGTACGCTATCTCTAGTTTGCTGCAGCCAGGCCCTTCTGTCTGCACTCAGAGAGAGACTCTTCTGAGTGCCTGGCTCCCAGCTTCTTATATAGGGCCAGCTGAGGCCTGATTGGGGTATGGCCCAGCTGCGGCTGCTTCCCCAATCAGCCCAGTAGCTTTTCCCTTTGCCCCAGCCCTCTGCCAGGGCTGTTTTAAACCCCTCAGGCAGGAGCGGGGTAACCACCCTGCTACACAGAGGTTTGGAGAAATTTAGTCATATTCAGGTTATGCAAAGGGAGTGAATCTCTGAACCTTGTGAGGTTAGCATGCCACCAGTTGGGACACAAAGCAAAAGAGGCCAAGAAATTCAAAGTTGGGCCTTTTTTTTTATCTATGTGCCTTAATATTAATTAATTGCATGTTATCACAATGTACTGATTGGCAACCTCTGCAATCAAGGGTGTGGAAAAGGTGGGTTTTTTCCAGAGGGAAGAATTGGATTCATTCAGGATCAATGTCCATTCACCATTTACTTACATGGGCTTAAGCATGCATTTAAAGTTAAGTATGCATGTTTTGCTGAATAGGAGAGGGATTACTCGTGTTAAAATTAAGTTTTGCTGAATCTGGGTCTTAATCCAGAGTGGACATTCTTATTCCAGACAATGTGAGAATAATCTATAACCCCATATTCATTTGTCTAGTTTTTTTACAATCATAGACTTCTTGAACTTGCTCATATATTGATCTACCCTGACATTCTACCTTAGAAGAACTGCATACTGTACTTCCCTATTCTCACTGGTTATCAGAAAGGTTTCTACTCTTGCATATGTTCTGTTCTACTTCACACAAAAAAGTACTACCTGTAAATCATGTGCATGGGTGCAAACATATCAGACCCATTTGTCTAATTGAATCTACTTTTCCCATATTGTTTTTCGGTCTAAGATGGAACCAAGTTTCAGTTAACCCAATAGTATCATTCACTCTCATTAAGTAAATACCATTAAAACTTTTACATCTACAAGCTTTTTTTTAACATTCATTGTATTTGTATCCATAACGAACCTCACATTTTGCTCTCTTTTAATGATCATTGTTTATATTTTCCGCTTGCTGTCTCTCTACTCATTATTCTGTTCTAGTTCAATGTTCATCAGCATGCAGATTCCTAGTCTGAAAACAAACTTGATTTTACAACAGTCTGTCCACATACTTTCTGTTGGGCTGCAGCTCAGTTTTTCTTAGGATTCGGTTTCACCCAGAACGTAGTTAGAATCCCTCCTTTAATCACACATTTTCTGATACATTTTACAGACAACCAAGCACTTTATAATTGTAATCAACAACCCACTGTGCAGTCTCAGTTGGGAAATTCAAAGTAAACTTGAAAAACACTACTTGATATGTTGCATTTCTTTCCATATTCAAAGAACATATTTGAACCTGTCCTTTAAAGATCAATATCTACACACATACCTACATAGTCATAAGCAATACTAGTGTGATGGGTCTGAAGCAAAAGTAAGATCTAAACCTCCCCCGGCCCCCAAATCTCAAACTCTGGGAGTGTTCAAAATCTGAACTCAAATTAGAATATTGCAGATAAGACAAATCATAATAAACTTGTTGCAGGACTGAAAATTTTTTAATTTTTAATTTTAGGAACATCTTGGTTTTTCCAAAACATTCCTGCCATCTGGGCAGGGATCTCTGACTGCCTGGCTGCCAGTCTCCATGTGCTGCTCAGCTGGAGAATTAGCTAGCAGGGAAGCCTGCCAACCTGCACGTGGCCTTCCAGGGACCCAGGGAGCTGTGGATCGGCCAGCAGGAAATCAGGGAAGGAAGCAGGTTCGTCATCAAAACTTTTGACAGAATCTATGCATTCCTGCAACATTTTGGTTCCGTCATATCCATATAGTTCAACTGAACACTGTTCCATTAGAAAAAATTTGACCAACTCTACTGATCCATTCTCTTTGGGCAGGGAAGCTCACCCTGAGCTTCAGAGATCCCTCAGAGCTAAAATAGTATGAACCACCAGTTGTAACACAATTCTTCTGTATGGGTTACAACATTGGGGACTAGACCCTGGACTGCTATCTCTAAACACATAAGCCTCCTCTGCCCTACACACAGACTCAGAAAAGGTTTGAGGGATTCTGACTGAGCCAATCAGGCCCCATTTTCTCAGAATCTGTCCAGATACGTCAAAATGACTACTCCATCCCAGACTCTTTTGACCCCTCCTTTGAACTTGCATTAGGCACTGTCCAAACTTCAAAGAATTAAGGGATTGTCTTGAAGGATATTCAAAGCCTTCCAAAGGTTACGCACCTACAGGGCAATTGCATATTGTTTAGTGACCCCCCCCCCCCCATTGTCCTTTAATAGAGCGGAAAATGCAAGACTCCTGGCCCTTTCCAGTTATATTCATTCCAGTGTTGTATATTGCAATGAGAAAGAGAAAAAAAGATACTTGCTTCAAAGGGCACAGTCACTCCATTTAAGTTTAATATAAGATGCACCCCATGAAGCCTACAGGACCAGCTCAAGAAGAGATCCCTCAATAGTCACCATTCGCCACCTCTAGTTTCTCAGGAGCCATGTGTTGTGCCTTTACAAACACACTAGTTGAGAATTAGCCCGTCAGTGAGTCCCATGAAAACACTTATAAGAAGGCTGCTGCAGGGCAAAAAGCCTGGGCAAATGACCTACCCCTTGGCCAGAAATCACCCCTAATGGCTCCTCTGGTGTTGGGGAATCTGGGGCTTCTGTTGCTAAAGGCTTCAAGTTTCCTTAACTTTTTTCAGTCTGGTTTTAGGCTGTAGTAGAGCCTAAGGTAGTTCGATTGCACAAAGATTTCATTCCTGTGATGGACAAAAGCCAAGTGAGGGGTCTTATTTGATCTCCTACTGCTTCTTTCTCTACTCTTGGTTTACAGGATAGAGTCTCTACCAGAGTGATAAGGTGCTATATAGATAGAAAGTTAAAATTAAATATAAAATAGCAGAGCTGGTCAAAAGTTTTCTGTTCAAAGTTTTAAGTAGGGTGGGTTGTAGCCATAAAAGACCAAGATTGCTTCACTAGTTTTAAACATTATTTTTAAAGCACAAAATAGATTTCTGGTGTTTCAAATATTATAGATTTTTCTGGTCAAATCCCCTTTCTCTTGTGCAATATTTGCACTCTCTTCCTTTAAAACTCCCTTCTGAATTACTTTTAAAAAATTCACTATTTCTTCAACTATATGTAATATTTACTATTGTATATATGTTTGCTCACATTTTTCATATTTCTTGTAGATTATATTTAAATTCCCATCCTAGTTTTCCTTTTGTAATTACTCTGTTCTTTTGTAGCATTCATTTTCCTTTAATTCTCTTCAGTAGGCACACCAAAGAGATGGGATGTTCATGGAAGTGAATCCTATAAGCTCATACCTCTTCTGTGCTTCTTCTGCTCACATCTTCACTAAATGAAACTGATAGTGTCAGAGTGAGAATAGAGACAACCCATGCTGACAGAGGAGTCATGACATTTTGTACTGAAGTGCATTCTCCTGCCTTTTTTGTAAGATTGACTCTTTAAACTTTTTATTCCATTTTAACCTTGCTGCATGCCTCTGATATGAACATGTAAAATGAGCACTATACAAAAACATAGTACATTAGTATTACTACACATGTAGGACCATGTGTAATGCCTTCCAGAAAGATCTTCAGGTTTCTGAGTAGAGATGGGGGTGGAAGTCAAATTAAAAAAAAAAAATTACCTGGAGTTATACCAGGGTTCCATCCTATAACAGGGAAAACACACTTGGGGAATTTTAGGGACTATATTTCTGTTGGTTCTAATCCAAAAAAGTTTTGTTTCCAAAAACTTTACATAGAATAAAGACTTGAAGATGTAGCCGTTTAATATTTTTTATATTGAGCCACGTGTGTCGGCATTATAGGTGTAAATATAAAACTCAAGAGTGGACAGTCTAATTTATTAGGTAAAACAAAAATAGATATCAAAGCATAAAATAATCAGGCAAGTGGGGTGATGAAACAAAGGAGGAGGAGGGGAAAGCTCTTGGGAGAGCATTTTTCTGCACACTTAAGTTTACATTCACTAGATGGGTCATTATTTTTATTTAAAAAAATAAAAACAATATGGTTTGCTTTAGGACCCTACCACGATTGGGGGTTAAGCAATATGGGGACGGAGTAAGACTGAGCAGAGGTTAGTGGCAAAATGAATAATAGGTGTAGGTTTGGGTGGAAGGGGACAGAAAGCAGTAGAAACAGAAGGTAGAAGGAGCTCATTACACATATAGGAGGCCATATGGAAGAGACACAACACAAGGTCAAAAACTAGAGAAGACAAAAAACAGTATGAGGGCAAGTGAATCTGGGAATAGTAAGAAGGACTTGGCTCTGGCATTAGCCTCAGCATCTCACTCTGCCTAATATGGGGAGTTCAGAGCTGAATATGCTCAGTACACAGGTGTGGTCGTAGGATCTCAGTGCTCCTATTCCCAGAGAATGAATTTGATTCTCCCACAGAACTTCTAGCTCCACCTTACAGAATAGACAGGCTAGTTTCCATGGGAGTTTGTATGCCCCACTTCAGTCCAGTAGGATTGGTGAGTATGCCACTTACAGCTATCATTCCCCTCCTTCTTACAGGTAGCTCCACTCTTTAGCTGGTTGCTAGGCTTTGGTGACCCACACAGCTCCTCCTACCAGATGTCCTCCATCAGCTACAGTCAAAGCTGCCTTTGCCTGAAACTCTTACCCAAAAGATTGGAGAGCTCTATACCACTAGATATAACTACAGATAAGTATATACTTGGGTGTGGCTTCCAGGCAGGTCTCCTTTGCAGAAAATTAGTTCATAAAGATAGAGACTGAAATCTACCTTTCCTCAAGGAGCCACCACAATCTGGAATGTGAGCAATGGCTAGCAGTACTCCAGGTAAAACTTTGGTTGGATCACTGAGACAGAACTGTTCAACACATTGATTCTGAAACATTGAGTAATGGTGTGGACTAATTAGCTGATCACCATTGGAAGCAAGCTTGGTCAGACAACTCCCATGATTGGAGTACCAGCATTGAGGGATATAGCTTGTTCTGGAAAGATAGGTATAGGATAAAAGGAGGAGGCATTGCGCTGTATGTACACACTTGTTGCAAGGTCCAAGAGGAGGTGAGCAGCAAACCTCTGAGAATATCTGGGTGAGGATAAAAAGGGAAAAGAATAATAGTGATATTATCAAACCAAGAAGAGGAAGTGGATGATGCATTCTTCAAGTATGTAACCAGATTTGCTAACACACATGAGCTAGTATTAGTGGGGGATTTTAAACTTCCCTGATATCTGTAGAAAGACTAAAACAGCAAAACATAATATGCCATGCAAGTTCTTAGCATGTGTAGGGGACAACTTTCTAATTCAGAAAGTTGAGGAAACAACTAAGGGGCCATAAATTTTGGATCTGGTGTTGACCAACAGGGATGAATTAGTTGCAAATGCTAAGGTGATTAGGAACTTGGGATGAAATGATCGTGATCTCATAGAATTCAAGATCCTAAGGAAAGGAGGACATAAGAAAAGCAAAACAATGATACTGGACTTCAGAAAGGCAGACTTCAACCAATTCAGATAAATAGTAGGCAAGATCCCTTGGAAAGACCAATTAGGAGGAAAAGGAGTTGAAGGGGGCTGACAGTTCCTAAAAGATATAATACTAGAAACTCAATATCAAGCTATTCTGATGCAGAGGAAAGATAAGAAGAGTCAGGGAGGCCCATGTGGCTTTTAGATCCTAAAAACCAAAATGGATACATACAGGAAATGGAAGGAGGGGCAGGTCACCAAAAATAGTGCAAATGAATAGGGACAAAATCAGGGAAGCCAAGGCAAAGAACGAATTACATCTGACAAGAAATGTTCGAGACAACAAGAAGGGGTTCTACAAATATTTCAGACAAAAAAGAAAGATCAGAGATGGCGTGGGTCCGTTGCTCAATGGAGAAGGTGAGCTGGGAACGAAAGATGATAGGAAGACAGAACTGCTCAGTGCCTACTTTGCTTTGGTGTTCACACTAAAATAACATGTGACCAGATAACTAGCAAAAAGTTATCATAGACAAAGGGGAAGGGATGCAGATCAGGATAAGTAAAGAACACATCAGAGATCTTCTGACTTTTTCACCCTAGGAAATTAGCTGAAGAAATCTCAGTGGGACTGGCAATAATATTTACACACTCGTGGATGACAGGAGAGGTCCTGGAAGACTGGAAAAGGGCTAACAGAGTGCTTATCTTTAAAGGGGGAAAGGAGGCACCAGGACTAGTCAGGCTGACCTCGATACGTGGGAAGCTACTAGAGCAATGTATAAAACATTCAATTTGCAAATACCTGGAGAATGAAGAGGTATCAATAGCTCCAGCATGGATTTACTAAGAACAATTCATGTCAAACCAGCTTGATTTCCTTCTTTGACAAGGTCACTGATTTGGTGGATAGGGGGAATATGGTGGACATAATATACCTGGACTTTAGCAAGGCTTTTGACATAGTCCTACATGACATTCTGATAAGTAAGGTGGAGAAATGCAGGCTCAGTGGAACTACCCTTAAGTGGATACATAATTTGTTAAATAACCGCAAAAAAATAATGAAATAATTAATTGATTAGATTAGATTAATTGATCAGATTAGAAGGAGGTCTCAAATGCAGTTCGAGGGGGATCTGTTTTGAGTTTGGTCTAATTTAACATCTTTATTAATGACCTGGATGTAGGAATAGAGAGCATACTGATAAAATTTGCAGATGATACAAAGCTAGGAGCGGGTTGCAAATACTTTGGAGTATAGATCTAAAATTCAGAGGGATCTTGATAAATTGGAGAAATGAGCTATAGGCAACTAAATTAAATTCAAAAAAGACAAATGTAAGGTACTATACTTTGGGAAGAAAAACAAAATGCACAAATACAGAATGGGGGATAACTGACTTGGCAGCAGCACTGCCGAGAACAATCTGGAAACTGTAGTGGATCACAACCTTAACATGAATCAATAATATTATGCTATTGCAAAAAATGCAAATGCAATTTTGAGTTGTATTAACAGAGGCATAGCATGCAAGTCATCAGAGTTTAAAGTACCGCTTTACTCAGTACTCAGCTGGAGTATAGTGTCCAGTTTTGGTCACCAAGGTATAGAAAGGATGTAGAAAACCTGGAAAGGATCCAAATGCGAGCAACAAAGATGATTCAAGGGGTGGAATGCAAGCCATATGAGAAAAGGCTGAAGGAAGTGGGTATGTTTAGTTTGGAAAAGAGGAGATTAAAGGGGGACAGATAGCAGTGTCTTGAAAGGCTGCCATAAAAAAGAACGAGAAAAGTTGTTCTGTCTTGCCACAGAGTGCAGGACAAGAGGCAATCAGTTCAAACTAGAGCATAGATTAACTCTCAGGAAAAACTTCCTAACTGTAAGAACAGTAGGACAATGGAACAGACTTCCTAGGGACGTTTTGGAAGCTCTTGCACTGGAGGTTTTTAAAAGGAGGCTGGAGAGCCATCTGTCTTGGATGTTTTAGACACAACAAATCCTGCATCTTGGCAGGGGGTTAGACTAGTTGACCTTGGCAGTCCCTTCTAATCCTATGAATCTAATCATAACAAGGACCAGACTCTTACTGTGTGTTTGGACAGGGAATGAGTACCCCAGTGTAAGGAGACTTGGATCACAACTGGAACATTTCAGTGTTATTATGAAATACAAATAACGTTACTAAGAACAATCACATACTCTGTATCTCTGTTTAGGGCTTTTATATGAATTTCTGGGTCATCCCCAACACAACACACAGTAGAGAACTAGTAGGCTCAGTGGAGAACAAGATCAGAAGATCAGGCAGCAGTATAGGGCTGTGGGACAGCTCAATGGAGTTGGACCACATAGTGGATGCAACTAGAACTCAGATTTCTCTGAAGGTGCTGGTAGGCTACGTAAACTGAATAAGCCCACAAAGCATGTCAAATCCTGATGCATCACACTGTCCAAACTGATGCTGATGGAATTCATCACAGACCAGGCTGGCTTGTAATAAGAAAGAAAAGGGTTCTGACATAAAATTAATGAAAGGAATGGAAATTCCACATGTGTATTTGGTCCCAAATAGCCACAAAAACATCATTTCAAATGGGATTGAACTGAAGAGGGAATAATGGATACGTTTGAGGATCTTAATTCATTTGGCTTTTGTCTGTTTGTTACTAATCATGTGATAACACACTTAAGGAAGAGGAAAAATACAATGAAGTCTTTTGAATATTTTTTTTGGTAGGAAACCAAATAAAAAGACTGGGCAGAGGGTGGCTCATGAATTTCAAAAAGAGCTCATGGATTTGCAAATGTGCCTGCCTAGTGCAGATAGTGGAAACGCCTCATCAGACATCATGCTATATAATGCACTTCGACACGGTTGCTTGAGAAGTAGTAAATGAACTGCAGTCCCTGTCCAGAATGTTTGATCAAAAGGAAAAAGTCACAGTTGTGCCAACTTTAATTCACAAGAATGGCCTTAAGGAAATCAATGCGACTGTATTCTCTCTGCAAAAGGATTTCACAAACCATTCCATGATTGCAGCCTTCACAGAGCAAACAATCCAGAGATCGAAAACCAATTTAAGAAAAAAGAGTAGGTATCTGTCATTTGCAATAACTTGTTTGAAATGTGCTGGCACAGCAAAAATTTCAATTTGAACAGCTATTGGCAGGACAACTTTATTACAAAATTTGCATCACATCCATTTGTATTTTAAAATAAAAACAGCCCAAAGTGCTGTTCAAAGCACTTGAATCCCCTTTCATACAAAAATAAAGATTAATAGCCTCATTCACCTGGGCATTTCCTTACCTGAATACATTTTATTAAAAACACGCACATGCATATATCACAGTCTTGGGCTTTTCTGAAGTTGTTTCAAAGCAGCACGTAGAACATCAAAAGTGTCTTCCCAATTACCTCAATGGAAGAAGGATCAGGCCCTGAATTTCTGGTTACAGTACCTGAAGGGATAACATGATTTTCATGCCTTTTAAAAAAATCTGTGATGAAATAGACATCAGCTTATGTTAAAAATATATATATTTTTAAATCAGTTACTATCTAGATTGCAACTTAAATAGGCTAGAATTTTTGAGTCTTGGGGCCTAAAGATATACACTTAAATAAAAATGAATTCAGTAAGAGCGAGATGACTTGGCCCCTTCTACAAATCCCTACAAAGGTTTAGACCTTGATCCCGCAAAGACTCTTGTGTGTGTGTGTGTGTGTGTGTGTGTGTGTGTGTAACTTTACACATTGTAGTTCTATTGAGATCAGAGGGTTTATTCATAGTGCATAAAATTAAGCACATGCATAAGTTTTTGCAGAGTCAGGAATTTCCAGTTTTCCAATTAAGAAAAATTTGGGCCCACTTAAGCAAATAAAATGAATATGGCCACTGATCTTTATTTTTCTAGGCGATTAAACTGCTGACCATACTTTTTATTTCAAAATCTAAATATGTCTATTTTTCTTTCAGCAGAAAGTCAGTGGGAACTATTGGTGCCTAGTGTCCCTGAAAATCGTACCACTTTCCTCAAGTTCCTAACTTTAGGTGCCCAGGTTTGAACATTTTGGTCATAGTATATAATACTAGAAAGGGTTTATGAACCTGGCAAATGAATCAGGTAAATATTTCCATATAACAACCAAAATACACCAGACTAGATGTAAATAATGCTGATGAACCAGCAGCTAATGGGTAGAAGAATAGGCATTAAGCATCTGTGGAGATTAAACATCTGTAGTGATTTTCTACCATAACCACTTCCAGTTGTTCCCAGGCAGACCAGGGAATGCAGAGATGTATGAAAAATAGGAAACAATGGGGAAGAAAATCTTTTCAAAATCTAAAAACATTTTGAATTAGGTCCAGTTTGGTACAACTATTCAGGTAAGTTCTTATTTATATAAATAAATTCACCTATCCCTAAATAGGTCCTGTGTTATTGTCTAAATCTGATTGGGAATATCCTCCACAATTTAAATCTCTAGCATAAATGAAGCACTCCATGTCTCTGTCCATCACCTTAAAACAATCTATGGTGAAATCCTGGCCCTACTGAAGTCAATGGGAGTTTTGCCATAGACTTCACTGGGACCAGGATTTCACTTTACATGTTATAATAAACTGGCCAGCGTTCACGTGTGCTAGTGTTCTTTTACACTGAAGTCTTGTAAACTGATCCACGTGGAACTCAATGGGGGCTCCATACAGGCACAGAGGTGAACCTGCTCAAATCACATTGCAGGAACCAGGCCTTTGGGAGAAATTCAATCCCTCAACTGTGGTTCCTAGGCCCTACACTGTTAACAGTCATTCTCCTTTAGCTTCAGTGAATGAGTGCTGTTCTTTTGGAATAGTAGGATCTTGGTACCTGGAACTGCTGAATGGCCATGCCAGGCAGCATTACCAACTTTCATACATCTATTGCTAGTCCCACAATATTTGCTTTTTTTTTTTTTTTTTTTTTTTCTCTTCCTTAAAGCTCCAGTTCCTAGAGATCTCTTGTTATGGGATTATCTCAGCTTTATTTAAAAAAAATATATTTCTAGCCCTCATAATTGCAGAGAAAAGCTTGAAAACATGAACCCTAAAGGCTCAAAACCAGAGCAGCATAGAAGACCCCAATATTTTTTAGTTTTCATATCTCACAATTAAGACAAACTCATGATTATTTACAGCCCGATTCATGTTTTTTTTTAAACTTGGGTTGGGTAGCACTGAGCATAGTGACAATTATGAAGTCCTAGCTCAGTTCCGATTTATTATTAAAGAACTGAGCTAAAACTGGAATTTCTGTCCTATGGGAAATTCCAATATTTTTCTGTCTCAAAATGGTGACAAAAAGTTGAAGTATCAAATATTTTCATGCAATGAAATTCTGAAAATTTTTGACATGTAAGTGGGGAGACATTTCATTTTGACATTTTCTACCAAAACAAAAAATATTGAGTATTTCTGAATCTAAGTGTTTTGTTTCAGTTTTTTTAAACTGACCCAAAAAATTTCATTTGGAGTCACTTCAATAGTAACCCATAGTTCCTTATGGGATTGCTTTGCCTTATGGGAGCTGTAGTTTAGTCATCTCAGGCTGCCATTTTCAGAGGACATCTCCTGTGATATATCATATGACTCACAGAGAGAGGAAATTGAATCATATCATGGGAGATGTGATCCAGCCAGGGAATCCAGCACATAGGAGAGAATGAGAGCAATGAGATTCTAGAACTACAACTCCTAGGAGACACTAAGACCTCCCAGGGAAGTAAAGTTTAATGTTGAACTAGCCTGAAGCAAAATATTGTGGGTCAGTTCAAACTAAAGTACTTGATTCAGTTTAAAACAATCCAAGCTAAAATATATTTCTATTTTCTCAACAGAAAAATAAAAATTGAACAAGTTCTGAAAAAATCATTTTTCACAGTAAACTTCATTTCTGTCAAAAATTTCAGTGGAAATTCCTGACCAGTTCTAATTACACATTTTTTAATCATATCAGTATTTGGAAACTGTCTGCATGTAAAGAATGAGTTGTGCTTTTCTTCTGTTGTCAGACAATAGAATAGGTAACTGCTCTGATCTGTGCTGCCATCAATGGGGAATGCACAAACAAAGTTAAACAAGCTCCTCTAGAAACACAAATTGCAGGGGTGGGGGAGAGGAGGAGAGAATAATTTGGTCTTTATAGTTATTCATTTGCTAGCAAAGTGCCTAACTAGGCTGATTTTATTGAAGTGACTTGTATTTATAAGCATGCCTTTTACCCTCCTTCATCTGTGCTTTTCGTCATGCTGCACGGCATCTCCAACAAGTTTATAATTTACATCTGAAAAGGGCAACAATTATACATATCAATTTGAAAAGAAATCATCTCCCATATCAGTTCTTAGTGAACTGATAATTAAATAATTAATCCTAAATTATGCACAAAAACTACAGATAGAAATATATTTTGGTACCTCTGAACAAGTATATATCAAAGTAGCTGTTGTTAATGTAAGCATGAGAGAGTTACTAATGGGCATTCAACTTGTTCTTCAAGAGTAAATATTTACATTTTTGCATGTCAAGATTTTTTTAAAGAGCAACATCCCTTCCCTTCATCCCTAGTGCAAACTGCACCTAAATAGTACATTTTCTGTTTGCAGTTATTTGTGGCTATAAATCAGGTATGTATCCACCCAAGTGCTAGGGTTCCCAATTAATTGAAACGACCGTATGCATGATATTTACAAGCAGAGAAGCCACCAGCAAAAAATGATGTCAGATGGAAGGCCATTTACAAATCTGGTCTTAAGGTGCAGTCTAAAGAAGACTATACCTCTGATCTCGCACCTGAATGGGAGCAAGGAAGGTCAATTTCTGTCCTATCCGTTTCTATCTTGGCATCACTACCATCCGTAGCCGATATTTTTGGCCACTTCAAGTGCTCCTCAGCTAGTTAAGCTTTCAATTTACATTTTTTCCCCAAGCCTTGTAATTTTTCTGTGCCAACATTAAGGTAAAGCCCATCCCTTAATGTCCTAACTCTCCATCCCACCTTCTCACCCATGCACTGAAGCCTTTAAAAATCTCCCTAAGCAAGCAACAGAAAGAATTTCAGCAAAAACTACCATAGAGACCCAACACTTAAGCCTTTTTCCTATGCCTCTGAGCACACACACAGCATCATGTCCCCCATGTGACTTAGATAGCCAAATGTCTGTATTCCCCTGGTTTCTGAATCGTTCTGGGGCTTAGGCGTCGGAACACCTAGAGGAAGACAGCAGCGTGTATGCCCAGAGGCAGGAACTGAGGCTCAGTGGAAAACTTTTACTCTGAAAAAAATGTAGGTGACTACAGGGTTCAGCAGGAGTTTTGTGGCTCACACTAGAGCCAAAACTGAGACTTAGGCACCTAAAATCTGGGGTTAGGCACTTACGTACCTTTGTGGATCCCACCGTAGGATCCCAAATTATAAAATAATGGGGTTTGTTTGTTTAAAAAATATAAGATTTCATTTTGCTCACCTTCAACTAATTGAGTAGCCTATTCCCATTAATGCCAAACTCCCATACAGTCCTAACAATCACTCTGTCAGTGTCTCACATTGACTGCAACCAGTTCACGCTTCTGTTCCTGGTCCACTCTGAGAAGTGGTGCCGAATGGGAGGCACAAGCTATCTCCCTCCCCACCCCATTTGCAGTGATATGCACTTCTAAAGGGTGCATAGATGGAGCAGTCCCTGCACTGCCCCCAAGCTCAGTGACTGTATTTGACCCATGGCACACACATTAGATTGCAAGGGGTATAAAAGCAAAGGAGATACTTATTTTTAAAACAATATCCATTAAATTGAACCCCTGACTTAGAAGTTTAAATTACTGTGCCCTGTTCCAATACTAATAAGCCAGACACAAACATTAATTGTTAAAGATAACCTAATGGTGGAAAGGTGACTAATTTTGTAGATATTAATCACTGCTTCCAAGGGAAATTGTTTCCCTGGAGATTTTTTAAAACTTTGTTCCTAGAGGACTAATTGACATTTGCTACATTTTAGAAGAAAATCTTTTTTGGTATCAGGTTTCTATTTTTTAACTCCAGTAAATACAAGTTTTGCCAACTCTGACAAAATTTAGTGGAGTGTTTTGTTTTTTGTTTTGTTTTTAGAGTCCCAGCTTCTGGAGTCATAGGATTATGTGGGAATATCAGTTTTCTTTAAGTAAGTTTCGAGCCCACAGGGTTGCAGATAAAAAGTTCAAAAACCATGAACCACAGAAGGTAAATAAAAAAAATCCCCCCTTTTTAAAAAAAATCTCATGATTTCAGGGTGGGGGGCAGACTTAAAATATTTTAATGCTTAGGGCTGGAAATAGTGTATGCTCATATTAAGCACATATATGGCACAACAGATTTAGCTAAAGCAGCCCACTTTTCCAATAAACTAAATCATTTTCTTCTGCCATTAGGAGTATATTGACAAAGTCAGAACTACACTTACTAAAGTACATGAATGAACTGCAATTGGCCTTGGTTGGTTAAAAAGATGATCCTTTGAGGGGAAAAAAAACTAGCGTCACTTTTATGTTGATGAGGTAGAAATTGCTTCCTATAAACATTTTACCTACATGATTAATGATGCAACTGAAAAATGTTAGCTACTATGAAAAGAATTTATCTCCTATTGAAAGGAAAACACAGATGTACAAGTGAAAAGTACAGGGACAAAGTAGAGTGATAGTAGAAGTATAGGAACAAAGGGACAAATGATTTCACTTGTTTCTTGTTTGTATATAATATATGTGTATTCCTAGTAATACGTTTTGTATCACTGATTAAAAAAATCAATATAGGCTTGTATTATAACAATACAGTAATACCAATATTGACAGTTTACTAAGCTTGTTCCTCCACTGAAGGAATATACACAGACTATTTTTTTTTAAATTCTCAAGAGAGGATAGTAGTGCTGAAGTCACATGCGAAAGATGACATTCATACAATCTGTTTTGGTCCCCTCCTCCAGTTACCTGAATGCTCTTGAGTCTGAAAAGGTCCAACAGAAAAAAGGAGGAACACCCCCCTCAAGAGTTTTTAGAAAAAGGCTCTTTCAGGGCCTACATTACAGAGTTGTGTCAGTGTCTACACTAGAATACTGAAATAAGTGGCCCGCAACGCTGACATAACTCCACCTCCATGAGAGGTGTAGCATTTATGTCGATGTAGTTAGGGTAGACACTGTGTAGACACTGCGTTACTTACATTGGCTATTGGCTGTTAGCCCCAAGTGGAGCTGACAGCTGGAGGCTTCCCCCCCCTGCCCCGGCGCTGACTGCCCAAACTGTCAGCCAGGCGCCAGACTCACACTGGGGCAGGAGGGCTCACAGCTGTCAGTGTTCCACAATACCCCACCTCAGTGGATGGAAGTGCTCTTGGTGAGTATGCGCACCATCAGCAGAAGAAGCAAGTGTGGACATGAACCTTCGCTTTAATTACTATGGTGGCTGTACGTCGACTGAAGTAGACTTAATTGTGTAGGCTTTGCCTACACCACAAAGTTAAGTAGACTTTAGTTATGTAGACATTCATCTGCCGCTGTAATTAAACCACTTTTGCACATCCACACAACACTCCTTGTGACAGCAGAGCACCTCCACAGTAGGTGCTCTTGTATCAACAGAGCGAGAGAGAGCAGTGCACCTTGGATAGCTATCCCACTCACCACCATCTGCCACTGGGTGTTGAGGGAAGGGACTGCAGTGCCTCATGGGGGGGGGGCGGGCTCAGCATCCCAGGATGCAGTTTTCTCCATCCCATCATTTCATGGGCTTCCAGCTATGTTTCATGCCACTTTCCAACAGCTCCTGTAAACTGCATGCCCATCATCTCTGTCTGAAATTGCTGTTGGCATTCATGGAGCAGCTGCACATGGTAGACTGTTGGCTTCTGGGTGTGGAGAACAAGCACTGAGTGGTGGGATCACATCGTTATGCAGGTATGCGATGAGCAGCAGTGGCTGCAGGACTTTCAGATGTGCAAAGCCATCTTCCTGGAACAGTGCAGAGATTGCCCCTGCCCTGCGGCGCAAGGACATCAAAATGAGAGCTGCAAATGGTGATCTCAGTGTGGAAGATGACAACTCCAGACCACTACTGATCAATCGCAAATGAGTTTGGAGTGGAGAGGGCCACTGTGGGGGTTGCAGTGATGCAAGTGTATAGGCCATTAATCTTGTCCTGCTACGAAGGACTGTGACTCTAGGCAATGCGCGTGAAATAGTGGATGACTTTGCAGCAATGGGATTCCTGAATTGCGGTGGGGTGACTGATGGCATGCATATCCCCATTTTGGTCCCAGACCACCTTGTGACACAGTACATCAACAGAAAGAGCTACTTTTCTATGGTATTGCAAGCTCTGGTGGATCAGCAGGATCATTTCACCAACATAAACATGGGGTTGTCTGGGAAGGTGTATGATGCATGCATCTTCAGGAACACTGGCCTGTTCAGAAAGCTACAAGTGGGGACTTTGTTTTCGGACCAGAATATACCACTTAGGGATGTGGAAATGTCAAAAGTGATCCTTGGAGACCCAACCTACCCCTTGATCCCGTGGCAACCTTGACTCAGCAAAGAGCGCTTCAACAACAGACTGAGCAGGTGCAGAATGACTGTTGAATGTGCCTTTGAATGCTTAAAGGGTCACTTGCACGGCCTTTTTCGCAGGTTAGACATCAGTGAGGAAAATATTCCCATGGTGATATCAGCCCGCTGTGCTTTGCATAACATTTGTGAAGCTAAGGGGGAGAAGTTTCTGCAGGGGTGGAGTGTTGAGGGGAATCGGCTGGCTGCTGTCTTTGAGCAGCCAGATACCAGGGCTGTTAGAGGGGCTCAATGGGGGAGCTATTTGAAACAGGGAGGCTTTAAAGGAGCATTTTGACAATGAGCCCCAGTAATATGGGTATATGTAATTCATTGAGCCTGGCATTGCTTTCTTGAACTGCAGTATAAACTTTGTAATGACTGTTGTGTATGCTTTAATTTTACAATGTAAATGCATCGATTACCGTGGTGTATGTATTTCAACAGCAACCACCGTATATAGGAGACAAATAAAAAGTACATTTTTATTCAACACCCATATAAACATTTCTATGTTCTGCAAGGAACATTTAAACTATAAGCAGATTTTAAAATGAGGTTCTCACAGGTGGGTGTATGTCCAGCTGTCATTGTGCAACATGTCCCTCCAGATGGAGTACATGAGGTACTACAATGGCCCGGGAACATACAAGGAATGTGCGTTGGGGGGATAGCATGGAAGACAGTTCTCTATGGGCTGAAGGGGGAGGCAAGAACGGATGTGTTCCGTCTACAGTTCAATCAGGGACCTCAGCATGTCTGTTTGGTCCTGGAGCAGCTGTACCATTTGCTTAGAAATGTAAGAGACTCATTTTCTGTGGATTGGGCACAGCAGGGGACAGTTGTCTCTGCTGTGAGATGTCCCCTGCTGTGCCCAATCCATAGAAAATGAGAGTCCCTTACATTTCTCAGCTAGAAAGGTTTGCTCTTTAGCTCAGGCTGTGGAAAATTATGCTTTTAAGTCTGGAGGTGTCCACTGTCAGCCAAGATGCTCAAAATTGAACTGCAGTATTGGACAAAGACACATGTTTAAACAAGTGGGTGCCCTGGAAAGTAACCTAGTGTTTGCAGTGCTGCCTGAGTCCTACCTCCCCATGCAGTTCTCTCTCCAAACAGATTATCTGTAGAGTGCTATGAGAAACTGGAGACCGAGCAGCACATTTTCAATCCAGCGTGCAGAAGCATGCAGGAAACTCCCATCAGCAATGGGACAGGGGTTTCCCCCTTTTGTCCACCATTTTCTAACATTCACCCTTTGGGGTAAGGAAACAAATGAAAGGGGATGGGGAGTGACAAATTATTCACATTTTGTATAAGCCAAAGTATTTCAAAAATGAACAATAGTTACTGTTGCAGATGCAGGCAGGTATGAACTACATGCAACCCCACCCCTACACACACACACACACACACACACACACACACACACACGCACCCACCCCTAAATGGCAAGATTCACTTCCTAGGAACAGCAGGTAGCAATAAGTCAGCAGAACTCAAACTGAATAAAGCCCATTCGGCCAAATTCATCCTCTGCAATCAGCAGGCTTATATCAGGGATGAGTTTAGCCCATTAAATATCTTTCTAATCATAGTTTATTTTAAAATAAGTCAGTGTTGCCTTATTACACTGAATCCTCTTGGTAGAAGGCACAATTACTGAACCCCATTTTCTTTTGATGTATTTTAACGGAGAGAAGAAAATTTCCAGCAAATATATTTCCACTGACCTAATCACTGGTGATTCAGTAGAAGTTCTTTTAATAGACTGGTTTAAACTAAGCCTTTTTCCAGTAAGCCTTCTACTTACACATGCAAAAGAACAATGCAAGCACTGTCTTGTTGCAATGAAGTTACATACATCAAAAAAACAAAACACCAAAAAAAAAAAAAAACTTTTAGAGAGAGTAAGAAATACTTAAATTTATATGTATTGTAACCCCAGAACTTGACCAAACTAAACCACAGCCATTTTGGGTGTACTTAAAAGCGGAATACCATATAACTAGGAATCATTTTCAGGGCTCTCATAGGCAAGGCAAAATTTCTGCAGTTGCAGCTTTGCTAATCAGAATGAGAGGAGAGTAAAAGAGTTAACAGACCATGAGAATGAGAGAGTAAGTGGGTAGCCACCTTGGATGTGGGTGCCTCTCAGATGTAAGTTTATTATGGCTAGAAATATTCGGAATGTTTTGTTGATAAGAGACAATGAGTAATTTGTTAAAGCTAGGAGAACTAGTGACCCATTAGGGGTTACTAACTTTTGTGAGGATTAACTATAAAAGAATAAGTAAAAGTCAACATCTTGGAGCAGTCTGGGGAAGCTTTTCTTCAGGCAAGGAGCTGACACCTAAACTCCACATCAGTTGGATGGAAGGAGGGCCCCTGGAAGCCCAGCTGGTAATTATTCAAAACCATCTCAGACTTTGGGTAATTAAGTTTCGGATGCTCTGAACCTATTGCTATAGCATATATGTATGTCTGCTTAAGATTTAATTAAAAATAGTTTTAGGTAAAAGCACTCTGGTTTGTGTCAATCATTTATCAGACAGAGGAGCTGGGTCCCCATTGATTTATTCCTGACACTGCCTGGCAAGAAACAGTTAGGTTACCACTGTTTTGGGTTCTGAAACCCCTGTTTAACAGTACTTTAATGCACTTTTGCATCAGTGAAATGAATTGCATTTTATTTCATACACACATCAAATAGAAATATACACTAATTCATTCAATTCTCAGAGACTGATGTTTAAAAAGCAAACAATAATTCACTAAATGGTTTCAATCTAATTTTTTTATACGAGGAATGAATGGTAAACCATCATTCAAGCTCCTTTCATTTGAACTGAAGTAACTACTTTACTATTTTTAAACCATTTCTCCTGACTACTTACTAAAATCCATGTTTCATTGCAGTGTTAATACACTTTAAACTTGTAAGTGAAACAGAAAAATAACGTGGAGATGTGTTGGAGCATCAACCATATACAAAGCTTGGCACAAATTACTACCAGAGATTAATTTCCAAGATGTGGAATCGTGGGAGAAAAAAATTACAGGGCTAGATTAAAACCTAACCAATGCACATTTTCTAAATAATCCTACACAAGATTTTATCAGGTTGGGAAATGGTTAATAATCAGAAACAGAAGAGAAATAATCCTAGTAAGAGAATGCAAAATTTCCATTATGCACGCTCCACAGGAATTAATATGCCTTAAAAATTTGCTAGGATTAAAAAAAACCCCAAAAAACAAAAAAACACTTTGCATATATTTTAAATAGTGCTGATCATAAGCTGCCAAAGGGAAAGCAATCGGGACTGACTTTATCTACAGAACAAGCATCATGGCCCATGTTGTAATGGAGGCTTCTCAAATCTGATCTGCCACTGTGCCTCAATCAAAGAAGGCTTGTTAAGAGAGTCAGACTCTCTGCCTCTCCTGCTTTAAATCAATGTCATCTTTGACTGCTATTGTAAAATGGCTTTTAGATGTCACCAGCCTGAACCCTGACCTGGTAGGACAACTTCTAAGCGTGAAAGCCTAAAGTCTCCCTGGTCAGTTCAGTCTTTGGCCTCTGCTGAGACTCTCAAGAGTGTCAAAGCCAGCTCTGTGGGTCTGTGGTATGGGCACCTATCCACTGAGAGATAAATTAAGATTACCAGGTCATACATGTAGGGCACCCAACATCATATAAATGATAATTTGCACAAACTATACCCTAGATTCAAACCAGCAACCTAGTGATTGGAAGCTACATATTCCATTACCAATCAAATAATTAAGTGTAATTTCAATTTATATCAGAGAATCTATCTTTTGCTCTTGGTGTTCTGACATATAGTCTACAGTAACAAACTATCCAAAATCTTTGTAGACTGTGGAGAAACTGAAAACTCTGAATTCACATTCTGGAATTGCTAAAGAACTTTTAAATCCACAGTTTAAAACAAAGAACAAAACAAAAAAGGAGACAGCCAACTACAAAAGGTGTCAGAGATTTCCCAACACAGGCATAAAGGTTTAGAAACTGTGTAGGGAGGCAAGCCAACAAGATGGTTGTAATGGAGTTGAGAGAGATGTTCAACTTCAGCCACAAAGGTACTCCTTACTATTCCTACTATCTCTGTCTTTCCTGTCTCTCCTAAACTGGACTTCCTTTCAACTCTGTTCCTGGAACCCCGCTGACACACATAATTCAGCTACTGGGTTCCCTGTCCACTGTCTCCTGATTTACCGCTAGGGTTATCAACCTATTTCAAAAATAAAGGACAGTTTTCTTAGCACTCTCACCCTACCCCTCCTTCTGATATCATCATCATCAGTAATAAAAGAATAATCAGCAGTCACCTACATTCGCCAGGGATATTTCTTGCTGCTCTTTGCAGCACTCAGGAACTCCCAATCTTGTTGTACAGAGATGAAAAAATAAAACAACACTATTTACCATGTGCCCTCATTTCTGGTGCCAGTTGCTGCCTCATTCACTCTTGGCCCCTCTCTCCCCTTATCCCCCTCCCCCAAAGCTCAACAGTCTCCCTGCAGAGTCCACCAGCCGTTTCCACCACTGCCTGTTTGGCCTGCTTGGGGAATTGCCAGCTGCTCTCCCCCACTGTTTTTCCTCTTTTTCTTTTCCCTCCCAAAACATATCCAGACGTGAGCTCACCTTGCTTCAATTGCCCCAGAATACTTTGAGTTTGAGACTCCCCCAATCCCCATAGCAGCTATTTCAGGCTCTTAAAAAAAGAGCATTTTTAACACCATGAGACTGACTCTGAACTGCCAATAGAGGTGGGGCATTATTGTATGCACACATTCTATAGACAGAGAAAAAGACAGTTCTCAAGGCAAAAAGAACCTTTAATCTAATTTAGTACAAGATGCACAAATGGATTTGGATAGGTGGGACAAGGATAAGAGTAATGGGAAATAGCTAGATATTGAACTAGTTATGTGAACAGCTAGATGGTTTTGAGAAGTACTGTAAGTGGTAGAGAAGGAAAGCAGGCTGGAAACATCAATAATGTTGATAGTGGAAAGGGAAGAGAGTGCGTCAGGGTCAGGGCCATAACCAGGATGGGGCAAGCGAGGCAGCTGCCCAGGGCACAAAGCCATGGGAGTGGAAAAACGGGGTGGAGAAATGCCAAAAAAAAATCTGGCAGGGAGTGCAAATATGCTTGCTTGTCCCAGGTGCTAAAATGTCTAGTTACAGCTCTGGTCATAGTAAGTGGGGAGGGGGTGAAAGGTCATGTCCAGGGCCAATGAGGTGGGGGGGGAAGCTGGTACAAATTACCGGGGCCCGGCAGTCCGAAAGGGGGCCAGGGACCCAACTATGTTGCATATGTGTAAAGATTTTTATCTGGTCCACCCTTGCTGGGGGGCCCTGAAAAAAAAAATTTCACCAGGGCCTGAACCCGCTCTCGGCGGCCCTGGTCATATCAGATGTCTCTAACCCTCTCTTTGGAAGAGTCAACAAGACCATGTGCATTCAAAAATTGTGAATAGGATGCTGGAATTGCCAAAGTGAAAGTCAATGAAAATGGAATAGTGTTAATTGACAATCACTAAAGAAGGAGGGAAAAAATAAATCGTGAGTTGAAGAAATTCATATGATTACTGGGTATTCTCTAAAAGCACTCAGCTGCACAGGAGCAAGAGTGGAAGTAGTGAGTGATGGGGTTTGGTGTAATGGGACCTTGCAGTGGGCGAGTGAAGGAGTTGAGGGTGGAGAAGACCCTAGAATGCAGGGTTTTAACCACCTGAACTGAGAGGAGGATAGAACAAGCAGGAGGGGGGCAGAGGTCATGGACATTGATGGACCAGGTGTCACCGGTGGTGGTGTGAAAGACCCATGATGGGCAACAGTGAAGGAAATAAGGAGCCAATCAGAAAGAGGGAACTCAGCTACTCAAATATCAGAAAGGGAGCAATCAAGACCAGTTGAAAAATTTCCATCAAAACTGTTTTTCGATGGAAAAATGAGTTTCCACCTAAAGTTTATTCATGAAAAGTATCTGCTTGCAACAGAAAATTTCTATTCTTTTATCAAAAAATAGAATGCCCAAAACATTTTGATTTGGGTATGATGCCTCATGGGAGTTATAGTTCAGTTTTCCTCTATGGGAAAGGCTCCACAGGCATACCACATCTCCTATGATGCACCACAGCCAGACACTACCATGACACACTGATGCCCCTCTTCAAGGGGGTAGCCAGTGGTGTATCATGGGAGACATAGTGTGGCCAGGGAGCCCAGTCTATAGATAATAGGAGCGTTAGGCCCCAAATGAGGCATCTGAGTGGCTTTTCCAAACTGAACTATTTTTGCTTTTGGCCAAAATATCTTGATTTTTGACTGTTCACCAAAAATCAAAATTTTCCACAGAGGAAAAAATTCAACATTTCCCATCCATTTCTAGGAGCGATGTTTGGTGAAGACAAGGTGGCTGTTTTGGAGACAACAATAAGGAGCCATTTACAAGGGCTGATCTGAAGGAAACTCCAAGGGTTTGGTTTACTAAGTCACTTGAAATGGAGCACTGCAGGCTATGTACAACACTCAGGAAAGTACCATGGACATTTGTTACCAGTGCAAAACAGCATCACCCAGCTATTCAGTTATTTTGCCTGGACAGAGGATTTGCACACATGGAAGCATTTCTTGGCTCAAGATAAAATTATAGCAACAATATTCCTGCCTCTAAGCATTAACTTCCTTTGTACACTAACCAAACTGCTGCACTTTGCGTTTGCTGACACAGAATAATAACACTTTCTAACAGCATACCACCAGATGGTAACTGGCATCTAATAATAGAACAAAATACTGAGATCGCCTGCTGTTTAGTTGTGCTTTAACTGATGTGACAGCAGTAAATCAGCCACCTAGTAAATACAGTAGGAGGAATGGGATTTGAATAACCGAAGGCCACAAGGCTATAATAAGTGCACGTGCAACAAACTAGTGACAGGGTTGCTTCAGCACCATGGATTGGAGAGGATGCAAGGGACAGAGAATCCCAGCAGCTATTCCACCATACACTTTGTATATTGGAAAGTGCAGCATGGTTAATTCAATCAAACCAAATTTACCCAACGTACTAAAACACTCTCTCATTTCCAATGAACTGATGAAGCAGTAAACTGCAAATGTAAATAACACTGATCTTTTAGTTCCAACATCCAAGTTTCTTGGCGTTGGAGCTGAAATTCAAGATCTCTGGAGAAGAAAGCAAGCATGTGACTTGAGCCTTGTACCATGAACAGCTGAGATTTACCTAAGGCTATATCTATCTATCTATCTATCTACACACACACACACCATATTAGCAATAAGACTGGGATATAATAATTTTGGACCCTCAAGCAAACGTCTGCGGTGGACTCTATTTCTCTCATCACAATAGCCTCTCAGCCCCACCAACACATGCTCAGATGCACATTGTCAACGTTGGGCTGCTCAGTTCCAGAGTACACCAACCCCATAAGGTGCCAGTAGCATGCCAGGTGTCCTATGACATAGAAGCAAGCACTGTAGATGCTTCAGCAGCTAGGATAGGCACTATCCTTGGTGGGTCCCAATAATCACTCAGAGACATGGCTAAGGGAAAGGTTGTTTTACTAGGACTGACAAGAAAGAGAAAGGTTGCAGAGACTAATGGTCACAATTCAAAGAGACCAACAACAGTCAATAATGGGGTTCCTAGTGCCCAGGATGCTCTCTTCAGTCCAGTCTCTGTTTCCAAGCCAGTCTCAGCAAGAGTCTCTCATTGAGGCCCTCAGCACTGGCTCCCAAGGAAAAAAAAGATGTATGTGGACCAGGCCTGGTATTACCGGCCATTTAACAATAAACCTTGATATAATAATAAAACTACATGCAAAAAGATAATAGACCCATGTTGTTTTTGTTTAACAAAAGCCAAGTTTTTATTAATAAAACATGGCTTTCAGTAAACAAAAGTGATTTTGAAAACCAGGGCCGGCTCCAGGCACCAGCCCACCAAGCTTGTGCTTGGGGCGGCACGGCGCTCCAGCCGCCGGGGAGAGCAGAGCCGCAGCGGGCTCGCCACCCTCCCACCGGCGCTCTGGCCGCCGGGGAGAGCGGAGCCCCGGCCGGGCTCACCGCCCTCCTGCTGGCGCTCTGGCCGCCGGGGAGAGCGGAGCGCCGGCCGGGCTCACCACTTTCCCCCCCGCGCCCCAGCCGGACTCGCCACTCTCCTCCCGGTGCTCTGGTCGCCGGGGAGAGCGGAGCCCTGGCTGGGCTCGCCGCCCTCCCGCCGGCACTCTGGCTGCCGGCCGGGTGCGCCGCTCTCCCCTCTGCGCCCTCCTCCCGGCGCTCTGGCCGCCGGGGAGAGCGGAGCGCCGGCCGGGCTCATCACCCTCCCCCTGGCACCCCGGCCGGGCTCTCCGCCCTCCTCCCGGGATTCCGGCCGCCAGCAGAGCCGCAGCAGGCTCGCCGCCCTCCCCCCGGCGCTCCGGGCGGTCAGGGAGAGCGGGCCAGCGGCCGGGCTCGGCGCCCTCCCCTGCCGCGCTGGGGGGGGGGCAGGCACGGCGGGAGGCTTTTTTGCCTGGGGCGGCAAAAAAGCCAGAGCCGGCCCTGTTGAAAACAACTCTTACATCCACTGAAATTATCACAAGTTACAAACACAATAATTCCTAACTTGTCCACAAGGAGGTAGGCCAGATGTGGGTAAGGGCTCCTGGGACCTAATATTAATTTATTGTTTGTATTATTGCAGCACGTAAGAGCCCTAGTCATACACCAGGGCCCCATTGTGCTAGTCATGTACAAACACAGAGAGCTTAGAATACAAGTATAAGACAAGACAGACTAATAGAGAGGGTTAGATGGGCAAACACAAGGAAACAATGAGACCATATTGGTGAGCATGCCAGGCTGCGGTATTAGTGCACCAGCAGTCTAACAGTTACAAAGGGTTTTTTTGGAGGACATCTTGGCAAAGGAGAATTTTGAGGAGGAATTTGAAGGAGGACAGCCTTCTATACAGTCCATTCCTCTATTCAAATTATTGAGTATTCCCTGAAGGTCCTACTGGCCAGGGCTCAGCTCCAACATCTACTGGCTCATTGGGGACCCCTCCACATGTCCAGATGTTGCATAGGCTGCAAGTCCCACATCACAGTCCCTCCTAAAAGGAATTACTGCACGCTGTACATGAGTACCTTGGGTGACTACAGTTTCTGTGCTCCCTAGAGTCCCCTCCAGGCCTAGTTCTTCCCAGGATAGAGTTTAAAGGATTTCTACCTTCCCTCCCTTATTGACCAGAATAAGGCTCTTCCCCCTCCAGCAGACTTATGACTCTCTAGTGGAAGAAAGCGGGAAAAGTAGTGAACACGCTTGCACACCACATTCAGATTGGAAACAGAACGGGAGCTCATGGGTGGATGAGGGGATTGGAAGGTCTGATGAAGTTTGGAAGGGGTCTATCAGCAAGAAAATTTTTCTGATGGGGAATTGGGAAGAAGAGGAATTGCGGGCACCTCAGAGGGTTAGAATAGGGACTCTAGGCAGGAATGGGGGTTGGAGAACCCTAAACATCAGAATGGGTGTTGTGCAGGCCTAGGACACTAATGTTTTGGCTCTGTACTGGGTGGGAGATGATGTGACATTTCACTTTTTTACAAAAGGTGGCAGTGGTGGTACTCTGACTTGAGGTGAAATTCTGCTATTACACTGGCATAACTCCAGTGGACAAAGGGAATGAGTCTGGATTTCCACTGGACTAACTGGGAGCAGAATTTCATCATTTTTTTACTGATGCTAGGACTGCACTTATGTAAAATAGCTGCTCAGATCTCCCCAGCTATGAGGGTACTACGGTCATGCATTGAAGCACATGTCCCAGAGTGGGAGAGGACTTAGGACAAGGAAACTCATCTAATTTTCTACCTTCCATCACTTGGCACCCAGGTCTAGCTTGGAGCCCCAACTTGCATGGCCTTGTGTGGTACATTCATTAGCATACCAGTACCATTTGGGGATTCCCCATCATGGTGTAAATGGTGTATCACCATTTGGAAAACAAAGGGAGACAGGCATCACACTCACCTAGCAAGAGCCAATTGTATAGCCTGAAATTGCATGGAACACAGAGTACAAGGCAAGTTTGGACAGTATTAGAAAAGAGAATTTAGGATTATGTTCATGACTGAGCCTGAGTTCACAATTGTCCTATGACTACAGAAAAGCTGAGCTGGCTTCAATCACAATAAGATTTGATAAAGTATAAGCACCTCCCTGCAGCCCAACAGTTGATTCCTCAGTAGTAAGAGCTCACACTCAGCTAATCTGCACAGTTGCTATGATTACCCCTGTTCAACACCGCTTCTAGCTGTCTGCTTGGATTGATTTTCTTCCTCCAGTCTTTAACATCCTGCTGATGAATGGCCTCATTCTGCTAGGGAAGCCTGGCCATCCATTCTTGTAAGAACCATATCACAGCCTAAGCTTCATATTAATATTCTCAGAAGTCTTGCCATCAGAAAAAGTATTCTCCCTACTGCTTAATTTAGGAAAAGTAAAGACCTCGATTACAAGAGTATAGTACAATACTAGTGGAAGTTTCTATTCCTGTCTCAGCACCAAGAAAATCTACCACCACCACCCCCTTCTCTGGCACAGGTAAACTAAGGGAGGTGGAAACTAAGTCACCTTTTAGGAGCTATAAGGCCCCAGGTGCAAGGTAGAGCAACCTTGGCTACCCTGACTTGAATAGTTCTTCTAGGATTTGTTTCACTGGCCAAAGATCAGCAGAATGCATTATGCTCCAGCCTCCACTGTGCATCCTTTCTTTTCTCAGGAGATCTTAACACATGCCTTATTCATGTGGGGGTGGGCCCCAGCATAAAGTTTACTTTACAACAGCCCAGAATTCCCCCCTACTAGAGGGGAATACATACATCAACTTCCTTAAGGCTGGTTTAGGGCTAAAGATGTGTGGCGGATAGAAATTCCATTTCATGAAGGATTTCGAAATCTGATTTTATTTCAAATCAGAATTAGAGCCAAAAGTTTTATAATTCTAAAACAGAAAATTCTGAAAAAAGTCATTTTGCATTGATGAAAATGCTTCATTTAAAAAAAATTGTTTTTGACTTTTTAAAGGATTATGAATACGTTATACAATTTTTAAAACATGGTCATTTCAAAACATTTCATCCCAAAAGGGTCATAATGGCTCATTTCAACATTTCTGCAGCTTTATATCCTGCTGTTTTTTTTATTCCGAAGTGGAATGTTGGTGAAATTGACACAATTTCAAGTATTTCGATTTTGACAGAATTGCCTTTTCCAACAGAAAGTGGTTCTGTCACAGTATTTCTGACCAACTCTATTTAAGATCCTTTTGAGCTGCTTTGTCATCATATGATTATAATGCATTGCATTAGCACCATATATCCTTAATGCTAGTGTAGGTCTGTGCATAATGCCTTCCATTGTTAAAGAAAATATTGTAAACAGCATCTTGGTTTTGATTCTTCAACTGAAGGTCAAAGCTATCATTGACAACATCATGGTCTGAACTCTGGATGTACTTACTGATCAAGCTATCAGAGCTCTGTTACATACTCTTAGGCTTGGTCTACACTAAACCCCCAAATCGAACTAAGGTACGCAACTTCAGCTACGTGAATAACGTAGCTGAAGTCGACATACCTTAGTTCGAACTTACCGCCGTCCAGACGCGGCAGGCAGGCTCCCCCGTCGACTCCGCGTACTCCTCGCGGCGAGCAGGATTACCGGAGTCGACGGGGAGCACTTCTGAGTTCGATTTATCGCGTCCAGACTAGACGCGATAAATCGAACCCAGAAGTTCGATTGCCTGCCGCCGAACCAGCGCGGTAAGTATAGACAAGCCATTAGTTGCTGAGCAGAAGCAGCAGTTAACAGGAAAGAGATGATCAATAGCACTTGTGTGCTGCGGCAAGATGAAACATCACTTATTCCTGAGGGGAAAATTAGTGTTTTAATGAGAAACTGTTTTATTAGTTCTATCAGTGTAATATTATGTTTCTTGTATGGTAGTAGCTAACTGTATTTCTTATATTGCACTTAGGCTTTGTACAATGTTTCTCTCAAGAATATCCAAGCACGTTTTAAACTTCAGTTCAATTAAGCTTCACAAATCTGCAAGTCAAAATAATTGTACAGATGGGCAAACTGAGGCACAAGGTGGCTAAGAGAATTCCCCAGTGGTTCTGAGTCAGGGACTGAGCTAGAGTTTCCAGGCCCCTTTTGTTTTCACACTAAATAACACCCTTTCATATTTTACACAGAGAATGTTATAACACAGATAAATAGTTTCATTCCTGAGCAAAGTTACAGAATATCATCAGAAGCACAGAAAAAAAAAAAATTCCATTGAGAAGACAGCTGAGTATAAATAGAAATATCTTGGATGAGGAGTGTCCATAGAAATAACTATATCTGGGGGGAAAAAACCACTGTGGAAATATGAGGAAGTAATAACAGAGTGTTCAGATGTGATTGTCAGTAATGAAATCTGATTAATTTTTTGTTGTACTGTGCTGCTAGAGCAGTGGTTTTCAATCTGTGGTGAAATGTTTAGGGGTCCACAAATGAAAAAAGGTTGAAAACAGTACGGTACTAGAGAATAGGTTTTCCAGTTACCAGAACAGGTTATAAATGAAATTGGACTCAGTAGAAGTATTGTTTTCAATAACATGTATGAGGTTCAGTACAATACAGTGTAGCTATGGTGATTTTTTAATTAGGGCTAATTAACTTTGATAGCTATTATGATAATTGTATATTGCCCTTACATCAATTTTAGTTATCTTTACAATAAAAATGCTGAAAGAATCCCCTTTTAATTAGCATGTACACTGATTAAACCATATGAAGGCACAGCAGCAGTATTTCTCCTGATGTTTAACTTTGATGATTGATGAGGACACCTCACTCTCAGGGTCACTTATTCTCAAGCCCTTGAATTCATGGTGGAAAAAAACAGTAATGAAGAAGCCATCATGAATTGTGCATTTTGTCTTTTATGCAAATTTCAGTGCAATTATGTTCCTAATAGCATATTTCAAAGTACATAATGGTACAATTTCTATTCTGCAATTCCAGATATAATTGGTACTGTGCCAGAACTGGAGTTTTCTGGCAAAGCACTCATTGCTATTCTTGAACATACTGTTCATCAACTTGCAAATACCCTCAGCTTATATGTGATATTTACAATTAATGGTTACTTTTTTTTTTACACAGCACAATATGATGTGGATTTAAAACAGTGAACACACATAGTACGGTAGGTTAGACTGGAATGGTTGAAACAAAAGAGGAAAAAGACATTTACCTACACTCACCAACTAACACTAAATACAACAAATGTGTACTCAAACTCCAGTCCTGGTAGCATACGCCATAGGTCTTGTTCCACGTAGCAGTGGAGTACTCCAAACCAGTGGAGTACCACACTAGTATGTGATGCAGTTCATGTTTGATGTGGATTATGAAGTTAGTAGACAAAGCCATTATTGTTTGCATTCTAAACAGATTCTCTCACAATCCAAATATAAATGTAAGCCTGAATTTATTTATTTGTTGAGAGGATTTTTTTCTCCTGTCTAATTTGCATTCTCTCATCTACTACTAGGACACATAAAAGGAGAGAGCTGGAGGATAAAACGTTTTCAGAAATGTTTTCAGGTTACTTGTTACATCAAGATACTCCCCAAGCATTTTGTTTTCCAATCACATTTCATTTTTTAAAAAGAACATAATTAGCTTCTGTATGCATAGCTTAGAATGCAATTTTTGCATGTTCATCTTGTCCATGAAAAGGATAGAAATTACAGGCACAAAAGCATTTTGCAACTAAGCAAGCACAATGGATTTTGCATGAGTACATTATTACTTGTGAACATAAGTAACAATGCCTTTAAAAACATTGTGAGGTCCAATGACTTTCTGTACAAAGGAGAACAAAACAAAGTTTGGGATAAAAAAACAGCAGGAGCAGCTCCCTGAATTACATCAGGACAACAGGTCAGATCCTTCTCTAGTGCAAATTAGTTTAAACTAGTGGAACCAGATTCACACCCACTGAGGATCTGGCCCAACATTTCCACATGAATTCTTATTTCTAATGTTCCAGTGGGCTGAATTTTTCAAGCCCCTCAATTACAAACTATGCAATTAACGTTCCCCGAGTTTTGATCATGGTTCTCAGGACTGAAGAAAATATATATTGCTTCATGTCACCTCTTCACCATGCTAGAAACATAATTCCTCAGTTATTTGTCCCGACAGCTATTTTCAAGAGGAAATGTACCTTGTGATAGCTACAGACTAAATAGATAAATCTACTTTAGAACAAAAACAAGAAAATGATGTCTTCATAAGGCATTGCAATAAGAAATGAAGACACCTCTCAGCACGTATCAGGGTAAGATAAGACTAGAAATGGACTGAAGAGCCTCAACTGTTTTGCAAAGAGCCTGTTAGAGCAGTAAGATACCTCCCTTTATTTTTACAATGCCTAGCACATAAAGTTACTTGTTTCTAACACTGATTAAGGGATGATTTAGATCTAAATTTGTGTGTGTGTGTGTGGGGGGGGTCAGATTAAAAAATATATCTAGTTTTGGCTCATGTCTAGAGAAAACCTTATCCCTGATCAACAGAATGGCCACAGGTACCTGCCCTCACAGTCAAAAAACCTAGCCATTTGCCTGATCTGAAGTCTTTCTATGAATTCAATGGGTTTTGGATTAAGTTCAATGGGAGAACACTGGTAGGGTCCAAGGAACCCAGATAATCTGTTATGTACAGCAACTGGGATTGTAACAGCAAAGACATTTTTAGACTCTCTTCTTCGCTGAGTTATTTTAAATCTACCTTGGAAATATGTAACAATTTATTTTGGGGGTTGTTTTATGATTGCTGGGTTAGGTAGCATGACATGGAAAAGATTCAGAGAGACATTTAAACATGGGCTTTGTGGTACCCATTTTAGTTTCCACAGAACTGGTTCAACTAACCTTCAGCGGGGCTTCTTACCATTTTTTTCTCCACAAATATGTTAACTTGTTAAGCCCTCTGTCACACATCCCATCTCAAGAGATGTTTTTGACGGCAGGATGATGGACTAGATAAGCTGGCAACCTGAAGGTATAGCTGAAAGAACTCTACTATCTCAGCTATGCAAGATTTTAAGAAACACATGCACATACGTAATACCAACACATCTCAATACTGGTCTTCAATAGCTCTGTAATTCCAGTCCTGGGCCTCTTCTGAGCATTTTGTGTCAAACTGCATAGAGATTTTGTGACAATAGAAATGATGATGAGATGTCTAGAGAGGAAAGCCTAATGCATGGCTCTACCTAGCTCCCTTCTTCAAGAACTTTGTGGGCTATTTGTAATAGGAGTATTTGGAAAGCCAAATTTTGACTGATGCACAAGGATCCAAGAAACTGCTAAAATACAATATCGGTATTTTTTTAACCTTCTCGTGCCTATTCTAGTCATTTAAGTATCTTTTCTACCCCAGAGGCTGCTCTTACATTAAAAACTGTTGACCTTGGTTTACAGTAATATTTGATAGAGCCAGTAAGATTACTGAAAGTAGTTCTACAATCCAGCACAGTAGAAAGTTTATGGGATGTGGCGAGATTGGGTGTAGAGGATGAGTATGAAGGTATACGAAGAAGATTGATCTGATATGCCTAATTCACCCAGAAAAACTGCTGCAGCAATTAAAAAGTAATTAAGTACATACTGTAATAAATGGAAATGCTCCCAAGCTTTTTTGGGGGGTGAGAGAAAATAAATGGGACTGCTGAATGTAAGTGTCTAAGGCAGAAACAGCAGCAAAGATTAAGGTGTTCATTCCATTTGTTAGCGAATCTAATGGTACACAATTCTGTATAAACATTTGTAAAAGTATAATGCATTAGAACTTCATTTGCAACATTCAGTTCCGACATTCAGCTGTGCATTAACTCCTGCTAATTTTGATACATGTATGCTTGATAGTATATATTACTATTATAGCACAAATAAAACATCAATATGATAAACAGTGCCACCGAACAAAGCAAGACAACTAATCTGATCCAGGAGAAAAACAAAACACAAATACAGTTTTACACATTTGCTGTTATGTCCTCTCCCCACTCTAGTATATATCGTATTTGCTTTGGAAGTTGTCTCACATGAATGAATTGTGTTTCACTAGTTGATAGCAAAGAAGCAAGCATATTTCAGTGGCGTTTAGAGAGTTAAAACATTCCTACAAGCAACTCACAAAAACGATCAGTATTTGGACAGCATGTTAAGTCAGTGGATGCCTCTTTTTTAAATAATGCATGCTATTTCCACTTTAGAGCTGTGAAGTGGAGGCACTGCCATAGGGAGAAATAGCAAGATTTCTCCTATTCCTCAGCAGTGCATAGTTTTTCTACCCCCAACTTAAAGTGTATTGACTTAAGAAGTTGCAGTCTCTCTAGCACAATTCTGTAGAGGGGAACAGATGGTTTGTTAGATACATTTTACAGCTAGTGACTCTCAGGAGTTTAGATAGATTACTCAGCAGATCATTAATTTTTTGCTGTAAAGTCACAGCAGGGAGTTGAGATCAAAGTGGACACAGCTGAAAACAGGAGCTAGTTAGATATATCATTGACAGTGAAGGACTAACAAGTGGGCATTTTGCTGAAGTGAATAATCTTAAACTAAGGAAAATAATTTAGACTTAAGCCAATAGCAATGATGCAGAGACGAATAGTCCTAAAGGAAGTGAAATTATTTTGCCAAAAGCTCTCTCGATTAAATAAATTTTAAAAGGTTAAAAAATATCTTGCTCCTTTGAATGGCTTCTCAGCCTATTCTGTGTCCTGAATTTTAACGAAGAGAACGTTACTCACAGAACAAGAAGCATGGAGTTTGAATGTAATGAGCATCATCCAGAGTAGAGGAAGCTAAGACTTAGTGTAGTAGAACTTTAAAGGTGAAAGCAGCGTTAGGACAAGGAAGGATGAGTTTCAAGAGGTCTCATGACAAAAGGTTAGCAGTTTACAAACAAATCTGAAATGAATTCTGACAACTATTTTTATTACAGCAGCACCTAGAAGACCCAACTGCCAAGGGGGTCCCATTGTGCTAGGCGCTTTATATACATACATATTGTAAGAGACAATCCCTGTCCTGCCCATACAACCTAAACAGACCACACAGGCAAAGGCCAAGAGATAAGAAGTATTATGATCCCTATTTTAAAGAAGAGGCACTGCCCAAAGTCACACTAGAAGACTATGGCAGAGTCAGGAATTGAACCCAGACTTCGTGAGCCCCATTCTAGTACCTTAAATACAAGATCACCCTAGCTTTCTATGGAACAGTCGGCACAACACTGCAATAAAAGGGCGTTTTTTCTGCCAAGTGAATTGACCCTCAACCACCTACTCCCAAAGTGAAGTAAGATGGAGTCTGGGAAGTCCCATCATGAAATGAACCATCTACAGTCATTATAGTCTTAACAAGGCTTCTTGAAATAATCCCCATTTAACACCATTAAGCATCGTCAGGTGCTGAGCCAAACTTCATTAACTGAACATACAAATGTGTCTATTATGAAAAAAATATATTTTTTCTTTAAAGCAATAATGGCCTCACACCCCATTGCTTGCTGTTGATCTTTAGATTTAAAAGCAAAACATGGAGTTATCACTAATGCATGAATAAATTAGACAGAAGCAGCAGACTCTCTTTTAATGTGCCCATTTATGATTAGTGCTGAAAACCTGCAGTGCTTGATGGGAGTGGTGAGTGCTCAGCAACTTTTAAGGTCAAGCTCTGTGTTTGAGTGTATGAGCTTCATCGAATTCTTATTTTGAGGAAGACACTGAATGGTATCTCCTTACTGTCTCCCTGTGAACGTCTATGGACTTTAATGGGAGTATTATGTTTAAATACCCCATATAACGACAATAACTTTGAGAAGATGCAGGGTTAGATTGGTACATTTTATATCATTGTAGATTTCCATTTTATATCTGAAAACTATGAAATAGTATAAAGGCTAGTAAGTTTCTGTTACATACCATCCCACAGTAAAGCTACCTGGCCAGTGCCATATGCTTGATTTGGTTCAAGGAGATTTGTTTCTGAATGGAGATGAAATCAACATTTACAAGTTAATCAGAGATAAAGCATACAGTAGCATCTTTTCCACGCATTCTCTCCTGCTCTCTTTTTAAATACACATTTAAAACTGGAATTTATCCATACAATGCCAGTGTACACACTTTGTACATTACACCTGTAGAGTGAAGTGCTGAACAATACATGCATTACAGATAAAAATAAGTTCACCCACAGTGTGGAGACAAATGCTGAGATTCTGGGCTGCACTGTGAGTTTGCACGAGAAGGCATAGCCCAGTGGGTGAATGTGCACAAGGCCACCTTTGCTCCTAAAATTCCATGCTGCTCCATGGGCCAAACTAGCCCTCAGCATAAATTACAATGACCAGGAGCCAATGTGTATAATTTACAGCAGCCTCCCGAAGTCTGCCTGTGAACTGCTCCATAGTCTAACATGGCCAGAATTCCCATGGTGCCATATGCTATGGGCCCACCTCAATCTGCCCCCTGCGTGGGAAGGAAGGGGACAGCATACAGCCACTTGCAATGGCTTTACTCTGTGCCTGTACCGAGAGAAAACCTCATCCAGATTCCTTTCATGATGTTGACAGCCCTGGCATGCAGTGAGCCATAGCTGTGGCAGAATCCCTCCCAATGTTCTTTCATACATTACTCCTTGTCAATGGTGTGCTCTAGTTGGAACCATGCAGGATTTTGCAATGGGAGAGGCATATAACTGACAGTGTGGAATAGGTATTTCTAAGATATTTATCTCCTTGGTATCTCACTCTTAATGTAACTGATTAAAAACATTCTTGCACATTAAGCCAGGTGTGATATACAGCATTTGCCATTAAGAAGTTGTTTTCAACAATTACCTCACAGCTTTCTCCTGTTCACAAGATATGAAATAGTTGTGGTAGCTGCATAAAACATGGATTTTTTTAAATGACAATGCAAGCAATACCAGGCCCAAACACGAGACGAGTGATAGCAAAACAAAATGAAATAGTGCTTAAACTGTTGTGACATAGCAATTACCAAAAAGAAAAGAAGAGAACTTGATCACTACATTTACACATACACACACACACACACACACACACACACCTCCTTTCAACAAGAGAAGGTAAAACAGTATTGTTACCCTACAAATAGTTCCTCAGAAATGCACCTTCACAAGCTTATATCTGCAGTGATTTAAACCATCTATTTCTATAAAAGGGTTGAGGCTTATTTCTGGGCCAAGGCCCAGCTTTTCAGAAGTATTTAGGTGATGCTCTTCTCAGTGTTGTAAGGCCCAAGATTTTCAGTGAGACTTAAGTACCTAAGGGCCAACTTTTTAAGAATATAAAGGAACCCACAACTGAAAGAATCATCTACTAGGATTTTCAAAATGCCTAACTCCCATTGATTTCAATGAGATGTAGATGCCTGGATGATTGTAATGGGGCACTACCCTTGAGCTTCCCCCCTTGTGGCCCCTACAAGCTCTGCAGATGTGTTGCCCTCAGCACCCACTTGGTGTCTTTCAATCAATTACCCAAACCACATTAGCACAAAACATATGGCCCCTTAATGGGGCCTGGTTTATTTAACCCTTTCTACAGGGTAACTCACTTCTTTAGTTGCTTAAGTTCACACCCACTCTGGGTCCATATAAGAGTTGTGGGACGTTTTCTTGCCTGCAGTTCAGGTATCCCCAGAACAGGGCTTCTGAAGTCACCTTCCCAAGGCAGGAGTCTCTAGCTCTGCCCCACAGACTTGGGTTTTACTTCCAAAAATCATTAATTCTTTCCTTAAACAAGGAGTCCACAGCCCCCTCTCCTGGGTGCTGAATTATAATTTAGGCTAGTTGTAGAGCCACAAGCCCAATTCTCCTGCAGCTAGTCCTTTTCCTCAATCAGTCTTTTCACCCTCTGGCTAGGAAAGTTTGTCTGACAGACCTTCCCTTCACAGTAGTATCTCCCCCACCATGAGAAAGTAAGCCGCATATATGCTGGTTCTCTTCCCACAGTTCAGAGACAGGACAGATGGGAGCCTTGCCACACCCACTCTGCAAAGCTTCTGGTCCTAGGCCCTAAAAGAAACAGTGACAGGATGCCTTCCAGACTGCACTTATTCCCAGGACCACTTTTTCTCTACCTGTATCTCCTAGGTACTTGAATACATCACACCTTTCAAAATCTCAAAGGTCCACACCACATGACAGGGGGTGGGCTGACCCTTAAGCTTTGCAGCCTCTGCTATTCTTCAGGGGACAGATCACCCTATTACAGTGCCTTTGAAAATACTATTACAGTATGGGTGGGACGCATGAAAGGACTTGGGCATTTCAATGCTGAGTGTCATGGCACCTAAAAGTTAGGAAAATCACAAGAACAACACCGTGGTCCACAAAGGCTGAGGTAGGTGCCTAGGGTTTCATTACAATGAAGGGAGGAAAAAAACATGCCTTAGACTGCAATCCACAAAGCCAACATGTGAGGCAGGGAGCCACCTAAGCTATCCTATGGGAACAGGGTGTGAGTTAAGTCCTGCCCCTCTGTCAGAGATAGGCACCTAGTTCTAGAGTAACAGCCGTGTTAGTCTGTATCCGCAAAAAGAAGAACAGGAGTACTTGTGGCACCTTAGAGACTAACAAATTTATTAGAGCATAAGCTTTCGTGGACTACAGCCCACTTCTTCGGATGCATATAGCTATATGCATCCGAAGAAGTGGGCTGTAGTCCACGAAAGCTTATGCTCTAATAAATTTGTTAGTCTCTAAGGTGCCACAAGTACTCCTGTTCTTCTTTTTGCACCTAGTTCTGTTAACCATCCCAAATGAGGAGAAAATAGGCATTCAGCCACCTAAATCACATGCGGGTGGGAATCTGAAACAAAATGGCTGAGGTGGAGGAAGAGGCCGTTCCCTATTATAACCTTTAGTTTAGTGGATAGATACTCACCCAGGATGTGGAAGACCTCTGGGTCAAGTGCCCCCTCCTCCTGAATGGGAGACGGGATTTGCCATCTCCCCGGTGAGTGCTTTAAGGTATGATCCATGAAGGTCCTTAAGTGCCTAAAACATTTTTGAAACACTGAGCAGAGCAATGTCTAAATCCAAGGGGAATCTCTAGGGACCAGATTTTTAATGCTCCAGTAAAAGGATCTACATTTTATATAGAACAAAAAAAAAAAATACTTTTTTTTTTACTTTAGCAGCTAGAATTTGTATTATGTATTACTGGGGAAATGTGACCTCTCCTATGAAACAGTGAATACTAAAATATGGGCAGTCCTTATAACAGAAAAATTTTCACACCAAGTACATACACAAGATAAGCACCAAAAAGAGGACAGGTAGCTAGAAACTTGGTCATCCTTTTTAGTGTACTCAGAGGAGGCTTTCCAGCCAACAAGCCAGAATCTTGAGATAGGTTCTTTGATCCTTAATAAGTAAGATACACATAGTAGTATGTTAACATTTTATTGTAACTTTGTCTTAAAAAGTTTTTTTTTTTTTAAATCTGGGCCCAAGTGACTATGTGTCACGGGGTATGCACACCCCGTCCTCTTTTGGGTCCATGCAGGATTATGGTTACAGTCTACCTGGCCGGAATAGGGTCCTGGACCCTCCCGTTTCCATCAGGTCCTGGCCCAGGGCCATCAGCAATGAGTGTGATCACCACCCAGTCAGCGGGGATCCTATTGCAACACATTGTTCTTCCTCAGGTGGGAGATAACACTCACCCCACCTCCCTGGACTACTTCCTACCATGTGTCCATTCATCTTTAGGGTCTCTGAGCTCCTGGGTACATGTAACTTGCTGGAATTCCACCTCCAGTTGGCCAGCCATAAGCAACAGGTCTCCAGTCTGGGCCTTGGGATCTCTGGTTCCTGAAGTCAGGAGCTGGGGCCTCCGCTAAGCATCCGTCCTCCTTGGTGGTCAGCCAAGAATGAGCTGGGCTGCTCCCTTTTATTCTGGAGCAGCAGTTGGAGCATGCCGAGCTGAGGGGCGGGACTTCCTCCACCCATAATGTAGGATTTACCCGATCTCGGCCAGTGCGGGGTATGCACACCCCGTTACACTATTCATTCCCATAATTTAGCATAACATAACATACACAAAACACACCACAAGCACTTCAGCATGAAAGAAACATCATTCAAGAAAGACAAACTACAGCTAGTAGAAAGTGAGTTCCTAAATTACAGTCAAGCAACATTACAGAGAAAAAGATACTTCCTTAAAATGGGTAGTTTAGAGCTCACAAATGGACAGAAGACACACGAACAGTGCCCCTGAGAAAGTTGTGTCATTCTGCTGTATAAAAGCCTCTTGTTAACAAAGCCCTAGACACTACTCTTGCTTTTCAAAAGGGTTGTAGCAGCCTGTTAAGAGTTTAGCAGTTTTTAAACTGAAAATTACATCAGGTGATGGAAATACTGCTGAATGTGTTAAGTGGATTTTACTCACTCGTGCAGGCAACTTTTAAATACAATTAGGTATAACTGAGATTGCAGCTGCCCTCAGAAGAGAGAGGTAGTTGTTAGGACAGATGAGCATTGAAAGAAGGAACCCTGAGTATGGTTTAGCTGAGGAGAAGCTGTACGTGGGATAAAGTAACTATGGGAGCATCCAAACCCGAAGACAAGGTTTATGTCTACAATACAACTTATATCAGCAAACATAACTCTCTCAGGGATGTGAATAAAGCACCCCCTTGAGCGACAAGTTCAATCGACATAAGCACCGTGTGCACAGCACTGTGTCAGTGGGAAAGCTTCTCACACTGACTTAGTTTCTGCCATTCACTGAGGTAGTTTTATTAAGTCGACAGGAGAGTTCTCTCTTGACAATATAGAGCATCTTCACCAGTTGCACGCAGCGGTGCAACTTCATCAGTACAGCTGCACTGCTGCAGCGCTGTACATGTAGACAAGCCCTTTAGAGAGATTTCATAGGACTAGTTTGTCAGCTTCTTGTTAATAAACAAGACCCCAGGTGTGGGTGATATATATTTTTTGACTGTGTGTGTTGCTTGGTGTGGGGATGCCATCCATTCACAGTCCCCGCTTGAAACATAACTCAAAGCCTGATGGAAATTGAAGGGTTTAATTATATAAATTAAAGATAGAAGAGGCCTATTAAGTCATTTTGTTAATCCCTCATCAACCCAGAATGTTTCCCTATGGTGTATTTTCTAGTACTTTATCTCATCTAATTTTAAATATCTCCTGGGAAGAAGCTTCCACCACTTTCCTGAGCCTTGAAAAACTATTTTACAGAAATTATGACTTAAAATAGCCATCAGAATGAAGTTGTACTGCCTCCTTAAACTAAAGATGACTTGAATGTAATAGAGTCTAACACGAAAATACGTTAGAATATAATGGAAAACAATAAGGCAGCAATTAATTTATTAAAACCATGTATGCTGAAGTATCTTATTCTAGACGTATGTCTGGCTCATAATTACTACTGATAAAAGCATAACAGAGTGATCATACAAAATGCATAAGCAACTTTCAAATGTAGGAGACAAACCAAATGGCTCCCATCCCATTACTTGTGGATGCCCTTCAACCAAACCACAACATTTACTTAACCATGAACATTTAGACACTGCAGATTAAATAGTCTAAATCAGGGGTAGGCATGGGTGCCAAAGGCGGCATTCAAGCTGATTTTCAGTGGCACTCACACTGCCTGGGTCCTGGCCACCAGTCCAGGGGCTCTGCATTTTAATTTAATTTTAAATGAAGCTTCTTAAACATTTTAAAAACCTTATTTACTTTACATACAACAATAGTTTAGTTATATATTATAGACTTATAGAAAGAGACCTTCTAAAAACGTTAAAATGTGTTACTGGCATGTGAAACCTTAAATTAGAGTGAATATATGAAGACTTGGCACACCACTTCTGAAAGGTTGCTGATCCCTGGTCTAAATTATCAATCCCCTTCCCCTTTTCTGAATTTCATCTTAATATTCCTTTGCTGTGCGGTTTTTCAGGTAATGAGGTATCTGTGTTAGTCAGTTATCTTTGTCCCCATGGACAATTAAAAATTTAGTTAAGGAAGAAGGTAACATCCATGCTGGGAATTACATAACTAGAGTTGGGTGCAAGACACACAATTGAGATTTGGCCCAGGTACACATTAATATTAGGGATGTTTGGATTTAAGATTTGGTTCAGGACAATATAAATATAGGGTCCATTTGCAAACCCAGATCTAGCACCTGGGTTGGATTTCCAATCCCCACTCTCCCTGGAAAGTTTGGTGCTATCTGAAGCCAGAGTTTTGATTTGGTCTATACTCACTATCTAGGATTTCTAGAGGGTATAACATGAAAAGTACACTATTTGAGCAAGAGCAAACTAGGTTTCCATGACTTACCCACCTACGCTGAAGAAACGTGTAAAAGCAGTCACTCCTCTCATGTTAAAAGCTTAAATCTAATTAACAGAGGGCTCAGGCTCTCTCTTTGGTCACAATTAAGAAGATTTCCAAGGAATTCCTTTATCTCTTTCCGAACATGAAGTGACATTGCCTTGCAGACTTTTGCTGATGAAAGGATTAACAGCAAAAGGTTTTATTTGTGATAATTGAAAAGGTTAAGGAAGAAGACTGGATCAATACATCAGTATTTTCTTGTGAGAGAAGAGACTGCTGGATTGAAGAGAGTGCATATTGTAAGGATACACCCTTTCCTCCTCCTTTCTACCGTCACAGGAGCTTAATGAGTTCATTGGCATACTCACTATTCTGGAATCCTAATATTCCTAATCAAATCCCTTTTTTTTTGATAGCAATGACTGATACAAGAAGTGACTGAAAATTTGCTTTGTTTCCTCCTGTGCTATCCTAGAGACAATAATCTACAAGAACTGAGTCTTTAGAAAGATACATTGCCAGTCAAATTGTATGGCAATGTTCATGCCACAACAAAATTGGTGGTATGATCCATAGAGCATACATGCAAGAAGAAATAGGTATGAACCATTTTCAGGAATGCAGAAACTATTCTTGGACCACAGTCCTTTCACTTCAGAAAGTACGTGTGGTCAAAGAGAATAGATTAGATTGATAGGTTGATTCTTTACAGCTGATTGTTCTAAAGAGCTATAAAATGGAACCCATGTATTTGACTCTATAAAATATATGTTTCTGATGGGGCTGTGAGGTGGAATGACAACAGTGGCTCACTATGGAAACAAGAGATTGTCTCTTTGGATAGTATTAGCCTTTCACTTTTAAGACACAATTAAGAACACTTTCAGTTTGAATTCTTATTCTTTGCAACAACAAATTTATCTATAATGGTCTTCACTTTCCTACTGAGGTATGCAGGGAGCTGGCCAACATAAAACATGATTAAGACATTTGACAATGTCAAGACAGTTGGTAAACTCTGGTCACAGCATATTACACTCATAATTATCTCACTGTTCCCTTGTGCTCCCCTGTTGTACTCACCTACTCTCTCATTTTATGATTAGATTGTAAGCTTTTTAGGAGCTGGAGACATCTTTTTTGTTATGTTTGCACAGTTCTAGCAAAATGGGGTTGGGATCTTTGCGCATTATGCCAATACACATAATTAATTAGCTGGGAGTCTGATGTTAGAATTGGTAGCCTCAATCATCTTCAGAGAGACCCCATGGTTCAAGAGATATGCTAGTCACTGGATCTCTAAGTTGGAGAGTTTGAAATTTGCCCCAACTGTCTTTTTTTTTTTAAACTCTACTATCTCAGTGGCCAACCTTTTCCTAAATGAAAGCTTAAATTTTGGAGAACAAGGTGGCAGCATGAAAGAAGTGCCAGTACACTGCACCACCAGATATCAGCCCAGTCCAAACTCTACTGTACATTTACTTTACTGCCAGATATTGCATTCAAAAGCATGCAAAATGTGAAGAGTTTTACAAGCTGACATCAAAATCCAATTATAGAAGAGGTAAAGATTGTCCTGACTTATTTGCTAGCACATAAGCACCCTGGCTTGGGTGACATTCTGATACTATAAGGGAACATGGCTCCTTCTGTGGGTGATAGTTAAATCATTGATTTCTTGACATTCCAGGGATGTACAAGTACATTGTCATTACTGGTTTTCTGTTAGTTGTAGTTCTTGCAGTGTAATCGGATAGTTTAATGAACTGCTTCTGATGAGAAGTGTTTATTGAACCACTGCCTTCATTTCCAAGTAAACCCTTGCAGAATAGTTCAAATCTGCTCATTATTCTTCCTTGGCTTATACCCTGATAATCACCTTCAGGTCTATTAAAAGCCATTACATGGTGCTCTACAATGAACAGTGTCCAAGAATTATGGAAAGACACTGCAAACAGGAAAGTTGGCTGAATTGTGGAGTCTATTTCTGTGCAGGTAGCGGACCTGCCCTTTACACAAAGAATGGGCAAGGTTTGGGAAAGAGAGCCCTGTGATGCAGTTTCCAGGTCCACAGGTGCTCCCTGTATAGGAGCATGTGGCAGGGGACAGGGATTGGGGTGAAGAACTGCAGTGGTGTTGGCAGATCCATTACACCATACATCAGTGGTTTTCAAACTTTTTTTCTGGGGACCTAGCTGAAGAAAATTGTTGATGCTCGTGACCCAATGGAGCTGGGAATGAGGGATTTGGGGTGTGGGAGTGGCTCAGATCTGGGGCAGAAGGTTGGAGTGTGGGGGTGAGGGCTGCGGGGGTGGGGCCAAGAATGAGGGGTTCTGGGTGCAGGAAGAGGTTCCAGTTTTGGGAGGTGCTCAGGGCTGGGGCAGGGGATTGGGGCACGGACTTACCTCCGATGGCTCCCTGGTCAGTGGTGCAGCCGGGGTGCAGAGGCAGGCTTCCCACCTGTCCTGGCACTGCGGATCGCGCTGCGCCCCAGAAGTGGCCAGCAGCAGGTCTGGCTCCTAGGTGGAGGTGCGCAAGCAGCTTCATGCGACTCTCACCCGCAGGCACCGCACCCCCCTCCCCCAACTCGTTCCCGGCAAGTGGGAGTGTAGAGCCGATGCCTGAGGCGGGGGCAGCACGTGGAGCCCTGTAGCCCCCCTGCCTAGAAACTGGACCTGCTGCTGACCACTTCCGGGGCACAGTGCGGTGTTGAGACAGGTAGGCACTAGCCTGCCTTAGCTGGGCAGCACCGCCGATGGGACTTTTAACGTCCCAGTCAGTGGTACTGACCAGAGAGACCCAGTGCCTGCCTGACATGCCTCAACCCAGTACTGGGTCACAACCCGAACTTGGAAAAACACTGCCATAGAGTGTCTGTTTCTACCACCAGCACAGAGGGTTTGCACTAGTTGGGAGGATCCTCACTTCTCCATGGCTTTCAGGGTGCCTTTTCCACAACAGATCTCCTAGTACCCCACTCAGCTACTCAAAATGGGTGTTGGGGATGAGATTTGCACCCTAGAGTAAAAACAAGTGAAACTGCATAAACAAAATAGTAGCTTGTTCTGACTTACACAACTCAATTACACAAACTGTGTCACTAATAATGTTCCATTACAAAAAACTGAAGGCCAGAAAACTTATGCTGTACCATAGTGGGACCATTTAGAATCATAACAGTCAGAAGCAACCAGTGGAGTTGGCTAGCCACACCGGGATACGTGCTGCACCCTCTGAAAGGGCCTAACAATGGAAGGCATAATTTCTTCCAGTTTCCTCTGGGGCAGGTGAGCTCTCTTTGTCCTTTGCACCCACTGGGCTGTGTCAAAATGGCACCACAGATCTCTAAGGTAACAAATCATAAATCAGTCTGGGTAGGGCTAGATTTGGATTTCAAACATTAAAAGCCAATGGGCCAGCCAACCTGATGGCCCAAACAGCCAAATATATTTTCAAATTGCTTAACTGGACACATGAAAATGGAGCAAACATACAGTGAATAACAAAAGCACACATTCTCAGCCTTCTCTCTCTCTCTCTCTTTTTCTGCTTGTGCTAATGAAGAGTTTGCTTTATAGGAGGGAGAATTGGGAAGAGGGGAGGTTTTTAATCTAATATTTACCTAATGTGTCATGATAATTAGTGATGCCTAATACTTCTGTGATGCTGTCCTCATGAAAGGATGCTAGGAGTTATGAAACTGTGGCTGGCAGATAAATGGTACCTGCCTCAGCCATCGGTCTTACAAATGATCCAGTATGTACAGCTATTATTTCCAGACAGATGCTGGCAGCTCTGCAATTGTTCACGGTCTCAGTGAAGAATAGTAGCTGTCAAGAGGTTTGAGTGTGTTGCGACATTTAACAGACCGCTTTTCAGCTTGTCTGAAATGCTGAAGAACGGCATGTGGCAACAACAGAAATGAGTGCAAGGCTTATTACTGAGTGGAGATGGAATATTTATTATTTTTTGCTGTGCTGTGCAGAAGTATTGCAAGAAAGGTTTGTGTGTCCTTTTGGCTGGAAACAGTATGGAAAATCAGGACAAGAATAGAGCACATGGGTGAAAAGAAGGGGCGTGTGTACACACACACACACACACACACACACCTCCGTGGACTAAAATTTAGAGCACTTCATCCTCCCATAGTCCTAATTTACAGTAAAAGGAGATGGGATGGCTTCAGATAGCACTCTATTTTAAACCCACAAGGAGTGAATGGAGGTGCTTCCTGCAGCTCCCATTGGCCGGGAATAGCAAACCGTGGCCATTGGGAGCTGCGAGCGGCCGTACCTGCCGACACTCACGTAAACAAAGTGTCTCACGGCCTGCAGGGGCTTACCCTGAACAAGCCACGAACCAAGTTTGGGAACCCCTGATGTAGTGGATAATAGGCCATCATCTATCACAATGGTAACATTTTAACAAATGACCCCCATATTTTGGGTATGTGTATCTTAAAACTTCCCAAAGACTTGTTATATTTAATAAAGGACATCAAAGATTTCTGAATGAAAAATTCTCACTGGAGAATATAGTTTTGTCAAAATCGTAATTTTCCACAGGAAAGTGTCAGTTTTGAATTGTTTTTAAATTTTTTTTCATGAGAAGAATTAAAGTATAAAAATTCAAATAGACTTAAAATTTAATAATTGTTTTGAAGTGTCAATTTGAATAGAAAAATTTCATTTTGACACATTGAAGCATTTGGTCAATTATGTGGAAATCTTCCATTTTGAGATTTCTGATTTGAAACTTCTCAGAATTTTCTATTTGGTGAACTTTTTTCTGACATTTTGTTCAAATTTGGATGGAAAATAATTTTTAAGTGCTTAATTTTTCCTTAAAAGAAAATCCTGCTTTTCCAACAGCTCTGATATTGAATATTGCTAATATGACCAGAGAGTTGAGCAGCTACTCTATAATTTTGTTGTTCCTTTGAAACGCACAATGGTGAACTTGCAGTATACATCTGCAGTTTCATTTTCCATTTAGAACCCTTCTCTGACTGCCTCTCTGTATCCTCCCAGTCTCCCTTGCTAAGAGTCTCACTTTCATGGCTTTCCCATCAGTATTTCAGAATTCTTGGCCTTTCCTGGCTCTAGAATCGAAGACGACCATGTTACAGTTTTTCTGTGAAGCAATCCCTTTATACCTATTCCAGTTCAGAGTCTTATTAGTCTAGTTACTGTGCAAAAATACACTAACTGACAATCCCTGCCCCAAAGAGCTTATGATCGAAAAGACAAGACATAACAGATGGACGAAACAAGCAGGAGGGAAGGAGCAGAGTAACTAAAATAATAGGATGTTACTGTCTGGGTGAAAGTAGAAATAGGGACTTACTGGTACGGGGCTGGGCTGGGGCCAGTTCTGGCCCCCGGAAGGGGAGGGGCCTCAAGCAGAAGGGGCGGCGATGGGGGGGTCAGAGCCATCCCCAGCCTGCCCTGTACCAGTAAGTGCCCTCCCCCACCGGGGGCTCCGGCAGCAGTTTAAAGGGCCCATGGCTCCGCCGCTGCTACCGCCCCAGGCCCTTTAAACCACTGCCGGAGCCCCCGGCTGCTGCTGCTACCCCAGGGCTCCGGCAGCGGGGCTCCGGTGGGTATTTAAAGGGCCCGGGGCTCCCCTGCCTCTACAGCCCTGGGCCCTTTAAATAGCTGCTGGAGCCTACCGGAGCCCTGGGGTAGCAGCGGCAGCCAGGGGCTCTGGCAGCGGTTTAAAGAGCCTGCGGTGGTAGCAGCTACTCCAGGACTCTGGGGGCTATTTAAAGATCCGGGGCTTCCGCTGCCTCTACTGCCCTGGGCCCTTTAAATAGCCGCCAGAGCCCCGCCGCCGCTACCCACCACCCTCACATTTTTTTTCCCAGTTACTTTTCTGTGTAGCATTCTCTTACCAGGGGTAAAACTTTCCTCCATCTGTGGGCAGCAGGAGCTCCACAAGAAGTTAAAATATATTATTAGAAACTAGAGACACAGATACCACAGGGGGAGAATATTCTCCTGTCTGCCTAATTATATCAGCTACATAAACAAATTCAAACTTCTGGCATTGTGAAAAAACAGCTCAACACAGCTCTCTAATTTAATTTTTTTTAAGAGGGCAAGACCAGCAGAAGAGGCAGGTGGAAGAAGCCACATATTATTTTGAAAACAAGGATGCTCCCTACAGGATGCTGTTTTAGCTGACTAGACATTTTGTTTCTCCTTGGAACATTAATGAATATTTTCCAGATATCAAATTGGCTTCCAGCAAGTAGCTAAGGGGAGGGGCAGAAAGAGAGAGAACTCGTTCAGAACCAAACAAAAAGGTTGGTGGGAGTTACTCACAGGAGCAAAGCTAAGAAAAGAAGAGCAAAGCAAAATACGAGATTTAGACATGGGATTTTAGAATAAACAAACTTGTGAAGGGAGGATGGATTTAATGGTTTGGGTTGAGAAAGAGAAAGAGAAATAGAGCAGAGCAACAAAAGAGAAAACGAAAGAAAAGAATTGGAAAACACAAAGGGAAGACAAAGTATCCCTTTTAAGGAGAGCTTGAAATCTATTAAAATGGTTTTGTTACAATTTCTAAGCCACTACCTTGAAGATTTGATCCTTACATCAGATGCTTTGGGTTTACAGTGAGAAAAGATGCAAATACATGTAAGTATTAGGTCCCATTGTAGGCTGTGGTCATTCACACACCCTCTCTGCAGGCTGAATATGTACACTAGCCCAGTCACAGCTGTGCCTCTCTTTCATTTTTCTTCTATTACTGCACTGACACTTTTTTGAATTTCATCAAGGCCAGCGTCAGGCAGCAGCCTGGAAAGCAGGTGCTTGGGGTGGCCGCTCCGGAGAGGGGCGGCACGTCCAGGTATTCGGCGGCAATTCGGTGGACGGTCCCTCACTCCCGCTCGGAGTGACGGACCTCCTGACGAATTGCCGCCGCAGATCACAATCGCGGCTTTTTTTTTTTTTTTTTGGCTGCTTGGGGCAGCCAAAACCCTGGAGCCGGCCCTGTATTTCATTACCCCATTGCTCGTTTGTTAACATTACAGATAATTCTGCCCATAATCCTTAAAGCTTGGTCAATCCCTACTTTTCCACACTTGCTTCTTCAGGCATTCCATCAACTTTTCCTTGGTATAAGCCTCAATTTTTCCCCAACAGTCAACTGGTAATATCCACCGATCACAGGATCGGCCTAGTCTTTTGTTGTTATATAAATATCTGCCTTCTCTGGGCCTATCCTCTTTCGTGAAGGGTTTTCAAGCAGCTTCCTGCTGTTCTCTTTCTGGCCCTTGTCTCAGGATTCAGCTTTCCACAGAGCCTGTCCCAAAGCTCAACCCTCAGCCCCTTGCCTAGGTTGCCCATCTGTAGCTTCCCCCTTTTCCTGTATACATCTCCCTACTAATCCTCTGAGTCAGGTGTCTCCTTGCCCCTCATTAAAGCCAACCTCGGAGCACCTGATTGGTCACTGAGGCAGCTGGATTCACTTATTTTAAAGGGGCCAGCCACCCTCTGATGGGTCCCAAGGAAAGAAATACAAAGACATATGCTCACATGGCTGTGTGATACGACGGTTTGATTGACACCACACAATTATATATTTTGTTTAGGCCAGAGATTTTGAAGCCTTTCCCTTCCCCAAAGCTGTACCTTTCTGCATCTACCTCACACAAAGCTGTACCTTTCTGTACCAACCTCGCCCATCCTTCCAGATACAACTCTCTCTCCTCGTAGCAGGGAATTAGCCTGTGGATCAGCTCACTCAGATTCTTTCTGTAGTTTGGGAGAGATATGGGGACACTATAGTCATACAGATTACTCTGGAAACATGGGCCTAGATCCTCCAGACCAGCAGAGCTGTGCTTGGCACCTGACCAGGGGAGGGAAAAATCTGACTTTTAGCCACCTTTGTGGCTCCTTGATCCTGGTGCAATTCCCGTCTGCCCAGAGTGCCTGCCACATGGCTGATTTCACAAATTTGGATCCTGGCCACATCCCTCTTACCTTGGCCATGCTCCCTACAGCAATAGCCAGGAAATGAATAGCGTAAGAGCCACTATTCAGACCCTGCAGCAGTGGGAGAATGCCTAGGCAGCCAGTTTACAAGCTTTGAAGGTTTGGGTAACACATATACAAATGTACAAATAGTTACATATAAGATACAACTGCATTACTTGTCTCCACATCTCAAATTGTGTGGGCCATGTCAATCTTGCAAAACAGCCAGCAAACGGGGGGGGAGGGGGGTGCGGTGGTGGGGTCTGAATTCATAATCACAAAAAAAGCCAGTAATTCCAGGGCTCAGGCAGAGATATAGGCACTGTATACAACTAAAGGCTGCACAAATGCACACAAACATGATTAGACATTCCTCTTTACACCCATTAGACTTTCACACAGACGAAACAAACATTAAAACAAACAAAATTTCATTTTTGTGAACTTGTTCCATCAGATATGTATATATTTTCATATACAAACTAACACTGGCTCTTTGTTTACTGTTTCCAAAGGATGAGAGCTACAATAACAGCCATTAAAACCATCTCTTGCAAAAAGCAGTACAATTCCCCCCCTCCTCCCTAAATGCAGGCCCCAGTATGGCAGGCTGTCAGAGCAGCCCTTTGCAGCAAATAGTGTGTGCAATGGATAACTGCTTACTTCAGGCAGTTATTTAGAGAAGAGAAATGGAAAAAAAGAGGGTGGAAAAGCATTGCATTAAATGTGTTTCATAAAAAAATGCAAACATGAGGAAAATGGCTTCTTCAGACTTCCAAGCTGTGAGGGGTTGTGCTTAATTCAGCACTTTCTGAAAATGAATTAAATTTTTAGTGAATTTGGGGGTAGATGGGATGCTGAATTTGTGGAAACTCTCAATGGACATAGTGCTCCTGTTGGTAGTTATGTCCTCATCCTGTAGAGTGCTGAGTGCTTCTTAGAGATGCTGAGCCTCAGACCCATTGACTTTAATGGGAGTTAAGTCAAGTCAGTACCTGGCAGGATGGGATCCTTAGGATTATTGATGTCAAGTATCAGGGGGTAGCCGTGTTAGTCTCTATCTACAAAAACAACAAGGAGTCTGGTGGCACCTTAAAGACTAACAGATTTATTTGGGCATAAGCTTTCGTGAGTAAAAACCTCACTTCTTCGGATGCAACCGACTTAGCTTGTGATCTCTTTCTGCAGTACTCCTTCCTAGGCAGTCATTTCCCATATTGTATGTGTGCAACTGATTGTTCCTTCCTAAGTGGAGTACTTGCATATACCAGTTTTACAGTTTTGTTCAATGGCTTTCAGCACCCCCAATATAAAAATTGTTCCAACACCACTGGGTAGCGGTCAAACTGGTACCACTGGTTCCGCCAGTCCCTACAGCTGCTTCCTCCTTTCTGGATAAAGTGCTCATTCCTGCCTCCATGTTTCCCACTGATGACCATAGGCAGTATCGGGACCTATTACAAAGGATGGCAACAAACCACCACTGGAAGAGGTGCAAGATCAGCAGCACCAGCTGCTCAACATCCTCCAATCCAGGGACCCTCAAGGATGGCAGTCGCAGTGCATGACAATGCCCATCACAAATGAGACTTGCGAACCAGACTCCTTGTTGTTTTTTTAGGATTATTGGAAGCTCACGTCTATTCTGTGATTGCCACTCTAATTAATTTGCAGATTTAGATTGTATCATTAGTCGTATTGGGACTTAATACTCGTTTCCACTTAATACTTAAAATGATACTGTGAAGTTAATAAGCATGTTTAAAAAATTGCTTACCGGTCTTAACCTTAGTGATTATCAGGATCACTTTTTCACCTCTGCTTTACTGAAAATTGGTAAAACCGGATTATTTCCCCCATCTTTTATTGCTGGTTTGTTAGCGCTACAGTAAGTTTTTTTGTCGATTCCATTAACTCCCTACAAGTTTTATGTACCTCAGTTGGGCTGTATAATGCGTTTAAGTTTTCCACATTATAAAACCTTATTAATGCATTTAAAAGCTGTACTTCCTAATTGTTTATATTTGTTTTTCTTTTACACAAATTTGAAAAAATGCACTTCAATAATCTCAAATGTGAATTATTAATTTCATCCCTGTTTACATGTATTCATTAGCAGTTTCCTTTCTAGTACTACTTTTTCTGCTGAAAATTATACAAAAGACCTTCATATTCCTTTTGAAAGTAACTTCCTACAAGAACTTGAATCTTGGCCCTCCAATTAAAAATTAGATGCTCTACTAACTGTGCTCCTATTAAATTATAGGTTTCAATTAAAAACTTCCATTGGATCACTACAGATGAAAATGTAATTATCTTATACAGTGAAAAGCAATTATGAAACTGACCACAAGTTTTTTCTGTGCAGTGATTAATCATCATTGTAAATGCACTAGAAGTGAATAATAAAGAATAACTAGTATATGGTACAAAGTTGATATATTTAACATTGTTTATGGTATCAGTCACACTCCAGTATCCAAAGTACCACCGTATTGCATTCAGCAACACCTCAAATTTGGTGGCATTTGGCTGCAGGACATTTTTATGGCACTACTGCAGTGAAGAGATATACCAAAGCATGATCCATAACAACAAGAACCACTGCTTTATTTCATGGACAATGAAAACTTTACTGAGGAAACAAAGAAAATTCCTTTCCTTATATGTTTTTGAACCTTATAGGCATCATCATATGAAGTATAACAGATGACAGAAGACACTCTTCTCAATTATATATTATAGCCAATAATTAGGAAAGTTTTGTCTCATACAATATATTCTTTCATGAAGATCATAATAAATTTCAGACAATCCATCAATATGATGGATTTCATTTAAAATACTTCACAGTATGCATGAGGTGCATTGCAGAATCATTAAATAGTCTACATTTCAATAGCATAAATATATGCTCAGGATAGTAAAGATGTAATTACATTATTAGCCAAATTAATGTAGCATAGTGCAGAATGATGCCAATAATATAAAAATGCTTTCACCATCAGATGTTGCACATCCATCAGCAATCCATTTCTTCTGGTAGAAAAGAAGGTTACTTACCTATAGCTGGAGGTTCTTCGAGATGTGTGGTCCCTATTTGTATTTGGGGCTAGGGTATAAAAACCCAGAGAGCGCAGTGTGGCCCTCGAGACCTTTAATGAATGAAGAGACTCGTCAGTCTTAGAGTAAAATAACTTGTCCTTGTCAAAAGGGAGGTCATTTCAGAGAAGCCAGAGAACTGCAGCCAGGAGTCGCAGTGCATGACAATGCCCATCACAAATGAGGATGTGTCGTCCGCGTCGACTGCCACTTGGAGGCAGATCATGGCTAGGAAGCGCCCTTCATCCAGCAGCATCTGAAAGTGTTTCTGCTGGTATGGGGGTAGCTTGTCTTTGATCTCTGCCAGCTGGGCGTAGGTGTTAAAGTCATATTTGACCAGCAAAGCCTGGTAGTTGGTGATGCAAAATTGCAAATTTAACCAAAAGGTGTAACCTTTTCACCGCCCAATCTGTTGGTATGCCCTCTCCATGGCCATGTGCACCACCAGGGACCTGGAGGGTGGGTGGGAAAAAAAAAGTCTGCCCCTTTAACTGGCACAAAGTAGCACCATTGTGTGTGTTTTGGCATGGGGATACAGGAGGTTGGGATGTGCCACACTGCTTGTGTGGTCTGGAGAATGGCATCATTAATAGGGATTGCCATCCTTGAGGGTCCCTGGATTGGAGGATGTTGAGCAGCTGGTGCTGCTGATCTTGCACCTCTTCCAGTGGTGGTTTGTTGCCATCCTTTGTAATAGGTCCCGATACTGCCTATGGTCATCAGTGGGAAACATGGAGGCAGGAATGAGCACTTTATCCAGAAAGGAGGAAGCAGCTGTAGGGACTGGCGGAACCAGTGGTACCAGTTTGACCGCTACCCAGTGGTGTTGGAACAATTTTTATATTGGGGGTGCTGAAAGCCATTGAACAAAACTGTAAAACTGGTATATGCAAGTACTCCACTTAGGAAGGAACAATCAGTTGCACACATACAATATGGGAAATGACTGCCTAGGAAGGAGTACTGCAGAAAGAGATCACAAGCTAAATATGAATCAACAGTGTAACACTGTTGCAAAAAAAAAGCGCAAACATCATCCTGGGATGTATTAGCAGGAGTACTGTAAGCAAAACACAAGAAGTAATTCTTCCGTTCTACTCCACGCTGATTAGGCCTCAACTGGAGTATTGTGTCCAGTTCTGGGTGCCACATTTCAGGAAAGTTGTGGACAAATTGGAGAAGGTACACAGAAGAGCAACAAAAATGATTAAAGATCTACAAAATGATCTACAAGGGAAGATTGAAAAAAATGGGTTTGTGTAGTCTGGAGAAGAGAAGACCGAGAGGAGACATGATAACAGTTTTCAAGTACATAAAAGGTTGTTACAAGGAGGAGGGAGAAAAAATGTTTTTCTTAACCTCTGAGGATAGAAAAAGAAACAATGGGCTTAAATTGCAAGAACGGTGGTTTAGGTTGGACCTTAGGAAAAACTTCCTGACAGAGTGGTTAAGCACTTCATCATTGAGGATTTTTAAGAGCAGGTTGGACAAACACCTGTCAGGGATGGTCTAGATAATACTTAGTCCTGCCTTGAGTGACCTTTCGAGGTCCCGTCCAGTTCTATGATTCTTTGATGGAAACCACTTAAAGTCAGGGGGTGCGGTAGCACCCCCAGCATCCCTAATTCCAGCACCCTGGCCTCTGCCACCTCCTAGGAGCCTGTTGGTGCCAGTGGAGGCCTGGTAGGAGGCCTGAGAGGGTGGGTACCGAGGACGGTATGGGTCCCAGGATGCCCAACATGGCCAACAGGTAGGGACCTGGGGGTGCGGCGGGCCCCAGGGGTATCAGTATCACACCGTCAATGCCATGTCATAAGCAGCTGGGTAAGGTGGGCGGGAGCAAAAGTGATATTTGCACCTGGACACGGAGGAGGTGGGCTCCGGTCCAGAAAAGTCCAAAGATGTCTACAGACACGGGGGAGCCAGCAGCACAGACCACGGTGTGCTGTTGGTATCGTCTTCTCCGGCAGGAGCGGCTCGTCCACCAGAGTGGGGCTGGAGAGCGTCAGCAAAGATGGGTAGGACAGCCCCAGTTCCTGTATGGACAGAAAGGGCACCAGATGGTTGGGGGGGTCCAGGGAGTGTCCTTGGAGGCAGCTGAAGATTGAGGTGGAGTCCACAGAGCCGGCTGCAGTGAAGATTGTGGAAGCGGTGGCGAGACTGGCAGTGCATATGCAGGGATGGCACAGATCGAGCAGGACCAGGTCCCCTGATGCTGCTGCTGGATCCTTTTTCCTCTTTGCCTTACCCTCAAGGCGGGGAAGCGTGGGCGCCAGCACAGTGGTGTCGGCGCACAACATCTCACCCAACCTGAAATGGCTTAGGTAGGAAATGCTGCTCTTAGAAGCAGCCCTCGATAAGGACTTGCTTCTATGCCCATGAATATGCTTCCTACTCTCATGTCTGAGCTTGTTCAGGACTGCTGGATCCGAGGCATGGGAGGTGCTGGGAGGAGCACTCACCACTGGCGATGGCCGGTGCACCGTTGGTTCCAATGGTCCCAGATCCGAGTGTGTGTGTGGCCTCTTAGACTCCTCCTGAGGTGAAGTTCTCGTGTTTCTCAAATCTGCAGTGGGAAACCTTACAGATGGTGCAGTAAGAAGAGATATGGGTTTCCCCGAGGCAGCAGAGACAACATTGGTGCTCATTGTTCACAGGAAATGAGTGAGAGCACAAACACAGTACTTGAACCCAGGACTGTGGGGCATAGTCCCGCAGGGTGGAGGGAGCAGGGGAAGGGGTCAGACCTGACTGGGGAAAACTATCACTAAGTAGGTAACCTCTGGAAAGGTTGATAATTGGTTGGCTTCTTCCTCAGAGATCACAAGATTGGAATTCTCTTTCAGTATGTATTTATGACTCTCTCATAGGAGATGGTTTGAGTTACTCTTTCACAGTATTATCCATTTAGATACAACTTACTATTTTAAACTTCATTTTGAATGGATGTAAATTTTACTTGATTTTACTTTTCCACTGAATATAGGTATGCAGCTATATTAGCAAATGAAGACATTTTTGAGGTGATGTTCCTAGTTGGGTAATGACAAACATGTCAAATTTTTAATTAAAAATAACTGATTCTGATACATATTGATAAATACCTTATTCCTCAAGTAGCTTCACTAAATTAATGGAATGAGTTGCATTGAGCAGTATCTTTCCCCCCCAAGTGTGTGAGAAACTGACTTTAAAGTGTGTTTATTATGTAATACAATCATATTTGTACAGTAATAGTCAATCACGTGAATGAGAGAGTAAATGTTCTGCAACAAAACTGAAGTGAAATGGAAACATGGACTTCTCTGAGCAGTGCAACATTTAGGTAGAAAATTAACTTACATTTGTGTTCATGTGCTCAATAGCAGTTTTTATAATGCAGAAGAATGCGTAAGCCTAGAAGGGCACAAAAACATTTTCAAATAGTTTTCACTGCTGTTCCCAGTAGACCATCACATTCTTTTGAGAGGAAACTATTGATCATAGTACAGTGAAAACTTGGATTTTTCTTTTTAATTAGCAAACAACCACATCTTTTCTATTTTGACTAGAAGAAAGGAGAACAAAAAACAAAACAAAAACCAACCCCCCCCATCACCACTACAAAAAACAACACACCAAAAATCCAGGAATTTTTTTTTGTCACAGTTAAAATGTTTAATGACAAAAGTAGGGTTTGCAACAATGAATCAACAAAGCAGGTCCCACTTTTTTCAGAATGGCACAAAATTATTTTTACATTTTTTAGAACTTTTGAGGAATTAATTACAACATATATCAGCAATTATGGATTTTGGCATATAATAGCAAAACCTACCTTTAAGATCACTTGTTTAGAGAGCACATTTTGTTAATATTGTCACGTGAATGCACTATTTTTGCTAGCCACAAAAGTAGCCTTTTAAGACAGATTTTGCAGTACACCAGTCTCAAGTCCAACAATACATGATCTTTATTCTTTGCAGAACTTTAAAAAGATAATGTAATAAGGAAACTATTGATAGTTACATTTTCAAAATACATTCATTAACATTAACTTGAATTACTGTATATTTTATGTACACAAATATCTAATAATACTTGCGTTGTATACTACAGCTAAGTTCCAGGACGGAAGTATAATGTTATAAAGTTTATCTTCAGCATGGGATGTCAGCACACTTTCTTGAAACCTTCCTAAGTACCACCACATCTAGTAGTTTACTGAATACCAGGAATGAAACAGAAAGCAAATAAATCTCTTTTCCTTTCTTCAATACATTGAGTTATTCAAACTCAACTATGAAAAATAGTTAATGGTACTAAAACATACATATTAAAGAACAAACGTTTAACCTGTGAAAAAGGGATCTGGAATTTAGACCTGTGACCTGATCTGCCCAGGAGATGTTTAAACCTGTAGCCTCCTCAAGCACTATGGATTGTTATCTGAAATAACTCATCCTCCCCAAGTATGTCTGATCTGGGGTTTAAACTTCTCTTCTAAATTAATTATAACCTTTGAGTAAAAGCTAGATGGCAACAGTTCAAATCCTATTCTCTCTCTTCTTTAATGGAACTACTGTTATGGTTGTAGTTCTCACTACTGAATTTTCATTAACATATGACTCTCTTTTTCATACTGACTACCCATGACCTCAATTTCATCAGGCAGCAAAATCCTTGAGAGCACAGTTTAAAAAAAAAAAAAAAACAAGTGTAACTGTGGGGCTATAAAATTGCAATGTAGACGTTTGGGCTCAGGATGGAGCCTGGTCTCTGGGACCGTGCCTCCTTGTGGTGTCCCAGGGCTCAGGCTCCAGACCAAGCCTGAAGGTCTACACTGCAGCTGTATAACCCCACAGCCTGAGCCCTGCAAGCTCAAGTCACCTGACACGGGCCAGCTGCGAATGTTTTATTGCAGGGTAAACATACCCTAAGAGAGGGGAATGGATGAAGACATATCTGCTTTGCTGTCAGAACTGTGCTGTACATCTGAAAAAGATTCTAATGAGACATTAAAAAAAAAAAAAAAAAAAAAAACCCTAACCTAACATTTTGTTTTTGTTTAATTCACAATATGAGAGTGCTTTTTTTTTCTTGCTGGTCTCTAGTAAGAGCCCTATTTATTAAAATGTTGCCTATTGTGCTTATGACGCTACAGATTCTTTCAAGGCAAGCATTAGTCATAAGTAGCTCAAGTGGTGCTTGGAGCCTCACGTTTTTAGTGGCCCTGTTCTAACTTGCAGTTTATGACTGGCCAAATTCTTTCCCAGTTGGCAGCTTGGGATGTGACAGTTCTCAAGGTTGTCCTTGATGATATCCTACAGTGCTAAACAGATGACAAACATGCTCCCTCCTCTAAACAACTTCTATTATGCAATAAAAAAACTTCATACAAAATAGCATAATTAAAAATATACATCTACAAACTATACATTTCACTAGATGACTTCTGTAGGTTGACTTAGAATTTCTTCCCAAATAAATTCAGTCCTCTTTTTGTAATATCGATATTTCCAATAGGTATTATTTACTTCTTAGTTACTTTTCTCTTTCTTCCCCCGCATACCATTTACTGCCTTATTATTAGATTCTAAGCTCTTTAAAATGTCATTAATAATGCAAAATCTTATTCTGCATTGACAATGAACACTACAGTATATTCAGATTACACTGGCTGTCTGGCTCATCAGTAAGAGGGGAACAGAAAATTTTGAAGGTGCATGCAGCTTTGGATAAACATACTATAGCTAAAGGCTGGAAGCTTAGCTAGCATTTTATGTTTGTGTACTCTTGGTAAAATCAAGTATAACTTCTTGTACTGTCTTCAAATTTTAATCGTATGAATAAATAACTTGAGAATTTCTGAAGGAAAATGAGGAAAACAGCTGTCTGTTAAGGAAGACAATAGATCAAAAATAGTTTAGTTAATCAGTCTGCAATGGAAAGATATTTTTCCAAGCTATTTTATGATAAAATATTTTCTGTGTAAAGTTTATGGAAAACTGGTAGCTTGGAAAGTTTCTATTCAAACTTTCATTTATAAAGGCCCTAATTCAGAGAAATCATAGTTAAAAAGAAACCATGCAAAGACTGCTAAATTCCAGACTGTGTTAATGAGGCACAACCATTTTGTGTGTACACTTTAAAAAATCAGATTTTTCTTAGATCTTAACATCTCAAGTTTACATTCTTTATATTTTATTATACAATCCAAAATCAATCTGGAAAGTACAACAGGATATTTTCAAAATGCAGCATGGATAGCAGGGTCAGATCTGGAAGTCAAATTTGCACTTCTGAATGCTGGTGCAAAAATTCCTACTGAGTGGCAGAAATGATAAGGCCTGCTGTTTCACATAACAAATCAGTCTGCTTTCCACTACAGGATTATAATCTGTGAGGCATAATTCCAATGTTCAATTTCCACTAGCACTATACAAAAGGGAAAAATATGTAACCATTGTTTGGATTTTATTTCTGAACAGTAACATCTCTTGCGGCCAATTTAATACTTCTTCCTGTGTGACACCAGAAAAAATAAGATGGTGCTTATCTTGATCAGTTTCTCATTTGGTCCATGTTTTTAAAAACACCTACAATAACTTAAATACAAAATAAAGGTTGGAGATACAGCAGCATTGCTTAGTGAAATTACCATAAAAATGTGGGAATGCAACATTTTTCCTGTACGTTAACTGAATAACTCATCTTCACTGAATTGGAAGGATAATGCATGTGAAAGTTTGGATCTCCAGTAAAAATTGCTGAACCTAGCTTTTCAGTTCCTCTTGGGAAGATATCTGTGTTAGGCAGTATCTCAACATTTGTGCTTCATGGCAAGCTGAAAAAGAACAAGAGAGAAAAAGTTATACTATTTGCAATTATAGCCATTCCTGGCTAAAGCAACTAATTTGGATTAATGATGGGCAGTACATGGAATCCTCCAAATAAAGTATTTTCTAGTGGAAAGGTTGTTGAAAGCCAAACCTGAAACCAGATCCAAGTTTGGACCCAGATTAGCCTTTCCTTGCTCTCCAATCTCCTATTCAGCAGGGAAGGGATTTGGCTGCTTTCATAAAACCAGCTCTATGGGGGCTCCATGCATCAGTTCTCTGTGAAGGAAGAAGGAGCAGAGACTCACTAGTATGAGCTGGGACACACACACATTTCTCCTCCAATCCAATAGAGGTTTCTTGGAAAAGATCACTAAGGCCTGAGGCTTAACTAGTCAAAACAAATTAGTCTTTTGGTCAAGCTGTTTCACAGATATGTGTACTTCTGCTCCCAAATAGTTAGCAAAATGATGATCCAGAATTTCCAACCCAATTTTTTAATCTTCCTTCCTGAAGCTCCTTGTCCAATGGATTCAAAACTTTCAGGGGGTGGAAATCTACCCTGAGCTAAGATCCTGCATGTGACGTTTCATAGAAACTTCTACAGAAGCTGGCTTCAACCTCTAACTATGGAGAGGCTACTATCTACAGACTTAGCATGCTAGAGCAGGTGGAGGGGACTGAAGTCCTCAGCAATGCATCTACAACACCAAATGGGCAGTGGCAGTGAAAATTTCCTCATTTGCCTCCAGTCAAATCCTGACCAGGAATAACAGGACTGGATTTAGGTAAGCCTCCATGTGCTCAAGGCTTGGCCTCTCTATTACAGTGCCCACAGAGATGGAGTATTTTTTTTAATACGTAGAAATTTATTGGAAAATGTTCATTAGAAAAGAATGTCAATGGCCACTATCTTTTCTGGAAACATCATGAATAATTATTTATGAGAAGTACATTTCTTTAAGCGACTTAGATAGCAAGCTCTTGCTATCGAGTATCAATAGTTCCAGGATACCAACTAGATCACAGACATACGGGAGGGATCCCTGGGGGGTGTGGGGCTCATAGTATGGAACAGGGGATCCCTTGGCATTAAAAAGGTTGAGAACCAATCACCTAGAGCTACTTTACATTTAACAGAATGTAAAGATTTAAACTGTTTCACGTGAGAAACAGTTAAAAAAGCTACTAGTCCCAATGGTAATTTGTCTTCTGACATAGACTTTGAACAGGTGACTAAGCTGTACTTTAAGGTTCCAGAAAGATTATTCCAATTCCTTATACCCAATATTCACACAATCTTATTTCTTAAAGTAACTTGACATGTAGCTATAATGATTAGTCATATAAATATATAGCTGTGAAATATGCCAGTATGTAGTCATAGCATATTAATGGTGAAATTAATTACAAGTTTAAAATAATACAAATATTTAAGCCATTTCTTTGAAATGGGGCCTACGCCTAGAGAATGCTGCCAGGAAAAGCATCCTAAATGGAGACTCTAATTGGCTGCAACAAATGTTTGCAAATGTTAATTTGGTGCTTGTTTCTTCTAAAGTTAATGAACAGTGATGTTCATTATCAGTATTCTGCCAGAGAAGCATTATTTTACCATTTAAAACAATGCATAATTAGATTCCTACTTTTCTTATTTGTTTTGGAATACTGAAATATGCAGGAATTTTTAAAAAAAAATCACTTAATTCTTTACAACAATGACTCAGCTCTGTGTAGTGATTGTCCAACTATTTCAAAGTGTTTAATAACTAAACATGAACAAAAAATGACAAATTTACTTCTCCGTTACATAAAAGCCCATCAAAAACAAACCCAAGCACGTTTTGCCAATTAAAAAAACCCAAATCAATTGAGCATCTACAAGCCACTAGGTCACCTGTGTTAGCTGCCCTACACATTTTTACCAGACAATGTGAAGTGATGAGATTATCTGCAGAATTTTAATGAGCATCTTTCCTATTCTTTGTGGGGAATTGTAATTCATTCATAACCTTTACTCATTTTAAAACAAGTTTTGCTTCAGTAGAATTAATATTGAAAGAAAGCTGGTTACAAATAACTGAATTGGGTCACGCAGTGCAACTGATATGAGAGCAGTTTGTGATGATGCCCTTTTCTAAGGAGGGGCATTCTGCCATGACCAAAGGCTTCTCTTCATGCTCTCCCTCATATATTCCAGAGCAGAAGTAAGTAGAGTAGATAGAGTCTCTGGCATCCACTCCATGCTTCTGGCCACTGATGGAGAGAAAGGCCAGATTATCTTGCCGATTGCTAGCAGAGCTGATGCAGCCATGCTATTCTTGATTTAGTCTTCTCGTTGCCACCCAGAATGCCAGCAACAGATATCTATGACCCAACTGCTGCAGAACTGGAGGACTGACCCATTTGTCCAATACCCAAGAAAAGATTTGGGGTAGTAGTTCAGTGCAGGAGCTCTGCCATTTACAGGAAAAGCAGAAGTGAAAAATAATTGACCCATTTTATTTTCTTTAACTGAAATCACTAATTTATTCTGGGAAGATGCTTAATTTATTTACCTTCCTGAATGTGAACCAGAAACACTTTTTCTCTGCTTTCCTTTAATTAAAAAGAAAATAAATTCTATTGTAAATAACCCCATCATTTATCAACTTTGCCAATTCCCTAACCATCACCCACCAAACACCTGTTACACTGTCAAGACATGTATCTGACAGTCCGGACACCTAGCAATGCACAGCGGATCATATTAATCCAAGCATGAGATAATTCATGACGCGTAGCATTCAGTAAAGCTTGAGTAGCATGAACTTTTAGCCATCTAATTCCTGCATTACTTCCAAACAGAGATCTAACAGGATCAAACAGACAGTCTTTGCAGAAGATACATTTAGCTACAATAGTGGGCAAAAGCAAGTGCAAGTGACTGGCTAGAAAATGAGGACTGGAAGTTCTCCAGAATTTTTTTTTCCTGACAAAGCTTTGTGTTGTGGGTGACTTTTCCTTCTACCCCACTCTCTCTCTCTCTCTCTCTCTCTCTCACACACACACACACACACACACACTTTTTCTTCCAGCTGTGAATATCATACTAGTATCTTTGGGCTGTGCAATACCAAGCATGCTGTCCGCACACAAAAGGAAAATATTCAATGTGAATTTATATTGCATGTTTTAGTTCTGTGATTTCCAGAATGGGATTTTCCTTATGAGGCCTGTGGGAAACAAATAAAGCTGCCTTTTTGTCCACAGTAGGTTTTCATTTGTGGACTTGACAAATTTAAAAGCAGACAGGACATGAAATCACTTAAACTACAAGATATTGTAGTGCTTTGAGAAATATTTTTAACCTCTTTAAAATTATTGTTCACATGTTTAGAAGAAATTATTTTAATATTATACGTACACATACAGTGTTCATGTACTAGTGAAACCTGTTTACACCTTCAGATAAGTGGACCAGAAATGTCCAGGTAGTTGTGGATAGAAGTCAAGGGAAGGAGAAGTGGAAAGCATGTGCTGATATTTTAAATAGGGGTGTATAAGATATGGGGTTGCTTATCAAAGAAGGCCCTTTACTGCAGGTTTCACTGTACTAAGCAAACACAATATAGACAGTGTGGATAGCTCCTGAGAATAGTTTTGAGAGGCTAGAAATTCTACAGTATTACTGGGCAATAAATGGTATTTTAAAAATAGAACAGTAGGAGCCACTAGGATATGACTGAGTGATATTGCCTTGCTCCTAAGCCTGACAGCTCTGTTTTTCTAATACACATTTGAATGAAAAGTACACTATCACTCAGTGTAGGAACTACAGAACGGCTACTTTCTGTTTGCTCCTTCACGTCTCCCTTGCTCAGTTCCTTGCTATTGGTTCTATGCAGCCTTTATTTTGTTTTGCTCTATTCTACAGCATCCTGACAACTTCGGTTGGAGCCTGCCATAGACAAATGTATTATGATTTTAAAATGATTAACCTACGCTATTCCAAACTCTTCCACTCAAAACACTGAAGAAAATTGTGGGGATGGTGGGCTTGAAGGAAAGAAAGGCTTCTGAGAAGCTATTACAAGATTTTTTGTGACAAGAGATTTCAGACTCTCCCTTCTCTGGTTAAACCTATGCTGCTTCCTCTCCCTTGCCACTGGCAATTTTCCCTATTTAGGTCAGGAATAACATTTGCAACACCAATCAGGCTACTTGAAGTACCATTATACACTTTGTATTGACTTTTTAGGCATTCATCTAATAATGCAGGCTATTCAATACCGCATCCAGTATGCTAAAATACTGATTAACAACCACCACAAACAACACTTGCTTAATGCATTTTCATTGAGTTGCTAAATTTAGTCTAAGAAACATGCAGCTATTCATGTACACAGACCATTAAATAACAAAACAATCCTTAACCAGGTTGCAGTGAACTAAAAAGCACAACAATTATCAGGTCTATATCTGATCTGAGAACATTAACTTATGGAAAAGTGAAACGCTGCAAACTTAACACTACCCACAACAGGATTTTCATGGTATATTTTCAGGTGTCTATGCCTTAACTCCCTTCCAAAAAAAAGTGAATGCTACATATCAAGGAACTCCTTCTGGACCCAGGTTACTGTGTGCACTGGATTATTTTAGTTTATTTCCAAGAACTGTAAGCCCAGAGAGCTGCAGCATGTAACCAAATCATTTGACCGTGATGGAGCTTATAATGTTACTTAGGCTACGTCCTCACTACAGGGGGGACAGGTGGAGGGGGGACACGGTTGATTTAAGATACGCAAATTCAGCTACACAAATAGCGTAGCTGAATTCGATGTATTGGAGAGGACTTACCCCGCTGTGAGGACAGCGACAAATCGACCTCCGCGGCTTCCCCGTCGACGGCACTTACTCCTACCTGCCCTGGTGGAGTACAAGCGCCGATTCGGGGATTGAATGTCATGTCCCGACGAGACGCGATTGAGAGATCAATTTCTACCCACCGATTCAGGCGGGTAGTACAGACGTAGCCTTGGTGTTACCTGCCACAATCTGTTCAAGTAAACTTGTACGGGTATCCATCAGCTAATGAATCACGGTAAGAGCTGCCAAGAGTTGTGGGGCCAAAAAATAGTTGTACATACCTGAAAAGGCTGATCACAATTCCTGCTTTAGGACAGTTCATATTTTAAGTCTCATAAGGAAGTGGCTGCATTTAATTTATGTTTCTATGTGTTTATTGTGTTTTTAAACATATACCAAAGATACTTAGTGGTCTGGATAGGAACTATTTACATTCTGTAGACACCTACATAAACAAACAAAAAATAATGGCCACAATTTTCTCAAGTGGCTAGTGCTTTTTGGTACCCAACTTGAGACACCTGAAAAAGGCCTGATTTCAGAAAGTGCTTAACACTTACCTTCTGAAAAACAAGCCTCTTTATGGGGTCTCAAATTCTGCACCCCAAAATGATGAATAAATGAAAAATTGTGACCATTTTATTTAATTTTTTGGTACTTTCTTAAAAAAAAAACAGCAAAACAAAGGTAATGATAGATTTTATAACTTGAAAGAAGTCTTCACGGCATGCTATAGATACCATACTACACATGTGCATATATTTATATACACAGGAATGGGTAAAGCTGTTGTTTCAATAGCTTGCACACTTTCAATGAGTGATAAAGATAGATGGATACATCACTGCAGGTTCTGTGTTATTTTCATTAGAATGAGTTGCAACTGAAATCATATAATAACTTATCACATTGTTGTCCAGTTATCTGAAATAGGTGGGAAGGACCGACCGGACAAATTCAGGGAGGGTGATGATCACTTTTGTTCAAGTCCACGGCGATTGTTTTAATGTGAATTGTGATGGTGAACTGTTGAAGCCTCCATTCAAAGACTGTTTGTGCCCTTTAATATAAACCATTTCCAATAATATTTTCCCCTGCTTGTTTCTTTATGTGGCGAATATCAGGGCTTCAGCGCCCTCTTTTTTCCAGAGGATTTTGGAAAGGTTTGCAGGAACTGGGTAGTGATGCCCTGAATTCTGAACTGCAGCTCTCCATTTTCTAAGTGGGAGCTGTTGCAGTTCCCACGTGCCTGCAGCTGGGGGCAGAGAAAGCAGGAGCCCAGATTTCAGTCTCCTGACACACCACCACCCAGGTCACCCAAACATACAGTACATCTTAAATTCCCAGTGTCTCAATTTGACATATACCCCTACAATGAGGACAACTGCAAACACTTCATACTACTAGTACTATAGAAATAAATTAAATAAAATAACCAACAATTTCTCATAATGGGCCCCTTCATTGCCTCCCAAATTCATCAAATTCCCCTGCTACCAAATGTCTGTTCTTCCTCCCTTTCATTCTATTTTCCTCTAAGGCTGTGTCCTACACTGTGCAATTGATGGGTTGGAGAAGAGTGTGAGGAACAGCATGGCTCCTGGCTGTTTCCTGTTCTCTTTCATCTTAGCAGTTACCCTGCTGCTGATGCCTATCCGGACTCTACTGTTCCTACTGCTGCAATTCCAAGTGAAGTACTACTGTCATCTAATCATTGCATACATGGTAGGTTTAAAAAAAAAAGAAAGAAAGGGCTATACTGTAGTACAACAGCATGCTTGCTGGGCCACCATGGAGCTTGCCCTTTGGGAAGCTTCTTTTGCATCATTCTGGATTCCACATATGACGGCAAGTCTGTAGGACATCTCATTTAGCGCAAGAGAGTTGAGGGATCATTGGCAAAAAAGATGGAAGTCAGGCCAAATATTTCTAATATCAGTCTCTTTCATTTTTGAAAGCATGTGAATGCATGCATTGGGTGTGTGTGGGATGGGGAGACCAACCACACTTATTAGATCCCCTCACAGAATTCTATATGGCAATTTGAATTGAGTGCGCTAAGTCTTACAGTAGACACTTTCCTTTACACTCTTCCAACGCAATAAAAATGAGTAGCAGTCAGTATCTGACAGGGGGAAGGCCAGTGCTGCAGCTGAGTCTTGACTGCTGCTGAGACTCTGCCTTCAATAATTCTTGTTAACTGGCATGAAGACGAATCTATTTCTATGTAAGTGGATTCAATGTTAGTGAACTCTGCCAGCTCCCAAGTGATTAATAAACCAATTTTAGAATTTCAAAACACAGTTCAATGCAGGCTCCCTTGCGACTCAACCCTGAAAAAGCACTTGGGGGAAAGAAGGGGCCAGTAACTCCTCTTGAATAGTAGAGACTCTTCCATAAATCCAGGCCATAAATTCCATGTTTCTGAAGCATATAAATGAATTTTATTCTGACAAGTAATTTACTGTATTACTCTAGAGAATGTATTTTTAGGTAGTATTGAAATCTGGCACACACACACACCCTCCACTCCCCATGCTCTTGGAAGGCATTTCTAAATGCAGAATGCCTCCTTTACACAGTAGCTTAGTATCAATTTCTACCCTACTCCCTTGCAACAGTATTTCTAAGGTTACTTTCGATTCTGGTAATGAACACACAGTAGTTACCATGCTAGTATCAATCGTATGACTTCTGCATACTTTCATCCCTGCAAAATGTACTTTGCAAGATGGTGCAGTATCTTCAGTATCAAATGCTTAGCAACGGTAGAGGAGACGCCCTGCTTAAGAGAACCAGCTCAACTATAAAAAGAACAAGAGTACTTGTGGCACTTTAGAGACTACAAAAGTGCCACAAGTACTCTTGTTCTTTTTGCGGATACAAACTAACACGGCTGCTACTCTGAAGCTCAACTATAGTTACTATTTAAGAAAAAAGATGAGGATGAGAATGAAATAGATTACAACATGTACACTGCAATTCAAGACACGTTTTAGGACTCTATGAGGAATACAGATTAAATCCTATTTCCAGAATTATGCTAATATGGCTAATGATACTCATGCAAAATAAGGAACTAAATGAAATTGGGCCAATTTGGCAACATGTTTTATTATATTTAGTACAAAGGTGAACCAAAATCTGCAAAATGAAACAAGTTAAAACTGATATGGGAGGAAAATGTTTGGGTTCTTGAAGGGTTCTTACTATACACTAATGTACTGAAATGAAAATCTAAACATTTATCTGAACAGGATAGGTGCATTTGCTTATTAAAGTAAACCAACCTTCTCTTCAAACTGCAAGTTTAAGTTTTGTTTAATTATTTTGGAAAATTACCTTCCAACATTGGATACTGCTGCAGTCTGACGTCAGGTAGTCTCTCTCTCTTTCTCTCATGTGCCTTGGCCACTAGTTCCAGTCATATCTTACCATCCTGGGACATCCTAGAAGTACTTCTGAATGTATTTTGTGCCCTGATAGCTAGATTTGACTACAACAGCCAGACCAGGTCCCTGAGAGACTGCCAGATCAGAAAATTAGACCAGAAACTGCCAGATTAAGAAATTCATACTCTTCAGCAGTGACTCTCCATCATGCACTCTCCATCTGTGTAGGCAGCATTATAAGAGATAAGCCCTTTCTAGCTTGCAGGGCAATCATATCTCCAGCAACAAGTAGTAATTTTCTTAAATCAGAATGAAAACTTATTCTTTTTCCATCTCAGTTTTAGGCTGAAATATGAAACAGACTAAAAGATATTGCTGAGATATCATTTGCAACTCCTCTGATGTTCACCTTATCATGAAATGGACAGTAATATTACAAAATCAGTTCCTTCCCAGTGTATATCTTTTTCGTTTGAACATCAACAAAGTAACCCTTGTTCTATAGTAACTAAGATTGGTTACAACTCTCAGGAGAAATCTGGGGAAATCAGCTTGAAAGATGTGTGCATGGAATGGGGATGAAATAAATACTTAAATGTTTTTGTTTTGATTTTGTAACAAGGGAAGCATTAGAAAACCAGGTCTATTGCACAGGAGAGAGAAATTATAAACCAGAATTTGCCTGTTATTGAGGGACAGTTGTGAGACAAAAGAATCACACACTTTTGAATCTTGGTGATCAATTGAAAACTTCCCAGCAACTTGTACCTCCTGCAGATGAGGGTCAACAAACATGAAACACTATTTTGAGCTACTGTGAGCCCCAGTCCACTAAGAATCTTACCTTGTGTGCAGTTTCTGCAAACTGCTGGGCACTGTTTTTCATATCCTCTGTCTTTTCTTCTGCCCGACCTAACCTTTCACCACGCTCATTCAAAGCCTGACTTGCCTTCTGTACTGCACTGGTCACACTGTCTGCTGCTGAATGGAGTATGCTGTTTCCTGAAATGACAGATGTATCATTAGCAACCCAATGTTAACATACAGTGCAGCATAAAAAAACTTGAAAACATTACCAGATTTTTCTTCTGAGTATTAAAAGAAGTTATTTTCAACCCTTAATTTATTCACTCAAGAATATGATGTCTGCTAATCCATTCCAACTACATTACATCTAATTACATGAATCCTCAGCTAATCTGGGTTTTGTTGTCTTAAACCTGACCACCCATATGATTTTGACCCAAACCATACCATTAACAGATTATGACCAAATCACATTAAAACAATATAATTTAGGAACATAAGAAAGCGTTACTATGACTAATAGCTAAATGGACATGGTGTGCTACTGCTAGTGGCATGTTATCTTTTAAGTTATAGTACCATATGACGTTAGTTCATTTCAGGATACTACCTGAGTAAGTCAATGGAACTGTACACAGAAATTCACCACAGTACTGTAACAGAGATATTGTATAGAATTTTAAGATGATCTATCATGTAAGGTTATCTAAGTTGTACTCCTTGAGAGGCTAGAGTCTTGCAACTCTGAATAACACTTCCTCCTGGATCCCCTTGCCACCATATCAAATTCATTATATTCAGAATAATGATTTTATCATTTTTCCTCCAAATCACTGTCTGCTTTCTCCCTTCTTTACACTCTTTACAGCTCCATGCCTTCAGCATGCCCTAGGCGCATAAACTCATTTGTGATTCCTTTCTTTTTCCTTCATAGCCAGGCTTTCTTTACATCCTGTGGCTTTCCCCCCCGTTTCTCACCACCAAGAACTGTACTCTCCCTCTTTATTCTTATTGCTAAAACCCTCAACCAAACCTGGCCATCTGTCACCTCACCTCTCCATATAAAATGGTGCTGCTGCAGTCATCTTTTATCTATTTGATCATGTCTTGTCCCCACCAGGTCTTATCACATCAAATTCAAGCATCACATTTATGGTTCTGCCCAGACTCATTCTATCTACAATCTCTGTGCTCATTTGTTCGAAGCCCCATCTTCTCTGATTTAGCTGTTTACTGCCCCCCACCCCATTTCCTTTCTTATGTAGGACTTTGCACTCTCTGATGTAATTCCCTAAACTTGCAATAGCCTTCCATTTCTTGTCCACCTACCACCTCTACTTCCAAATCTTTAAAACTCCAGGCATTCTACCTTGGTTTCCTCAATACAAGCTTCTCTGCCCTCATGAATGTACTAGTCACTTGCGTTGTATATGTATCACTGTACAAATAATATCTTCCCATTTAAAGCCACAATATGATACCTATAGATTTCATACTCTTACTAGTATCAGAGGGGTAGCCGTGTTAGTCTGAATCTGTAAAAAGCAACAGAGGGTCCTGTGCTACCTTTAAGACTAACAGAAGTATTGGAGCATAAGCTTTCGTGGGTAAAAACCTCACTTCTTCAGATGCAAGAAATGGAAATTTCCAGAGGCAGGTGTAAATCAGCATGGAGATAACGAGGTTAGTTCAATCAGGGAGGGTGAGGTGCTCTGCTAGCGGTTGCGTTGTGAACACCAAGGGAGGAAAAACTGCTTCTGTAGTTGGATAGCCATTTACAGACTTTGTTTAATCCTGATCTGATGGTGTCAAATTTGCAAATGAACTGGAGCTCAGCAGTTTCTCTTTGGAGTCTGGTCCTGAAGTACAGGTAGCCATCTTACAGCAAAAAAAACTTCAGGACCAGACTCCAAAGAGAAACTGCTGAGCTCCAGTTCATTTGCAAATTTGACACCATCAGATCAGGATTAAACAAAGTCTGTGAATGGCTATCCAACTACAGAAGCAGTTTCTCCTCCCTTGGTGTTCACACCGCAACCGCTAGCAGAGCACCTCACCCTCCCTGATTGAACTAACCTCCTTATCTCCATACTGATTTATACCTGCCTCTGGAAATTTCCATTACTTGCATCTGAAGAAGTGAGGTTTTTACCCACGAAAGCTTATGCTCCAATACTTCTGTTAGTCTCAAAGGTGCCACAGGACCCTCTGTTGCTTTATACTCTTAATAGATCATCATAAATTCATGATTAAAAGCCAACTATTTAACTCTTTAATGTAACAAACTAATAAGGATTAGGTATTTCCCATTTCTATCATACAGTTGATATAATAATCTTGGTGGCTTTCATCAAAGAGACTCAAAATGTTTTACAATCTATTTCAGAAGTTAAGTAATTTGCTTAAGTCACACAGCAAGCTGCTGACAGCCAGAATGGAATCCAGATATACCTCCTAGTCTTCTGCTCTAACCACTAGATAAGATATCAGTCTAGTGAAAATTAACTATTTCAAAAACTGCTCTGCTAATTTCCAAAACTACCCCTTACCCAGTAGTTTGGGATTACTGGGAGGACAGACACAAAGATATCTAGGGCTGGAAATTGGTAGAGGGGGAGAGAAACTCTGTTTTTCAGGAAGACTCCTTCAGGACATTGAGAGCACTTTGGTGGTAAGAGTTATCTGATTTCACGGAGCAGTTGTCTGCTTCAATTTTTCTCAGAAATTCTTGTTTAGCTGAGAATTTGCTTATGTAAAACTGATTCGATTGCCTTTTTTTTTTTTTGAGAGAGAGAGAGAGAGAGAGAGAGAGAGAGAGCGCTAGCTTATTTTGGCTTTTGTTCAGGTGGTTTGTCCTATAAACACATGTACTGGGCAATACGCCAGAGGAAATAACCTCCCTTTTTATGTCGGTGTGGTCAGCAGCATTCCAACCTCTTGTACTATTTAGTGTTGGTTTTTGGGATGAGATTTTCAAAAGCACTCAGAGTTGGGCTAACTCTGCTCCCACCAAAGTGAACAGTATTGACTTCAATGGGAGCAGAATTAGACGACCACGGAGTGCTTTTGAAAAATCCAACCCCTAATGTTTTGCAATGGTTCATTAGAATGGATATTTTGCTGGTCTTCTATTACTTTCAATCTAAAAATGTAGCACACCTAGAAATTCTTCAAAATATTTTCAGAGAGAGAGGTCAAAATTCTATATTTAATACTTTTCAGCAGAGAATAATATGGCTCTGATTTTGTCAGCAGGCAATAGTAATTAGGTTATTTTTCTTTTTAGCTCTTATGGTATTGTATTATCTCCAGGTGCTATTTTGTTACATTTTGCTGTATTCGGTGACCTGCAGAGGCAGCTATTATCTGACTGACTTTGGTGCCTAGTTTCTGGCTATTGGTTCCATTTGAACTGCAGTTTATTGGGAAGTTTAGCGTGGATCTGAAAATAAATGTATTTTAGAGCTAGTGACAGACCGCTGAAATAGCTGATGATACTGCAGGCTCCCATTCCCTTCAAAGCAAATGGTTATTGGAGAGGTGTGACAGGAAAACTTTTCCATCACATTGGCTCTAGAAGTATTAATATTCACAACCTGCCCCACACCAAATATTGAAGTGCTGTTAGGAAGATAACCAACATGATTGGAAGGCCCCATAAAATTCAGCTCTGCAGTTGAGGATCTGCCTGAACTGTGCGTGCCCAGAGTTAATATCTAATGCTGTCAATCAGCCAGTATTTACAAGTGCTAAATCATTAAAAAAAAATAGCAAAAAACAGTCCGTGCTTCTGTTCTGTTCTCTGGGAAGAGGGTGGTCCTTAACTTTGTCACCACCCAGTTTTCAATGAAAGATAAAGTGGCTGCGATGTAAGCCATCCTCTTCCATTCTGTACAGAAGACTATGCAGCAGTCATATTTAATCTCTCTTTTTGGCTCCATTGAAAGTTATCCATTCAAAATGGATGAGGCACCCTTTCATATCTTTGAAAATCATAGCCTCAAAATCCCCACAACCGTAAGATTATCTACCCCTTTTCCTTTTTACCCTTCTGAGGAAAAAGCCTGCATAAATCTTGGATGTCAACATAATCATGCACTTTCAGACTAGTGCAGCAGATTAGTTGAGGTGCATAGCGGAGGTCCCGTTACTGGGAATACCTTTCCTGCAGCTCCAGGATGTTTAAATCGGAGTATATGTGTTAGCACAGATGCCACAGCTCGTCACAACTATCAGGTAAAACAAAAAGAGGGGCAAGTTTCTTTTTTAGATAATTGCCAATGTCCCATGTACCAGGTGACTAGTCTCACTTAAAATTTCACATCAAAGCCTCTGTGGCCCAGTAAAACAGGTTGCTATAGATGGAACTAGAGAATGTCTTACTAATTTTTCTTTGAAAAAATTGCCTATTTTACCATTGTGAGAAGGGCAGACAAACAATTTTATCTAGCTCAACTGCATGCTATAAGATAAAATGAGAAAACATGTATTTTATAATGATTTTAACTACATTTTATCAGCGAAATGTGTGTGTTAAGGCCAATTATTTCAGCCTGAAAATAAGAAGAGGATGATGAGCTAATTCTCTTCTTCAGTTTAATTTCACTGTACATGAAAGCACAAGCAGATCCAAATTTAGTGCTTACATAATTACTTAAGTGAGTGGCTTAATAAGATGGCTTTTAATGAAGTTTTTCTGATCTATGATGGCCTCTCTCATTATCGTAGTTCTCTACTCACAAGACACCAACATGCACTTTTACAAATAAATCAATAGCCACAAATAAATTGGAAATCCAATTTGTTTAGCACAGATCTAGACATTTCATTTCTTAATTCCTTGTAGTGTGATATAAACCAGAGAAATAAAACCCCTCTCCATCCCTCAGCAACTTCTGTTAGCATTTCTAAATGATATGCAAAATGTATCATGATCCTAATGAACACAAGGACACAACCCCGTGTGACTGCTTTAGGCCGTTTATCAAACATAAGAAAAGTAAGTTCTTAACACATCATACACACAGAAAAATACACGTACAGATGTTGTCATCACAATGATCAGCATAAGAGTCAGTCTGTCAGATCACGAGACTAATTGGTCTCCAGCGAAATAATTGTTGCTTGTTTGCATGATCTGTTTTAACACGTTCATAAAACGTTAATAACATTCTCTATTAGCCATGTCCTGACACACTTCAGTCTGACTTACCCATGGGCTTTAACTATGTGTCAATGATATTACTTACAAGGATTGCTTTGTAAAGAATTACAGTTCATTTTTAATTGTGTATACATTATCAAAAACATTTGAATGATTCCTGTCTGTTCTGAGGAGAAAACTCGTGCAGTTAGCTATGCAGATAGAAGAAATGAGTTTGTCACATTAGTAAAATATATATGAGTTTAAAAGAAAAACATTTTAGGTCATTTTAAAGAGGCATTTATAGCTCCCTCCGAACCCTGTAAAACTGGACTCATGCTAATTAATAAGGCTTCTTTACAGATATAATTTACTCTTGGCTCTGCAATCCTGAATAAAGCAGCTGTTCCAAACTCAGAGAGAATATTTATAACACATCAACACATATTCTATATACATCCATCTATATACATATATGTACATACACAAATTTTTAGAGTGAAATACTGGCCCCAAGAAATCAATAGTAGTTTTATGGCCAGGATTTCAACCCCACATGTGTTTTTTTTTTCCCTTGAAAATTCTGTCGTTTACAATGAGTCTGCCCTCCAGATTACTTATTTGAAGTGCCACTCAACAGTTTAAAATACAATACTATTAAGACATCAGCCACCATATAAAACATCAAGTATCAAATGTGAAATTAAAGTAATATGGTTTGGGAAAGGAGCTGACCAATTAAAACTGGAAATATCTTGGTAGGGAAGGGGAATGTTTTCAGCTGCTTTTTGTAAGTGGAAAGCGTGATCTGAAGGTCGAAGGAAGCCATTTCCACACACTATAGGAATCGAGTGTTGTGTCTACAAGAGGTGCAGTAACAGGACTCCTGCTGGAATGTAGAAACAGTATATTTGTACAAGACCGCCAAATATTTAAGCAGTAGGAAAGGGTAGACTGAGAATACCATACCTTTAAATGTACAGCATGCAGAATACTTTCTCTGGGCTTCGGTTGGTACTTGGACAGGCAGTATATACTGATTTGATTTCAGTGATAGGACATCAACAAGTGTGAAATTATAGCATTGACATTACTGACAATAGGTTATATTTGAGAATATTGACCAGTGCTAAAAGTTTTTTCCAACATTCCCCAACATTCTTTGCAACTGGAGCGATTTCATTTGTCGTCTTTCTCCTTTGTAATATTTGAGGGTCTGTATTTGCATTTATCTGTTTTCCACTTCCAGAGATAATTTGGTTCCTCTCTCTCTCTCATACAGTAGTTAATCAGGTCCCATTAAAAATGGCAGGTCTACTCTTAAAACTTTTGCTAGTAAAGAAATGTCAGTGAGAGGTCTGACTTTGCAAGACATTTTTATACTGGCAAAAACCCTAGTGTAGATTCAGTTATACTGCCAAAAATAGTGCTTTTGCCAGTATAAACTGGTATATATTGTTGATTTGGGGAATGGGTATAAGTTATACTGGCAGAAACACTCTTTTGCCGGTATAAACTGTGTCTACACAAGGAGGGTTTGTCAGTATAGATATAGATATATATAGATATATATAGATATATATATATACACACACACACACACCGTATTTTCCAGCGTATAAGACGACTGGGCGTATAGTTAAAATATAGAGTTTGGGATATACTCGCCGTATAAGACTACCCCTCTTCCAATGCACACCAAATAAAAATTAAAAAAAAACATCAGATTTGATTTCAATATGGTAATTTTAATTCAAATGCTTATGACATGCAGGTACTTAGCAGGAAAACTGTCACTTATAAACATAAAGCTGTTTGTCATCAAACATGTAAACATAAAACAGTGCAAGTGGATTAAACTTTTCCTAATTCACTCTGAAGCTGAAAGGAAGGATAAGACAATAAACCCATGGGAGCTGCCATGCTGTTTGTTTTCTAAGCTGTCATCCAAACTGGAACTGATGATGATAGGAGGAAGATAACAAACAATAGAGAGAGAGCAAGTGCCGGGCAAGTCCCTGGCGAGTTAGCAACGCCCATCATACCTGCAAGCTACGGTATTTTTACAGGTTTTGCTGGTGTGACAGTTTCCCTTTAAAAGCCTTCAAAATCCTCCTGTTCGTCATCTGATATCATAAGTACATCAATGACATCTTGTGATACATTTGTAAGGCAGTCATCGTATGGATCGAATTCCGTATCAGATGGTGTGGTCTCAGCTTCGGCTTCCTCTTCATTTTGCCACAAGTAGTTGTCCTCCATACCATCTAATGAATTTGATATGCCACACTTCTTAAAAGACTTGATTACTGTTTCTGCATCAATATCATTCCAGGCTTTTATGACAAACTTGCACAAAACATCCAACTGTGGAGCACGCATGTTTCCTCCTTTTGTGAATGACTTTTCGCCGCTAACCATCCATTCATTCCACTGTTCTCGAATGCGATCTTTAAATGGCTTGTTTAGGCACACATCCAGTGGCTGTACCAACGATGTCAATCCTGCAGGAATAACTGCCGCATCTGTGTCTAGTCTTGCAAGCCTTTGCTTGGTGCTGGGAGTTAAATGAGCCCTGAACATATCCCACACCAGTAGACTACATTTTTGAATAAGTCCACCTGGTCGCCTGCTCCATACATTATCAAGCCATAGCTTTACCCCTTCTTCATCCATCCAGCCTTTTTCATTCACATGTACAAAACAACCAACAGGGAACTTGAGTTTCGGCATTGTTTTTCTTTTAAAAATAATCATTGGTCTCAGTTTGGCGCCATCAGCTGTGCATCCTAGTACCACTGTAAACTGGACTTCTCATGTCCTGTTGTTTGAATTAAAATTGTTTTTTCACCTTTTTGATGGACAGTTTTATTTCCAACCATATCAAAATTCATTGGCGTTTCATCCATATTTCCAATACTACTTAACGCATAGCCATGTTTAGTGCGCTGTTGTATTACGTATAGATGGAAACTATTTACTTTGCTATCAAGATCTGCAGGTAATTTTTGGGCAATTTTCGTCTTTTGCCTCAGTACCATATTATGCCTTCCCATGAATCTAGTACAGCAGGATACAGTGGCCTTAAATCTGTTGCTGTGATCTGGGATAGATTTGGCCCACTGAAGTGCAAACAAACGTATTTTATTTCGTGTCACTACATAACCGTTTTGGCGATGCTCATTCACCATGTCTGCTACATGTTTTTCGAGTTCTGGACAATGTGGGGTGCCTCTTCTTAATGCACACTTACCCCTTGGCATACTCTTTAATGCTTTTTCATTTGCTTTCCAGTCCCGAACCATCTTTTCTGTTACTCCATATTGTCTTGCAGCAGCGCAGTTATTATGTTCCATGGCAAAGTTTACAACTTTAAGTTTGAAACTGGCTTCATATTTCTTTCTTCTTGCTGGTGGAGCCATGATGGGGTTTTGACTGTTGGACATTTGTATACTGTACTGTATGTACTGGTGCTATACTGTATGAACAGGTACAGATACTGGTGCTGTACTGTATGTGGTACCCAGTATACAACAACCAGCCAATCACGGCAAGCGATGTACCTTACCGGCGATTGGCTGGTTGTTGTATACAAAGCCTGCTTGGATTGGTCAGCTCTCCCTGCCTGCCCAGCCCTCCCTGTCTCCAAGACTATCAGAGCGGTAGCGCAAACATGCCTCTTTCACCCGTCTGGCCCGCCCTTGTATCCTATTACCTCCTTCTCTGTCTCTCAGATCTCGCACATGCGCGTCTGCGCCGCTTCACTGCAGTCCTCAGGAGCGAGATCTGAGAGGCAGAGAAGTCGGTACGGTAATAGGATACAAAGGCGGGCCAGACGGGTGAAAGAGGCATGTTTTTCTGGGCACAGCGCCACTCTCTCTCTTTTTTCCATACCCCGGGCGTCCCGGACGCCTGCAGCTTGCTCCGCCCTTGCTGCTTTCATGCGGCCGCAGCCGTTTTTGAGCTCCCCCCACCATATGCAGTGACCGCAGATTCTCCAGTCTGGCTCGGAAGTTTCAGCACCCGCCCTATAAGACGACACCCGGCGTATAAGACGACCCCCGACTTTTGAGAAGATTTTCCTGGGTTACAAGGTCGTCTTATACGCCGAAAAATACGGTATATATTCTAGGATTGACTAGGCCAAAAAGACCAAATGTAGTTAAAATAAATGCCTCATAGAAATTGTATTTCTTCCCCTCCTGTTTCTACATAACATTCTGGAAATATGAGAAAAAACTTTGGTCTCCATGAATAAGAGTCTATTCTGTGGGAAGACTTATGTGACTAAATGTAGAACAGATAACATGTAAAGGAGTGCATTACCAACAGAAAAAAGCAAATAACTGCCACTTAAAAGCCACTAGAAAGTTCACCTTATTCAGAACTGAAGGGTTGAGACTGAGACTGCTGCAGAAGGAAACCATTGCTGAAAAACTGAATTTGAAAGTTGCTGAATATAGCAAATGAAAAACTTTTTCTATTTTTCATGTGCATCAGATAACGGTCAGCCACAGGCAACCAATATTACCTCTTTAGGTAATTATTATCGCTTGTGGTATAATTATTACTCAAAACAAAGCAAGTTATACCTGGTTACTTTATATTTTACTCCCACCTTATCTTTTATATTTGTAACCTCCCGAGTCTAAAATACACTTTTCACTATGACATAATATTCTCTAACAAGAGAGGATTTAAGACTCCATTTTATTTTATTGTATAACCTCACTCGAACCTCAGACTGAGGCAATAGATGGATTTTTAAAAAGAACTCAGCCTTGGCCTAAGTGGGATCCCATTGACTTATATACCTGCTTAATTCTCTTCTTAGGGCTGGTCTACACTGGGCGGAGGAGAGATAGATCTAAGATACGCAACTTCAGCTACGAGAATAGCGTAGCTGAAGTCGACGTATCTTAGATCTACTTACCTCCCATCCTCACAGCACAGGATCAATGGCCGCGGCTCCCCCATCGACTCCGTTTCTGCCTCTCGTCCTGGTGGAGTTCCGGAGTCAACGGGGAGTGTGTTCAGGGATCAATTTATCGCATCTAGACGAGACGTGATAAATCAATCCCCGATAGATCGATTGCTACCCGCCAATCTGGCAGGTAGTGAAGATGTACTCTTAGTTACACCAGCACAGCTCCATTGATTTCTATGATCAACATAAGACTCTGTGTTGACCACAGGATCAACATATATTATATTGGCAAATTTGGCCAAACTAACTCTGCTCATTTACACTGGTAAAACCCAGGTTAAGAATATGTTGGTTTGTAGTTCAGACAAGTCCAAACGTTCCCATGGGTGCTTATTAATGCAACTAATGGTGGTGGTGGTGGTGGTAACAAGTAAACCAAATTGGAAAAATTTGCAACATGATGCATCTCTAAATTTCAACTTTAGAGCTATGTAGAAATATTTGCTCTTGTTAAAGAATTTTTTTTAAAGCAGGTTGTTTTCCATAAACCAAAGGTCATGTGAAAGCTTTTCCTCTTTTCAGTCTCAGAATTGACTTTTTAAATCTTAAGTAAAAAAATATTGCACATGTTGCAGGGGTAAGGGAGGAGAAAGGATTTTTTTGGCACTATTTTCACAAAATTTCACTTCTCTAGCTCTATGACCTAGAAAACCTCTGTGAAACAAAAGTGTATCTATTACATGAAAGTATACACACACTTTGGACAAAGACCAATGAGAGAAATGAAAGATTAAGTGAAGCTAAATAATGGAACCAAACTGTTGATCTGTTTCAATATAAATGCTTTTATAATATAATAAAGTGAATGTGTCAGTCTATCAGTGGATTTTTTTAAAAAAATGGCCACCATAGCACAGTTATTTAAAGAAGTCAATGTTAATAATGAATGTGTTGATAATTAAGGTGTCAGGCCCATAAAGGAGTCTAATTGTCAAGTGTCTCCTTCACTATTATCTCTTGCTTGTAGAACTATTTTATACAATAAATGTAGTGTTGAGCTGCACAACTGCAAGACAAACTTAACTGACTCCTCATGACACACACATTCATCCTGGCTGGCCTTTCATAGTATATTAGATCACAAGGGCATGGCAATGTAAAACAAGCAACTACCTAAGTTTAAGGCAACTTATGTCACATTGACAACTTCCTGGCGATAGTCTTGGTATAGCAGTAGGCGATGATAATCAGACTAGGAAAATCTCAGTAGATCAGATTATTTCTCATTTCATGACTCTCTTTTAGTGACTGCTCTTATGTCAATGCACCAGAGAATTATGTAACAACAGTTCAAAAGTATTAATAGCAGAGCTAGGCAAATAAGTGATTTTTCATTTTGGTAGCTAACCAGGAAAAAAAATAAAATAAAATTCATTTGGGGTTGACCAGAAATAATATTTTTGATTTTTCTTGCCAAAACAAAAAACTAAACATGTTGTTTAGGATGAAATGATGTGTTTCTTTCAACCTGAAACGAAACACTGTTCAGGTTTTTTTGTTTGTTTGTTTGTTTATTTTTAATGTTTTTAACTTCAGTGCCGGGCAAAATGGTTGAAACTATACTAAAGAACAGAATTGTCAGACACATAGAGGAGCATGATTGGTTGGAGAAGAATCAACATGGTTTTTGTAAAGGGAAATCATGCCTCACCAATCTACTAGAATGAAACATTTTGACTTTTCAGAATTCCCTCTCCCCCCCACCCCATTTTTGGGGCCAAAACTATTTGCTGAATTCACAGTCAATCCCAAACTACATTTTCTGGCCAATTAACTATTTGCCCACAAAAATTAGACCAGCTTTCATTAACAGAAGTACTGTATATAAATCCTCACAGTTATATATAAAAATTCTGATGATAAACCATAGCTTTACAAACGAAGATATCAGAGGAGTTTGGAACCAATATAATAATTTAAAGTGAAAAATCTGTATTTAAAGCATCTGCTACAGAGGGGAAGGCTGGTCTTTTGTGGTTAAGTCATTGAGCTGGGACTTAGGAGATCTGCGTTCAGTTTCCAGCTCTGTCATAGATTTAAACTGTAACCTCATCAGGGCAGGGACTGTTTATTATGACGTATTTGTATGGTGCCTAGCAAAATGGGGCCCTGTTCTCAGTGGGGGTTTCTAGTCTCGACCATAATGCAAATAATTATAGGAGCCAAAGAAACAGAGGGAAAAGAATAAAAGGTAGGATGATAGTTCTGAATGTGTTCTGGAGGCATGATCTTGTAATTATTCACGTGCAACCAACTGACACCACTAATGTAGATTTGTGAATATACCGCAGGTTTTGACTGAAGGAACTTGGGCTAGGCCAGATAATATTATTGCTGGAATATAAATCGCTCAGGAAAATAGAAATTGAATTCAGAAAGTTACTGAACTGTTATAATATACAAATTCTCATGTTTCACAATTTGAAAGTCCCTTTCAAAATAAAGAATATATCAGTGTGTTTTAATAACTGTATACAGATTCCAAGAGGGAGTTAATTGGTTTGGAAATAATTGTGCTGTCTAACTGTTTTTGAAGCTTTATTCAGCTTGTCTGGTTAATAGAAACTCTTCAGGAATTTGACCTGGTGGTGTGCAGTGAAAGTTCACATCTTCTTACAGTATCTAAAATACCCAGTTTCATATTCAATGAGTCATTTTATGAAAAACAAAAAAACTACAATTTCACAGCAGTTCTAAGAGTTCTGACTTATTAATGAGTCATTTGCGAACAGGTGCCTAATATTTCTGAATGCTAAGCCAAAGAAAAAAGTCTGATTACAATATTTGCATAGGGTCCGATTCTTCTCCCATTTATACCAATATAAATCAGGCATAACAGCACTGAAGTCAGTGGGGCTTCATAGGTATAAAATTGTGAGAGAAGGATCTGGCTCATATTATTTATATATTTGAATATTATCTACCACTTGGCACCTTCCTCTATTACAACTGTGATTCCATTTACTGCCATATTTAAAGTTTAGATGTTTATACTTTTGGAAGAGATTTGCATTCCCATAAATGTACTCTTGCTTTGGTTACTACTATCAAGAGTTATTCAATTAATTCTAATTGGACGTCATTTTAAAATCAAGTCATTCCTCCTAATTTCTTAAGATTTCATTCAGTTACTAATGAATTGCCATAACTCATTAGGATTTTATAACCAAAAGAAAAATTCTTATTTCAAACCACCTGACCATTAAAATCCTCTGCAGATCATCATCAGCCAACTGTTATCAAATATGGATGTTTATCTGCACAATTTGATTTTTAATTCATAAATAGGATTGAAGCTAAAATTGGTCCAGTGTCAATGCAATCCAAACACTAAGGATCAGTTTTACTTTCTATATAAAAGGAAATCCTATTAAATCCTGCTACCGCACAACATAAAATTTTGGTCACTATATTATGCTGACTCTTAGTAACCAGATGTCATATTCTTCTGCATTTTATGAGGATAGTTATATTTTTAAAAAGTAACATAGCTTCATTACTTAACACTTTGGCTATATTAGGGTTACCATATTTCCACAATCAAAACAGAGGACACTGGGGAGGGGAGGCGAAAGAGCCCCACCCTAGCCCTGCCTCCATCCACTTCCCTCCCCCTGACTACCCCCCTCAGAACCCCAACCCCCCCTGCTTCTTGTCCCCTGACTGCCCCGACCCTTATCCACTCGCATGGGTGGCAGGGTTGTAGAAATTTTGGTGGTGCCCAGAAACCCCCCCCCCACCTGCCTAAGGCTCTGGGAGGGGGGTTGGGTGGGGGGAGGTGGTCTGGGGTGCAGATCCTGGGCTGGGGATTAGGGTGCAGGAGGGGTGCAGGGTGCAGGCTCTGGGATAGAGTTTGGGTGCTGGGTGCAGGCTCCGGGCTGGGCAGGGGGTGGGTGTGCAGGAGGAGGTGAGGGGTGCAGGCTCTGGGATGGAGTTTGGGGTGGGAGGCAGTGCAAAGGGAGGAGGTGCAGGCTTTGGGAGGGAGTTTGAGGGCAGGAGGGGATGCAGGGGTGAGGGCTGTGGGTCTGAGGATGAGGGGTTCATGATGCTCAGGGATGGAGCAGAGGATTAGGGTGTGGGGGGATGAGGACTCTGGCTGGGGCTGGGGATGAGGGGTTCATGATGCCGGAGAAGGCTCAGGGCTGGGGCAGAGGATTAGGGTGTGGGGGGATGAGGACTGGGGCTGGGGATGAGGGCTTTGGGGTGTTGGAGAGGCTCAGGGCTAGGGTGGAAGGGCAGGGTAAAGGCAGCCTGTCTTCCCATTAGTGGGTGGGGGACGCTAGGACCCGGGGGCAGCAGACAGCAGTTGCTGCTGGCTCTGGCAGTACAAGCAGGCAAGGGAGAGGCAGGCGGGGGGGGACGCCCGGAGGGGGGGTGGCAGGTAGAGGCCGGGGACCCATCCAACACTCCCCCGCTCACTGACTGCCCCCCCCCGACTCCCCTTACCATTCTGGCTCCACGTGTAGACAAAACACGCTGCCCGGTGGGTCGGTTTGTGTGCTACACAGGGCTGCAGACAGAGGGAGGGGGGAGCAGGGGAGGGCTCTGGCTGCTGGAGGCCAATGGGAGCGGCTCAATTGGCCCAGCTGCCCAATCAGCAGCCGCACTCTGCATGGGAGGGAGGGAGACGAGGGAGAAAAAAAAACCCCGGACATTTTATTCTTGTTACCAATTCCTCCCGGACGACTATTTAGAGACGCAAAAGCCGGGCATGTCCGGGGAAATATGGACAGATGGTAACCCTAGCTATATGAAAAAAAAGTTACTTTGCAGCTCCTTATGTCTACAAATTCTGGGAATGTTGCAAACTACAGTAATCATGCTCCTGATCCTAAATAGTATTTCCTATCAGCTAAATGCCTTAGCAACTGTGATTCTACTTGATTGTTTATAAAGTATTTTGCAAAAGGACCTCCCCATGAAGAGCTAGGCAGCAAGGATCTACGAGATTTGTGCTAACAATGGGTTCATTACTGAGATTATATTAAATTTGCTTAAAATATTCTAACGAATTGACAGAAAAATAATAGATGTGAAAGAGTGGCAGCCATCTTCAGCTTTAGCAAGACATTAAAAAAATGTAAGTGTCTATTTACTTAAAATGGGTTGCTATTTTAAGCATTAATATCCGTGTTAGAATGAAATGGTGGCAGAGCTACTGTTGTTTCTGCAATCTGAAAGCTGGGAAGCTAGCAGTAGCTCAAACAGTCTGACTGTGCTGGAGAAAAGGAAACCCTCTCCAGCTCTATCATTGACTTTGGCTCTGCAACAGAGCCTTACAGTGCTGCTGTTCTAATCTCTGAACTAAAAGAGCCTTTATATGGAACCACCACCAACTCCGACTCCAAAGTCACCACTGCACTGTGGTATGTATGGAGCTTGCATGAAGCAGGGCTCTCCATGTGATGGAACTAAAACACCTGCAGAAGCCAGCATTTACCCCATAGAGCATCCAAAACGTCTTTGAATATAGTGGCAAACCTGCTATTTCTCTACTTTTGGCTGAATACTTTACTGCTAGGCTGGGTAAAGGAAAGAATCAATATTAGCTTTACATTTCAGTAGAATTTATTGATGTAAACAGTTAAATTTATATGTCCACATTATCATTTAATTATTCAGTTTCAATTTAATTAATCTAGCTGAAGACTCTCTTGCTTTCTCTAGAGAGGTAACACAGTACTGAACAGGTAGAATTTGGAAAGAAGCCCATTGTTTAATCGCTTTGGGACATACTGCATTAACCTGATAATTAAAAAAAAAAAAAAAAAATCAGATTAAGACTTTTTGGAGGCTTTTTTTTTTTTTTTTTTTTTGTTAAAAAAAGTTTGGTTTTTTTCCAGTTTTCTTGCTTCCGTGTTATCCAATTTAAAAAGAAAGAGCTTTGATGTAGTGCCAACAAAATTAAATACACTGTGGATTCATTTGGTCTTTTCAGATCTTCTTTGGCAAAAAATTTGTAGCTATCGTCACATTTTCTTTTAATGTCTTTGACAGAGTGGTGTCATTTGAAACTTTATTTGCCATTCACCATGACTGTATGCTTCATTTCTGAAGAACTCATGTAAACGGCTACATTTTAGACAAAGATGCCTCCTTCTGTGGGCAGCAAACTAATTCTTTTTTGAATGGGGAACAGTTTATTTTTTGGTACAAGTACTGGAAATGCCATCTTGTTAACTAAAGGCTAGTCTACATTAGAAGAGCTATATCAGTGCAGCTGCGTCTGGTGAAGATGCTCTATGCAACAGGAGAGACCTCTCCCGTCAGCATAACAACTCCACCTCTGTGAGAGGCGGTAGCTATGTCAGAGGGAGAAGCTTAGGTCAGTGTAACTTACGTCGCTCGGGGAAGAAGGGTTTCCACAACCCTGAGCGACGTACATTATATCGACATAAGTGGTAGTGTAGACAAGCCCTGAGTATCAGCAAACATTTTAAAGAAAAACATGGAAGATTTCAGATAGTCCTACTACCCTTCATAAAAGGTATGTGCCCCCACTTGTCAAACAGTATGTAGTCTAGGAATCTTCCTGCACTACTCTCACACAATACACTCAAATTGTAACAGCAGTAAACCCCACCTTTGGCTGACTAAGGAGACTATAACTAACAGATATACACACTTGAGCACAGTAGTCCATGGGTTAATGGGAAATAAGCATCCAAATCCCCTAATGTGGCTTGGAAAACACAACTTTTAGACTTGAAAATCAAGACTATGAGCTGGCCCAAATACTAATTCAGACAGTCTCTCCTCCTGTGACTTAGACTTCTGAGGCAACTGCTATCTTGGGGGGATGTTGAAACACTCAACAGAAGGATTAGACTATGAGGAGCTGAAGACTATAATTTTTCAAGGGACTATAATTGGCTGGGGAATCCTTTTTACTAGAGCTGAGGATGACCACACATTCAGGCAAAATGCAACACCCACCTCTTGTGCTACTACCTTCCCATAACGCTATACTGACATTAAAAAATTTAGTTATTTGTCTGCTTTCTGAATAAGGATGAAAAGAGTAAAAGTGGAAGAACAAGATCTGTGAAGTCCCTAAGAATTCATCTTGCTAGTGAAAAAATGGGAGAAAATTGGAATACTGCCTCATTGGGATTCAGGCAGAGTTGCAAGTTCTCCAAGTGTAGTATCAACTACTGCCCAATCCCAAATTATTTAAATTAGGTACATTTCGAAACATGCTAAAATGGCTGCATTTAAAATACAAAATGTTTGTGTTAACTGGATGTTGTGTTTTTAGTCCAACACCATTATGAATGCTGGAAGAAAGTCATGTACTTAAGGTTTGGGTCAGAGATGAAAGTAAGCCGGTATGCCCAGGTACGCCATACCAGACCAGCTTCCCCAGGCGACAATTTAAAGGGCCTGGGGCTCCCAGCAGCTGCTAGAGCCCCGTGTCCTTTAAATTGCTGCCAGAGCCTTGCTGCTGGAGCCCTGGTGGCGATTTAAAGGGCCTGGGCAGTAGTGGCAGCCAGAGCTACCACCCCGGGCCTTTTAAATTGCCACCAGAGCCCCGCTGCTGGAGCCGGCAGAGATTTAAAGGGCCTGGGGCGGTAGCGGCTAAATCGCCACCCGAGCCCCACTGCCATAGCCCTGGGGTAGCAGCGGCAGCCGGGGTCCCCGGGGCTCTGTCGGCAATTTAAGTCCTGTGGTAGCAGTGGCTGGGAGCCCCCGGCCCTTTAAATCACCGGAGTCCCGCGGTCACTGCTGCTACCCTGGGGCTCCGGCAGCAGGGCTCAGGCGGTGATTTAAAGGGCCTGGGGCTCTACTGCGGTAGCGGTGGCCAGAGCCCCGGGCCCTTTAAATGGCCCCCGAGCTCCGAGGCTCCTAGCCACCTCTGCAGGTGGAAGCTCCGGCAGTGATTTAAAGGGCCTGGGGCTCCCAGCCACCACTACCGCAGCTGGAGCCCAGAAGACTGGGGTGCTGAGGAGGGAGGTGGGCAAGTTGGCAGGAAACCACACAGAAGTGGTTTCTGGTGGAATTTCACAGATACATGACACCATGGAACATTTCAATTTCAACAGATCAGCAAATCACAATAATCAATTGCATAATCAAAAATTTTATGACGAATTCTACAAACAAATTTAACTTTTGCATTTCCTGAATGCTGAACCATGCAACTATAACATTCTGTTACTATAGTGTTTGTATGGAATTGTATGTGAGAGGACAGAAAGATTGGTGTAAAGCAAGGAATTACTAAAACTAGATGTTTCATAGATAAAAGTGAAAATTTACATGAGCGTAATTAAGCCTTTTTACTGCCAAGATGTGCCTCTCTCAGACTTATGCACTTCCAGCTGCAAGCACTATACGTTTCATCATGTCATCCGCCTATTGGCCTTAGCTTTAAAAAATGGGGTGATCACTTCACTTTATAGATATTTTAAATCATCTAGTTCATGAACATTTGAACTAATATGTTAGTTACAGTAGTTGTGCTTCATTTAGTAATTTTCTGGTTTTTTGGTAATCCAATGTTTTATTTATATTGAAGTTGTAGAAGAACGCCTAAGATGGCAGGTAACTGAAGGGTTGATTTTATTTGCAATGGGACTTGTGTTCTCACTTATGGGTATGTATTTGAAAACAAACAAAAAACAAGTTGGGATAACTCTAGACTCTTCATTTGCATTTACTCTTGGGAAATAGTGAAAGGATATAACTAACTACAGTATAAACGGTCAGGAACAGAATCATAGCTTTACTTAGTCCCAATCCAACATTTACATTGTTTAGATGCATCTAACTGTCGTGTTTGGTTAAGAAATAAGAGCTAACTACTATAAGTGCAGAAAGCAAAAACAATCCAGACTATCAGATCTAGATTCCAAACCCCTACCCCCGACAGCCTGTGTAATTATTCTTTCATCATCACTGGTAAGCTGTATTAATTGCTGTATATAATTTTAAATTAGTTAACCAGGTTAGTGAAAGCAGATGATACAGTTCTATCACAGTCAGCTGAACTTCACGGATTGGACATTTACTTATTTATTTATATGCTGTAAATATTTACACACATATCTATGTATTTATTCAGAAACACAGCCAGATAAATGTCCAACTTCTGAATATGAAGGAAATTGCTACCTTAAGGGCCACTTCGCAATTCCACTGAAATAATAATAGCTACTGTAGAAGAGTCAGTCTTTGCTACGATACCAGAAATGCATCACTCCACAAAATCAAACCAGTGTTGTGACCGCCGTGACAGCTACAGAAACAAGATCTGCTAACATATTCTTGACCAGAGGCCAACCTGAGGGCTGCTTTGGTAATTTCCCAGGTGCCTGAGTTCTGTACCCAATTTGTACAAAACACAATATCCCACAGCTGCCTAAAAGAGAGATTTTAAAGGGCAAAAGGTCAGTGAGGTGCCCAACTCCCACTACACCTATATGCTCTTGCCTTTGAAAGTCTCCCTCCACATCTTAATTCCAGAACAGTGACGCACAGACTACAGGCCTTAGCAAGTAATGTTCAATTTTGTTCTGAGCAGTATCACATCACCTCTGCAATGCAGCGAACTCTAGAAAGGATGGTAGACAGACAGTTTACAATACACTACTCAACAGCAGCAAAATAGAAGCTTGTTACAGGACACTCAGGCAAAACTTCCTCTTGTGAAAAGTGTCATGGAATTGTTGAAGTCCACAAAGCACCAGTTTGGTCTCCGTTTTTAATGACTCATCAGAAAGGCCTCACACATTAATTTCATAGACCTCAATGGAATGATAAAGAACTGAATTCTAACCTATGATTCCAGGAAGATTAGGTATTTCAAAACAGACATACACAGATCAGTTATGAACATTACATGCAAATATTTCCAACCTCCATAAGTCAATCCTCCTCTTACAAAGGAGCGCTTCACCTGTATTTCTTCTTGAAATGGTCATTACCTGAGTTATGTTTTCTAGATTACTAAATCCCTTTTACCCAAGACTTTTCACTTCCAATACAATGTAACTATTAGTGACAACACTTGACGAGGACTATGTTCTCCAAATGCTAGTTCGGTGGTGGTGGTTTGTTTTTTTAAACACGCGACTGTCACATGTCATCTTGGGTCTTGCATTTTACCAGCTTATGATATTTTTCAATAAATACTAAAATTACTGACATAATGAAGCAGGTAGCAAAGGGCTTGTGAGCTTATGTGCATTACTTATTGAAGTCCCTTATTAAAAAAAAGTATAGGTGTCAAATAGAATCTTAGAGAAATGTTATTTCTATTCATGCAAATTGTATATGCTAATTTTCTCCTATGGTATTAATGAAGAATTCTAATATGACATGTACACAGTGTGCTTGCAAACAAAACATTTCCAGTATGCCAATTCTCAGCCAGAAGGGATGCTGAACGGATGTTTCAGTGCTCTAATTGGTTTGAAATACCCACTTCTGCAAGCCACAGGTTTGAATCTGAGCATTATTGACTCATCTCTTCATCCATGCAAGATGCATAAATTAAGTTCCATGCAGTTTATTGTGAGGTTCCTTAATAATGGAGCACTACTGCCTCTGCCATTTATCCCATAGGCATTTCATAAGTAGAGGTATGCCTGGGATACTCAATAATTTACCTCACACAGTCTCACTCTAGAAAGGGTTCATACCATTAACACTTCCCCATTATGGCTCATCAAAAATATCTGAATTTCCAATAGGTGAGAAGATTCTGATATTTCAACATTTATTTCCAACTAGTCCAACAAGGAGAAAGGAAGGAGGAGAAAAAAAGGCTGACCAATGAATCCTGTCCAATAGGGAATTGCTAGCAGAAGTACTAGCATTAAACCTCAAGACAGCTACAGCTTTTGGCCACTAACATGTAAACAACTTGGAGGAAGCACTTGAAAAATGAAAGGAAGAAAAAAGTAACAAGGAGAAAGGAAGGAGGAAAAAAAGGCCAACAAATGAAATGTGTCCTGACCTAGAGATCGCACTTCTGATTTTGTGACAGATAGGATGCATTATCTCCCGAAGAGCCAGTTCTATGTTGGAAAGTACCACAAGTGATGAAGTGGGCATTCACCCACGAAAGCTTATGCTCCAACACTTCTGTTAGTCTTAAAAGTGCCACACGACCCTCTGTCCCAAAATGTTATACTTTTTACCCATTTTGACTGATTCCTAGATAATAAAATATTAATTCCAGTAATTTAGAAGCTTTTAATACTGTAACAGCATGTTTTACACAGTCCCATTTGCCATTTCATTGTTTTGGAATCCATTAAATTTAGATTTACATAAGACTTCCTTTTATATCTGTAATCTTGCACTTAAAACCAAAAATGCCAGGTTTATGGTACCACACTTGTGTTCATAGGAGATAATAGCTTATTTTATCTCTGCTGGTGCATAATAATTTTCACATCCTCACTAGATTAAAATTGACTATCAAAGTTGTCAGGACTAAAAATCTAACCTCCTGAATCACAACAATTCTATTAAAAAATAAAAGCGCTACTGGTCATGAATAACATACCTTGGAAAATAAAGGGCTGCAGCACTGATAACATCCCAATTTCTCAGCTGGGCAACATCATCAGCAAAAAACCCAGGGAAATGAGGCTCACTGATTGCCAGCAAACTTCAGTGTTGCTGTCTGCTTTGTTGTTGTTTTGCTGTATAAATATAGAGCTGCTAGCCATGGCAGCTTCCTTTAAAAAGGAATGTGTGTTTAGGCACTAGTTTGTGATTTCCTCAACTATGACAGACTGAGGGGGAGTATGCTCCATTTCCTCAATACTTGTTTTAGTTTAATATTCAGTCTAATTTCCAGACACAATTAAAATTAAAAGGAAAATTTACAAAACACATTATTGTACCAATAATCACCAATAGCCATGATTCCAGCACTCAGCGTTACACTGATGGGACACATATAGAAACATTCTTCACTCAATACCAGTTCCTTAAATCCATACAGATAAGGTAGCAGTCCCTCAATGCATTGGTTACGTGTAATACAGTACCAGGGAGATACTAATCCTACTGCTCTTTCCACCTTACTATATTACATCCATAGGAAGGGGAGGTATAGTAAGTACCAGAGTGACATAGAGGGTAATGTGTACACTGTAGCCGGAGGTGTAATTTCTAGCTTGGGTAGATATATATGTGCTAGCTTTGATTGAGTTAGCATGCACAAAATAGCAGTATAGTCACAGTGGTCTGGACAGCTGCATGGGCTAGACATCCAAGACAATCCATGCGGGACCCTAAGTACCTACTCAGGAGGTTATCCCATCTCACCACCTATGCCACAGCATCTACACTGCTATTTTTAGTGCACTAGCTCAGTCAAAGTCAGTGCATGCACGTCTACTCAAACTGGAAATTACACCTTCAGCTGCAGTGCAGATGTACTCTGAGGTCAATGTAGCAGTGATTTAGCAGAAACTGAGTTAAATCAACACTTGAGAGAACTTTCAGTATGAAGATGTGGAAAACAAACACACCAACCATCATTTAAAAGGCATAGTTTTAGTACCCCCCACCCTTTATAAAAAAAAAATAGAGAACATCAACTACGCTGGTACAAAACACTGAGTGGAAATGCTCTATAGAAGAAACAAGTAACAACAAAAAGTTTTTGCCAAATGTAAGTAATAAAAAGGCCAGGAAGTTATTTCAGGCCAGATCCTTCTTCCCAATCCATCTCATTTGCACTAGTCTGACAGTAGAAATGTGATGGCACAGCAGAATCCATCATGGACTGTAAAATTGATATAGCTGGCTTAGTTCTGGTCCCAATTCCACACCAGAACAGAGTCTGTGTCGGGGACGTTGTGACCCCAAGAGTACCCTAATCCAAATGGGACACTGTCATGATACTTACCCCCAAAGGTGGCATGCAATATATTACTGGAGAACTAACAATGCACTGACCATTACTATTTTTGCATGATGTACATATGGTTAACCCACTAAGAAATTTACAGATGTGCGGGAAATAGGTGACTAAAATGTATTTAAACCAGGCAGGTCAGGGGGAGTTGGTCAACAGGTTCTCTCCAGACAAAAGAATGAGGCCAACACCTCAAAACAGGAGTGGCTGAATTCAATAGGTTATTTATTTGAATTTGAGGTTGCAAGAAGAGATCATTTACATCATAAAAGTTACAAGCGGGGGAGGAACCAGCATGGAGTCCACACCTTATAGTTTATAAGGTGCCCCTTATAGTTTATAAGGTGCCACAGGACTCCGTCATTTTAACCTTTATTTCTCTTACTTGAGATTACTTAAACCTATTGCCATTTTTGTTAAGAAACTTATTTTACTTTTACCATAAACCAACTCATTGCTTTGTTTGAAGTGGAGAGTTTGTCACCCCCAGTTAAATTATTATGTGGCTGTGTATTGTCACTTTAAAGGAGCAGGCAACTTAAAAAACCTCTGAGTGTGTTCAGTGAGAGGGCTGGACACTGCAGAGAGATGTGTTTGAAGAACTCGGGAGTTGGAGTTCACTGATTGTTACCTGCTACTGGACAGGCAGAGTCCTGAAGAGTTTAATGGCAAGTCAGAAAAGCTGGTGTGTCAGGGAGCTGAGGCATAATTTAACATCAGCAACATTCCACTTGCTGAGGCTGAAAGGGATAAACATGGTGGCTCACGATTCTGGAAAACCCAGCAGGTTCTCACTGAGGTGCCTGGGCCAGCTGAATGGCCTAGATGGGCCTATTACTACTGGCATAAGTTAAACATGCTTTAAAGCTGCTCTAACTTACATCAGGGCTGAACTGTCCCTGGCTGCCTGTAGGACGGGGGAGCAGAAAGGTGGCAGACATCCTCCTATATCCCTCTCTCCAAGGGTGTGTTGAGTGATGCTAAGATGCACCTGGGGATCTACTACTTTATCTTGAAGATTTTAAATAAGTATTACATACAAGGGAGAACAATAAAACCAGAGAAACCTAAAACATCGCACAGAGCTCTTAGAAATGCCCTATCATGCAATTGAGAATATATTAGTTTAAAAGTTATGCTGTCCTAAGTCACCTGAATATCACCTTTTCAAAATCACATTTTTTTAATCAGGAAAGTAATTCTGTAATTGGAAAAAAGCACTTTGATCTGTTATGTTATCATGAAAAACAGATATAATGATATAGCCTCACATTCTGTTTAAAAACAGCAATGATATTTTTATTTCATTTATATTCATTAATAAGCAACTCTAATCTATAAAAAAACACCTTCGGGTAACAACTAATTTTGGGGGGCATGATGAGGAGTAGGAAGGGAGTCTATTTTCAGTTGGAAACAAATGGCTTGAGTTGATGAATACTGCCTGGAAGACATGTTCTCCTACCTTACCTCTCAGCTGATCAAGAACTGATTGCCAGTGTCTTCATATTCCAATGGTAAACAAATCTAAATAATTGAGAAACCTGGCCAGGGGGCTGCTTGCTATCAGTTAGGCCGTGGCTACACTCAAAACTCCAAGGCGCTACTCCGGGAGCACTCCCGCCGCAGCGCTTTGAAGTGCGAGTGTGGTCACGCGTCAGCACTGGGAGAGAGCTCTTCCAGCGCTGCAGGTACTCCACCTCCACGAGGGGATTAGCTTACAGCGCTGGGAGCCGCTGGGGCACTGTTTACACTGGCGCTTTACAGCGCTGTAACTTGCTGCGCTATGGGGGGTGTTTTTTCACACTGAGCGAGAAAGTTGCAGCGCTGTAAAGCACCAGTGTAGCCATAGCCTTAGTTATATCTGGAGAGCAACTGATGCTGAACACCTGGAAGCCAGCTTTGCTCTGTAAGCCAAGGAAAAGCAGGAACACGAATTCCTGTTTAAGTGACTTGATGAGATATAATGCAATTATACCAAAATGTAATGGATGCTAAATGTAAGGAGGTGTGCCGGAGAATGTTCTCCAGAGTGGTGCAGTAAGAATTAGTTATTTTATGAAGCAAAGCAGTATGGCCAAGCAATAGATTTGTTTGTTTCACTTCCTTTTTTAAATTAAGACTGCATTTATAATCTTTCTTCTACATACATGTAGAATGTATATTTATATTTAAGCATTTTGATTATAGTAGGTACTATTGTTGTAGCAACTTAAATCTCAAAGGATCCAAAGCATTTTAAAAAACAAACTTATCTGCAGGTGTCACTTCATAAAACACTGAAAGGTAGCCACAGATAGATGACAACATTAAGAAGCCAGGGTCAAGAGTGAAAAACCCTAACGAATTTTAGTGCTGTATCCTTAATTTTGTTGGATAATAAGGGACATTATTGCCAGGTTAATGATTTTGTTTGTTTTTTCCATGTTCTTAATCTTGAAGGTTGCTTTGAACAAATTGGAATGCTAAGATCTTTTATGTTTAGCCTCATACAATGTTTAGGAAATGTACTTAAATTTTGGGGTTGGAAAATGGGAGCAATGGAGTATAAACAATGAGAACACTAAGTTTGTGTTGCTCACTAGTTTATTCTTTTGTTGCAAGTATAATACAGGCAACAGGCAACATGCTGCACAGTGCTGGAGAAAGAGTATGCAGTACATGCTGCTTCTTTCTGTTATTGAGGGACACTAAACTCATCAAATAAAGGAGCATCCGGAGATAGGCTGTTCAGGGTCTTTCGAGCAGTAACCTCTCTCTGTTAAATACTCTTTTGCATCTTGCCTTTCAAAAGAAATGTTAACATGTCATCTTATTAGTGTAGTCCCCCTCAGAAGTGCAAGTTCACTGTAATGGAAATACAACACAAGGCAGACAACACCAGCAATGGTAAATTATAAAAGGCTGTGAGGACAAAGCATGAAAATTCTGCTAGAGAATGTTTAATTTGCAGAAATGTACAAGGATACAGGGTTTCAATTCCAATGTATATTCAGTTCCATAGAATTATGTTTTTTAAATATAAACCTTGTGTATTATTGTGCGGATATTAATAATGGGTGTCAAGCAGAGCCAAATGAGGAACCAGTGCACAAGGTGGTATTTAGCCACTTGCTATAATGGGCCTATGTTGACTCAAGGAGAAATGGCTTTGCAATGCAAATCTATTTGTGCTCAAATTCAACGAGCGGTGAATGGGCCTTAATTTACAATGCTGTCTGGTTGACCACAATCCCTTGGTTTGTTAGACACACAAGTAGATCATCCTGGCTGTTCTCCCAACTCACTTAACTTTGAGACTAATGGAGTCAATTGACAAGTCTTACATAGTAGCTGCATCCCCTCCTCATTAACTCTCCACTTGGAATCAAGTTCACCAATTTAAGCAATACTAGCAAAAGGCTGTGAAGTTGCTTTTATTTCTCCATCACAGTACTTATCTACCACAGATAATGAAGCACAAAAGCCAGTTAACAACATGCCCAATAAAACAGGAGATCAGACTGATTGGAGGTGACATCTTAGCCATGAGGCTGATTCAGGCTATGTAAAAATGGAACAGGGATAGCTTTAAAAAGAGCCCTAAGTACTGGAAGTCGTTAGTCCAGAAACATCACTTGTAGTCAAATCTACTTTCTAGGACATATTCACTCTTTCCATTAATTTGCATTTTTGTTAAATAAATTTTGTATTAGTCAGGAGAGATCTTACATTTTCCACTCAACCTAACTTGCCTTTCCTTCTATGCACCTTGAAGGTAAGTGCTCAGTGCTGGATAGTCTGATGCAGCATGTGGGAAAGTCACAATAGGGCAGGTTATGAAGATTCCATCCTACCCTTTATTAAGGGTACTGAGCATTTGCTATGGTCAGATTAACAAGAACTGCCAGTTCAAATCCGATAACTTCGAAGCCACTGGCAAAACATCACACTTGTGATATGCAAACTAGACACAATCAACTCCGGTTTGAATAAGGACTGGGAATGGCTGAGCCATTACAAACGTTGACTCTATCTCCCCTTGTAAGTACTCTCACACTTCTTATCACACTGTCTGTACTCGGCTAGCTTGATTATCACTTCAAAAGTTTTTTTTTCTCTTAATTAATTGGCCTCTCAGAGTTGGTAAGACAACTCCCACCTGTTTATGCTCTCTGTATGTGTGTATATATATCTCCTCATTATATGTTCCATTCTATATGCATCCGAAGAAGTGGGCTGTAGTCCACGAAAGCTTATGCTCTAATAAATTTGTTAGTCTCTAAGGTGCCACAAGTACTCCTGTTCTTCTTTTTGTGGATACAGACTAACACGGCTGTTACTCTGAAACTTGTGAGACGCTACTTTTTGGAGCTAGAGAATAACTTCAAAGCGTCCATGCTACTGAATAGTCAATTCTGCAGCGTTTTCTGATAGAGTTAGCTGGCACTCATCCAATTTTCTTTTGTTGAACATTAAAATTTTTTGAACATTTCCAATGTTTAAATACTGGTCTTCCGACTCACGTCTGGGAACTGCTGATGGTATATGGAAGCTAGCAAGAAGAGAAACTAGCAAATGGGATACAAAGCAGAAGGGAAAGTGTTACTTAGCAGAGAGCATTTCTGTCCCTTGTAATGTAGTATTTTGAATAGGGTGTTTTAAGATATCGAGGTAACGTATCTGTTTTTGAGTCTTCTACCTTAATCACCACATAGATAATTTTGCTTGTGAAAGGAATTGTAAAATATCCATCTTTTATGACAGGTTTCAGAGTAACAGCCGTGTTAGTCTGTATCCGCAAAAAGAAGAACAGGAGTACTTGTGGCACCTTAGAGACTAACAAATTTATTAGAGCATAAGCTTTCGTGGACTACAGCCCACTTCTTCGGATGCATAATATGTCCACGAAAGCTTATGCTCTAATAAATTTGTTAGTCTCTAAGGTGCCACAAGTACTCCTGTTCTTCTTTTTGCATCTTTTATGACTGGACTCTGTTTACATAAACAAATTATATATGAATGGTGATTTGTTATTTCTTTTCAACAGGTCAGTGACATACACTGACAGCATGATCAACAGTTCACAAAGCATTACGAGAATAAGAAATTCAGGTCATGCAGCTTAATTACTCAAGTAATTAGAAACATAGAGTTAGTCAATACATATAAGTTACTTAAAATGTAATAACTTGTGTTCTATAAAATCCACAAAGATCACAAGCTGTAATATGTAATCAGGAACACTCAAAGCACCAATAAATACACTATACAAAAGAAATAATTTATCATTCATATATAATTTTTTTTGCATAAACACAGAGTCCAGTCATAAAAGATGGGTATTTTACTATTCCTTTCAAAAGAAAAATGATATATATGGTGATGAAGGTAGAAAGACTAAAAACGCCATCACTGTGGCACCAGATGGTAGAATTATAGATAGTGAATCATTTTTATGCATGTCAAGAAGAGAAACTTGGGGACGAGATGGAAAATGTCACCACTGATTAATTTCTTCTCATTATACAGTGTGGGCTTAGAGTCCAATACACTGAAACTTGAACTCATCCTGTGGAAATGCAACGGTTATAAGACCACAGGCAATTCAGACTCAGTGGTCACCCTACTTCAGTCAGGTATATAAAAGGGACAAATATGTTTGTTACCTTCAATCCTCACTATTTCTAAAGCGACTACTCACATATATAAGGGAAGCAGGATTTGACTTGAAGTTTGAAATGATAGTTCTGGAGACAGATTGTGATTACTTCAAATGGACCTGAAATGACTGAATACTCTTGTGACGCACACAAGACATCTCGGTGACAATACTCTGAGTATTATGACACCTGACAGTTTTCAGCAATGCATTTCAAATGAGCTATGCACTGTATAATGTTCTAACAAGATGAACCTGTAGTATGGACTTTTCCAACATCCATTGCTAATTAAAGCTTTACTCTAGTGGCCTTGTTTCAAGCAATTCAAAAACAGACAAAGAAAGGGCTTTTGATACAGAAAGGCTGGATGACTCAGGGACTTCTTTCTGATCCAGCAAATAAGCAGGATCATCTGTCCAAGGATGTGTGTGGGCCCAACCCCTGTGAAAGAGTTGGACAGTTTGATTAGGGCCCATAAGACTGATGGGTGATCTCTGATGAGCCTTTACCATGCGTACAGGAACTTTTATTGTTTGAATATGCTTGCTCTCTAATGCCTTTAACAATAAATGTGCTTTCTTATGTGGTAGCTTGTAACTACCAGCAATACGTTATATGTAGCCATTGAAGAGAAAACCAAGCACAGGTGCTGGCCTTTAGGCAGACTAGCTTGCTGGGAATATCACAGCATAAGGCAGTGAGCTGTAGAGCCTTAAAAACATCTGGTCAGAAGGGAGTGGGACAAGAGTCCCTGCCCAGACAAGTGACAGCTAGAGACCATGGAGGGGGAAATACAGGTTCAGTTGCCTCTGCCACAATTTCTGGGTAACAAAAAGAACAATGAATGGAAAAAGGAACTTATGGGCTAGGGAATTGTGTTCCTGGAAGAGAGAAGGTGTTTAGCCTTTGGGTACAACTGAGCATCCAGTTGACGAAGATGTCCCAGATAAAGATTTTGATTGTTCTGCCCCTACCCCCTCCATGCCTTTTACTTATAGATGGTGACAAAAGGGGAAAGCAAGTAATTTTAAGACAGTGCTGCAGTGAATATGAACTTTCAAAGATATAAAACACTGGAGTAGACAGGAATAAGAAGATTACAAAAAGCTTTATGGCGGACCAGACTGTGGCTGGTCTTGCATGGCTACACACCCCAAGGGGCCACTGGAACAGAGTCTTCACAAGGTGGCTGGGTAGCAGCACAGACAACAGTTTCACACCCTGTTTATTTAAAAAGCATACTACTTCATTTTCAATTATGTTAGTGTATGTGTAATTTCCTGTTTTTAAAAAAGTGACCCTCCCCCCAAATTTCCACCATATGGCATCATATCGACACCCACATGGTTCATCAGCAGGGTTGGAATCTTTTCTTCCCTGTTCCTTCCAACCAGTTTATACCCCAGTCCTGTCTCTTCACCACCTGTGGCTCCTTGTCCCACTGTACTCACCTAGCCAGTTGCAGTCTCTACACCTCAGGCTTCTCCTTCCAGTCCCAGCCTCCTTGCCCAGCAAGTCCTAGTCTCACTGCTCCAGATGCCTCATTCCAGTACCAGTCTAACAGAAGTCTCCCAGTCTCCTTGTCCACCCACTCCCAGCTCCTTATCCTCCTGGCCCAACCAGTCCCAGTTCTCTCTCCACATCTAGATGCTTCATCAGATCAGGTCTACCCTCCCCTTTTATCTCCTTTCCCACATCCAACCCATCCCAGTATCCATGCCCAACTCTAATTTAGAATTCAAAGATTTGATACAGAGCTATCCAAGGTCAGGGAATTCAGTTAGTGTCTCATTTCCTGGTTATTGTCTTCAAAGAAAATACTCTAATCATTACAAAAGTTCAAGTGCCAGATGAAAGGAAAGATTAAGGAAACCTGAATTGGTGTATCCAAGTTCTTATAAAATCACAAGGGTCTCAGGGCCACTATGCTAGAGGAGATTCTGCCTGACTCAGTCAAAACTCCTGCTGGGTGTCCCTTGGATTATGACCCTTCTGTACTACTCCAGTGCAGGGCCATTAAGGACACAATTTAGAGGAGAAATGAAAATGGGATTTCAGGGTAAACACTTACTCCTCCATCAGCTGTTTTCTGTTAGCTTTGCAAATCAGTGATGACTAAAATGAACTTTCTAGTCAACAGAATAAATAAATATCTTTTACTCACTCTACATGAATTGTGAGTTGTCACCTCCACTGCAGATATATTGACATTTCTCTCCTGTTTTAGTACATTCAATTCAAACAATGTTCGGTTGCCATATCAGACTATCCAATTTTATTATGCATTAGGTTAACACTGAAAATAAACTCAAAGTACTGCACACTGTGCAATTAACTCTGACTAATAAACTGCTGGTGGCTGCACTATTGAGGAGAGAGATGTGAGGCTTATACACTCTGTCACAGGCAAGAATACCACCTTCAGGAAAAGAAAATTCAGTAACCATAATACTTCGGAGCCGTTAGAGGAATCCATGAATAAATACCTGTCCCCCTGAGCAGAATGCATTTTGGCACTCATCAGCTAAGCTTTACAAATCTGAGTATGTGAATAAAATAAATTACTTGCCCTGTTCAGACTCACTCTAGTACACAGTAACATTAAAGGTGAAGAATTTATTTTTTCTTGGCTAAACTGACAGCAATTTTTATTTGGTAAAGCCAAACAGAACACCAACAAACCAACGAGACAGGTTTAAAAGATTTTTCAAATCTCAAAACACACACTAAGGCATGACTCTGAGTCAGGGCAGTCATATTCCACCTACAAGATTCTCACTTTTTTCAGTCACCCACCACTATTTTTAATATTATACACTTTTAGCACTGTTATGATGATTACTGGATCCACAAAAGTTTGTTGCTCCGGTTTTCATCAGAATATACTGCAAATATGATTAACTTTATGCTTTTGCCTAGGACCGCCTGATAATTTAAAAACTGGCTTCTAGCTCATGTTTATTTTTATAGGTAGTTCACAGATTTCTTTCACAGTAGATGACAAAAGCGTCTTTTCATACAAGGACTTTGTTATACACCAAAACCTACAGGACTGTCACTTATTACATCATAATCAACAACATAATTCAATTTCAACTCCTATTTCTAGAAAAAATAGTTAGAGGGAGACACAGCGAAACAAAATACACAGCAGTATATGTCAAGGGTTTCATAATTCCTATATCCAGTACAGACAGAACAAGAGCTCAGGGGCTAAACCTAACAAAATAATTATGGAATTTATTTATTATTTTAAAGGGAAATGAGTCAACATGAATGTAGGAATTGCCAGAATGGATCAGAGTAGAGGTCTATCTAGTCCTGTAGCCTGTGTCTTACAGTCGGCACTATCAGGGCCGGCTCCAGGCATTAGCCGATGAAGCACGTGCTTGGGGCGGCACTTTGTAAGGGGCGGCCAATCTTCGAGTGGTGGGGCAGTGCTCAGGTTTTTTTTTTTGGTTTGGCAGGGCGGCGCTCGGGGGGGGGGTTGTTTCGGTGGGGCAGGGCGGCGCTCGGTGTGGGGGGGTTGTTTCGGTGGGGCAGGGCGGCGCTCGGGGGGGGTTGTTTCGGTGGGGCAGGGCGGCGCTCGGGGGGGGGGTTGTTTTGGTGGGGCAGGGTGGCGCTCGGGGGGGTGGTTGTTTTGGTGGGGCAGGGCGGCGCTGCCTTTTTTTTTTTGCTTGGGGTGGATGGCCCTGGGCTGTTTCATTGGAAGAAACACTGCAGTAGACAGTTATGGAATAACCTGTCCCAAAGAAAGTTACCTGAGAAACCCTAATAATTAGAGGTTTCTTTATGCCCTGAAACATGAGGGTTTATATCCTATCCAAAGGTATAGTTTATATTTTATATAGTTATTTCAACTCTGGATATTCTTGTTATCCATATAAATCTTTATCTTTTTTGAATCCTCTTTTCCTTCATGATACATTGTTGCAATGAGTTCCACAGTCCATCCATGTGTTGCATACACAATTTTTTCATATTAATTTTTAAAATGCTGCCTTTCTAGTTAATTGAATGCGCCCTTGTCTTTTGCATTAACAAGTACAAGTCATGCTTAAAAAATGGAATATGGGTCATTAGTTGTAATTTTATTTTGGTTGGTTACAGATGTCTATGTTCTTCATAGAGTGTTCCTCCATTCACTAATACAGACAATATAAACATTAAAATATATGTACATTTAACAGAAATTTATTATATAGTTCTACCCTTCTAAAGGTTTATGAAAATTAACTTTTTATCTAGGGGAAAAAAAAGTACCGTGGTTAAGTTAGCAAGAATGGACAGACATATTGTTAAGTCTCATCAAAACATCATTCAGGAAACTGCTCTGTTATTAAGTTAGCCCGGAGATCAGACCCCAAGTCAAAAAGACAGAAGTTAAACTAGAATGTGGGAAATAAATAAAACTATGAAAACAGCCAATCTTTTTTGCTCCCCTCCATTCCACTTGGTTTTAAATACTGAGACTGATAAGAGAACATGCAGACCACCCAACTGCCTCCAATGTCACTAGGGGCTTGCCTACACAGCAGGTTACTGTGCTGCAAGCCAGAGCTTGAATCTGCAGTGCAACAGTTTGCACAGCTTACAGAGTTGGTCCAATAAAAGATGATAGCTCACCTGTCTTGTCACTCTAACTTTACCATGAATTGCTATTTACAATCTGATACAAATTGTGCTCTGTGCACATCAAAACAAAGAGCAGTTTTGTAAGTCATGAAGGTGACACCCCACTGATTTATTTTTACCAAGACACTGTTATAAAATGATTGGATAATATTATGGAATAAACTATTTTATGGCTTAAATACTGTATATATTAAAGCAGTTTACCTTCCTCTCTTTCATTATGAATGTCCCTTTTGACTTACTTTATCTTTTCCTACAATTTTTACAAAAACAAACATACTGTTTATTTGATGGTCCTAGCATGTGTTTGTTTTAGGAAGGCAATTCTGAGATTAGATTATGTGCACCACTTTCCAGGAGAAAGCGTGGTCCTACTCTTACACATTTTATCTCAGCACATGAGTCATCAGCTTCAAAAAAATAAAACCCAGCAAATTTTGAAAAAGTTTTAATTTGTGGATTTATATGGGGTCCTTAAATAAAAGAATGGCAAAGTTGATTAACCTTGACATGCATATGTAGTGAAGAAAGATCACCATATTTTTAAAAAATGCTCTTTGGCAGTACACCTTCTATTGCTTTTTGTTTCCATCTCAACTTTCACAGTAGCCATTATTATCCCCAAAGTAAGCAACTGCAACTCATGGCACAAAAAAGCACTTCCGAAAAGTACTCAAATTACTTCTTGCTCAGAACACTGCACTCTAGGTAGCAGAAATGGAAATAAATTCAAATAATTTGGCAGCTTTATATTATTTGCCTATTTATCACTGTATCAAGGGTAACACACTATTGATAGTTTTCCCATTAGGATAAAAACTTGTATCACCATTTTAAAATCTGAATTAATTATCCAGATTTATGGTGTTTCAACTTTATTCTCCTTATTTTTCCTGCTATTAATGGACATTTAAGTTTCCTCTAAGATCAAACCATTTTTTTTAATGGTTCAGTTTTGTTTTAGGAACATTCATGCTTGCTTTCACTGTATATAAGTATAGCACTAAAGCAGTTATCTTGAGAATAATAAGATAATACTATCACTATCTTATCCTATTTTCGATATTTTAATTTCATTACTCTGAGAGTATGTTCTCATTTGCACCACAACTGCTGTGAGAAAAGGTCAGAGATACTATGTCCAATACAAATTAAGTACAAACTATGTCAAGTACAAATTAGTTTTCTGTTTTTATCTTTTAGCTTGAAAACTAGCAATAATCAAATTTTAAGAACAAAATAGCTCAAATTCTTTATTTAAAATGCAGCCATTGTGTACTTTTATTCTGAAAAGTGACTTTGTAAAACATTGGAGAGACAAAATCAGTGAGGTAATATCTTTTATTGAACCAACTTCTGTTGGTGAGAGAGACAAAGCTTTTGAGCTTACACAGAGGTCTTCTTCAGGTCTGGGAAACCTACTCAGTGTCAAGATGGAACAAAGTATCAGAGGGGTAGCCGTGTTAGTCTGTATCCAAAAAAACAACTAGGAGTCCAGTGGTACCTTAAAGACTAACAGATTTATTTGGGTATAAGTTTTTGTGGGTAAAAAACCCACTTCTTCAGATGCATGGAGTGAAAATTACAGATACAGGCATAAGTATATATTGGCACATGAAGAGAAGGAGTCTTGTAATGTAACTTGTAAGATAGCTACCCATGACGCAACGCTCTCTGTGAATGCAAGAGCACCGACTGTAGAAGCGCTCCGCTGACACAAGGCTCATTGTGCACATGTGCACAACCGATGTAATTAAAGTGGCATATGGTTGTTGACGTAACTTAAGTTGACTTAAGTCTGTAGTGTAGACAAGACCTTAGTTTCCCAGACCTGAAGAAGAGCTCTGTGCAAGCTTGTCTCTCTCATTAACAGAAGTTGGTCCAATAAAAGATATTACCTCACCCACCTTATCTCTGTAATACCTTGGACACAGCTACAACAACTTCATAAAATGTGTTATTGGGAAGTCCTATGTATATCTTGTTTAAATAATTCCTGCATCAAATTTGGTTATTTTACAAGTAAAAATAGGTTTTTATTTTCTAATTGTCGGGCCTGCAAACTCAGCCTGTGCTATAATGGTCAAGCTGCTGTTCTTGGCTTTTATCCCACCATCATCACTTATGCAGTTGGAACTTCGGGCCTGATCCGAAGCCCATCGGTGTCCATGGAGAGACTCTTACTGCCATTTGTTAACAATTCCACCGAAAATACCTTAACAAAATTAGAATCCAGATCACTCTCCCATGGCTGCTAGAGAATGAAACTCTTGGATAAGGTGCCATTTTTACAGTAGCTCTTCTGACCATAAATACATTTTAAAGTGAAGATATTTTTGATGTACTTCTAACTAGAGGCCATGCTACTCATATTTTGTTATAAACTGGAAATAAATAAAATCTTAATGAAATCCAATGATGTAGGAGCAGGATTTTAGGATTGTATGAGAATTAATGTATGATTTGATTTCATCCTGCCAGGGATGCTATTTGAATAGCAGAAAGGAATGACCCTCTGGGACATTGGTAGAAATGCATCTGACAGACTGCCAGTGTCTGTACTGATGTTAAGGCAGGGACAGACCAGAACAGTCCTTATGGCTAATTATGATCACCTTTTTGTTTTAGGATAAAATTTCATTATAGCATTTGCTATAAGGTCTTGCTTCTTGTAAGCATTGCAGACTAAGTTGTGTAAGGTTCTTTTGTAATCTCTTTAGTAACCATAGGATAACATTTTGGAAAGGATTATAACTGAAGGCCTCTGTAAAAGACAGTTTATGTGAATGAGGAAAGTATGCATCAGGAAAACATAAGGTGCGAAGGCCATTGTTATAGCCAGATGGTCAAGAAAGGAGGAGTGAGAACCATCAACGTGCAGATTGATGACCCTGAGGTGCAGGTTGGCACCCCTAAGGACAAAACAATTAATGAAATCTAAACCAGGACAGGACAGGACAGCCTCTTGGACGTGTATTGGAATGTTAACATCAAAAGATAACACAAGTAACCAGTCAGAAACTGACACAGCAAAATCCATAAAACCCAGGAACCTATCCTTGTAACAAACCCCGATGCCAACTCTGTCCACATATCTATTCAAGTGACATCATCATAGGACCTAATCACATCAGCCATACCATCAGGGGCTCGTTCACCTGCACATCTACCAATGTGATATATGCCATCATGTGCCAGCAATGCCCCTCTGCCATGTACATTGGCCAAACCGGACAGTCTCTACGCAAAAGAATTAATGGACACAAATCTGACATCAGGAATCAAAATACTCAAAAACCAGTGGGAGAACACTTTAACCTGTCTGGTCATTCAGTGACAGACCTGCGGGTGGCTATATTACAACAGAAAAACTTCAAAAACAGACTCCAAAGAGAGACTGCGGAGCTAGAATTGATATGCAAACTAGACACAATCAACTCCGGTTTGAATAAGGACTGGGAATGGCTGAGCCATTACAAACGTTGACTCTATCTCCCCTTGTAAGTACTCTCACACTTCTTATCACACTGTCTGTACTGGGCTAGCTTGATTATCACTTCAAAAGTTTTTTTTCTCTTAATTAATTGGCCTCTCAGAGTTGGTAAGACAACTCCCACCTGTTTATGCTCTCTGTATGTGTGTATATATATCTCCTCATTATATGTTCCATTCTATATGCATCCGAAGAAGTGGGCTGTAGTCCACGAAAGCTTATGCTCTAATAAATTTGTTAGTCTCTAAGGTGCCACAAGTACTCCTGTTCTTCTTTTTGCGGATACAGACTAACACGGCTGTTACTCTGAAACTTAGCAAAATCCATAGACTTCAATGGAGAAAAAAAGACTATAACAGGGTGCTTTGCCATGGGACTTTGGGTTCGTCTTGCCAGTACTCCAGGAGCATTGGATCATGACCAACAAGCCCAGCTCCCCTCTGCAACCAATCTGGCTGGCCACTAGATTGATCCAGAGTCTGGACTGGTAAAACTGGCAGGTGTGTGTGTGTGTGTGTGTGTGTGTGTGTGTGTGTGTGTGTGTGTGTGTGTGTGTGTGTGTGTGTGTGTGTGTGTGTGTGTGTGTGTGTGTGTGTAATATGCTAACTGCTGTATTCTCAATAAATGCGGCGTTTTTGCCTTCTCCCCTATAAAGATCCCGTGTGCTTCTTATAAATATAACAATGGAATTTGTCCATCACATATAAAGGTTAAGTATTAAATATGTGCTGTGTCTTAAAGTCAGGAAAATAGCATGCAAGAAAGATGCAAAGTTAAACACAAACTAAAGTATTTTAGGGGGGAGAGGATATCGAGGAAATAATATTGCTTAATGCCATCAAAAACATTATTGACTAAAGAGGAAAAACAAGAATAATCAGGCTTATGCACTAATGCAAAAGAGCCCATTATTTTTTCCTACCACTATTTGTTTCCCCAACATACAGCCTCAAGACTGCAAAGCCCAAGGTAAATGTTTACAGCTTTGCTTGTGTTTTCAAATAAGACCCAATTGACTTATGTTTAAATGTCACAATGAACCTGAAGGCAGACCAGTTTTTACATATAAATATGTTTAACATTAGCCCACGAGACTAGTGGAAGCACCATATTGTGATATTTATGCATAGCTAATCTGAGCCAATATGTAGCTGATGAAAATCAAAGGACTCATTATCGTTATTACTGTGGCAAATTATTCTCTGAGGAGGAAAAACTGGATGTTCCATAAGTAACTCCTGCCAGCTGCCCTGGAGCAAAGGTTACAGAAGCCAAAGATGCAAATGTTTGTAAGAGCTGGTGAAGCTACTTTTTAATTCAACTGGCAGAGGGATTGCTTTGAAACCAAAATGTGTAGCATGCAGGCTGCAGTAGAAAGTCCCAGATCATTATCAATAGCATGTATCATCACTCTGCTACCACTGGAATCACTATATTTTGCAGTTCTCATATTTATCTATAGGTGGCAGCAACTGTTTGCTCTTAGAAGGGCAGTTGCAGTCTTGATTGAAATAGTTTAAATATAACAGGGAGCTCTCAAAAAATATAGCCAAGAATCAGAAGGGTCAAATTTGTTTCTAATGTAAACCCAATGTTTACAGGAATTACTTTGGCCTAATGTGTTCTCCAATAATTTATATCATAATAGCAATGTGAATAAAGATATCGGACTTTGCCTTTAAAGGAAACATATATTGGGTTTGATTCTGATCTCACAGCAGTTTTCTTGTTTGTTTGTTTTTGTATCTGTATTTATTTAGGAAGTTTTTACAAGTTTACAAACCCTTCTTATGTAAATATCAGAAACAAAACAAGCATTACAGCAGTTTTTCTTTAAAGAACAAATGAACAAATGAAGAGAAAATCTTAAATGAACCAAACTGTACCATAGAATCTCCATGGATAGTAATTCCAAGCTCGAATAATAAGAATATAGCAGTAGGGATATATTACCGATCACCTGACCAGGATGGTGATAGTGACTGTGAAATGCTCAGGGAGATTAGAGAGGCTATTAAAATAAAAAACTCAATAATAATGGGGTATTTCAACTATCCCCATATTGACTGGGTACATGTCACCTCAGGATGGGATGCAGAGATAAAGTTTCTTGATACCTTAAATGACTGCTTCTTGGAGCAACTTGTCTTGGAACCCACAAGAGGAGAGGCAATTCCTGATTTAGTCCTAAGTGGAGGACAGGATCAGGACCAAGAGGTGAATATAGCTGGACTGCTTAGTCACAGTGACCATAATATAATTAAATTTACCATCCCTGTGGCAGGGAAAACACCACAGCGGCGTGACACTGTAGCATTTAATTTCAGAAGGGGGAACTACACAAAAATAAGGAGGTTAGTTAAAGAGAAATTAAAAGGTACAGCACCAAAAGTAAAATCCCTGCAAGCTGCATGGAAACCTTTTAAAGACACCATAATAGAGGCTCAACTTAAATGTATACCCCAAATTAAAAAACATAGTAAAAGAAAAACAGCCACCATGGTTAAAGAACAAAGTAAAAGAAGCAGTGAGATGCAAAAAGGCATCCTTTAAAAAGTGGAAGTTAAATCCTAGTGAGGAAAATAGAAAGGAGCATAAACTCTGGCAAATTAAATGTAAAAATATAATTAGGATGGCCAAAAAAGAATTTGAAGAACAGCTAGCCAAAGACTGTATTTCAGATTTGGCACAATTTTACTTTAAATGCAGACATCTGCCCAAAATTCAGGTTTCTTTAGAGACTAACTTTACGGAAATATTTGGTTTAGATAAAAATACACCTCTACCCCGATATAACGCAACCCGATATAACACAAATTCGGATAGAATGTGGTAAAGCAGTGCTCCGGGGGTGCAGGGCTGCGCACTCGGTGGGTCAGAGCAAGTTTGATATAACGTGGTTTCACTTATAACACGGTAAGATTTTTTGGCTCCCGAGGACAGTGTTATATCGAGGTAGAGGTGTAATATTAAAGCATCTGCATATAATGCTGTTTTCTGATGTGTTCCTGTGATGAATTCGTTGTTCCTTATCCACTGTGCAAAAGGTTCCAAAACTAGTGCAAAGCGTGAAGGAGATATCCCTGCTTAGTCCCTCTGTGTAATTCAAAAAGGAGAGATTTAACCCCATTTACTTGTACAGCTCTGCGTCTAGTGAGGACAAAAGAAATTGATCTTTTTATGATCTGGCATTATGAATGATTCCAAGTACTCTCTGAATATTGTCTGATATTTATCTATCAGTGAATCCAGTTTGACCTAGAATTATATAAGCCGAGAGCATAGACTGCAATCGGCTAGCTAGTATTTTTGCTAAAATCTTTATCATGATTCAGCAGTGATATGAGTCTATAGGAACTGCTATAGGAAGATGATTTTTCCATCTTTAGGGAAACAATCACAGTAGCTTCTTTCATAGATTGTGGAAGTTCCTCCCCTCACAGGATAGCATTGAAAGTACCTCTCAAGGGATCCACTAATAATTCCTTGAATGACAATAATAGCTTTCCTGATGAATTTGACAAGGTATCAGGTCCTGCAGTTTTACCACTTTTCATACTTGCTATTGCCTCTAGGATTTCTTGTTTTGTTATTTCTTTATCTAAAGTTTCTTTATCAAGTTTACTTATCTCTGGCTAGCCTGCTACTTCCAGATATTTTGAATTACTTCAGAGCTCAGAGTGTCTAAGTTATAAAAGTTGTTAAATACACAGCAAAAGTAGCACATATTTCATTAGGGTGTGTAACTAGCTTTTGTGCTGACTGTTCTTAACTGGTGGAATAATCTCACAGCAGTTTTACACAGACACAACAAAAAGATGGAGCCCACTGATCTACAAGATAAGCTTGGAAGAAACTTTGTTTATTTTAGTTTTTGTCCATATCATTTTCTAACTACAATTTTCTTCCATATCAAAATATTTACACATTGGTAACAAATGTTTATCTACACACTTTTTGCAAGATCCTGTTACAAAGGATAGATTATTAGAATTCCAGACTTTGCTAGATAGAAGTGGAAAAAATTAATATTTTTGTGAGGTGTCAAAACATATTAGAGGGCTATATAGTCTCTTCTGCTGCTATCTCCCAATGAAACTGCATAATTATTGCCTTCAGAGACACTAAGAACCAGCTTAATGAAAAATCTTTTTGCTGAAGACAAAAGATTTTTGAAATCACTCAGCTGGGAATATTTAAATGACAAACCCCATAGAACAGGAGCCAAGCCACCACTACAGGGTGATTACAGTGGAGGTTTGCTCTCCAACTCCCAACCCTGGGCCACCCCTTACTAGCAACATTTTGGACGCATGGGGAGAGGACCTCATTTTCGGATTTCGCCCTGGGCCCCCCAAAACTTCTGTGCGGCCCTGGTAGCAATGCCAACTGGCTCTGCCTGCCTCCAAAAGTTGTTCAGTAACATATGGGTGGTGCTGCTGCAGTCTGATGGCAAAACAGCTGCTGTGGGCTTTGAGGACTCTTTGGCAAATACTCACGTTCACTGGTGTGTGTGTGTGTGTGTGAGATGGATGTCGGTTTTTTGAGGTGAGGGTGTTTTTCTGTGTAAAATATACACATCTCTTTGACCCGGCTCTACTTAACATATTTACACCAGATACTAATGAGAAACTTGCATTTCATCTTCAATTGTATTTGTTATTTTATAAAATGTAGGTTAATACATATTTCTAATGTAATCAAATGACAAAAACAAATGACCAGCCAGCATTAGACTTTAAACAACAACAGACTTTATCCCTGAAGGAACTGTATACTCCATACAGTATGCCAAAACCCAGTGCCTATCCCATACAAAAGCTACCTTAAAGAGATGGGATGAAGACACAATTTTCATTCTCAATTTTGAATACCACAGAAGTTAGAGAGTATTTGGATCTACTGTTTTGGTTCAACAGATTACTAGAAAAGGGGTCATTTGGAAAGTCTGTTCTGAATTTAGATTCTAACACCTCCCCCAGCAATCCCTAAAACGGAGTTGTTTACACATGATGTTTTAATTCAGGTCAATTTCTACTTTTTCCCCATTTTGAACTTTGTGATATATATCACTGCATTTTCTCTTAGTATCTCTGAACATTGTGGTTTCAAACTGAATCTAATGGGATCATCCCTGGAAATAGTTAAAGATTTCTCTTCACTTTCTAAAGAGCTGTGGATAATCCCAGTGTGCGGCCAACAGTCCCTTGCTTCATAAAACAGATTCTAACCCCAATGAATGGGGTTGTTTCTGGTCACTTAATAGCTATTCTGTTTGCCTTCAAAGTCATTGACCTACTAATGCAACTCAGTTTTGCAAAGGTTTGAATATAAAGGAAACTAAACAGCATCAAATTCTATTCCAAATTACTAAGAATCTCTCCTTTCAGATATTCTCTAAAATGTTTATGACAAATATTTTCTCTCTCTCTGTAGGAGATACATGTATTTATATACAGGAAAAAGGTGAGACCATAAATTGTAATACAAGCCAAAACGTTTTGCTTTAATACTATGCTATATTGCTGCTATGCTAACTCTTTACAGGAGAAGGCTCACTGGTTCATCTGATAATAAAGACTAACAGATTAATACTTTTTCCATGTATTACACATGTAAGGAATAAACAGTAGTAATAACCAAATGCCAGCAGTGAGAAAAACCAACCCCATTTTATATGACAGCTTTCTAGCTTTTTCTAAGCTAATCTCATCTGTGCCCTTTTCCTAATAATACCGACTTCATTAGGGTTTTCATAAATATTGTACCCTTTATGTATACATACACACAATACAATTCTGTAATTATACTGTATATTGTTTTATATATAAATTGTTAATGTTACATTAAGGTTATGGATCTGAATGCTCAAAGTCAGGAAATACAGATATTAAATTTGAAAGTTAAATTACCTTCCCATCCAGTGGTGCTTACATATTAAAATATAGCCTCTAATTGTATGATTTGATGGTATTTTAAAAATATTTCCCAATAGTCCCACGATAATAATGGATACAGTTTGTTGATGAGGGATTGGCAGGGGACTTCCTATTATCAGGTGGTGTTGAGAGGCGATGATCATTTGGGTTTTGTGGCCACACCATTAGCAGAGTTTATTATTATTATGTGTTTCTGGTAGCAACTACCATTTGCTAGGCATGGTACAAACACAAAGAGCTCGTACTCTAAAATGAGAAACTGCTGATAGGAGAAAATGGAACAAAAAGTATGATAACCAGGTGGAGAGATTTGCCAAGACCTGGGAGAGTAGTGCCTTTTAAAATAGAAAGTAACCTTTTGACTTTGAAGGCAACATCAGAAGATTCAAACTGCTACTATGGAGGAGTGGGGAACCAGTGGAGGAAGAGCTGATATGGTCAGAATGACATGTCAAGGAAAATGAGTATGGAGGCACTGTTTTGTATGGATTAGAGTGAAACAATGTGGGAGTTAGGAAGGTCAGAGAAAATGTTGCTTCAGTCAAGAGTACAGATGAGGGTCTGCACTAGAGTTAACTCCAGAGAAGTAAAGAAAGAGGTATTAGATGTATGTTGAAAGAAGTGGCAGAATTTGGACATGTTTTAGATGTGCGAGGTGGGCAGAGGTACAAGTCAAATGAGCTCCAGAATTATGAGCCTGAGTGAAAAAGCAAATACTGGTGTTGTCAAGATTAAGAAAATTGGGGTAATGGTTTGGGATAGAAGAAAAAGTTCCTAACTGTCAGGGTGGTTAAACACTGGAACAAATTGCCTAGGGAGGTTGTGGAATCTCCGTCTCTGGAGATATTTAAGAGTAGGTTAGATAATTGTCTATCAGGGATGGTCTAGACAGTATTTGGTCCTGCCATGCGGGCAGGGGACTGGACTCGATGACCTCTCGAGGTCCCTTCCAGTCATAGAATCTATGAATCTATGAAAAATATCAGCTCAATTGTAGCTATCTGCCGCTTACATTAAGTTGACAGCGAGACATTCACAGCATTACCAATTCAAGAGATGAAAAATCAGGAATCGGACCCTCCCAAATAATGAGATTTTAAAAACAAATTCTATTGTGTTTTTTAGGTCAGTCTCTTTTTTTTTTTTTTTTTTTTTTTTTTGACACTCTCCCCCCGCCCATCCCCAGTGTGTTTGCGCATGTGACAATTAGCATTGCCTGCTCTCCCATATGTACTGGATAAGGGAATTTTGGCCCTTGCTGCAAGAGCTCTCACTCCCACATCTGCCCAGCCTGTTCTCCATCATCACCACTCCATCAGTTCAGCCCTCCTACCCCATCAACCCCCACCACCCTCAATTCACCCTCCCAGCACACACCCCATCTGCTCCGAACTCATCAATACAGACCCCCTCTCCCATCAGCCCCCAACCTTCTCACTTCTGTCCCCGTGAAGTCCCAGGCCATAGTTCAGCCTTCCCAGCCTCTTCTCTGCTCCTCTTAGGGTTCTTCACCCTGGCCAGGCCTAGGGGGCTGCAGTGGGGTCTCCCTCCCACTTCCCAGGCTGGTAGAGGAGCCCCGGCCGCCCCAGAGCTGGGACTGACAGCGGGAGCCCTGGTCAACCAGGGCAGGCTGACAGCAGGAACTTCTCTCCGTGGCAACTGTCGCTGCTGCTGTCAGCCCAGGGGTGACAGCAGGAGCCATAGCCACCTTGGACAGATAGCAGGAACCCGGGGGATGACTGACGGCAAGCACCTGAACTGCCACAGCACTTTCTACGTAATGTTAATCCTGATTCATGGTCTGGGGATAGAGCTCTCAAATGCGAGGTGTCAGGATTAATTTTTACTTAGAAATCGTGTCTCTCATGATTAATTCGTGAGAGTTGGCATGTCTGCATTCAGGAACAGAGGTCACAGACAGGCTGTTATGCGGGGTTGGACAAAGTGAAACAGCTCAGGAGACAAAGGGTAGGTCTACACTTACCTCCAGGTCCGGCGGTAAGCAATCGATCTTCTGGGATCGATTGATCGCGTCTTGTCTATAGGCGATCAATCGATCCCGGATCGACCCTGGAAGTGCTCGCCGTCGACGCTGGTACTCCAGCTCGGCGAGAGGAGTACGCGGCATCGACGGGGGAGCCTGCCTGCCGCGTCTGGACCCGCGGTAAGTTCGAACTAAGGTACTTCGAATTCAGCTACATTATTAGCTGAATATAACTTTTTTTTTTTTGCGAACAGGGGCTGCTAACAGGGAGTTTCGCAAGGGAGTTCTCCAGGTGAAGGAGGAGCAATACAGCACCCTTTTGGGGTAAGTGACTGTCTGTAGTGTGTGTTTGTTTGTGTTTGAGGGTTACTTGCTGTGTGCTGAGCTTGCGTTTGTCAGTCTGTTTGTTTGTTTTGGTTGTTTGAAGGACCGTGTGCTGTGGCTGGCAGTTGGAAGCTGTGAGCTTCAAAGGAAGGTTTGAAAGCTAGAAGCCTCTGGTAAGTGGCTGAGCCTTAATCAGTGGGTGGGGCATTCATACAGGCCAGGGCTTTATAAAGCAGCGCACAAGCGACCAGGGAGCTTTGCGACCAGGGGCTGCTAACAGGGAGTTTCACAAGGGAGTTTGGAAGGGGAGCAGGAAGGGGGTGAGGGTCCCTTGCCAGTTCCATCTGTTTTCTCTTGATTCCCCTTAATACCTATAAAGCAACTACATTCTAACTGTTTGCTTAAACAACCCTTTCAGCTGACAGGGGGCTGCAGACGGGAGTTTGACAGAGGGAGGCTTACGATGGTTAGGAAGACCCGCAACACCTGTGCCAGCACTGCTGCTGTCTCCTCCACCTGTGCCTGTAGCCAGACAGAGTGCCTGAGCATGGATGCCTCTACCCAGATCCTGGTGTGGTTTTGCAAAGACTGTAACTTGCAATTTCCACTTACTGATATCCAGGCTGGGGGGACCATCCAATGTGAGAGGTGCCTGCTGGTGGAATCTCTCAGGCAGCAGGTGGGAGAGCTACAGGAGGAGGTGGCTAGGTTGAGGAGCATCCGTATCCACGAGCAATTCCTCGACAGTGTCCATGTGGAGACAGCTGAGGTAGCTGTCCCAGTACACAGGACTGCTGATACACCACTGGTGGAGGAGGAGATGGCTCAGGGTGGACACTGGCAGCTGGTTACTTTTGGCAGCAGGCAGTGCTCCACCCTTGCTCCGAACCCTCCCGCCGTGGTTATAGGTAACCGTTATGCTCTTCTTGATACAGGAAAGAAGGAATCACTCCCTACAGTAAAGGAGGAGAAGCCTCGTACCCCTAAGGCTGGAGAGTCTGCTGCCACCACTGCGAATAGGAAACGTAGGGTAGTGGTGGTCGGAGACTCTCTGCTGAGGGGGACGGAGGCGCCCATCTGTCGCCCTGACATTTCATCTCGGGAGGTATGCTGCCTGCCGGGGGCCCGTATCCGAGACGTTACGGAGGCATTGTCGAGGATTATCCGGCCCTGACTACTACCCCATGCTACTCATCCATGTGGGCACAAATGATACTGCGCGGTGTGACACTGAGCGGATCAAGAGTGACTACAGGGCTCTGGGAGTACGGGTGAAGGAGTTTGGAGCGCAGGTGGTATTCTCTTCAATTCTTCCTGTCAAAGGTAGGGGCCCGGGCAGAGACAGATGCATCATGGAGGTGAATGCCTGGCTGCGAAGATGGTGTCACCAGGAGGGCTTTGGCTTCCTAGACCACGGGATGCTATTCGAGGAAGGACTGCTAGGCAGAGATGGCGTTCACCTTTCAAGGAGAGGAAAGACCCTATTCGGACACAGACTGGCTAACCTAGTGAGGAGGGCTTTAAACTAGGTTCGACGGGGACAGGTGAGCAAAGCCCACAGGTAAGTGGGGAACATGGAGACCGGGGAGATGAGTCGGAAACAAGAGGGAGTGTGGGCTATATTGGCAGAGAGAAAGGAGAGTCAGGACAAAACTGGGAGGAAAGATCAAACCAGTATCTTAGATGCCTATATACAAATGCGACAAGTATGGGGAATAAGCAGGAAGAACTGGAAGTGCTAATAAATAAATACAACTATGACATTGTTGGCATCACTGAAACTTGGTGGGATAATACACATGATTGGAATGTTGGTGTGGATGGGTACAGCTTGCTCAGGAAGGATAGACAGGGGAAAAAGGGAGGAGGTGTTGCCTTGTATATTAAAAATGTACACACTTGGACTGAGGTAGAGATGGACATAGGAGACGGAAGTGTTGAGAGTCTCTGGGTTAGGCTTAAAGGGGCAAAAAACAAGGGAGATGTCATGCTAGGCGTCTACTACAGGCCACCTAACCAGGTGGAAGAGGTGGATGAGGCTTTTTTCAAGCAACTAACAAAATCATCCAAAGCCCAAGATTTGGTGGTGATGGGGGACTTCAACTATCCGGATATATGTTGGGAAAATAACACAGCGGGGAACAGACTATCCAACAAATTCTTGGACTGCATTGGAGACAACTTTTTATTTCAGAAGGTTGAAAAAGCTACTAGGGGGGAAGCTGTTCTAGACTTGATTTTAACAAATAGGGAGGAACTCGTTGAGAATGTGAAAGTAGAAGGCAGCCTGGGTGAAAGTGATCATGAAATCATAGAGTTTGCAATTCTAAGGAAGGGTAGAAGGGAGAACAGCAAAATAGAGACAATGGATTTCAGGAAGGCAGATTTTGGGAAGCTCAGAGAGCTGATAGGTAAGGTCCCATGGGAATCAAGACTGAGGGGAAAAACAACTGAGGAGAGTTGGCAGTTTTTCAAAGGGACACTATTAAGGGCCCAAAAGCAAGCTATTCCGCTGGTTAGGAAAGATAGAAAATGTGGCAAAAGACCACCTTGGCTTAACCACGAGATCTTGCACGATCTAAAAAATAAAAAGGAGTCATATAAAAAATGGAAACTAGGACAGATTACAAAGGATGAATATAGGCAAACAACACAGGAATGCAGGGGCAAGATTAGAAAGGCAAAGGCACAAAATGAGCTCAAACTAGCTACGGGAATAAAAGGAAACAAGAAGACTTTTTATCAATACATTAGAAGCAAGAGGAAGACCAAAGACAGGGTAGGCCCACTGCTTAGTGAAGAGGGAGAAACAGTAACAGGAAACTTGGAAATGGCAGAGATGCTTAATGACTTCTTTGTTTCGGTCTTCACCGAGAAGTCTGAAGGAATGCCTAACATAGTGAATGCTAATGGGAAGGGGGTAGGTTTAGCGGATAAAATAAAAAAAGAACAAGTTAAAAATCACTTAGAAAAGTTAGATGCCTGCAAGTCACCTGGGCCTGATGAAATGCATCCTAGAATACTCAAGGAGCTAATAGAGAAGGTATCTGAGCCTCTAGCTATTATCTTTGGAAAGTCATGGGAGACGGGAGAGATTCCAGAAGACTGGAAAAGGGCAAATATAGTGCCCATCTATAAAAAGGGAAATAAAAACAACCCAGGTAACTACAGACCAGTTAGTTTAACTTCTGTGCCAGGGAAGATAATGGAGCAAGTAATTAAGGAAATCATCTGCCAACACTTGGAAGGTGGTAAGGTGATAGGGAACAGCCAGCATGGATTTGTGAAGAACAAATCATGTCAAACCAATCTGATAGCTTTCTTTGATAGGATAACGAGCCTTGTGGATAAGGGTGAAGCGGTGGATGTGGTATACCTAGACTTTAGTAAGGCATTTGATACGGTCTCGCATGATATTCTTATCGATAAACTAGGCAAATACAAATTAGATGGGGCTACTATAAGGTGGGTGCATAACTGGCTGGATAACCGTACTCAGAGAGTTGTTATTAATGGTTCCCAATCCTGCTAGAAAGGCGTAACGAGTGGGGTACGGCAGGGGTCTGTTTTGGGACCGGCTCTGTTCAATATCTTCATCAACGACTTAGATATTGGCATAGAAAGTACGCTTATTAAGTTTGCGGATGATACCAAACTGGGAGGGATTGCAACTACTTTGGAGGACAGGGTCATAATTCAAAATGATCTGGACAAATTGGAGAAATGGTCTGAGTTAAACAGGATGAAGTTTAACAAAGACAAATGCAAAGTGCTCCACTTAGGAAGGAAAAATCAATTTCACAAATACAGAATGGGAAAAGACTGTCTAGGAAGGAGTACGGCAGAAAGGGATCTAGGGGTTATAGTGGACCACAAGCTAAATATGAGTCAACAGTGTGATGCTGTTGCAAAAAAAGCAAACATGATTCTGGGATGCATTAACAGGTGTGTTGTGAGCAAGACACGAGAAGTCATTCTTCCGCTCTACTCTGCTCTGGTTAGGCCTCAGCTGGAGTATTGCGTCCAGTTCTGGGCGCCGCATTTTAAAAAAGATGTGGAGAAATTGGAAAGGGTCCAAAGAAGAGCAACAAGAATGATTAAAGGTCTTGAGAACATGACCTATGAAGGAAGGCTGAAAGAACTGGGTTTGTTTAGTTTGGAAAAGAGAAGACTGAGAGGGGACATGATAGCAGTTTTCAGGTATCTAAAAGGGTGTCATAAGGAGGAGGGAGAGAACTTGTTCACCTTAGCCTCTAAGGATAGAACCAGAAACAATGGGTTTAAACTGCAGCAAGGGAGGTCTAGGTTGGACATTAGGAAAAAGTTCCTAACTGTCAGGGTGGTTAAACACTGGAACAAATTGCCTAGGGAGGTTGTGGAATCTCCGTCTCTGGAGATATTTAAGAGTAGGTTAGATAAATGTCTATTAGGGATGGTGTAGGCAGTATTTGGTCCTGCCATGCGGGCAGGGGACTGGACTCGATGACCTCTCGAGGTCCCTTCCAGTCCTATAATCTATGAATCTATGAATCTATGAATTAACGTAGCTGAATTTGCATACCTTAGTTTGAAGTGGGGGGGTTAATGTGGACCAGGCTAGAGAGATGTGAGTCATTAGCACAGAACTGGCAATTGAGGCCATGTGAGCCCTTGGGATTGCTTTAGGAAAGGGCATAATGGAAGAAGAGCAATTGAAATGAAAATCATCTCTAAATACACCTCTACCCCGATATAATGTGACTGGATATAACATGAATTCGGATATAACACAGTAAAGCAGCGCTCCGGGGAGGGGTGGGGGCGCACTCCGGTGGATCAAAACAAGTTCGATATAACGCGGATTCACCTATAACGCGGTAAGATTTTTGGCTCCCGAGGACAGTGTTATATCGAGGTCGAGGTGTAGTAGAAGAAAAGCAGAGGGGAAACCCATCAACAGACACACAAGGAAATGTCAGAAGTAGAAGGAAAATAAGGAGAGGATGGTATAATGAAAACTCAGGGAGGATAAGGCGCTAAGAAGTTGGAATGATCACCTGGAGAAGAGAAGATTAAATTAGCGAAGAATTTGAGATGACAGGTGGGAAAGGAGTGTTGACTGAATTTAGAGGTGAAGAGGAATAAGAGGCAGGTGGGGTCAAGCAATGGCTTTGAGGATGGAAGATGACAAGAACATACTCTGATTGTATGAGGAAGGAGACAAAGGCTAGTGAGGAGGTGGCAGTAAGAATGTAACAAGATAGTATTTGGGATCTGGTTGAGAACATCTGTATCTGTTTACCTTCCTGGGGGAGGTATAAATCAGATTATGCCTTTGTTTCACAGTTTGGAAGACTCAGCAAGAAAGAGATCAGAAGAGTTAATCACTCAGGAAACAGACTGAATAGCTTAATTACATTGTTTGAGTGACAACTACATTTTCCTCAATTTCTTCAAGCAAAAGCACATTACAGAATTGCTGCAGAGACTTATAAAACAAGGTGCTGCAGATAATGAACATAAGAAATTCCAGCCTGTAGAATTAGATAAAACCAAACCTGACACTAATGATTCTGATAGTTCCACAGGTTTTCATCTGTAGAATCTTAAGTGGAAGAACCGTGAATCTTTCCAGCAGATGCTCTTCCCGCTGTTTAGACAAGGGGAAGAGTACATAAACCCATATAAGGTTTCAGTAGATGTTTTATACCCAATGAATGATTCTAAGATCATAGTTACTTTAAGCAATACACTTTAATGCTATTATATAGGTATTATGCGAGGTAGCATGAAACAGAGTAAGATGTTGGACTGATTTTCAGCATGGATTTCTGAAAGACAAGACCCAATTGGATTCCTACTTGGAAACTGAGTAGAATAAGCATTTGTGACATAAGCAGCTTTAGGGAAAAGCTTTTGAAGGTAATACAGAGAGTAGACTTTCAGCCGGACCTTTATGAATAGCTAGAAAAAGTTTCTGAGGGAGGTGACCCAGATGGCTGAACTGGATGAGTAACAGTGGAAAGACAAATTAGGCATTAAGGTTTTTGTAGTTAACCAATTTTCGCAAGAAGAGCTCCAAGTGTGTCCAAGAGCTAGTCACTATCAAAACAAATCAGTTGGAAGACTGTTGTGGCTCTTGACAGAGAAGTATCATAAGGCTTTTGAATATGGGAGCTTAATTTAACTTCCAATCTGGGCACATTCAGATCCATTACTTCCAAAGAATTAATATGTGGACAAAAGTACAGTTTGACATATAACAGCTCAAAGAGTCAAAGCTTTGGCAGGTGCAGAGAATACCTGTGTGAATACCAATGAAATACAGTGAATACCTGTGTTATGAGCTGATGAAAAATGAGACATTGAAATGAGACATTGCTTGGCAAACTCGCACATCATCTTTTCTGATCTCACCTCTCTGAACTGGATCTTTTCCACTACTAAAAAGTACTGCAGAATTATTCACTGGGTACTCAATCTTCAAGCAATTATTTTTGTGTGCGGAAACTAAAAGAAACAATTTGGATTGTTTTGAGATATCCAGGAATCCATCTGCAAGATCCATTGGATAATACCCAGAAACTCTCCAAATTAAGACTTGTACACAGTCCTGGGAGAAGTAACGTCTCAGTCTTGTGATAAGAAAAGTGACAAGGAGAAGAGGAGGCCTCAAACCTTTCAGATAGTGCTCTTCGAGTCAGGGGTAGTGCTCGTGAAAAATCCAGAATTGGCAAGAATCCTGTTGTGTATACTGAAGCCACCAGGAAATTAGTGAGTGAACACTATTGGAAACAAATGTGTGTTAAAAAGAATGAATCTTGGCAAATGAAATTCAGCAATGCCAAACAGAACCATCACATTGACATGTCACTCAAGAAAGGAATTCATCTGTTCCTACGGATAGGTTACCATTAAAAAATAGCTTACTTATAGTATTATGGACAACTTTTTTGTATATCAGTGGCATATAAATCAATGTGCAATGGCAGGCAAACATATAAAGTTTTCATTGAATGAACATATCAAGGATATGTAGTACGACCCGAAATACTATCGGAGCCCAGAATTCTCGATCTGCATCACACATGAAGACAACTTATATTGTGGATATTCTGTCACTTTCATTACAGATTCTGCTGATGAACAAAAAAATGTGTATATACTTCAGGAATGTGTAAAAGATGCCAAACATTATGAGGAAGTGAAAACTCAATGTTTGGAATTGTATGCAACACTAAGGAGGAAGCAAAAAGATTCCCTGAATCAAAATTGAGACTGGACGAGAAAACCTCTGTAGTTGTCACAAAAAAAATACAAGGGATAATTAAGACCCTAGAGCAAGAGATGCTAGAAAAGGCAGTAACTAGCCATTTCGGTTACTATACAAAACAGTCATGTTAGGCCCAATATTTTTAATTACAAGGAACATTTTTGTATTCTCAGAAGCTCAATTTATGTATTACAAGAGATGCAATAGATTCTTGAATCTCTGAAATGATTTTGACTGTTTGATACCTTAGATCTGCCATTAGTACGTGCGCAAATTGAAACAGAGCAGAAAAGTAAGGTGGAGACAGTATTTACCATGTGACTTTTTCCAATCCCCAAATAGTGCCTTTTGGACTGAAGAATGCACTTAGCAGCTATCAGAGGGTCAGGGATGAAGTGGTAGTGGAGGCGAAGGAAAAAAGTACTGTATTAATATGAATATCTAGATGACAGTTCACTCATCTACCATGGCACAACACTTGTAAGCTATACAGATGATTTTTAGCAAGTTAAAAGAGACGTATTTGACCCTTTGCCACCCAAATGTAAGTTTCTTCACTGGAACACTAGTAGTGGGAGTCTTACTTTAGAAAAAGCTCCACATGCCTCTCATTATTTTAACACACTATTTTGAATAACACTTTTTTGAGCAGGTCAAAATAACATGGTATTATAAACAATGCTGCCCTAGCTTATGTTAAAAGCAACAGAGGGTCCTGTGGCACCTTTGAGACTAACAAAAGTATTGGGAGCATAAGCTTTCGTGGGTAAGAACCTCACTTCTTCAGATGCAAGTAATGGAAATCTCCAGAGTCAGGTATAAATCAGTGTGGAGATAACGAGGTTAGTTCAATCAGGGAGGGTGAGGTGCTCTGCTAGCAGTTGAGGTGTGAACACCAAGGGAGGAGAAACTGCTTCTGTAATTGGCTAGCCATTCACAGTCTTTGTTTAATCCTGATCTGATGGTGTCAAATTTGCAAATGAACTGGAGCTCAGCAGTTTCTCTTTGGAGTCTGGTCCTGAAGTTTTTTTGCTGTAAGATGGCTACCTTTACATCTGCTATTGTGTGGCCAGGGAGGTTGAAGTGTTCTCCTACAGGTTTTTGTATATTGCCATTCCTGATATCTGACTTGTGTCCATTTATCCTCTTGCGTAGTGACTGTCCAGTTTGGCCAATGTACATAGCAGAGGGGCATTGCTGGCATATGATGGCATATATAACATTGGTGGACGTGCAGGTGAATGAGCCGGTGATATTGTAGCTGATCTGGTTAGGTCCTGTGATGGTGTTGCTGGTGTAGATATGTGGGCAGAGCTGGCATCGAGGTTTGTTGCATGGGTTGCACTTGACTAGCTTATGTTAGCACTCTCAACATCGCTACCACTGCTGGATCAGCATCAGGGTTAGCAGCAGTGAAAAGTTTTGCAAAAGAACAAACACTAGAACAGAAAATGCCACTGTGAGTCAATGAGGTTTGTAGTGGATATTGAAAAGATACTGGTGTCGGGAGTCCCTGGGTAGTGTGAAGCTGGCACAGCCAGCCCCATGCCACCTCTCCCAGCACCAGCATAAAGAATGGGAGGAGACATGGCCAAAGCACAATGCATGGCAGTGATCTCCAGGCACTGCCATGATCCCTTGGGCAATTAGTTAAAAAAGCTCAGAGTTTGCCATAGTTAAATGCAGCAGCCTTGTGGACCAGAGAAGTGGAATAAACCCACCTCCCTTTAGAACTTGGGTTTCACACCTAACACAGCTCAGTCAGAACAGAGGACTGGGGCTCCGATATTTTGTCTTATAGGTTTCAGTGATCTGTATAAATTTTTTGAGACGTCAAATATATGCTTATATATTTGCCATAAGAAATTACAAAAAAAGAGCCACCAATTATTGGGAGAGCTTTCTGCTCTCTGAACCAGCAATTCACTAACACACACTGACATGTCTTAGAACGATGCTGACATCAATACTGGTGCACAGACAGAGATGTTTTGGCACGATAAAGCACTGAATGGAATGGTTATTGTTTAACAACAGTTATTCTAATTTAGCTCTTGCAGAAGAGGGTGGAAAAATCAATGTTTTCTAAATGGAAAAGAACAAAATCAGTGGGGAAAGGAATTAATTTTTCAAGCTTTTAAGTTGGTATTCTGAAGAACTGAGAGGAAAGGATGCAATTAAAAATGGGGAAGTGTTCTTACATCTCACACATCTTAAAACAAAATAAATTAAAACCTGGGGGGGGGGGCATGAGAGAGGGGGCGGGCTGGGCAGGAAGGTTTTTCCAGTAAAGTAACAACTCCACTTCCTTAGAGACCAAACTACCCAGCGCCGCAGTTGAATGGTTGTCTATTCTGCTGAGCAAACCAGCTCTTTAGGATGACTGATGTCAGTTCTTAACCCAGTGACTAGTGTTATAAATAATTCCATCAGAAAGAACACTTCTATGGCAACTAGACATGGTTCTTCCTCTTTTGTGCAAATATATGCAACAGTTTTTACTTACAAAATCCAAAAAATAACACTTACACAGCACTTTCTATGTTCAAAACAATGCAGACACATTAACACAATTGTGTATACAGTCTACATTATAAAAACAATATAAAACAGAGGAATTCATGTTCAGTCCCCAGAAGTGTTTCAGTCTCCCTTTACTTACCTCCCATAATTTTAGACTGGCAGTTGATAAATTCTGGCTTCTTGTCTGTAAGGTAGCGCTGACAAGTGTGATGAAGAATCTGAAAGAATGTGGATTTTTCGGAAGCCGTGCTTGCTACCCATTGGTCAAAAGCATTTTCAAATAGTAAATCAAATTCTGGAGAATCCTAGAGGAAAAACAACATTTGAATCACTGGTACTATATTTTAAAACTGATTTGAAAATTACATGTAGCAATGGACATTTTTAATAAAGCAATTTAAAATAAATTATTTTAAATGACAGACATTCACTTTTACAGCTAGTCTGAAATTCTTTTTTCCTGAAGAAATCTTTGATGAAAATGAAAAAAAAAATGTTTCTTAATGGAAATTTCTAGGAGTATTTTCAAGTTTTCAATAAAAACTCAAAACTGAAAGATTTCAGCCAAAAATGAGAGTTGTAGTGCCTTATGGGGGTATAGTGTACTCGTGTGCCCTTTCTCCTCTATAAGTGGAGCAATGCAACACAGATTCCTGTTTTTGGAAGGGGGAGCTGTGCAACATGGATTCTCTGGTTGTGATGCATTATGGGAAATTACTCCAAATGGGCATTCCAGGCCATTGAGGAGAATGGGGACATAAGAATAAACTACAAGTCATAGTTTGGGTAGGTTGTAATGTTTCCTAAGAGGCTGCAGGGCTAATAGTCTGGATTCAACTTGGGCAGCAGGCAGGCAGTTAAAAAAATACAGCCAATTCAATCAGGGTGGATGTAGTCCACTCCCAATAATGGATGAGGAGGTGTCAATTCCAGGAGAGGAAAAGCTGCTTCTGTAATGAGCCAGCCACTCCCAGTCCCTATTCAAGCCCAGATTAATGGTGTTAAATTTGCAAATGAATTTTAGTTCTGCTGTTTCTCTTTTAAGTCTGTTTCTGAAGTTTTTTTGTTCAATGATAGTGACTTTTAAATCTGTAATAGAATGACCAGGGAGATTGAAGTGTTCACTTACTGGATTATGTGTGTTACCATTCCTGATGTCCGATTTGTGTCCATTTATTCTTTTACATAGGGACTGTCCAGTTTGGCCAATGTACATGGCAGAGGGGCATTGCTTGCTGGCACATGATGGCATATATAACATTCGTAGACGTGCAGGTAAATGAGCCCTTGATGGTGTGGCTGATGTGGTTGGGTCCTCTGATGGTGTCGCTATAGAGTAGATATGGGGACAGAGTAGTCAACGAGGTTTGCTACAGGGATTGGTTCCTGGGTTGGTGTTTCTGTGGTGTGGTGTGTAGTTGCTGGTGAGTATTTGCTTCAGGTTGGGGGGGTTGTCTGTAAGCAAGGACTGGCCTGCCTTCCAAGGTCTGTGACAGTGAAGGATCATTTTCTAGGATAGGTTGTAGGTCGGGGCTAATGCGCTGGAGAGGTTTTAGCTGGGGGCTGTATGTGATGGCCAGTGGTGTTCTGTTATTGTCCTTGTTGGGCCTGTCCTGTAGTAGGTGATTTCTGGGTACCCGTCTTGCTCTGTCAATCTGTTTCCTCACTTCCCCAGGTGCGTATTGTAGTTTTACGAATGCTTGATAAAGATCATGTAGGTGTTTGTCTCTGTCTGAGGGGTTGGAGCAAATCCAGTTGTATCTTAGGGCTTGGCTGTAGACAATGGATCGTGTGATGTGTCTTGGATGGAAGCTGGAGGCATGTAGCTATGTATAGCGGTCAGTAGGTTTCCGGTATAGGGTGGTGTTTATGTGAGGACAAAGTCACTGGCGACACCATCAGAGGACCCAACCACATCAGCCACACCATCAAGGGCTCATTCACCTGCACATCCACTAATGTTATATATGCCATCGTGTGCCAGCAGTGCCCCTCTGCCATGTACATTGGCCAAACTGGACAGTCCCTATGTAAAAGAATAAATGGACACAAATCGGACATCAGGAATGGTAACAGACATAAGCCAGTAAGTGAACACTTCAATCTCCCTGGTCATTCTATTACAGATTTAAAAGTCACTATCATTGAACAAAAAAACTTCAGAAACAGACTTAAAAGAGAAACAGCAGAACTAAAATTCATTTGCAAATTTAACACCATCTGTAACTTTCACTCTATGCATCCGAAGAAGTGAGGTTTTTACCCACGAAAGCTTATGCCCAAATAAATCTGTTAGTCTTTAAGGTGCCACCAGACTCCTTGTTGTTTTTGTAGATACAGACTAACACGGCTACCCCCTGATACTAGACTCTGATCATGTGGTTTGCTTCCTTCACCTGGCAATCTAGGACAATCCATCCATATCAATGACATGATATGATATATGCACTGATGTACAGCAATGAGCCACAACAGGACATGCATTAGTAGGCCATTGGAACAGGCTTCAGATATGTTTAGCCTTTTGCCTACAAAGCGCTCCAGTAATTTACTAATGCACGCCCTGGCACGTCTTACTATTAGAGTATGTCTGATTGAAAATTAAATAGAGAAGTTTATTGCACTGTATTCTTCCACTAAGAAAAATAGTTCCTGGTAGACGGAAAAGAGAAAATGGTATTGTATTTTCCATTCTAGTCAGAATATATTTAACAGCAAGGTTCCGAGTGGTTTCCAAACTGCTGCTGACAGGACAGCTTAGCACTTTTGGGCAGGGGTGGTCTGTTTCAAACTGACTTTTCCCTCTCCTTCCCCCTTATTGTCTCTCCATACATCACCCCTACAATGACACAGGAGCCTCCTTTATCTTTTCCCCCTCCACACAATTAGAATAGGTGTATGGATTTTTTTTTAAATTTCATTTTTCAGTAATGAGGTCTCAGATGTGCACTGAGAGGAGTTGGTACACTAGTACATCATCATTAAAAAAGATATGACCAATCAGAATGTGACTTTAGACAATCTAGGATCTCAGCCATACTCAATAAGCATGTTTCATTGTATAATGTATTTGTGTACTTTATACTACATAATGTTTATGACCACAAGATGTGATTTAAATCTCCAACTCCTAAGGCTGCACACATTAATTTCTAGCTGGTGCTTAAAAAGGTTTTATCTTTAACTAGCTTGTACTTTGCAAATCTGTTTGGTGCACTTAACACAGATATATGTTAGAAATTCTGAAAGAAGAAAAACCCAGATAATGACGATATAGCTCATTGTTGCAACCACTGTTATATATTTGCAGCAAATCTTGTACAAAGGTTGTCAAGTGAGGTGTCTATGAAAAGGCTATGATTTGCTGGTTATGATTATGCTATATGTATGCATGCATCATTTTTGTATTTGAAGTATTGGCCCTATAGTAGGAATTAAAATGTTTGCTCCTGAGGTAACTCCCACAAGGTAATGCCCAGCACATCTTGGAGGGACTATTCAAATTGAGTGGCCCATCGAAAGAACGTTTAACCGCAATGGACCATGGGAGAAGCCTATCTACACTTAATGGAATTTCCTGCTGTGACTAGGTGAAATGCATGGATATGTGACTTGCCCATGTGACTCCAACTCCGTCTTATTGCTGTAATTTTCCATAGTAAGAACAATGGGATGCCCTCCACATGGCAAAAGCTATAAAAGGCCCTGAAAACACCTCAATTTTGTCTTCAATCTTGCTTCTTAGTCTGGAGGAACTGTGCTACAAACTGAAGCTCTGAACAAAGGACTGAATGACCCATCCAGGCTGTGTATGTATTCCAGAGACTTGACTTAAGCCAGCTCTTTATTCCATCACTGCTACAAGCATGAACCAAGAACTTTGCCATTACTGTATGTAATAGATTCCTTTAACCAATTTTAACTCTCACCCTTCTTTCTTTTTTCTTATAGATAAACCTTTAGATTTTTGATACTAAAGGATTGGCATCAGCATAATTTTTGGGTAAGATCTAAGATATATATTAACCTGAGTGTGTGACTGGTCCTTTGGGATCAGAAGAACCTATTATTTGATGAGATTGTAAAGAACCACTCATCTCTGAATCAAGTGTTTTTGGTGGTGATATAAGAACTGGAATGCCTGAGGAAACTGCCTTTATGTTTTCTTGTTAGCCAGTGTGGTGAAACAGAAGTTTACTTTTGTGGCTGGTTTGGTATATGTTATAAAATCACCACCACCAGTTTTGGGTTGTGTTTGCCCTATTTTTCAGCAGTTCATCCTGAATTTGGTATCCTCAGTTGTGACCCACTAAGGCACTGCTACAGGGGCAATGGACAGTCTACAGAGATTGCCAGTTTGTTGGATTAAGGGGGAACCTGTAGGGAAGCATTGCACCAGGAAAGAGAGTAAGGTTTGTGACCTCTGCAAGGAACAGATGCGTTTGTAGGCAGAGCCAGTTCCAGGAACCCTCCTTCCATGCTCTCTCCCATCTTTGCCTGTCCACAGGTATTGATCCATCTTATTCGAGAAAGCATCTAGGGATAGATTTCCAAGTTTTATATTGGATGCAGCTCCATGATGAACTGAAGGCCAACAAGGGTAGGCTTAGAAACTTATTCTTCATGGCGGTAAGAGAACAAAGGGGCTCTTCTTCCCTTTCAAAAGAGGGGAAGGAGACAGAAGCAGAAGAGAGAAGAGGAGAAAGGCAGGACCAGAAGTGTAGGAGTGAAGGAACATAACAGGAGTGAGCTTATTCTGCTCAATCTTCATCTTAAAATTGGGAGAAAACATGTACTGCTCCACAGGATAGTCAAGAGTTAGCACTTAAACCTGGGCACTTGAGAATACTTCCTTATACATCAGCATGCAAAGTTGGAAACTGTCCAAGATTTTTTATGAGGAAGACCCCAGGAAGAAGGGGTAACGGTCATGATAGGGCCCCTTCCACCTGCAATTCGGATAGCAGTAGAATGGCCTTGATCCTCAACAATAAAAGCAAAAATCCTAACAAAGTTACTTTCTCTAGACGTGTACAATGAACTCACCCGATTAGAGTCTATACCATTAACCTGGCGAAGCTGCTCAAGCATCCACTGTGATCTCCTGACAAATGACGTGGAACCTTCAAACTGTTTGACTTTGGTAATAGATGCCTGGGAGGGTTTCTTGTTCGTCACTGAACACATAAAAGAAAGCAAAAAAGTATAAATACAGACACACATACAAACACATTTATGTATGAATAGTATTAGTAAAGAAGTGTTATTTACAGAACTTATGATAAAACAACTCAACACTACCTGTCAGGAAGACACTACTTTCCACAGCCTCAAGTATAAGAGAGGAAAAGGATAACCCCAACCTTTGATGAAAAGTACTATATATCAAAATATCAATCAGAAATTATCATTTTTGGGCAAGCACACAAAATAACAGTGACCTAGCACATTAATAACAAAGCAATGGATGCCTTACAAATAAAACAAGAAATGAAAAATAAATTTTGAGAAAAAAGAAAGGGAGTGTGCAGAATGCCAGGAAACACAGAGACAACCTAGAAAAGCACACAGCAGAATGACATGGAAAACTTGGATCACCATGTCTGTGCCAAGACCAGGAGAAAATGTAAGTGAGTTGTTCTGAGTGAATGTGCTTCACCTGTGGCATAGAAATTGCAGAGGATGGAGAATGTAAGTTTTCTTCTTTTAAAAAAATAAAGATGACTTGTATATTTGATTAAAAAACTATTCCCTTTGTTGTAAGTAACCTTTAATGTACATTCATTTACAATTATTTACTACAATTACAACATTTTAAAGTTATTAATTAATTACTGCCTCACAGTCTTCCTATACATTAGCTAATCTACTGTTAAGATATACTAATGATCTACCATTAGTAAACTAAAAGATGGAGCTTAAACACTACCTGCCTTATTCACTGATGGATTTTGCACATTAGTAAAGCCAGCAGGATTTGGCCCTCTGTACTGAACTTTGAATATGTTAAATGATAAAAAACTCCTTTTGCAATTCAAGATGATAAAATTTGCATTCATATTACAACAATACAAGCTTTAGATTATACGTTGGTCCTTTGGAGCATACATCCCAGGCATTCAAAAATCACCAAGTCAGGCCTTGAAAAATTATGAGATAGACTTAAAAACCATCAGATTAGAAAGACAGACAGACAGAAAGAAATGTTAGGTTCCTTGTACTGTATTTGCCTTCTGGTTTTGAAGACTTTAAGGCACATTTGCTTCATATTTGCATGCTTTTCTACAGAACCATAAGAGCTAGAAACAGACTTTTAAAAAAGTGAAAGCTGAGCTTCTCATGAAATAACATGATTCCTAGAGCTGGCACTTAAAGACAGACACCAAATATTGTGAAAATGGGAACGCTGCACAGCACCAGGAGTCTGTTAAAGCAGTATCTTAACACAAGTGATGAGTCCGAACACACAAGTACTTTCAAAGCCTTAAACATGCTTTTTAAAAATACGTTACAGGATAACAGTCATAGTTTTGTATTAAAAATATCATATGCTATAGTTTCATGTACGCAAGTTTTTTATTTTCTGGTTCCCTATAGTAGTTAAGGGATGCTGGGCATCGAAGTCCAGATGCCCTTGGTACCTGCCAATCAGTGTCAGCTTTCCCTGGTTAGGGGGCTTCAACTGGTGAATCTCAGCACTTCTAATAAGCACTGGGATAGGAAAGTGGGCAACGGGGAGGCATTCATGGAAGGCAGAGATGGGAAGAAGCAGAAATCTTTCTTTTCCACCCACCAAGAGTCCAAAACATAAAAAGATTGTTCCAAACAAAAATGGCCTAAACCTTAATAACAGATATGAAATTGCATTGTTCAACACCACATACTCTTGTAAGCGCCTCTCTCGCTCTAGCATATCATTAGTTACTGTAATGGAAATATTCAAAATCTCCAAAGGGATGGGGACAAAGTTGCTTTTTTCTGGAATAAAAGTAACAAAGAGTCCTGTGGCACCTTAAAGACTAACACGCATTGGAGATAAGCTTTCGTGGGTGAATGCCCACTTCATCAGACTCATGCGTCTGACGAAGTGGGCATTCACCCATGAAAGCTTATGTTCCAATACATCTGTTAGTCTTTAAGGTGCCACAGGACTCTTTGTTGCTTTTTACAGATCCAGACTAACACGGCTACTCCTCTGATACCTTCTATTCCAGAGTATCCTTGTTACAGCGTTCTGTGACACCACAGTGATAAATTTACTTCCTTGAGTCTCTAAGCGTAAATATCAAACAGGAGATGGACAGCAAGCCAAAATCTTGCCATATACTTAACCTATTTCCAGTCTTCAATTTTAACCACTAAATTGGACAAAATTTAGCACTCTAGAAAGGGAAATATGAGTATTTGATTAGCATTATTTTTATTAATTGTGTTCACAACATTTACACATTGTTCTTTAGTTTTTAATCCTGTGCCATGGGCTATATTTCAATCCAGGATCTTCACCTGCTTTAGGCTCTGGCTTTCATACTGATACACAGAATATGCCAGTGAACGTCTGTAAAATTGTCTCTAATTCATTGCATTACTGGCTGGTCTTCTGGTGACTTTTCCTGAGTGAACTCCTAGTGGAAATTACAGCGAGCCTCTTTTGATATATATACAATGTGACAAAAATCATTGTTTCCTCTCTGATGCCATGTCAGGATACATATTCCTTATTGATAAAACAAGCACTATACTTCTCAGGTCCGGAGGCATTACGAAGTTCCTTATAAGCCTCTACGCTGCTAAATGCTTCTGAAAACAGAACCAAAAGTTATGTCTGTGTCCTTGTTACCAGTTAAATATTCTTATTCCTGCACCCTTTCGCTGGCTTGTTTCCCATGCCTTGGCCTATCCACTCATTCATTTCTTCCTCCTCTTGTATTTTTGTAACAGTGAAGCAGCTAGATTGTAAATTCTTCCAATAGCCATATGCTGTTTGCCCACCTTCACTTGTCCTTTAACGTTACTTTGGACTTTCATATCAGTGATTGATTCACAGCACCACAAAGTCTGCCACTAGTCCCTAACATAACAGCCTACACTTATTTAATATCCTCAACATTTAAAAAGTTTAGTTACTTATTTGCAGTATATAGTCAATACACATAGTAAACTATACATAATAATGACAGTACTGTCAATGTTATTTCACTGGATATTTCATAAACTTAATTGAATTTTGCACTAAAAAAAAGGAAGTAATTGAACCACAGACAAAATACAGTTTGATAAAAGTATATTGATTCTAGCACAGAACTCCTTAAATTCTCTCACTTGTTCAAATAAATAGGTTCCATGTACTTCAGAATAAAACAGAGATCATGTAAATAAAAAGCAATCTCAATTATATCAAACAATTTAATGTTTTTGGAATATAGTTAGTATAGAGTGTTGGGAACACGCCATTACACTTTAAAAATATAGAAAACCATACAACTTAAATAAACACACTATCCCCAGTGTTTTGAAATGTGCTTAAAAGATTAAAGCTAACTTCCAACAACAGGAAAAAAGGCTTCCTGTATTAGACTCACTCCCTAAACACAGAAAGGAGATGCCTTTTTTGTTGATGTAAATCATATATATTTTTGACCTCTCAATAAGTAGTTTAGGAACCATCTTACAGTTTTTAAATAACTATATGAATATTTTTTTATATCTTATTCCAGTCTCCTACTTCAGTTTTCTGTTGCCTTATGTTCTCTCCATGCACTTGAAAGTACATTATTATATCCCTGCATTTCTGACAATGCTATGTTGTAATTCACTGTGCTGGACAATCTGGTTATTTAATAACACTGTGTTATTACTGTTTTCCCCTTGTCCTCTGGATTAACTATATTTCTAAAATCCTTTTACCCCCAAGGGTGCCTGAAATGGAGACTGTAAAGTTTAGGGAGACTTGCTGTGTTTTTTGCTTTGAGGTGTTGACATTTAAATCTCTCCCTTTTTGGAACAGTACACAAAGCAACATGTGAAATTGCAGACGTATACATTTTAAATCAGATCTTCTATAAACATAGAGAATTTTTTCACTTCAAGGTCCCAGAAGCAAAGACAAGGTTTTCATCTCGAGACCAAAAACATCAAGACACTTGATCATGGCCTTGGATGGACCAAGAGACTACCTACACTTGACCAGAGCTCGGAGAGCCGAGAAGTGAATAACCGAACAATACCAAAAAGTTTTTTAAAGAACCAAAGCTTTGGTCAGGCAGTTTCTACGAATACATAATACTTAAAACAAAAAACAAAAGATAACAAACCCTGTCTTCCACTGCCTCAACACCCATCAGATAAAGGGATTGCATCTACATTCATTAGTTGTTAGGGGGAAAAAATAAAGTCATTTACCTTTACTTAACATTGTCACAAATCAATGTATCTGGTTATAAAAAGACATGGTTTTGCTGATCTTCATTTGTTATTCAAATGCACCATTACCATATGAAAAGTTCTATTCTTTTGACATTATCTCAGATTTACAGACACACACACACACACACACACACACTCTCTCTCACTCCCTAGTGTTTCCCAGTTACAGGAGAGATTCAATACAGTAACAGAAAATCCATTTCTGGGAGAATAAGGACAGGCCAAAACCCCACCACCTACATGCTTCCCAAGGCCTACAGACAAGGGAACACAGGCAGACACATCATATCTAGCCACAGTACTCTTACTGAAGTAATATCAGGACCCACAGAAACCATTCTCAAACCGCTCACCACACAAAGGGCCAACTTCTTCTAAGACAAAACTGGTTTCCTCCACAAACTCTGCAACATGAACAATCTACCGCTGAACACCATTCTTCTCACCGCGAATGTCACTACCTAATACACCAACATCCCTCACAATGACAACATAGCCACCTGCTTCAAATATTTACAAGACAATGGACAACCCTCAGATATCCACCCAAAACACGTCACCAAACTCATCCATCCATTTCATTCTCACCGATAAGAATTTTACATTCAACAACAATCACTTTGTCCACACCCTGGGAACAGCCAGGGATATTAGCATAGCTCCCCAATATTTCAACTTCTTCCTGGGACAGTTTGAGGAAGGATTTCTGGACAAATGCACCATCAATGGCTATTAGACAAGGTGGTCAGGGGTGCAACTGCATGCTCTGAGTGTTGCTAGTCTCTGTTTGCCAGAAGCTGGGAGCGGATGACAGGAGATGGATCACTGGATGATTGCTTATTCTGTTCATTTCCTCTGAAGCATCTAGCATTGGCCAGTGTCGGAAGATAGAATACTGGGCTAGATGGACTTTTGGTCTGATCCAATATGGCTATTCTTATGTTCTTACAAAACCAATGTTATACCTGAGATACACTGATGATATTTTCATCCTCTGGATAGGCAACTTAAACTCTCTCATAGACTTCCACGACAGCAACAACCACCACCCATCCATTAAATTCCCTCTGGAACACTTCCACACTAGCATCAACTTCCTGAACACCATGATCAGCTTCAGCAATGGCACCTTACAGACAACTACATACAAGAAACCTATGGATCATCACACATATCTTCATAGATCCAGTAACCACCCCAAACACACCAAGAAATCTGTTATCTACAGCCAAGCACTCAGATACCACAGGATATGCTCCGAGGAGAACATACAGGATACACACGTTAACACTACTCAAAACCACCTTCCCCAAACAAGGATGCTCCACCAAAGAAGTAGATGGCATCATGGAATGGGCCACCCAAATACCCCGAGAAAACCTGCTTCAGTACAGAAATAAACCCCCCTCTGATCACACACCTCTAGTTGCTACCTACCACACTACACTGGAATCCATAAGGGCTATCATCAAACAACTACAACCCATATTCATCCTGAAAGAAATCTTTCCTGAACCCCCTCTTCTGGCCTTCAAACAAGCCCCCAACGTCACTAAGCTCATTATCAGAAGCAAACTCCCCTGGACTAGGGCACACCAACTCAAAAGTGGCACCCTGCCAGAACAAAAGATGCAAAACCTGCAGACACCTTTACACTGCTAACACACTTTTCAAGATCTATGGGTCCTACCTACACTTGCCTAACACAACATATGGTGTACCTCATCCAGTGCACTAAATGCCCCAATAACAATGAGGTGGGGGGAAGCCAGACAATCACTACAACAATTTGGAATGAACTCTCACAGGACAATGATAAGAGACAAAAACACCATGTCACCTATGGGTGTACACTTTTCACAAAGTGATCACTCTCTATCTGACCTATCCTTATCCTTAAGGGAAACCAGTCCTCATCCTTAAAGGAAACCTGCACAACACGTTCATGAGCCAGAGAGCTTAACATTCATTGCTAGACACTAAAAATCATGGTCTTAACAAATAGACAGGATTTGTGTCTTATTATAACAATCTGTAACCTATTAACTTACCTTTTTTTATTATGACAACAGGGGTGTTAACGGACCACTTCACCTTGAATGGTCCCTTATAAGTAATTAGTGCATATTCTATTAAACTTATCTGTCCAATCTTGTATTTAGCTGTGACAATGAGTAAGTTTCCCAGACCTGAAGAACTCTGTGTAGCTGGAAACCTAGTCTCTCTCACCAATAGAAGTTGGTCCAATAAAAAGATATTACCTCACCTACCTTATCTCTAAAATACACACACACACAGACATCACTTTTCCTTAAGGTACAGTAAGGCCCAGATTCAGCATTATATTTAAGCCCTATGGTCCACTTTTGAAGAGCAGCACTTCTACTTTCATAGCTCAGAGCCTTAGTACATGAACACTAATATTCTAAATCCTCATTCGCAATATGAGCCAAAAGCCGTCATAGTATATCAACTGTAAAACAATGTTCCCTAAAAAACATTAGATTGTTTTAGAATCTGATGACAGACTACTTTGATTTATATTCATTTAAAAAAAACAACAAAACGTATTGCCTGAATCAACAAAAAAGATAGCTGGCATAATACTGGAATCTTGTTGATGCTGTTCATTCAGCTCCAATACTGAATAATATTAGAAAAAATGAAATCCTTGGAGAGGATTAGTTCAGGACAGAAGTAGTGATACTAAACATCCATTATGAAGTGCTGATGTTGCAGGTGATACGCTACTGTATTGAAAAGGGAGATTATTTGATGTGTTTCCTTAATATTCTTTCAAGACTATCTACTACTACCCTAAATGGGGTTTCCAGCTCTGATGAGAAACAAGTGTGTTCCTAGGTCAGTAACACATGCTATTGACAAACAAGAGTCATTTGAAGTTCATCAATATGAAACAACTTCCGCAAACTGAGCCTCTGCAGAAGAAAGGGGACAAGGCAAACCTCCATAGGATACTTACAAGTCTCAGACTTCGGACAGTCCTAGAGTCAGGGGAACGTTTCTATAGGAATTTAGCATAGCATTCAGATCATTCCATTCATAAGGTTGTGGATTGATGGATTCATGCTGTCACACCCCCGCGGCCCCCTCCCTCAGGGGGTCCCCTGGGAAAGCAGATTAGCACTGCATTTGCTAACGCGGTCGTAAGCATCGCAAAGCATTTGGGGAGGGTCAAAGGTGTGAGTGAGGAGTGAAAGCTTTCTTTGCAGGCTGCGAGAGGCCAAAGGAGGAGGAAGGAAGAAAGCAGAGAACAGGTTAACTCAATGCCTCAGCTCAGCCCGAAGATACGACGTGGACTCCAATCCAAGGTCATGGGCTCGAGAAAAAGTCTGCAGCTGCCCAGCTGTGAGAAGAGGAGAACTAAGTGGAGCAGGGCTGCAGAGATTGCAGTGAGAACAGTGACAGTGAATGAGACGGCGAAGACCAACGGGGGGAAAACAAAGTCTCTGGAGCTGGTGTGTTTTGGGAACGCCGTGGAGGCCACAGTGAGCCAGTTTGGACTAGTACAAAGAGCACCAGGAACGGAGGGCCCTAAAACGAAAACACCCCCAAAAGAACCCAGGACTTAAACCCCCCCATCCCCCCGAGAGCCAAAGCAAGTCAGAGATCACAGCGAACCCTGCAAGACCTGTGAATGGGACAAGAACTCCCGTCCACCCTTCCCCCACTCTTCTTCTTACGTTACACCCCAGGCTTGGTCAGCTGTGGGTAGTGCGGGTGTGAGTATGAAAGTGGGTTAGGGCTTGGGGCACTAAGGCTTTTTTCCTTCCTCTGAGTGATGTGGGGAAGCCCCCCCCCCAAGCACTCTCCGCTGTTATTTTATTATTTTATTAATAAAGCTTTACAATTTAGATACTTAGTGTGCTCTTCATCTCCTCCCCTAAAGATTCTGCGGCCTCACCCTGATCACCTGACGCCACAGGCAGATTGGTAACATACATCTGCCACAATGCTCATTAAATGTGGGGTAATCAAAAAGACAGGTTCCAAAAATTGATATTTGGGCAGGTCTTGCTAGTAGGAAACAAGATATATAAGTGGTGGTGAAAGAAAAAAACATCAAAAATCCCCTCTCCCACCCACCCCCCATCTCATGTTGGTTGGTCTCTTTAATCGACCTCATTACACCACTTTTTGTAGTAGGCTATGTTGTGGAGACATGAGTGTTCGAAGATACAGCTCGTTAATGTTAGTTACTCTTTGTTTAAAAATCCTTTACTTCCTAGGAATTCAATTTTATCTTATTTGGCATGATACTCTTGAAATACTAGCTGTTCTCTCTTTGGGTCCTATTAACCTTGAAGAGTCACATGTGGTTGAACAGATCTAGTTATTATTTCTCCTTGCATGTGTTATTAGTTAAGACAAACACTAAGCTAGAACTTCCAAATGGCCAAAACCAATCTTCCCGTCCCTCACCAAACATATTTAAAAACAACTTGAAAACTTCCTTTAGTCCACGACGGCTTGACAGTGGCATGACAGACATTACACAAATGTATTGGCAGATTGGAGTAACATGCTGATTACCTACTCATTACATTGCTTTTCAAATTAGAGCACAAGAACATAAGAATGGCCGTACTTGGTCAGACCAAAGGGCCATCTAGCCCAGTATCCTGTCTTCCAACAGTGGCCAATGCCAGGTGCCCCAGAGGGAATGAACAAGTGATCATCCCCTGTTGCCCATTCCCAGCTTCTGGCAAACCGAGGCTAAGAACACCATACAGAGACTAGGGACACTAGTAGCACTTTCACACAAGCTACACAGTGGGTATGAACTTTGCCAGCATCGTATAAGTCTCTTTTTTTTTTTTTTCATTGGATTGCAGGGACAGTTACACCTTCCAAGCTAAATCTTGACTAACAAATTATCCATCCACTTCAGCTAGGGCCTTCCATGATAGTTTAATTTAATAATCTATAGGAAATTTGATAAATTATACAAATTTAATAATCTATAGGAAAACAGGATTAACTGTGTGTCAATTTCAGTTTCTGTATGGTAACATAACTTTGCACCTTGAATTAAACCTATAAAGACAAACTGACTGAAGTAAGTATTAATCTTCTGGACAATGTTTTATTAATTTAGAATCCATAAATACATTGCAGACCCATTCAGTACACAATATTGTTTTGTTTCTGTTCCTTGCTCAGACAGATACAAAGAAATATATTAACTCATTTTGTCTTTATTTTTTTAAACGTGTCCAATGCCTTCTGGTACAATCAGAATGAAATGGAGATTTGAATAGTTTAAACATCAGCATTCTATGTTATGGCATGAAAAGTTTGGGCTGAGGGTAACCTCAAGGCATGGTGGCATGCTCTGGAACTCTGAACTAGGTTAATATACATCAGAAAATAGCAGAAATGTATTATGGAAAGATGACAGTCATTCCATAGTTAAGGTTTGTGCTAGCTTCTTGGCATTAGTCTAAATTTCTGCATCAGTCACATGATGAAAAATACGCCATGGTATCAAATGTAAGAAGGTTGCATAGGTTTAAGAGACATGCATCCAAGAAAAATATTGTTTCAAAATCAGATCAGAGACAGAGGTAGAAATATACAGATCAGATCTAGCTTCTTCATATTGTGCCAAAGTCTTGTAAATTGTTATGATCATTTGGCACAAACTGAAACAGAAACCTCTTCTAATTCTGGATCTGAAGCAGCAAATGCAAACCTCGCCACACAAAAAATTAAAGTGGTGCAGATATGAGGCTCCAGTTTTGACCCATGTGTCATTTAGATCAATCAATTTTATTTCTTTCTTCTGTTTTCTAAACTGTAACTGCCTGATTTGAAGCTATTTGTAATAATTTATGAATAATACAGCCTGCTTGAGGTATTGTGTTGTTTACTGTATGCACAAATTGAGTTAATTCACTAACAGGTTTGTCAGGAGATGCACCCAGAAATCTGGGGTTGGGGATGGAGGTCAGGAGGGGGGCGGGGGGAAGAGAACACGACTACGATCCTGGTATTCACTTCTTTATAATCACTTCAGGGACAATACAGTGCTATCACTTTTAAAGTCCACCTCTGACACCCTGCTGAGCCACCCAAACCAGTATAACAAGACTCCGGAGACACAGGGGATGACAAAGGACTTTGATTGGATAAAAAGGCAAGCCCTCAAAGACAGGAGCAGAGACACTACTGGGGAACAGACTGACACCCAGACCCCAGATGTCAGGGTAAAATATATCTGCCTACGTCTCTAGGTAAGATAGACACACATATAGACTGTTTAGTGTTTTATAAACCTCTTATGCCTTGTCTTGTTCCAACTGTTAAGATTAAATGATACTTTGTTTTAAGGAAGACTCTATTCACAAGCTCCTGAAGGGAAGAACGCAATGGAATCTGCTGGGTAAGCATGGCTGGCACACATTGTAACGTTGCACCCCGTCTAGGGAGAATAGCAGGATTCCACCCCATGGAGATAAAGGCAAAAGGCCTCATACCTGAAGGGGTGTACTAAGATCTGAGGTGAGTGATCAATAGTGCAACTAGCCCTGTAACTGTGGCAGTAAATATAAGCACCTATTTCCCAAATGGGAACTACAAAATAATGCAAAAGCACTACTCCATGAATATATCTATCTCAGATTACCCCCACCCCCACCCCCACCCCAGCAGCCTTAGAAAAGAGAGAAATGGGCTTCATTAAATCCTGGCTCTGGTGGACCAAACATTTTTTAACTGGACCAATTTTGAAATACAGGTTGCTGTGGTGGAGGTTTTTTTTTTAAATCTGCTTTTGAGATCTTGATTTAGGATTGATGCATTTAGCTCTGCAAGTCTTTACTTAGGAATAACATCTTCATTTAAAGATTCATTTTCTTTTTTGTTCAAAATACACTGTATGAAAAGTTCAAATGTACTGACTGCTGAAGATTAATAGCAGGCAGTGTGAAACTCTTAAATCCTCTAGCTAATCAGAAATTCTATGACAAATGGCTTGATTGCCTCATCGCAATACAACTGGAAATTCTATGTATTTATAAAGTGCTGAATGCATCAAATAACTACTGATTCAAGGAATTAGTGTATAAAGTCTTGGAGAAGTTATAAAGAAAGTGATTGCTACAATTGTTTATATTTTAACAAAAAAGAATTTTAGCTTTAACAGTGAATACAGGAAAAGTTGCCCACACTGCTTAGATTATTATTATTTTTTTAAATCTAGAAGATTTTTTGAAAATACCTAGACTGAAAACAGTGGGGGTAGAATAATGCCATTACAAGAAATAAAACAGACTTTATATTTGTTTTATAAAAATTATGTTAAAAGTGACTGAAGATGGGAAATTTGTCACTGTCCATGGAAATGTACTGCATGGGTGTTAAGAGTGTGGTTAAAAGAATACCCCTAACTTGGCATTTCTTTGCTTTTAAGGTTTTTAGTCGGGGTAGTGTCACGCCTAGCTAACCTTAATTCCTTGTAAAAGCTCATTTATGGAATGTTGTCTAGGGAAAGAAGAGACACAGGCAATGAGTGGTTAGTGTATGAGAGTTCATGTGAAAACTTAACAGCTCCTTCAAACCTTATCTACTGAAATCCACTGTGTAGATATATACAGTATTTAAAGTATGTTTAATAATTATGAAAATCAAAGTGTACTTTCTTAATGTGGATTTTTTTTTCAGTTGGACACCTTAATTTCCCCTCACAAAATGAAATTAATTAGGGTTCACTGTTCTTTGATTTATGAGTATACAAAGCATCAAAAGTGAACATTTAATACTGATATTTGAGGGAGTGAGAACATTTGTAAAATATACAAGTAAATTTCCTTTCATTTTAACAACAGGGGATTTTTATGGCTCAGTATAAAAAAAAAAAATCACACACTGGAAACAGATTGACAATAGTCAGGCTGATAACTTATTTCATATCACAGTATGCCTCTATAATTCTTTCTTAATTGTAAGAGTGCTGCTCCTTACAAATATAATTAAATAAACTATGAAGACAACACTCCTATAGGCTTTCAGGTTCCACCATGTATAGTATGACTTCCATTGTGTAGCCAGGGCCGACTCCAGGCACCAGCCGAGCAAGCTGGTGCTCGGGGCAGCAGCTTGTAGGAGGCCACTTTTTTTGCTTTGCCATTCTGGCTGCCCTGTTTTTTGTTTTCGCTTTGTTTTCGCTTGGGGCGGCCAAAAAGCCAGAGCCGGCCCTGTGTGTAGCACAAGTACATAATAAATTTTATTTATCCCTACTTTCCTCCTTCTCTTTCCCAACCCCTCAAAAAGAAAATAGATCATTTAAAGAGACGTGTGAATTTCTCTGTGTCCTAGAAGATGATGATCCAGGTTCTAGTGAAATCCGTAGTCCAAAAATGGTTAGCAGTATCCTGGATATATATGTATCTTCAGTTCATAGTCAGAATTAACACATCAGGCTTCATAACATTATGTTTAATACCTGATACAATCTGTATCTGGGAACTATATCTTGCAATGTTGGTAGCAGCAGGGGAGAAAAAATATTTTTCTAATAGGCTTTTTAAATCTGATTTGAAGACTTAAATTTAATCACTGATGTTATGCATGGGGGTGAGAGAGTTAAATTGCAGCGTTGTATCCTTAAATACAAGGGAACTCAGTACTCAAAATTTGCCTTTTCCACTCCCTCTCCCCAAACTTTTATATCAATGCAACCAGTTCCAATCCCTGAGGAATATATATTACAAACTTTCAAAGACAACATATCAATTGAAATTCTAACATTCAAGTTCTCAAAACTTATGTGATGAATTATATATACACAATATTACCATTTACTAAAGGGAGCTGTGGTTTCTGACCTTCAAGTACAGTATCTTTTTTGTTCATCTGTCCAATTTCCACTCAATTGCACACCACTTTCTGGGTCCACTTTTATATTCAGAAGGAGAAGGTGCGAAAAAAGTGACCATGCTGAAATGCTACAAAAGTTTCAGAGACCTTATGACAAATCCTTTCTTGTAAAGATTATAAAGAACACAGTCTGTAAGAAGAAAAGATGCCCCCGACAGGGATTTCACAAAGGTTTCAATTCTTATTTGAGATTTTTAAATCATTTCTAGTACGTGAACTATCAGAAAAGAGATGCACCTTTATTCCTCTAAAAGGGAGAAAGAACTTTTCTTTCTTCTCTCAGTTATACAGCTATCCTGGTGCAGTGTTTCCCAAACTTTCAAAAGCTGAATCACCCTAATTCAGGAAAATAAAACCTTCAAACTGCATAATACTAGCAAGGCAGCATGGGGGCAACTTGCACTATCACTGCCCAAAGGGGCCATGTACCATATTTTGGGAAGCGTATCTACAAGGGCAATTTTTGATATAGTTAATTTGTGTGTGTTGTGAAGTGTTGTTTGCAGTATGATTCTAGAAGTGGAAAGGCCTGGGCTCAGGAAGTTTCCCTAGTCACAAGCCCTCTGCTGAGGGCACAGTCTCCTAACCTCATAAGTTAGGAGCAGAAACTTGAACATGATCTGAAATTGATTTGGCAATGTAGAGTTCAGAGCACTGGAGTGAAAACAGCCCCTGAGTTCTATACAAAGAATAAACAGTTATCCTAAAGTGACTCTGCCCACTGCTGCAGATCCATTAGACATCTTAGCAGCAGGCACTGATTACTAGTGTCAAACTCAATAACAGATTGAGGAGAATGTGCAGTGATATTTGATTGGTCCCCACTGCTCATTGAAATGAATATAAGATCAAGAAAGATGTGAGATGGTCTGACAGTATCTTCTTCATTCTAACCCAAGGAAGAGAAATTAGGAGGCCAGATAATAGTTGGTTAGACCATCAATACTGAGCGATGTCTTCAAGAGCATGAGCTGGACAGTTGTGTGTTAAAGGGTTATTAAGAAGTTTCTGTCTCTTAGGAGGCACTGGTAATCTTTGTCATTGGTAGATCCAGTCCATTTTTCACCATATAAGAGGGTCTATTTCACCTCAGATGGCGAGGCCTTCCGCCAGATCCTTGATATAATCCATCTGTGGGAATGGGAAGGCAAGGGAAGCTCGCTAAGGGCAAGTGGGTCAATAGCCCTCTTTCAGTTAGATCCTGCTTCTAGGAGGAGTGAATCTTGAATGCAAACCACCTTTTTTCTGCAGAACAGAATGAGAAATTCTCACAGTGGGAGATATTAGACTCCTAGATGGGATGAAGCCAGGCCATTTTGACATTCAACTAGTTGAGTTTTCACAACTCCTGTGACAGAGAAGAACCTCTTAGGGTTTCTTAAAGCCATGCAAATGGCCACAAAAACCTCTTACACTGTAATTGGTTTTCTGACTCTTGCACTCTTACAGCTTACTTTTTTGTTGTTAAATATTTGTTTCAGATCATTCGTGAAACAGTGACCTGTGGGGCTGATGCAGGGGTGAGATAGTGCCTAGGGGCCAAACCTTCACTAGTTGTAGACAACAGATGGTGGGCATGTTCTACTAGTTCATCCATACCCTAATCCTGTAGTTGGACAACAGGCACCAAGAGAGAGAGCTACGGATCTATTAGATCCCAATGGCAGACTAATATAGTTGGTTCACCTCTTTGACAGGGGGTAAGAACCCTTGTGACGTTCCCCTCTGGTGTTGTCTGGACCGGTGATCAGCTAGGTCACCCCAATTCTTGACTCTGGGAGCTAGTCTTACCCTGCTCTGCTGTGAGAACCCCCTTCAGAGTCAGGTGAGCATTACCTCATCGCAGTTCCAAACTGACCAAAGGAAAGGGGGTGATTCTGTTGTTGCTGCCTAGGCCAGCGTCCTTTGTCCCATCCACGACCTGATGAGGTGTGAACTGCCCCTTTGCTTCTGGCTGCCTCTGCCTCCATAGCCCTTGTGTGTGCAGCCTCCTCTCTGGCTGCCTCTTTTTCTTCTCTCTTCCTTCTTTTAACTCTAGTTCTTTCCGTTGTAATAACCTCTGGTGCTCCCTCTCCTTTTCTGCAATCTGCAGCCTAAAAAGCTCCAACTTCGCAATCGCTTTACTGCTTTCACTCATTTTCCTGCTTTCTTGTTCTTACTTCCCTTTCCCAAAATAAGCAAACAGAAAATAACAAAACTGTGACCTCCTCCTGACTGGTATTAGCCACTGCACTTAAAATGACAAATATAAGTGCTTAAAATGTGAACTTCATTTGGAGTAACAAGCCGTACATACACCTTTGCTCGCTGTACCACTGTGACGTTCCCCTCTAGTGTTGTCTGGACCAATGATCTGCTAGGTCACCCCAATCACTCTGGGAGCCAGCCTTACCCTGCTCTGCTGTGAGAACCCCCACTCCTCACAGCTGGACCCTATAAGAAGGCTGCAGGGCAGAGAGGAGTGGAGTCTCTCCCTGGAGGGCAAAGGGAGAAGAACTGGCTCTTAGAGAGAGAAGCACCTAAGATAGAGTAGGGCTGGGCAGGGCCAGCAGGGGCTGGGAGAGCCCTAGGCTGATGACTGCCAGACTGGACCCTGACACAAAAGGGCAGAGAAGGTGCTGTGGCTATGGGGAAGTGGCCCAGGGAAGCAGGCAGTAGAGGAGAGTTGGAGGAGGGCAGTAAGTGGCTGCTGTTAAAGGGTCCCTGGGTCAGGGCCCAGAGTAGCGGGTGGGCCTGCTCCCCCTCTTCCCCCCCCCCACTTGCCAGTGACTTGCCTAAGCCAGACTGCAGTTTGCCCTTGGAGGAAGGGGCTAGACTGAGGACTAGTGAGCCACTGAGGCGAGTGGTAGAACCAGAAGCTGCTGGTCCCCTAGAGGGGGGAGGAGGAGCTAGCGGAGCAGGCACAGCTGGAGGGCAGTGTCCAGAAGCAGACGCCGTGGTCCAGGAATGACGTGGGTCCGACTGTGATGACAGTGGAGACGGAGAGAATAACAGTGGGTGAGACGCCACTAGCGAAGGTACATCGCTGAAAGAGCTAATTCCCAAGCCAACCAGCAGGAGGCACCACTGTGTTGAGTCTGTGCCTCATTACAATCCTATTTTCAGTTCTTCATAAAATTTTGTGAACAACAACGTGGGATGAAAGTAAAGAGAAATGGTTTCCAGACCCAAAATGTAATAATTAGCTTGATTGTTTACATATTAACATACTCTTTCTGCTAACTGTGCTACTGCTGCTGATGAATATCTCCTAAACACAGCTCATGATGGGAAATGTAAATAAATTGTGGCACAAGTTTAAATGTAAAAGAAACAGAATAAAAATTCCTGAACTCACTTGCAGACCTGATGCATGAAATTAAAGCATCCTGTATCTCCAGTGAAGACTCATGACTATGGTATGATCTTGAAGAGACACTTCAGCATTCAAAAAGCAGAATGAAAGACTTAGTATTTGGGTTCTAACCTTCTGGTAGTGGTGAAAAACAAAGAGCAATAAATTTACCAGAACAAGGCAATTTTGCAATCCATTGTTTTTTTCCTCTCTTTTTAATTCTCCTATTGCTATGAGAAGTACAAACCTTAAGTAACTGTTTACAGCTAGAACTCTCCATTTCAGCTTAAGAATAAATTAAGTTTGTTTAATTGTCAAACTTTCACTCTGCCAACAAAACTAAGCCACATTCTTAATTGAACTTGGCAGGTCATTTTGTGTTGCGTTTAAACAGAATAGCTGAGGTGATTAAAATCAGTTTTTATTAAACTACTTGTATTAATTTCTTTGAATGAATTGTTCGATTGCTAAAGAACATAAATATTAATGTTAGTTAATATTTGTGCTAATATTTTAATATTTTGTTGTAGTTTTGTATTTTAAAACACTGACTTTACAGCATCATGTATATATGTTTATATGTACTTAGAATGCCGCTCTACTATGCAGATTCTTAGTCATTTTGGGGATTATAGCTTCCTGTTCTCACAGAGCTATTAATGAGGTTAAAAAAAGTGAAATTGGTATTATATGCGTCAAAACAATTTTATTCCCTGTGTTCCATAGCTGAGCATTATAGGCCCCACCGTTCGTTTAGGAAATGCTCTTGTACGTGGTTATTTTTCTACTTTGCAAGATTTTTTTTCTTTTTATAGGAGTTTGTCAACATGACGACATCTACTCATTTTGTAAATAGTTCATAAGAAGATACTTGCAGTTCTACACTTACTTCTGAATCTCCATTACAATTTTGTTTTGTGGTAAAAGCAGTTTTTATGTTTAAAAGACCCACACAAACAAGAGAGGAATACTGTGAAACTGACTGGAGTATAAAGTGGCTTCCCCAGTCCAGAAAACAGATATCCACTGTGGAGATAAACTCCCTTCAGTGTGTTCATCCAGTCCAGCCAACGGGTACAACTGACATGAGGATCATCCGGTCATCCCCTGACATTGCTAGGAGGAAAGGTTGGATGATATGGGAGTGGAACTGAGCCCACAAGTCTCTGAATACGGCCAAAAGACCGAGCAGGGACATAAAGGACTGGACAGATATTCTGTGGCTGCCCTGATAGCAGGCTCTAGTTTTATGATCATTTTCTGGAATAGAAAGTCTCTTCTCTCTGGTATTGACATTTACCCCCAGGACAGTCAGTCTGTGAATATTATATCAGGAAGCTCTTTTCCCTAATCATGATCAGCCCCAAGGTTTGGATCAACTGCAAGTGACTGCTCTGGAAGTTTCCTGGAAGGTTTTTGTTCAGATGAGCCAGTTGGCCAGGTAGACCACATGAATTCCAAAGAGCTACGATCATGTACCAATATCCTCCTAGCATTTATATAGGACACTACTACAGTCTTGATTATCCTGAGTTTATCAGCTCGTAAAGCTGAATATTTACAGTAGTCTTCAATAAATAGCAGTAGATCAACTGTACATGCAGCTTAAAATAGAATCTTGCTAATAGCTTCACTTCTTGGTTTGCTGGGTTGGTTTTATTATTAACCTGCAAGATCTCATTGAATAGGTCTTAAAACACATTTATTTAGTAGAAAGGCTTGGATGGTTTACTACAAAGTACAGATTCCTTCCCCCGCACCACCCAACCCACCCCACCCCTGCCCAGCTTTCTCCTCATGCTTTTCAACTTGCTAGGTTCACTACTTCCTACTGGGTAAAATCCAGAGCCAGCTGTTTATGTAACAAAAGAATGTACATTAACCAAGCAGCTTATTTTCCCCACCCTAGATTCCTCTCCTTCCCCAAGGTGTTGTTTTTAAAAAAAATATGGGTTAGCTCAGGATATTTGAGCAAAGTAACAGAAAACACAACATAGTTTTTATCAATAGCTTTTCTATAATATTCTGGGGGCTCTGAAATTTTGGGAGTAATTGCAGAATGTACAATATGGTTTAATGTCACCAAAAACCTCCTTCCCCTTCTTCCATCCACAGTATATTTTGCAACTGATGGGGGAAAATTGTATAAAAGAATTGAGAGCACTTTCCAGATACAACAGACACAAGCTGCACCTGCCAAAATCTAAACATTCTCTCCACATCCCTTCCCAAGAGTTCAAATAATAAACATCCCACCACATTGGTTTCTGTCTGATTTGGCAGCAACTGTATCTGTACTGTTAAGCTAGGCATGTCAACCTTTCATTCACACTTCCATAACCCTTCCAGGTAAAGTATGAGATTAGAATAAATTTATATTCCCAAACTAAGATTTGCTTGGCTTTTCTTCCATCTACAGTGATTTTTAATTTTTTTTTTCTTTTTGGGCAAGAATTCTTCTCTTGTTTACTGTAACATTCCTCTTATGCCTTATATAATCAAAACCACTATGTTATAAATCAAATCTTGTTTCCTTTTTAGCTAGGCCTCAAAGTAAGAACTATGGTTAGTCATCAGATCAAAATCGCATGCTACTTTCCTGAAAGGAAAAGCTGAATAAAGCAGTTTTCACTGGCCTTCATAACAAAAGAGTTGGTTTTGCTCAGAATGCTATTAACAAATATCTATGTAAGAAAAATGTAAAAAAAAAAAAAAAAAAAACAGAGGTTACGGATTATGAAAATCAGCATGCGAAATGTCTCAAACTCTTAAAATATGCGTGCATCATACTGTTGGGCTTCTTTGAAAACTGCCACAAAGCAGGATGCAGAATGTGACCTATTTTTCTTGTGCAGATTTTCCTTCCCTTAATAATTGTTCTGAAAAGACACTTTTGAACCTAATCTCACAAGGACCTTAGAGCACCTTGCAGAATAAGGCAGTATGAACTCTCAAAGGTAGGCAACTAGTCCTTGTGGAGCTATTCGAATAAACTTATGACATCCTGTGTTCCATACATATTCTAGTCCTTCCAGATTATTGACAAATATGACTCATTTGTTATTATACTCATATTATTAATTTTCTAAAATGCTTGAAGGGGAAAATATATCAGATACAGTATTACAAACTCACAGATGGTGTAAATTATTTCACACATGTTAGATTGTTTTTATATATATTATACTAAGTGCACTGCAATTAAAAGATCATGGGGGGAAATCCAGACATTGCTAATTCTCTTCGTTTACCATTTTTCAGCATAGTCACATAACTGACACAGATAAACAGATATTGAAATGGAAGACTTGAAGCAGTCTGATAAAACTAGCTTTGTCATTAACCTTTAATAGATTAGTGTGGCCTTTCCAAAATAACTCATTTCTTAGCCACCTCCTTCTTGTATGCAGACATCCGAGCTCAATGTCCTGGTTCCGTAACCAGAGGATGGCCTCTGTTTCAAGGAAAGCTAGGCATTGTAAACTGCCCTCCAGATGTTGAGGGCACTCTTCTACCACATGAGTTATTATCTGTAATGCTGCCCCACAGTCACAGCATGCACAGGAAACTATGTCAATCTGGTGCATAGTTGTGGCAACTCTAGACAAGCCAAAGCGTGGCTTGTTGACCCTGGTCTAGGATCTATGATCAAGTGGACAAGGAGGCAGGTGCAGTGATGGACTCCTGAATTTACTTAGTGTGTTAGACTCTCTTTCCAACCAATGCTTCCATTGTATAAGAACGTTGTTTTAAACTCTCTGGAAGCGCTGACCATCTATGCATAGTAAAAGGTCAGTAGCACTCTTGTCCAGGATTGCATGAGCTGCCATACCAAAGGAGTGTCAAGAGATCAGCCTGGGAATGGGCAACAGGGGATGGATCACTTGATGATTACCTGTTCTGTTCATCCCCTCTGGGGCACCTGGCATTGGCCATTGTCAGAAAACAGGATACTGCGCTAGATAGACCTTTGGTCTGACCCAGTATGGCTGTTCTTATGTTCTCCCCAACTTGCAGGATGAAGTTTCAGTTACTAATAATTTCTTGGATGAACCAAACCGCACCATCGGCCTACAAGGAATAACTTGCAGGAGCTTGGCAGTTAGTCTGATGAGCCACACAGTGTCATGGGCTGCCACCAATAAGGACTGCACAAAATTTATTTCCTAGCAATGCCCCTTGGATGCTGCTAGCACACAATTGCAAATGCTTGGAGAGAGATTCAAAATCTCACATTCAATCAAATATACAACTGCCCTTTCATAAGCTAGATATGATTTTCTACAACTTGTCATAAAAAAATTTATTCAAGATCTTGATTCTTAGAGGCTTTTTGACTGAAGTCCCAATAAAACTCTCATTCCCAGACCAACAGTCTGCCTCAAATCTGTTGTTTCTCTCTGTCCTGTTATTTTGATCTCAAAACTGTACATCCCCCCCACGCCCCCCAACCCCATTCAGCATTTGCCACTTGCTTATTTACTCAAGGATAACAAACTTGCTAGATTAGTTTCTTCACATTCATACAACAAAAGTCTTTTGCCTTTGAGTATAGGGTTACCATATGTCCATATTTTCCCGGACATGTCCGGCTTTTTAGTTGTTAATCGCCATCCAGGAGGTTTTTTAAAATATATAAAAACGTCTGGAAAATACAGACGTATGATAACCCTACCCAGTGGCTCTCTCTCCTCTTGGGGTGTCAGCTCACTGCAGCCTGTGGATTGCACCTCCCCCCCCAGTACTGCTGCAACCCCGTGCCCCATGGCTAAGAGCGGTGGCGTCTCTGCAGCCAGCTGCGGGTCGTCGCTTCTCCCTCCTCCAAGCATCCCCTGTGGCTCTGGCAGAGCCTCAGTTTCCCCCCTCAGCCCCAGCCATGCAAGGAGCTCCCCCGCCAGTGGTCCCTGCCCCCCCATGCAGCTGCTGCCTGGGGGGAGGGTCCTGGTGCAGGGGAAAATTTCTCTGTGTGCAGCGGTGGCTCCCGGGAGCCCGAGCTGCCCCCCCCCCCGCCCTGGGAAGGGCCTGCGCTGCAGCACCTCCCGCAGCTGCCTGGCCTGAGCTGTCGCAGCCTCACCGGGTCTGGCTGGGAGCAGGGTGGAGGCCCCCCTGAGCCTGGGGGCAAGGCCTGGGCCACGCATGCAGCACTTCTCTGCTCCAGCCCGGCCAGAGAGGGAGCCCGCGGCTGGGATGCAGTCTCGCAGGTGGGAGCGCATTGGGGCTGGGATGCCCAGCTCGGGGGGGCAGGCCCGGGGCCTGAAGCAACTTCCAACCCCCCCGGCTCCGGCTGCGTGGGGGAAGCTCCCGGCTGGGGGCACATGGGCTGGAGAGCGGCAGGAGCTGGAAAAGTTGGAGCCCAGGGAGGAGGTGGCTGTTTCAGGTGGCTGAGAGAGAGGGGGAATGTGGTGTGCTCAGGGGAGGAGGCGGGGCTGGGGCAGGTATTTCGGGAAGGGGTACAATGGGGCAGAGTTGGGGCGGGGCCGGGGGCCCCCATGGACTGTCCTCTTTTTTCAGTGTTCAAATATGGTAACCCTATTTGAGTAGGCAAGCTGAACTCTCTGCTGTTTACAAATATTGTGCTCTATTCTCTGCACCCCTTGGCTCTGCACTTCTTAAACAGAGACAGCATATTAGTGAGCAGCATCTCATACAGCTTTTGCTGAACAGTAAAAATATTTAATAAACAGAATTAAGACTAGCATTTCGTCATGTATATTTAAAATAATCCCATTTCAAGCTTAATATTCATGACATCCAGTGGACGCCTAGGAGGCTAGCTTAAATATGTTTTTTTTTTCTTAATCGTATTTCAACATCAGAAGTTTTGCCTCTGGAAAACTGTTTAAAATGTACACCAGGAAGATCTCTACTGTTTGTAAGTGGAATTTGGCAAAATTCCTATATGAGTCAAACAGATGTGCCTCCTTAAGTGCACAGGAGCCACAGCGCTTCCTGGAGCGGAGCGGAGCGGCATGGGGCAGGGCAGACATGCAGGGAGCCGCCCTGGCCCCGGTGTGCGCCGCTACCACCCCGGAGCCGCTTTAGGTAAGCGGCACCGGGCCGGATCCCGAACCCTGCCTGCACCCCACCCTCAACTCCCTGCACTAAGCCCCCTGATAAAGCAGAATGTGAAGGAGGGTTGACAGATGAAGGATGAGGAGATGATGCCATCTAGGGATAAGGAATGGAATGTGTAAGTAACCTGACGGAAAGGGGATGAATGAAGGAATAATGAGGGAAAGGACTAAGAATCAGAGGACGAACAGGGGGAAGGAGAAGGAAAGAGACCATAGATTGTTGGCATAAAAAACGGAAGGCCAACTCAGTACCGAGCCAACCTCCACAATTCTTAGTTAAAATAACACACTGTGGTATAGTGTAGCTGATCTGAATCTAAACCGCACTGTTACACTATGGTGCACATGGAAGATTTAGGTTACATTGGAAGGTTACATTTGGGACTCACTATTATGATAATTGTCTGTTTAAAAAAAAAAGGTACATATACTATAATACTACTAGATGTACTTTAAATATTGTGAGATGACATTCTGATCTTTTTGAAAGGTAAAATCTTGACCTCTGATCCACTGTGGCCCATCTTTATCATCTAAAATTACAAATGAAATGAAATTTCTCTCAAATATAGATTCATAGACTAAGGTCAGAAGGGACCATTGTGATCATCTAGTCTGACCTCCTGAACATTGCAGGCCACAGAACCTCACCCAACCATTCCTGAACTAGACCCCTATCCTCTATACCCAACATACAGTTTTAATTACATGGTATAAAGTTGCAGCAATTCAGCCTTGAACTGCAATCTTATTAGACCTTACTAGTTAATTATGATCAAGCCAGGCCAGTACTTGGATAGGAGACCTCCATGAAACATCTGCATTAAGTGCTGTAGGAAGTTATTTTGGCAGTTCAATAGGTAGCACCATTTCTACTGATCCAATGCCCCAGGACCTATTGCTGAAAGTGCTGCCTGTCTGGTAATTCATAAAACCATCTTCCTACCCATTTGTAGTCAATAAAGATCTTTACGGGTTTGGTCCCGGGGCCCATTGAATTCAGTGATAAAGCTTCCATTGACTTCAACAGGACAGGGTCGGACACCATAAGAATGGTTGGTAGTTGGTCACTTTGGTAACTCTGTTTCTTTATTATGCATTCTCAAAGCCTCTTGTAGGTTCAATTATAAAATGTGACATTGTTCAGTATCTTGTCAAAACATTTAGCCGTACTTCTCTGTACTGTTTAACAGCTGCTGTGTTCTAGCCCTGAGAAAGTAGCACTTCAATGATGGGGCATGTCAACTCTATATATTCTCTACCTACCATAACACAACAAGGCTGCCTGTGAAAATTAATGTTAGCAAACTTTGAGATCCTTGGATGAAGGACAGTATATAAGCACTACTTACGTAAAAATAAATAAAATAAAGTGTCTAATGTGGTAACATGAAATAAATTAATACCATAATTAAGTCCCTGATTGAGCAAGATACCTAAGCACATGCCTACCTCTAAGCATGTGAGTAGACCTGTTGCACATGGCTAAGTATCTTGCTGAACTGGGGCTAAATAATCAACTCGGAAAATGTAAATAATATAGCCAGATATAAAACTTTTGTTGTTTTCACTAATACTTAGTCAGTTAATCAGAGATTTCAGTTTGCAAAAAGCAACTGCTCCTCATATTTTGAAGGAATGAGAAATTATTCATGTAGTTTACTAATTCATTTGTCCTATATAAAATAAATTTCAATCTATGCCACTGGACAATGTCTATTTAAAAATTACCTGAGTTGCATATTTACTCTGTATTTCTTTGCATTCTTTCCCACTATTCCTTACTCCCCTAACTCATCATTCAATTGTGTAAGAATAATGTTTCTAAATCTGCTTTTCTTTTCCATAACTGATTTATTACCGTTACACAACACTGACCTTGTTTCACTTCATCTGAAAAAGATGCAGATATTTAGAGCAACTAGAATCTCATTTAGCCTTCTTCTCTACAGAGTAATATGAGTCTATACTTAGGTATTCTACCAATCCTCTTTCATACACTAAAAACAAAGCTGTGCCACAGGATATCTAGCATGACAGAGTGTAACACCAACAGATCCCGGTCATTGGCGGGATTGAACCTAGACCTCTGGAGCTTAGTGCATGAGCCTCTACCGCACAAGCTAAAAGCCAACTGCCTGTTAGCTAAAGCTGCAGAGCAGACTCAATCTCTCTCTCTTCTAAGTGGTCTCGGTGCCACTAGATGGGACAGAACACCACACCCAGAAGGTGGGTGAGTTACAAGAGCACACTCAGATATTTGAGGTTTGGAGGAAAACACATACATTAAACTACTGAATGCAATTTGTTTTAAATAAAACATTGGCTAATCCTTTATTCTCAAACTGGAAACAGGTGCCACAGATACGACACAGTGAAAAATATCCACCACAAGAGGGTTGGTTGGAAAGGGAGAAAAGGTCATTTTCACCGTAGATATGGAAATTGAGCAGAAAAGAATGCTCTGGTGGAGTATAAAGCACTAAATCTAAAGAGACCAACATTCTTGAAGGATTGTGTAGGTTAAGAGGCAAGCCTCAATAGAGATGCACGAAATCTTAACTTAGGAATTTTATTAAAATCTCCACTTATAATAAACCAATATTAAAGACTAGATTGAAGTGGCCACTTTATAAACATTTCCAGCCAGGCAAATTTATATATTGTTGTACAGTATCATAAATTATCTCTAACTCCCTGACATTAGCTTACATTTATATGAACTGACTTGGTGCAGTATTTAAACAGAATCATTTCTTGGACTTTTTGTTTTCCCTCAGCAAATACCAGTTACTACTGAGAAAGCACATTGTCTTCAGAAAATAAGAAATTACAGCATAGAAGCCTCCAGCAATATAAAGTAATAGAGCTAGGATATTTATGGGAACACTCCAGCTTTGGTCAGCTACTCAGTTCTGAATATCTGGTCTCCTAACATCAAAAGAGCTAGATTTTATCCATGCTACTACCCCTTCCCTCTTTTTAATGCCTGAATCCCCAGGATGATTTTAAGATAATTGTGAAGTATATTTACAGTACAGCTGCACATTTTTCATGGGAATAGTCTAGTTATAATGATCTGGAGGAATGTCTGAATTAGAGGAAGATTTTGCATCAAGTACCTACCCCCAAAGTTACACTTATGGCCTCCCAAGCAGCAGGTACTAGCTGAGCTGCAGCACTCTGGTTTGTTCAGAAGAAATGTCCTTTTACTTAGAGGAAAATTTCCCCACAAGAAAATACACACACCTCTGTCGCACGTTAGCCAACCAGGATGAGGGCCGGAGCAGACATCAGGCCCAATGATGAGGGTCAGAGCCATGGTCAGTAGTCAGGAGCCAGAAGCCCAGGGTCAAACCAGAAGGCAGCAACTGGATACCAGTGTCGAAGGATGAGCCCGAGTCCGTCGTCAGAAGCCAGAGCCAAGGGTCAAGCTGGAGATCAGAAAGCGGATACCAGAGCTGAGGGTCAAGCCGGAGTCAGTAGTCAGAGCCAAGAGTTAAACTGAAGGCCAGGAACTGGAGCGAGCAGGGTATCAGGCAAGGAAGGGTTCAAGATAGGGGCAGGACAGAGGCAAGACTGAGTGCAAGGCAGCAGCAGCAGGAACAAGTTAACACAGGAGCAGGCGCACTGGTGGGCAAGAATATTGAAGTGGCATGCTAATTAAGCGTCATGGCTAATCAGGCAGACTGCTGCAGGTCAGCTGTACTGATAAGGCTGTCTGGAGACTAACTCTGCTGCAGGTCCTTATTCCTGACAGTGCCACAGGTAGTTGCGGAGCTGCCCATAGTGTAGGCTATTTTGCATCCCACCTTCCAAATTATCAGTGTAGTTATAATGGATTCTTATTTTGGTACTATAAGCCAACACATGTGCCACCAATGGCACATGTATCATCGTTTCAGAAACAGTATTGCAAACAAATGATCCAGACCTTACTATCAATATGGAATCTGGGTATGGACTAAGAGCCCCTCATTCCAACTAGAACCAAAACTGTTGATGCAAATTCATTCTATTTATGTAGCCTTTATCCCTGTTATCTAAGAGTTTCAAGTAGACATTTTGCACTGCAGCACCTGTTGCGTAGGCCCAAGGTTACTTCACGGTAGACTAGGGCATTGCTGGTGGATCTGATACAGTGTGAGCTAACTTTGGTTTATGTTGTGATGTAACCTGCTTTTAAATTTTTCCAACAAACTCAACCCCTCAAAGTTTGCAGGAGTTCATTTATTCTCTAAGAGTATCTTCTTGACACATTTAAAAACAATTCCATCACTTGAAGATTTGGTTTAGATCATCCCTTAAAATAGACAAATATGGGGAATGCTTATATTCCAGTTTTTGCTAAATTTAGCAAACAAACTTGAAGTTTATAGGGGTCGGGAGAAGGGAAAGGGATAAGGGGGAAGAACTGTGACCTCAACCACCAACTTGTTTAAAAAATGTGACTTCATATCAAATTAAGACAAATCATCTAAAAAGTTCTTATTTTTCAGCAACTAGATTAACACAACATATGGTTGTTAACCTTGCTGCTTTTTAGAAAGCAATAAAATACAATGCCTGATACTGTAAGTGAAAGATAACTCCTTTCATGAGTTCACAAGTGATTTATGTAAGCCATTCCAAAATCTTTACACCAGACTATATGCCATCAGGAAGACTTAGTCCCACACTTATGGGAGTTCTTCCTTACCTTCCAACTAGGCCCTGTAGGGGTCATTCCACCAGCAGCGGAATTGGATGTAGTAGCAGAAGGTGCACTCTGAGTGGCAACAGGTCAATGTATGGGGGACAGCAGGAGGATGTCCCTGGCCCGGGTCTGAGTATGGTCACATGGCAAGCTCCATGAGATGTTTTCAGAGATGAAGTGCCTAGCCTTCTTGGATGTGGCTGGGGAAGGACTGACAACTACTGTACTATGCCGAGACGTGAGCTTCTCCCAGGCAGTAGAGGCAGCATTAGTGGTCATCACTGACCAAGAAGAATCATGGGCAGGAGGCAAAGAGTTTGAAGCCGAAGTCCTGGGCATAGTCCAATACCTGCACATGGGTACTGGGGGAAGGGAGGTTGAAAACCCCTAAGTCGATGAAACAACTGAGGCTAGTAAGTATTAAGAACTTTTTTTAAAAGAAAAAGCTTGTAAACTACTGTAAAAACTGTATAAAAACTATGTACATCTAGCATTTCTAGAAGTGCGTCTGAGGCGAGATCCGGACCATGTGGCGGTGAGAATAACTGAAGACGCGGTTGGTCCGTCCTGCCCTTTATCGCCTCAGACGGAAGCACGAGGTGAGCCACGGTGAATGTGCAGACCAATGGACACTACTTTCAAATTTTCCAACTCCAGACGCATGGCACACGTGTAATCCTCAGTAAAATACAACAGGGACCATCACACTTAAAGAAGAATGACTGCTTATGACAAAACACTGCATGTTGATGAAGGTACTTGGTAAGTATCTATACATGTACAAATCTTTATAGTCTGAACTTCTGCCTACAGAGTGGAATGACAAAACATTGTTTTTGGGAAATAGTCCACTCCCAACTTAAAAAAAAAAAAAAAGCCCGCCCCCCCCCTTTTCCTTTAATCTAAACAGCTTATTTATTGTAGATTTAGCATTCAATGGTTTGAAACATTAATGGGTTTATACTTTAAGTTATTACAATTCTTTTTTCTTTCCTCATTCAGCAAACAGAGATTATTAAATCACCGCTGGAGGCTCTTGACACGAGACTGGAGAACAGTGAAAATTTGCTCATGCGAAAAGTTTTACTGAACCAATTGGTTTTGATTTGCCACTGCTTTCTGGCAGTAATGGTTGAAAAAGCACGCTGCTGGGATGATGAATCTAAATGCAAGTCACAGAAAAACAAAATCTGGTAAACTGAACTCACAAGCTGGATAGCCCAGCTTCAGAAATTAGCCACTTAGCGTACTTTATTATTACAAGAGGAACAAACAAGATCAAATTAATAGAATCAAGCTTTCATCTGAATTATCAATGAATGTGAAGCTTGCATAGATTTTAGAAGAGTACATAGTTACATATCTCCCTGCCCTCATATTCTGTTCTTTCCAGCTTAGGAGCAAGGTGGTGAAAACTGCTTAAAGTTAAAAGAATTAAACTAGATTATGCTATTCTGGTGATATTGTTGTAGGAGGTTATGGTCTCCATATTCACAGCTACCATGAAACCCACCGTGAACACACTTGTCAAACAACATACAGTGGATGGATTTTTAAAACTACCTCAGGAGGACAACACATTATGCACTGCCATCTCTACACACCACTGTTAATAAAGGTACAGTCACATGCTAGCCAATTCACAGAGTACTCCTCATATTAAACATGACTAGCTTTGTGTTAAAAAAAAAAAAAAAAAGCCTTTTTCAAAAGGCATGTTAGTATTAAGATAGCTGTTCCCAGAACTGAGGCAAGAAATGATTTTTATATAAACCACTGTGAAGGCCAGTAAACTTCATTTTAAAATACACTATGGGAACTTAAATCCCTTTAAGAGAAGTTGCTTTTACTGTCAATGTAAAAGCACTGAAGATGAACTAAAAGTCTGTCAACTGTTATTTGTCCACGCTGTTGAGAGAAAAAAAATGTACTATAAAGCCCATATTGCAGATTCCCACTAGCAATAATAGGCACTCCCCTCCAAGAACATCTCTGCTTCTAATTGTCTTAACTAAATATAAACTTGTTAAAACTTTGAACTCAGAGTAAGTCTGGAGATACATGGTCTTTGCATTGAATGTGGCCTCCAAGGGCTCCCCCAGAACGTGCAGGTTAGAGGGGCTGAAAACCATCTCCTCCTAACTGGAGGTTAACAACAGATTAGACAAACACCTGTCAGGGACGGTCTAGGTTTATTTGGTCTTGTCACAGCATGGGGGGATGGATTAGATTACCTCTGGATATCCCCTCCAGCCATACATTTCTATGATTCTATGAACCTCAGTCTCTCCTTACAAGACTAATCTGCAGGAAAATGCTGGAAGATTCACTTCTAAGTTCTCCCTCTGCCCCCAGAGCACCACAATTAGGTTTTTCATTGCAGTCATGTAGGTTATCATATGGCTTAAATGAACTCATTTCTGTGTTTTCCTATTACCTTTCCTATTTAAAAAAGTGAGTCAGTATTCAGACTCCCACACTACAACATGTCCCTGTTAGCCAATTCAATGTGTTATATCTATTTATTTTTCAGTTTTCACCAATCCTGGTTTCCTTTTGTAAGAATTGAAATTAAGGCATTATTACTTGTACACAGGAGCTCCTTCCTCTTAGCACACGTTCTAGAAGAGTGGTGGGGTTGGAAGGGCACATGTTCACCCTTGGGGCTGCAGATGTACTATGTGAGGACCAACATGAAATCTGGGGCATGGCGGCTAATCAAACTGGACCTTTTCGAGGGAATGGAAATAGGAATTTAAAATGATATATACCGAATAGCTGAAGTGAAAATGAAAAACCTGTACCCTCCTGTGATGCTGGTAGACCAGATGCTAGGCCCAGGCCAATTTATTTATGTATTAGTATAGATCAAAGTGATTGTTAAAATGTATAAAAGCATATTTGGTGTTTAAACTTCATAAAAACTAGTGGGATGTTACTTGCATTGTTTTCATTTATCCGTATCCCATTATAATGTAGTAGCAAACGTTTACAGGGTGTATATACCCCTGTAACTAAATAACCCATCAAACAAGAAAGAAGACTTGTGGAGTGCAAATGAAGAACTTTAACAGAAAAGTGCTAAATTTCAAAGCAAGCAGTTATTGTGTGTGATGATCAGATGTCAAAGACTCAAAATGCATTCTTCATTCTCTGTCATCAAAGGAAAAGCCTCCTTGGGTAGTGACACTGTCAGCATGCTTTCTGTGAGAAGAAGCTAAGTTATTGATTCAAGAAAAGATCCTACATCTCTGGACTCTTTGGACTCTTACAGGGAAGTGTACCAGATGCAAAGTGGAGATCCCTAGAAACAATCTGGGTACCCTGAAAAGACTTTTGGGAAACTGGCAATTAATTACATCAGTGCCACAATTTGGAACTACAAACTGTGACTCACCTGTGCATATATTTTACCTGCTTTAACCTCTCAATAAAACTCATTTCTTTTTCTTAGCTAATAAACCTTTAGTCAGTTTACTATAGAATTGGCCACCAGCATTATCTTTGGCATAAGATCTGGGATACTGATTGATATGGGGTAAGAGACTGGTCTCTTGGGATTGGAAGCAACCTCGTGTGATGTGATTTTTGGTGTAAATAACCATTTTATCACAAAGTCCAGTTTGTCTGGGTGGCAAAATAGATTGGAGTCTAAGGGGTCTGTCAGTGATTTCATGGTAGGACTCGTATAGTGATACAGGAGTTCACGTTTGCCACTGGCTTGGTAAAATCTAATTACAGAACACACCACCAGCTTGGAGTATCTGCCCTGTCTTCTGACAGCTGCCCTGAGGTAAGCATTCACAGTTGTGAGCCACCTCAGGGAGTGTGACACCTTCCCACTTACGTTACTTATTGTACTCACAACTCTGACCACCACAATGTGCATGGAGCAAAATGAACATCATCTTGACTATTCTACTTCTCTAAATAGCTCTGCTCAGGCCGGCTCCAGGCATCAGCGGAGCTAGCTCGTGCTTGGGGTGGCAGATTCTAAGGGGCGACATTCTGTCCAATCCTAGGATGGCACAGACGCTTTTATTTATTTTTTTTTTTTTGGTTCGCTGCTCCGGCCGCCCTGGTGTGTGGTTTTTTTCTTTTGTTTCGCCGACGACTTTCAGTGTGCCACTGTAGGGGGCGGTGGTGCAGAGGAGGGGAGCGCCCTGCTGGGAACGGGCTGTGCGCTCCATCTGCCCCAGCCAGTGCCAGGTATGCAACAAGCCCGGCAGCCCGCGTCCTTCCCTCCCCGCCAACCGATGACTTTCAATTCACCTGCAGGCGGGAGCGGCGCGGAGCCCTCCCAGCAGGCGGCGCGGCGGGAGGGGCTGAGTGGTGAGCGCCCTGGCTGAAGGAAGCCCTGGCCACCCCCTTTCTCTCTCCCCCAATCTCCCCCCCGCTAGCCGGGGCGCACACTCCGCTGCCCGGGGCAAGTCTGCAGCGCAGGGAGTCCCGCAAGCCAGAGTGCAGCCACCGCCCACCCAGAGGCTCACCAGCACAGCCAGGGGAGGCAGCCGCAAGCCACCATGTAAGTGGCACCAAAAGTTTGCACCCTGTTTTTTTTTTTTTGTTTTGTTTTGTTTTTTTGTTTTTTGATTGGGGCAGCAAAAAAGCCAGAGCTGGCTCTGGCTCTGCTGAGAAGTTTTAAGTCACAACAATGCAATGAATATAATATGAAAACTGCAGTGAAGAAAGCAGCAGTTGCACCGAACTCTCAGCTAATGGAGCATGAACTTTGTCCACTGATTTGAAAAAACAGCCAAATGCTGTCCAAGTTTAACATTTCTTGGGACAGACTCTAAAAGTGTAACCATGTTTCAACATGGTTTCTTAATCTAATTAAGATTCTGTTAAATGTTTTAATATTAATAGTAATAAAAATAAGTATTTCTTAGTTTAGCAAGAAAGTTTCAATACAAATGTTATAAAATCATGCTTTGAATTGCCTGCAAGGTACTGGACCTACTTAAAAGAATGGTTAATTTGTTATTTAGAAGTGAGTTTCATGTAATAAATGAAAGGATGGAAAGGACCTCAAGAGGACATCTAGTCTATCCCCCCTAGACCATTCCTGACAGGTATTTCTCTAAACTGTCCTTAAAAGTCTCTAATTATGGAGATTCCACAACACCCTTGGGTAACCCACGCACTTTCCAAGCAATTTCCTACTTATAAGAAAAAATACCCAGGATTCTAATCATCTCTTTAAGAGGAGGAGGAGGAGGGTGGAGACTCAGGACCGGGCAGGAGTATAAGAAGAATGCAGGAAAATATAACTATACATAAGGGAGTAATTTTTGCTGTTATAATTTTGCTTCTCTCCAATTTACTCATTCTCTTCAAAGTGAGGCCACCACAAGGAGAATAAAGGAGGTGGGATACCTCCTTCCATAGCAACTTTGCCACTATCCCTCTCATGGTGACTATACCATTTAGCCCAGGAATGGTCTTCCCAAAAGTTACATAGTTTGTAAATCCACAGCAACCAGGATGTCAATGCAAATGGCAGGGCCACTTCTGATAGTAGCGGGCTACTATCCTCATTTGTTTGACACACACCACTGCTCCATAGCTATTGCAGAACTATGATGTGAAGGCCCCAGAGGAAGGATTTCCAAGATGCAGCTCTACATGAATCACCATGAGTTCCAAAAGGCGGACAGAGACATGGAACATTCCACTCCACTGTCTCTGGTGCAACGCAACCCCACAACATTCCTGCTGTCACATAGTAGCATCCGTGAAAAGTACTTTCTACCATCTGTTGGCCAAGAGACTCCATCTCACCCTGGTGCATAATGACATTTATTTATTCATTTATTCGTGCCTTCACCATCTCATAGTTGACCACAGCAATACAATATACCTGATAAAAAGCCTTCAATATTTAGAAAACTCCAGTGGGTACAGAACGCTGTAGCATGTCTCCTCATATCTCCTCAGCAACATAGGTTACCTCAGACACATCACACCTCTCCTCTGCTCCCTACACTGGCTTCTCATCAAACAACTAATCAAGGTGAAGGTCCAAGTCTTATCTTGAAGGTGCTCAATTTATCTAAAAGATTGACTAAAGCTCCAGGATGAAGACCCTGGCTGACAACTTCGCTCCTCTGGAACAATGGAATTCTCTCAGTAAGGATAAAGTTCATCTGTGTGGGAGACTGAGCTTCCAAGGGGGCAAGTCTGAAAGAACTCCCCCTGGAACAAAGGACCCTCACAAACCTCACCACCTTCCACTCCAAGTGCAAGGAGAATTTATTTGAACTTACCTTTTCTAACATATATACATAGCAACATGTATATATAAAAAATAGTACCAAAACAAGACACTTTACTGCACACACTTCTCTCCCTGGGCAGGGGATGAGAGAACAAAACACCCTGTGGCAGATGATAGTTGTGCTCCTTAATGCATGACTGGAAGATGTTTGGATACCTCAGTGGTGAGCATGGTATTCTATATAGAATAGAACAGAACAACTTATCTACAGTAACAGTAAATCCTTTGACTCTGAGGCGCTTACAATCCAAGCTCAACATTAAATAATGACAGAAATTAGGTGGAGAAACTTGGAATAAGGGCAGGACGAAGAGGGAAATATTTTACTATGAAGAGCTGGTCAGGGCCCAGGTGGACTCCTTCCTGCTCTATCCTGGCAATCACCAAAACCAGCACCTTTGGAAGGGCCAGTGTTACAGGTTTACATACCATAATTACAACTTCCACAGTCAATGACATGCATATGCTTCAGGTGTCCTTTACAGAACAAATCATAGGAAGCCACAAGGTTTGAAATTTGCCTCTCTCCCATCATATACATTGATTACTGTTAAGGCTATTTATCCACTTGAATACAGCCATCTGCTGTAAACCCAGTTCAGCTGTGCTTTAGATACATGCAGGGCTAATTTTTTCTAAATTCACACACAGTTAAATGAGAATATGGGTTGCTAAACATACATACATAAATAAACAAACATTTCAAAACATCTTCCCTAATATTTCAGACACATCAAAGCAAATGCTGAATCTTAAATAATCAACACAGCAATGAGAAGAATTACATTTACAATGTCAATTCCCTGTCAGAGGAATCAGAGGTGGCTTTGACAGATTAGTTGTGCAGATGGAATGATTATTTCCAAATCCTTGTTCCACAAACATTGATGCAGCTCTCTGTTGTTCAGTAATAAAATAAACTTATACATTGTAAAGTCTATGCTCCCTATTTGCAGTAAGCAGCTAGAGGTTGCCCCAGACAAGATAGTTGGAAGACTACAAGCAACTCTTTTTGAGAAAGTTTTCTAGGTATGCACTGGTATTGACCATTTCCAGTGGCTTTGTTAAACCTAGTAGATGACACACAGAATGCACTATATCAGAAAGCAACAAAACAGTCACAGCATGTTTGATATTTCCATTTTTTAAGAAGAATTCTCCAAAGTACATTACCCCCAGTTAGATAAACATAATTAAAAGCTCATTCAGGGAACAATTCAATGCATCTGTGCTACATAATATTAGGCATATCTGGTTGCATTTTTTCTGAGATTACTTTCTTATACAGTAACAGTTATCTCTCAAAGAGTGCAGAGATATGATTGTACAGACAGCCAACAGGCGCACACCACAGGTTTGCCACAAAAATCCAAGTTTCATTTTTATCCTTATTTTTCTTCCAAAGAAAATGTAGTGCTTCACTTGTTTCTCCTAAATGAAATGGCAGCCAATCACCTCTGCTTTCACTAGCATACCATGTATCTACACAGGCCCAAAATCTGCCTTCCAGCAGTAGCATTGTATCACCATACATTCCTTGATAGGAAACGTGCAAGAAAAGATTCATCAAAGGAATGTCCCCTCACAGCTGGGCATAAATAATGTAGCAGGCTCTCCTCCTTTAGTGCCCCCTGCCAATGGCTGCTCTGGCTCTGCAGACTCATGACTCAGCCCTCCAGCCAGGTCATGCTCAGTCCCACCCCTTCCAGGGTAACAAAGTCTAACAAAAACAAAATGTCTGAGCCCTCCAACCGGTGGCCACCCTGGATTCTGAGCCTACTGGTCTACATACTCTTTTCTCAGGAGTTCTAGTAGTCCATTTCCCCTTCTCAGAGGCTTCATACAATCTTGGCTGGTAGGGGAAACCAGGCCCACCCTCTACACCAGATTTTAGTATTTGGTCACTAGGACAGGCAGTCACGGTTGACTCCACTAGACTTCTTACTGCCACCTCCCTGGACTTCCTCATAGCTAGCTTTTACTGGGCTTTCTACTTGCCCTGCAAGAGACATCCTGTTCCTTATAGGTTTCTTCGCTCCCTCCTACCAGGAGACTGACTGCAGAGTTTCCCCCTCTCTCCCTGCAACCCCCTTCTGCTCCAAACATTCTGTTTATAGCACCACCCAGCCCCTCCTGAGCCAGCTTTCATTTATTAGAGCTGGCCCACCTCCCAGTGCAACCAGGGGGCTGAGTTCTCTGACTCTTGATAACCCCTTTGTTCACCTATGAAAAGAATAGAGCGGTATGGAATGAGAGGACTTTCAGAATCTTAAGTGTATTGGCACTAATAATTTGCATTTTGGGGGGCGGGGTTTGGACTAAAACAAAAATCTCAGAAAATATACAATAAAACACACACCAAACCAATCACCAGAACCTCAAAGGTGGGGATGTTTAAGTATGGGCAACTTGAACAATAAATTAGCTTTTTATCTTTTTGATCATACTGCGAACTTAAGGGGAAAAGTCTACTGTTCTGTTTCTAACACCATTATAAATTAGATCATTACTTATGCTGTTTTTTCCTTGACTATACCCCCTGGTCTGAAGAATGAAAATCAAGTTTCACCTTTGTTTAAACCATTTCACTTTCAGGTTTCTCTGGACTGCAATGTTTGCGCTACAAACACTACAAAATATTTCCATTTAAAATTCTTTCTACTGAGATTATTTTATTTTATTTTTAAAATAACGTATGGGAACCTTCATTGATCTTCAGTTTATTTTAAAAAAAAGTCTAAATTTGGGGGCAATTTTTTGTTAGCTGTGTCTCTTTAAAGATATAAAAAGAACAGAAAGCTTAAAAAGGCCAATCTAAACTTCATTCCTGGAGATGACTTGGTATGCCAAGTTAAAAACTCTATTAAAAAAACAGTTTTAAAAATCTAATTGTTGACTCATTCTTAGTGTTAATACATTACAGAAACTGAAGCATCTCATAAAAATACGAGTGCTGATGAGAGAGATGTCTGGAAATAGCCACGACCATTAAAAAATGAAAATTAAGTCAGATTTTTAAAAAGTTATTTCAATAATTATGTTAACATAACATTAGCTAGAGAAAATTGTTCATTTGCAGGAATAATTTAAGTTGACTCTGTCCTTTCAGAGAGACAAAAATGATATTTACCTTTTAAAATGTTCCTATATTTGAACATGCCCCCTTTCAATCCTGGTGATGTATTTTTCTTTTGAGATATTTTAGACTAAAATAAGTTAAGTTACTAGGACATGTTTCTCTGCATTTACAAGACTTCCTCTCCACTCCACTCCACTGAAGGACTATTCAGACATTTTCCTTGGTTTATTCATTCTCAAGGTGGTGCAAATATATTTGTTTTCTAATTTTTAATTCAAATATAGGTGATTTATATTGAAGGGCTACATTACCGTAGCTAAAATTATAATTGAAAATAATGGGCTATAATCAAGAGAGAAAACTGATATGGCAGCCAGTAAACACATTTTTTAAAGTCTCATTAGTGCATTTCCCCAAAAATGAGATGCACAGTACAAAAGATCAACTTAAAAAAAAAAAAAAAAAGCAGCATGTCTGGTTTGTACAGAGTTTCACTTATTGAGATACTTCCCCCAGGTGTACCCACGGTAGTGTGACAGCTCAGCACCACATACCCTTAGCATGAAGCAATGTTGTTTATGACTGTTGTGGATCAGCTCCCTTAAACCACCAGCCTCTGGCAACACAAGCACTGTCTTCCTGGCCCCTGCAGGCTTCGCATCCTCTGTGCAGGTTAGTGATAGGCACACACCAACCCGAAGCTTTCAGAGTGTTCCCATGTAGTGTTCATCCCCTTATCCACTGAGCACTCTACAGAGTTACCAGGCCTGCTGTTCCCAAAGGAACAGCACACTCCAGCTTGTAAGATTCAACTCAGGATCACCACTTTGCTTAACACCGCAGCGCTTAGATATATTTAAAGTGAAAACAGCAATAAGTTTATTATCAAAGAACAAAGGATGCCACCGATAAGAATATTGGAAACAAATGTTTACATATGAAACAAAACTATAACATACTTTTTAGAGACTAAACTTTACTAACAAGTTACCCAAATGAGACTGTATTCAGATAGTAACATAGCACCCATTTGAGGAAAACTTCCCCGCCCCCCCGCAAAAAATATACACACACACAAAAAAAACCCCAAAAACCAAACTCACACATCTGGTTGTAAGAAAACTGACAGATATAACACCATTTTTTAAAGAATGCTGACACCATTTTCTATAAGATTCAGATACCAGATCATTAGGTACCTTAGAATGATATAAAAACTCAAAGTCAACTATGCTATAAAGACAGATACATCTGTATGTGTGTATATATACTGAGAGACTGATCAATTTAGTATCTGTGACACAGGAACACATTTTCCCCCCTAGTGAACACTACATCTCCCATGGTGCAGCGGGCCCCATGGTGGCTGATGGGAGACATAATGTGGGGACATTACATCTGGTGTCCACAATTCAAGAAATATGTTGATAAACTGGAGAGGGTACAGAGAAGAACCAAATGAACGATTCAAGGATTAGATAGACCCAAGGAGCTCAATCTATTTAGTTGAACAAAGAGAAGGTTATGGGATTACATAATCACAGTCTATAAGTACCAACATGGAGAACAAAATTTGAGCATGGCTCTTCAGTCCAGCAGAGAAAGTTATAAAATGATCCAATGGCTAGAAAGCTAGACAAATTCAGACTGGAAATAAGTTGCAAACCTTTAACAATAAGGGTAATTAACCATTTGGAACAATTTACCAATTAATCTGCAATTTTTAAATCGAGATTGGATGTTCTTCTAAAAGATACATTCTTGGAATTATTTTGGGGAAATTCTATGGCCTGTGTTACACAGGAGGTCAGATTAGATTACCTCAATGGTTGCTGGTTTTGGAATTAATGAATATAAAGGGAAGGTGACAGCACACACAGGATAATACAAAGGAAACATCACACACACACACACACACACACAGACACACTGTACAGCATGTTCTTTATACAGTAGTATTTACAACATTCCTGGACATACTACATTAATATCAGCAACTGGGAAAAAAGCAATTATTTTGTTTAGCAATCTGTGCATAAGAGTTATGCATTTATGAAGGAAAGCATAATTGTTTCTCAGATCCTGATTTCATTAACCTTTAAAGGTTAACAGTTAGAGATTATTTTAAAGCAGATAAATAAACTTCACAATTGGAGGTAGGGAAGAAGAACAAAACGGAGAAGGTTGAGGAAGGAGGCAAGAACAGAACAGAAAAGGGAAAAGGGAAAGAGAAACTAAGACTGGAGAAGCAAGAAACAAGGGTTTCATTTCAAGAAACCAAAATAGTTACCCATTTCCTCTAGTAACAGTTATACAACCAGGACTCTCAGCCAGCTGAGCACTTCTGTTGTCAGGCAGTTGTCCCATAGCTGGGAATCACACTTATAGTTTGGTATTAAAGATTGCTTAAAGGAGTGGAGCTACCTGCTGCTTGAGCCAGCTTAAAAAAAGGTGTCTGTCAGGAGGGCAGCCAACCTATTGCATCAAAAAGGCCGTTCACACAAACACACCTCACACTTAAGGAAAGTAGAGAAATAATTAAAAAAAAAAAAGTTACAAAGCTGCACAATACAAAAACAAAAATTGTATTCTACAGTTTAAGAAGTTGAAAGACCTAAGGAAAGCTAATACAATACTTGGATGACAATATCTCTGAGCTGATTAAGAGCAGCTTATGTCTTTGGATCACATTAAACTACAAAAAAGGTTAAACAATCTGGTGACAAGAAGCAGGCTACAGAAAGCCTGCATATTTGCATATAGAAAGCAAAGTGCCTGGGAAAAAAAGAAAAAAGAAAAAAAAGAAATTGGTATTGTATATTTTGCTGGAATACCTTGTAGATTCCTACTGTCACTTTAAATACTCATCACACAGGCCAATTAGAGAGCATCTTTATCACATGAGCAGCACATTAAAATCCTCCATACTTCATTCTTCAATCTACATAATGATTTTTAGCTGCCTTATTTAAAAAAAAGGGACAAAGAGGTGTAGTATTAAGTGAAGTTGGCACTCAGCAGCAACATTGGTAAGATGTGACAAATTAAAGGGGGTTTTTGAAATGCATATATTTTAAATTCTGGTGTTTAAATGTAGCCACCTCTAACAAGGCAGATGTGCAGACTGAAAACTAGAATCTTTAAAATTCTGCAGTGCAGCTTGCTTGGCTCATGACATGAAATACAAGTTACACTGAACTGGGCGCAATTATGGATGGCACATGGACACCTTCTTCCCAATAGTTCTGACCAGAAATTAATATTGTGAAAGTATGTTGATCTCACTTGCTCTTCTTATGAAAATATATTTGTACAGGTTCAGCAATGCACTGCAAAACCAAAACTGCAACTCAAATTAAAATAATAATCAGGCTTTACTCCAATGAAGAATCCATAAAGGGGAAGTCAAACCCATATTCCAGACATACACATGTTTCAGTGACTGTAATTAAACTTTGATTAATCTTAGAGTGGTAGGGAACAAGTAAAGAACATGTTTATACAATTAGTACAGGAGGGGTTCTGCTGGAAGTATTAGTTTGAAAACACAGTTTTAAAGTGACTGTTATAAAATCAGTAACCTCTATTGTTTACAGTGAAAAGCAAACAAGTATAACCTCACTCCTTTTGTCAGTTGGGAATGAGCAAGAGCAGCTTTCCACTCTCATCACTTTCAATGTCTTGATCTTCTGCTTTCAAATAGCTAAACATGTCACTCAGTGTCAGAATCTCTCCATAACGGGACAGGGACTCAGTAGAATTCCTGATAAAGTCATAAACAGTAACCTATAGTCACAGGAAGAATACAAACAATGACCTCTAGGAGTTAAGCAAAAATCTGCAGCAATAAAAACCTGCTATGGAATTTTCACTGGGAAGGCAAGTTAATCAATCAAAAACAGGGCAAATTGTATTTAGTACTTGGCAGAGTGATCCCTTTTTACAGTCCTCTTTGTTTTATCTCACTGCTCAGTCTGAAATTGACAGAACATAGACTGAACAAAGAGGCAGTTTTGCTGTCCATTGCTATGTAGGGAGGGCCTTAGCATCCATCTCCTTTCAGTTCCAATGAGCTGATAGAGTTGAAAGTTCTATCAAGATCTTATATTTGCCAATAAGCTGTTCCTCCTGCAATGTAGCAGCTACTGCAACCCACACCTTGAGAAAGATTAGCTAAGGGCCAGGTCATGCCTGTAAACTCAACCTTCAGAAACTCAGAAACAGGGTGGAATCCTGGCCCCATTTAAGTCAATGGGAGTTCAATATGGCCAGGATTTCACCTCAGTGGTTTGAGCATTGGCCTGCTAAACCCAGCGTTGTGAGTTCAATCCTTGAGGGGGCCGCTTAGGGATCTGGGGCAAAATCAGTACTTTGTCCTGCTAGTGAAGGCAGGGGACTGGACTCGATGACCTTTCGGGGTCCCTTCCAGTTCTATGAGATAGGTATATCTCCATATATTATATATCCATTGGTGCTGAGTTTTCACCTCCCTTAACATTAATGGGAGTTTCAGGAGCCTAAAGTAGCCTGATTTTCAGGTGGCCAAATATATGGGTATGTATCTGGGTGCCTAACTTTAAGCAGACAAGTTTAAAAATTTTAATTTAAGAAATATTCAGAAAAACTGGGAGTTAAAGTGACCAATGCTTAGCTACAATTATTACTCAGTTAAATCCTCACTGGCAAATAAAGAGATGATAGCATTTTTTTCATTAAAAAAGACTAAGGTCACAAAGGTTTTACTAGACATGGTGCATGAATTTTACTGACCATGAAATTTAAAAACTGGAATTAAAACAATTAATGTTTGCACATAACTTTAAATAGAAAGTATTCATAATTTTATAGTCTGGTTTTGAAGTTTTATTAGCATACTTAAGATGGCTTCATTAGTGATGGGTGATAAGTTCACAAGTGATTTATGTAAGCCATTCCAAAATCTTTACACCAGACTATATGCCATCAGATATTTTGTTTGTGCCACACAGACTACAGAGAAACTATTTTAGGTGCAATCTCAAAAAAATTTCTTTTTTAATTTTTGATACTATTTTTCATATCAATATGTAAAAGTTGGAGTGAGTAAAACAAATTTTAGAGACCTCCAATAGTGATCTATACATAGCAATACAAAGTTAATTGTGATACTTCCTCCACTAGTGTTAGAAGCAAATGCATATTTATTATATAAAGTAAGGAGAATTGTTAAGGTAAAAAAAAAGGGAGGGGAGAAGAGGGGTCAGTTTTGTGACAAGAGTCAAAATTTGAAGCTTACAAAGGAAAAAGTCATACCACACAATATTTAAATTAATATCAAGTTTGTCATAGGACACCACAACTAGTTAAACAAATGTGTTATTTTACAATATAAATTCGTTAACAACATTTAATAGTATTTAGCTAACAGTTTAAAATTATTTAAACCCTATAATATTCAACTACTTTTTCTTTGTGTACAGACAAATTTTTAAAAGTACACATCGGAATTTTCTTTGGTGGTAAACTGGCCACAATGACAATGACCAAGACTTTTTACTTGGGGGAGTGGGAGCTTCTTTTTGTCACTGGACTCATGGCTGTGATGGTTTTATCTAGTGACATACATGTTGTTTACAGCTGTGGCTCTCAACCTTTCCAGACTGCTGTACCCATTTCAGAAGTCTGATTTGTCTTGAATACCCCCTTTAAAAACTACTTGCTTACAAAATCAGACATAAAAATACAGTGTGACAGAACATTGTTACTGAAAAATTGCTTGCTTTCTCATTTTTACCATATAATAAATCAACCCTATTATTAATACTGTACTTACATTTCAGTGTGTAGTACATACAGCAGTATAAACAAGTCATTGTCTGTCTGAAATTTAGTTTGTACTGACTTCGCTAGTGCTTTTTATGTAGCCTGTTGTAAAACTAGGCAAATATCTAGATGAGTTGATGTACCCACTAGAAGATCTCAACATACCCTCAGGTGTATGCATACCGCTGGTTTACAGTACCAAGACACTGATTAAATGGACAATTGTTTGCAGTATTGTAGCTGTGTTGGTCCCAGGACATGAGAGAGACAAGATAGGTGAGATAATATCTCAACTTCTGCTGGTGGAAGGGACAAGATTTTGAGCTTCATGGAACTCTTCTTCGGGTCTGGGAAAGATAACCAGTGTCTCTAAGCTAAAACTGTCCCAACTTCTATTTAGTTTAGAAAGTCTGCTTACCTTCCACAGACCTGAAGAAGATCTCTGTAAGATCAAAAAACTTGTCCCTTCCACAAACAGATGTTGGTCCAATAAAAGATATTACCTCACCTATCTTGTCTCTTTAATGGACAACACTTTCTAGAATGAGAACTCTGCCAAAATGTTTTTTATAAACTATGTTTAAGGTGTAATCTGGATCATTACACACATTTTCGTTTTTTATTTAAAATAAAGGTAAAAAGGAAAAAAAAAGGTATGCGCAATTCCATGAGGGTACAGCTCTCTCCTGACACAACTATTGACAAATTATAAGCTACAGTCAATTCTGCAGCCTGCCCCAGGGGTTGTCAAAAGAGGAGACTGGAGTAGTTTTCCCCCTTGATAAAGAGGCTGTGTGTGTGTGTGTGTGTGTGTGTGTGTGTGTGTGTGTGTGTGTGTGTGAATGCTTTTTCAACATGAAACTTACTGGTAAATAACTGGGGTCCTCTGTTGATATCTCCACATCAAGTAACATTACAGTTTGTGGTTGCTGGAAAAAAAAAATCTTGACCAATTATTGTTCAGCCAGACAATTAGTCCTACTTACGTTTCACTGATTTCGAAACAAGAAAAAATCTGAAATGTTATTTCTGTGATGACTTTTTACTACAGTCCTTAATGACCTAAATCACATCATCACCACAGCTAAAACCTTTAGTGCTATTTGTGTGTTTTGATAGATTGGCTATATTACACAATATTGATCCGCAGATCTAATTGGGAGAATTTTAATTCTTGTACCTTCTCAAAAAAAAAAAATCCACTTTAAAAAAAAACCTATCACATTTGTCGTTGTTGTCTGTAAGCATTTCTAACTCTTAATTGCATTAAAATCACTGCTGAACAAGTGTCACAGCTGACATGCAGCAAAAAAAGTCTAGGGTAAAGTAAAACCCAAATAGTGATGGTGGTTTACTCCAATTAATGTTTTCAAGCTGTCTAGTGACACAGAGAAAAATAAATCTAGTAGTTAGTTCTTAAATCTGAAATTTCTGCTTTTGTGTTAGAAACAGACTGAAACTTGGTAAACAGTGATAAATTACAAAAAGTACTAAATTGTATTTGGACACACTTCCAGAGAAAGCAGAATTTGAGCATTTTAAATACAAATGTATACTTTTAAATAGCTTACAATCACCAGACCAGTTTGTTTATCATCCAATCATTCAAAAAATAATTTTCTCTACTGCCAGAAAGAAGTCTGTGGAATAGCCTGCAAATTGGAAGAATTTCTAAATTATATGATGTGTTTGTGATGGGTTGGATCACAGAAACCTCCCTGAGAGCTGCCAACTGATGTGCCAAGGCTACCTCTGCTCCTGTTTTCCCTGCCAGCTCAGGACTCCAGCACCCTGTCTTGCTGAGCCAGACACTCCCGTCTGCTCCAACACAGACCCAGGGTCTGAATTACTTGCCCCAAAGCTGCAGGTTTACCTGAAAACAGCTCACAGAAGTGTGCTTGTCTTTAACACTCAAGATGCCCAACTCCCAATGGGGTCTAAACTCAAATAAATCCGTTTTACCCTGTATAAAGCTTATGCAGGGTAAACTCAAATGGTTTGCCCTCTATAATACTGATAGAGAGATATGCACAGTTGTTTGCTCCCCCAGGTATTAATACATACTCTGAGTTAATTAATGAGGAAAAAAGTGATTTTATTAAACACAGAAAGTAGGATTTAAGTGGTTCCAAGTAGTAACAGACAGAACAAAGTAAGTCACCAAGCAAAATAAAACAAAATGCACAAATCTATGTCTAATCAAACTAAATACAGATAGTCTCACCCTTAGAGATGCTTCAGTAAGTTTTTTCCTCAGACTGGACACCGTTCAGGCCTGGGCACAATTCTTTCCCCTGGTACAGCTCTTGTTCTAGCCTAGGTGGTAGCTAGGGGACTCTTCATGATGGCTCTCTCTCTCCCATTTTGTTCTGTTCCATCCCTTTATATATCTTTTGCATAAGGCTAGAATCCTTTGTCCCTCTGGGTTTCTACCCCCTCTCACTGGAAAAGCACCAGGTTAAAGATGGATTACAGAAAAGGTGACATGATCACATGTCACTGCAAGACTTCATTACCCACTTGCCAGCACACACATATACAGGAAGACTCTCAGGTAAAAACACAGCCATCCATCTGCAGATAATGGCCCTGGTTAATGGGAGTCATCAAGATTCCAAACCACCATTAATGGCCCACACTTTGCATAATTACAATAGGCCCTCAGAGTTATATTTTATATTTCTTGTTTTAGATACAAGAGTGGTACATTTATATAAATAGGATGATCATACTCAGTAGATCATAAGCTTTGTAATGATACCTTACAAGAGACCTTTTGCATGAACCATATTCCAGTTACATTATATTCACTTATGCTTTTATAAAACTATTCCAGTTACATTATATTCACTTATGTTTTTATAAAACCATATAGACTTCACAACGTCACAGTGTTACCAAGTGAAAGTATCTCTCACCCTTCTTCATTAGTATTAGAACTTTAACCCACTGATGGGGCTTACACTGTCCAGTTTCAGGGGCTAAAGATGAGAAACACAGGACTAGAGCAAATTATCACTGTTTGTCAGGATTTAACCAAATTGCACATTTGTATTACATGCCACTACTGTCTATAGGTCAGACTTGAAACTCTCTTCTTTCCTATCAGAGTCCCTCACCAACAGCATGATACCCTTCTACGTGAAGACAAGAGGACAACAAGCCAAATCTTGGCATAATTTATCTTTCCTTAATCCCTCTTCTGCACAATTTAGCAGTCAGCCATCAATAGCTATCTTTGTTTGAACTTTGTGCCTTCAGATGCTAGTTTATGGGGGGAAAAATACATTTTCCAGAAACAGTGTTATGTAGTTAGCCTAAGGCTAATACCTTTTGTTCACCATTCTATGTTGAATAAAATTCCTGGCACTAGTTAGTCTCAACCTCAATATTACTGAATTGCTTTAATTTGCTGCATCTGTCAAAGACACTCCTGCACTGAGCATTGAGTATTATGATTTTTTCATATTTTACTGCATAAAGCCAGGAATGAAATTTTGTGCAAACAGCTTTTAAACACTGCTAAAAAATTCCAGAATTTCCCTCAGACAGGCAAACCTTGTGTATAGACAGATACCTAAACCAACCCAGACGAGGTATAACCAGACTCAAAAGAAAGTCACCAGGGATCCCATTTAGACTTAGTCCCTAGAATGGGTAAAGCACAGGTATCTTTCATTTCAAAAGAACCAAGCAAAGCAAAATGATTTTGCAGAATTTTCATTAGGGACAAAACTACTGTATTTCTCTCTTTTTTTTAAAAAAAAAATCACAATCAAAATGTTGCATCATGTATTTTCTCAGATCAGCACTAAAATTATATCACTTCCTTCAACACAGGTTTTTAAAATTACAAACTGTTTTAAAGATAAAAAGCTCAAGTGTATACAGTCAATGGGTTTAACAGTAGTGCTTTGAGCCAAAAAACAAACTCGTGCAAATTAACAGACCTCGGTACTAAAGGCTCTTCAGAACATGCAGTACATCTTTTTAGCTCCATGGGAAAATATCCGTCAGACTGTACAACCCATATCATGGAGATTTCACTTTTGATGATACTATAGTAATGTTTAATTTGCAGCAGGTGGGGAAACTTCTGCAGGTCTATCTTTTACCCCTAGCTAGCATGGAGCTGGAAACCCTCTTCACCCCCAGTCCAAGCGAAGAGTGAAGGAGATGAGAATGAAGAAACAAGGCCTTTGGAATACTTAAATCTATCCAGCTAGAAATCTGAGGTAGTGGAAGAAATACAAATCCTCAGTGGACAATGTGTATTTTAAAAGTTCATCAACACTTGTTTAGCTAAATTATACATTAATAGCAGCAGTTAGAGATGGGACCTTAGAGGAAGACCAAATGATTCTTCTTCATGCAAATCCTCTCAAATGAGCAGACATTCACTCTTGTTTCATAAAGACACTATTTCTGCTGCCTTGTCTCTATGGAGCACTTCACATCCAGTAGTTTGTTAGGAACCATTAGAGCTCTCTCATTTGAGACTGCTCAGAAAAGAAACCTGATGCTGAAAGTTAACAGCAGCAGAATAAGTGTAGCTGCATCCCTGGGCAATGCTGCAGTGTAATGCACTCTATATGCATCCGAAGAAGTGGGCTGTAGTCCACGAAAGCTTATGCTCTAATAAATTTGTTAGTCTCTAAGGTGCCACAAGTACTCCTGTTCTTTTTGCGGATACAGACTAACATGGCTGCTACTCTGAAAAGTGTAATGCTGAACGGAGAACACCTGAAATGCATCCAACAAAAGGACTCAGCAGTAGTGACCCTTTCTATACCAGGCCTTTTAAATAAATTACTTTTTTGGAAGGCAAATCTTCACAGGATGCAATTAAAAAAACATTTTACAAAACACTAAATGTGCTTAAAATTAAATTGAAAAAACAAAACAAAACAAAAAATCAAAGAAATGTTGACCTTCCCTAGAGTCGTCATCTTCTCCTCTGCCACCCATTTCTTATGGACGAGGCAACTTTCTGTTGAGCATTCAGTTCTCTCTTCATGAAATGATAAATGTGATGCTAGAATGTCAGACAAATGAAGTGGTACATCAATGAATGGGATGGCACAGTGTATGTGCATCCGTTCAGCATTACCGTGACAGCTGGTTTTAAGATTTGTCAAAAAATAGGCCTAGCCTGTTTGGTTGCTGAATGACAGTTGTTGACCTTAGTAGTGAAGTATTACTCCCAACCCCTACCAAGAATGAACTTATAGAGCTTTAAAGCCAGCAACTTCCCAGTAAACCTAAAATTAGGGCTTCACTTACAAAACAAAACAAAACAAAACCACCTAAACTGGCAACTTGTCAAATCAATTGGACCAGAGGTTCCTGAACCGGGCTCCATGCACAGCACTTTCAGGTGATTCACAAACCTGCTTGCATCCAAACTGGTGAAGCATGTGCAACTGAAATAATAAGGAGGCCTCTCTGTCCCAGAAAGTTTCAACTGCACAGACATCAGTGTTCTAGCACTTTCCTCTTTGTCACTTGCCAGAGCTCCCCTGCATGCTTGTTCCTGTTAGAATTGCTTGCACAGGAACTGAAGTATGTTAATGAGTTTATCAAGCATTGCTTGGGCATCAATTTAACCATAACCAAAGTTTTTACTGAACAGAACAATCATAGCAGTAGCCAACACAGGAAGACCAAACCAATCTTCACAGTGCTCTGGAAGGATTAGAGCTATTGGGAATGCAGGCAATCACTGATCATCTGGTAGTGTCCTACAGTCGAGGAGGGAAAGTAAAAAGCACAGGGACAAAAAGAGGAGAAGGTAATCAAGCAGCGATACACATTCTGTGAGAAAGTTTATTTTTAACTTTTCTCCTTCAGACTGTCCTACTAATGTTTCATACAGCCAAATACTAAAGCTGCCACAAGGAAGTTGTGGGATCAGGAGTGGTAGGTGAGGTTTCCATTAACAGACTTACATAAAGGAGTGGCCCGTAGTACAAGAAAAACAGCCCAGGTATTCTCAGGCTTACAGTCTTTTTAAGGGCCAGATTCTGCCACCTTTCTGGCTGTTGATTTAGACTGGACTACTCTAAGAGTAAGGCACTACACGATGAGGGGAGGGGGGAAAATCTGGGCCCCATATTCTTTATGGTTACAATACTAAATTGTACCTGTTGATTTCTGAATGGAGCTGCAGTGGACTATTAGCGAGCAGGTGTTTCACAGCTACCTAAGTGACACATAATAGATGTTTAGGCATGACCAAAGATGAGACAGCTTTCTCACCACTTGACTTTTGTTAAACTCTGACCAGATAGAAGAGGCCTAAATTTGTTTTTAACTAGCCTGCTGCCTTGAGGGAAGGTTTTAGTCTCCTGAGAGAGATAATAAGCACCTTCAAGCTATGGAGCTTTTGTTGAAATTCATATAGCAACACACACGTGATATTTTCACCCACAAAGGCAATTGGATCTTTACTTCAATCCCACCGTGGCATTTAGAAGGAATGGAAACTGGCAGGAAAGTGAACCACACCACTGATCTCCCTGCCTTAACCACTACACAATTTACTGATCACTCAATCAATATTTTTCTTGGTGAGGAAGAGGGTGGAAGTAGTTATTTAAGCACGAGTTACCATGCTGAACAGTTAAAAAAAAAAAAAAATTCAACTGACTTGAAAACAAGATTTGAGACATTCTTATTTTTATTAATAAGATAATTTAATATAAGACCAAAACAACACACATCTCCTATATAAACTGTGAAGGGAGCATTTCCTGCATATGGATAGTTTGTGTCACTGAATAAGTCCCCCAGCTTTGGAGGGTTTGCGTCTCCGGCAAGGTCTGAGAGAAAATGGGTCTTAATTGAGTTGTGGTGTGCCTAAGAATTCTGAGCAGACTACCGGGACATTGCTGTTGGTAGCTTTTCTTTTATATCAAGACCACCAGCTTCACTCCTGAGCTTTCTCCAAATTGGGAAGTATAAAAGGCAATTCCCAAGAGAGTTTTGGTGGCTTCTTTTGGTTTAGCCACTGGACGGAGCACAACTGAGGTAACTGTTATGGTAGCAATAAGGGGTCGTGTTTAGGAAGGGAGCTGACCTGGCACATAGTAAACTGGCTGTGCTTTAAATATTTTCCTGATAAAAAAAAAAGTACTTGGTTTATAAACATTTAAAGTCTTACCATTTAATTATATATAACACAATCCATGCAAAGTACAGTACCTTAAGTAAACAAAGCAGAAAATATAAAAGCATTTCACTGGAGTAAATCATTTATCTTTTCAGAAAGGTAAAAAATTATCTGGACTGCAAACGTGCACTAAGTTTAGAGAATGACCACAGAAAGCTACCTTATTCAGGACGTTACACTAGTGGCCAAGAAAGGAGATTTTTGACCCTCATTCTTCAACAAAGATCCCCTCAACCCACACTCAAATTGTTAGCATAGTGGTCACCACACCTATCAATATTACCTTTCCTGAAAAAGGCAGAAAATACTTAATATGTTATATGATGCAGATTTTTAACAGTGAGAGTATGTAACTAGCGGAATAGTTACAAGGGATGAGTTATATTCGCCATCACCTGAAGTCTCATAATCAAGATTCATTGTCTTTCTAAAAGATATGCTCAACCATAAATTATTGGGCAGCATGAAGGAATTACTGGGTGATGTTCAATACCCTGTGTTTGCAGGAGGTCAAACTAGATGATTTTAGTATATACTTCAACCCCTGAATTCTATAAACGCAAGACTATGCATATAGAAGTGTGTTTCAGTTATACAATCCAGTAACCAGCTTAATGTCAGCATAAGATTTATTTTACCTGGTGAATTCAATACTATCTAGTTCACTATGCCACATGTTGTTTTATTTACAACGTTGAAAGGTACAGGTTACATACCTATCCTAATTCAATCAGATCTACTTAACTACACAATTTATTTAGGACTGTATTTGTTTTTTTTTAAATCTTAGAACATATATGTAAGTGGCTTACAAACTGATTTAAGCATTTTTGCAATTTTTGCCCTTAGCATCTATAGCTGGAATAAAGGCTAATTAATCTAGCCCAACGTCTTAAGAAAGTCTGTTGAAGTGAAAAATAAAACAAAACAAAACAAAAAGCCCACCCTAAAACAGTAGTAATGGAATTGTCAGGAGTTAAATTACAGTCATTGTCTTATAGGAAGGAAATTACCCCTATCAGCCTATTTTAAAACATTTTATTGACTATTGCTCTTCCTACTACATTTTTAAGCCTGCACATGTGATTGGACTCTTATCCTAGAGCATTTTATTAATTTGCATGATACACTTTACTCTGTGCCACTGAATTTGTGCCATCTTGGCATACAAGATTGAAATAGCAATATTTTATATGGACATGCTTGGAGGCATCAAGCACATTTCCAAAGGTAGCTTAGCTCCCTTCAATTATTATAATTTGTACGTTTTGATTAACTACTGTTGCCTTAAGAAATCTACCTATATCTCTAATACACCGATGGAGATAACTATGTGCTATCCCAAAATTACTTGCTATAGTGATTTCTGTTCAAGTGGGACAACCAACCCCCACTCTACTGTTGGGTGAGCTTCTGCCTTTAGTGAGTCTGCTGCCTATAGAGCTGGAAATCCTCATTGGCAGATACAATTTTCTAGTTGGTGAGCCCCCTGCGATAGGGGTCGTAACCTTGTCCTGAGCTGTTGCCTAAAGTACTTTCCCTGCTCCCAGTCACCTGGCTCTGCAGGAAGGTGGTATCAATGAGTCCTTGGTTTGATTGCTCCACTTACTCCCCTCCCAGAAGAACTAGGGAAGGGGTGTGTCTGGGTGTGAATATCAGAGTCTGTTTTGAAGGTGTGCACTCAAAATAAGCTTTTGTTAATTTTAACTCCTTTAAGTTCTTCAGAGTTCTGGAAGCATGATTGGATCACTGCTGGCACCAGGCACAGAAGTATGAAGCATAAACCTTCTACATCTTCTTCCCTACTTAAAGGCAGATTTTAAATTCAGAAAATCTGAGAATCAACTCCAAGTTAACAGTGGATGAATTAGCATAATTACTGGAACATTACTGATATTGGAATACAATAGGTTTATTGTATTATAACCAGCCTGATTTAACTCTATGCAAATACCCTCTTTACAGTACATCCAGATTTAACTGTCAGTACAATAAGGACAACTAAAACCATGATAAAGATCAGAAAATGTATGGTACAAATAAAGCTTTCAACTTAATGCTACCATACAAGTGAAAAAGGGACTAACAGTGTTTGAGCAGTGGTTTCTTAATTTCTCTTCACTTGCATTCCAATTCAGTAGACATGACAGAATGCATTATGATGTAATTAGACATGAGACCAAAACAGACCTGCATCTCATTTGGGTATCTCAGAGAGCTTTATAAAAGCCATGTAACTATCATCACCATCTTATATATGGGGAAGGAATGTGCATTATAAACCAATATAATTAGATACAAGTGAAAATGTTCAAAGGCACAGAGATTCATTTTAGGGTTAAGTCTGAAAAACACTAAAACACAAAAAATCAAACTTGATTTATATTCCCAAATTATGATTAAACCACTTTTTTTAAAGATTTTTTTTAAAGTTTCCCCACATGACTATCTGACATCTATATAACCTAGGCTGTTGACTTATCAGTTTGCATCACTGACTAATCAGAAGACTAGTGGCTCAACTTTTTATGCTCTTTTTTTTATTTTTTGTTTTACCAGGTTAACTTTCAAAACCAAAGTCATAAGCCACTGAATCCCCAGACCACCCCCATATTCCACTTGAGCAAGGATCATTATAGCAATAAAGAGCCATTTGAGATGTGCCACCACAGTGTTATATGTAAAAATGGTTTGAAATGTATTGTAGAACCTGAATGAGATCAATTTGCTGGAACAATTGGACTAGAGATAATTAATAAATCATGTTGACTTGTTTAAAAATATTTTTATTTCTGTAGCTTCTTGGAGAAACCAATGAGTTCTGCACAAGATTAACTGGATTTCTTAACCTTCCGTGCACATTGCATAACACAACATTTTCATTAAGGCACTTGGGTAGGTTGAGGATTCATAACAAGTGGGGCTGGAAATTGCAAGATGATATAGGTAGGGTCTTAAGAGATGAATGAGCTTTTTGTCTAATTGGTGTTTTATGTGGGAGAGCCTATAAACTGGAAAAATGCATCAATGTTGTACTGAAAAATGGTTAGATTTTCTAATAGTCTGTTTTAAATTTTGTGAGGCAGTTAAAGCTCTGAGTAGAAGCTAGGGGAAAAAGGATAATCTGCTTACTAACTGTTGGAAAAGTATGTTTTTCTTCCTGGTCTTCTGCGGCTTTCTCTGGTGTCCTCAGTCTCATACCTTTTGCACTTCCAGTTAATTGTTGATGTTGGGAGAAATACATCCATCACCCTAGTTTGCCTGTGATAGAACTTCCTCCCTCTGCGCAGTCATTATTTTAATCTTTTTGACGCACGCGGATCATGGGGAAGCTCTTACTGTGTTGGGTTCTGTCCCCAGATTAAAAATTGTATTAATATGAAGTTTAAGAAAAAAAATCAACATTACAGAGTTTAAGCATAGAAGTTTCTGGTTATCAGGGAATAACATCCAGATTATCGAGGGGTGCGAAGTTCAGTTTAAGATCGGGTGGCATAAGGAATACATAATCTGCAATATCCCTGATTGGGGGTAAACGGTTGATGGGGTAAAGTACAGACACTGAAATATGAGGGTATGAAGTTCATATAATAGCTATGTTCGGGTGTGGGTTATCATGAATGGATCTGATGATGACGATGGATTGACCCTCATTTGGTAAGATTTAATGTTCAGAGAGTTTATGGTTCCAGTTCATATGATCCAATGGAGAAAGTCTCTTGGTCCCTTTCTCGTAGTCGAAGAACGATGTCACTCCAGCTCATGCCTCCTGGTACTATCGGTGGCCGGCAATGTGTTCGATGTAGATGTCCCTGGACCATTGGATGGTATCAGAGACCATGAGGCGCCACATGAGCTGTGTGTAGCATTGACCAATCCCGCAGGTCCTCAGCACACGCTCGTTGCAGGGATCCCAGGCACCCAGGGCTCCAACGATCAGGGCATCCATCTGCACCTCGTAGCCCTTTGCTCTCAGGGTGTCGGCCAAGGGGGCGTACTTTTCCAGCTTATGAGTTCAAGCTTCGCAAAACGCCAGGGTCCTGTTCTCAAAGGAGACGTCAACGAGGATGATCTTTTTTTGGGCCTCGTCGGTGACGATGATGTCAGGTCGTAGTTGGCTGTTGGTACCAGGGATGGCGCAGTTCACGGAGATCTCCCCCAGGCATGGTGCAATGGCTTTCACCAGGCGGTTCTGGATGGCATTGTGGCGCAGCTGCCAGGCTCTGGAGTGGGGTTTGCAGCTGCACAGGACGTGGGGCAGGGTCCCAGAGTAGCCGCACTTCCTGCAACGCTTGTGTCGGTTTCCATGGCGGACGGATCCGTTAAGCGGGACACAGTTGAGCCGGGTACAGTGGATGAACCGCCAGTCGCCGAAACAGGTGAAGCTGCCCCCAGCGAGGAAGTGGTTGCTGGCGTCCCCCCACTTGCTGTTCAACTCGAAGGCTTTACCCTGGTCCGGTTTACGCTTCAGGGTTTCCATGTACAGCGAGTGGATGGCAGCCTTCACGGTCCTCTCCAGCAAGCCCCTGGTGCTTGGGATGACGATGGTGTTGTCATTGGACCTGATCTGCAGCACCAGGACTCCCAGCTCCTGGCGCTCCTCGCACCACTCCCAGTGGCAGCCAATGCACTTCCGTAGGGGGGGTGTGGCGTTGCGAGCGTGGGACCACAATGAAGTGATGTCATGCCCATCCCATCCGAATTCCCCATCCAAGGAGCTACTACTCTTAACTAGATCTTTTTTTTGCTGATTTGGTGCCCTAGCCAGGCTGTTTTAACAGAGAGCATGTCCCCTTTCTAATCCAGGGGACAGATAAGCATAATCATCTTTACTATTTTATTCCCCATTATCTACTGATTTTAGCATCTCGCATTCAAGGCAATTACCAACCCCTCCTCAGAGACAGCTTGTCAGTCATGTGAGCTTTCTCTCCGGCTCCTAATAATGGTGCAGGAATTAGTTTAGCTAATGGGATGAAAACCAGCTAATAGCGGGGCCAGAAAAGAAACAGTGATGTGAGAACAGTTGAATTAACTTGAGAAACTACTGAAAGGAAATACAGTGGTTAAAATACTCACTTCTTGTAGTGTTTCCCCACATATTTGTGCCATAATTGCTTTATGCATTTATTTTAAAGTGTCACATGTTTCTACACAATAATAGATCTGACCTCTCACCCATACATTTCTAAACAAATAGAAATATACTAAGAAGTCGATGCTTCCCACATGTGTTGGAGGGGAAGCAATTTCCCCCCCTCTATATTGAACAATCTTTCTGGTATTGAGGTATTCAGGACTGTACACAGTAGTCTAGGGCCAGTCACCCCAGTGCCACGGACACAGACAATGAAGTAGTGGATCAGATTCTGTGCTGAATTTCCCAGAAGGCATAGGCCAGGGAGCGAATTCATGCCGCTTATGTGCTGCCTAGATTCTGGCTTGTAGGAGCTGAAACAGTCTCTAGCATAAACTGGAACAGCACTGGAGGCTGCTCCATCTAACAGCAATCTCTCTACAGTGGCCTATGGGCTGCATTGCCAGACTATCCATAGGACCAAGTGCTACAGCTACTATTCTGGTTTGCACTAGGCATGAAATTTGCTGGCCTGAGTATACCACCTCCCCTCTTTCCTCCCCATTCATACCCTCTCAGGGTTTGCAAGGATCAGTAGCACAGGGCCACTAATGAGAGCTCTACAGTATTCCTGCTGTGACTCTGGTAAGCCAAGTGCCAGCTATGGCCAAAGCCTAGGCGTCAGCTGAGAACAGACAAACCCACAGCTGGAAGCCAGGCCAATTCACTTATGTACTAGTATAGATCAAAATGATTGTTAAATGTATAAGAATGTATTTGGTGTTTAAACTTCATGAAAACTAGTGGGGTGCTGAATGCATTGCTTTCACTTATCTGTATTCTCTTATCATGTAATAGCAAACATTTACAATGCATATACCCTGTAACTACATAACCCATCAAACTAGAAATAAGCCTTGTGTAATGCAAATGAAGAGCTTTAGCAGGAAAGTACTAATTCTTGTGCATGTGAAGGCAAGTGGTCATTGTGTATGACAATCAGAGATCAAAGACTCTACGTGTATTCCTCTCCCTCTGCCAATCAAAGAAAGATGGATGGGAATCCTGTCAACTTGTTTTCTGTGACAAGATGCTATCCGTATGAACACAAGGAAAAACTCCTCATTTCTGGACTGTTTGGATTCTTATAAGGCAGAATAACTGAACGAGAAAATGGAGATCCCCAGAGTTATTCTGTGTAGCCCAGCGTGACTTTGGGAAACTGACCGATTACTACATCTCTGCTACCATTTGGAATTATGGACAATGACCCACCTGTACATATAGTTTGATGTATCACATCTCAGTAACTCTCATTCCTTTTTCTTAGCTAATAAACCTTTAGTTGGTTTACTATAGAATTGGCTACTGATGTTGTCTTTGGTCTAGGATCTAGGATGCAAACAGACCTGGGTGAGTGACTGGTCTCATGGGACTGGATGTAATCTGAATGTGTTGATCACTTACACCAAAAATCACATCTATCACACAGTCCAGCCTGCCTGCATAGCAAGTTAGACTGGAGTGCCTAAGGCCGTGATACTCAGACTGAGGCTCACAAGCAGCTCTTTGCAGTGCACGATATTAAAACTCTGCATGATTTAGTTATTAACTAATCAGGATGCTTTTACTATGTTATTAACCAATGGTAGTTCATAAAATAATAATACTTGGTCAATCATTTTGCTGTGAGAATATATATCTATTTCCCTATTATACTGTTTAAATATGAATATACTGTACAGTACTATACTAAATGAAACAATGAATTCACACTGCTGTGGCTCTTTTGGGTAATGTTGATCACTAATTCTGCTCCTGAACCACTTGTGACTGAGTATCACTGGTCAAAGGGGACTGTCTGTGACTCCATTACAAAGCTACTATAGTACTTTATACTCCTGAGATAAAAAATTCTGCACACAATCCTTTAAAATTCTGCAAATTACATTTGTCAATAAATAAATGTGGCTCCAGCATGGCAGTGGGGAGCACAGGCCACTGGACGCATTGAGGTGGGAGTAGGGCCAGCTCCAGGGTTTTGGCCGCCCCAAGCAGCCAAAACCAAAAAAAAAAAAGCCGCGGCCGCGGCCGCAATCGCGATCGCGATCGCAATCTACGGCAGCAATTCGGCGGGAGGTCCTTCACTCCGAGCCGGAGTGAGGGACCGTCTGCCGAATTGCCGCCGAATACCTGGACCTGCCGCCCCTCTCCTGAGCGGCCGCCCCAAGCACCTGCTTGAGAAGCTGGTGCCTGGAGCCGGCCCTGGGTGGGAGATCACCCTGAAGCCCCCAGCTCAGTACAGGGACTTGGCAATGAGCCTGCACCTGACCCTGACACAGTGCAAGGGCTGGTTCTGCCCCAGAAACACCCCAGGGCCCTGCCCCTCTGTGCCAGGCAGACTCAGCCCAGCAGGATCCAAGTGTGGAGGAGCTTAGTGTGGGGGGATCCAGGTGTGGGGTAAGAGGTTTCTGTGTGGGGCAGTCTGGGTGCAGGCAGCTCAGTGGGAGATCTAGATGCACAGGGGCTCGTTGGGAGGTTCTGGGTGCAGGGGCAATGGGACTCCGCCAGGAATCCAGGTGATGGTGGTTGGGTCCAGCAAGAGTGTGTGTGGGGGCTCTGGGTGTGGGGAGATTGGGCTTGGTGGGGGGCTTGTCTGGGTGTGGGGGCTCAGTGGGGGTCCACATGCTTGGGGGGGTCCAGGTGCATCTGGTTGGGGCTCAGCAGGGTGGGGGTGTGGGGAGCTTGTTGGAGGGGTCCAGGTGTAGAGGGGTAGGGCTTGTCAGGGTGAAGGTTTAATGGGCCTGCTTAATGGGGGAGACCCAGCTGCTGTTGAGGGGATTCCGCATGCCGGGCTCCTGCTTCCCCCCGTGATTCCCCTATCCTTCTCCATCCCCATCCCCTCACTCCCACATTCCCCTCCCCTTGCCCTATTCCACCCCCCTTCCTTTCCCACTGCCTCTTCCCCCCTCACCTCCCCTTCCCACCCTCATTTATCCAGCCCCAGTGTGAGCACTCACTGTTCCACAGAAAATAGGAAGGCTCCCAGCATACAAAAAGGGAGCACAACTGGTACTAGGACCCAGGAGGCTGCATTCAGCTGTAGAGTCAGCAGAGCCTGAGACACAGTCTCTGAGCTGGTCAGCCCTGCGTTTGCAGAAATGAGGGGAGGAGGCAGTGGCACATAACCCTGAGGCCTCCCACTATGCCTCGCCTCTGTTTCGGGGGCAGTCCCCACCCAAAAAACTGCACACATGGTTGCCCCCCACCAGCGTGCGGCTTGCCTTTGCTTCCCTGCCATTTTCTGCAGGGAAAAGCAGGAAATGTGGGGGCGGGGGGCATTTTCTGCAGGCGCGCAGTCCTGCAGAATCCCCTCAGGAGCAACTTTAGGAGTTCACATTTGTTATTGGCTTGATGAAAACTAATTATAGAACATGCCATCAGTTTGGGGTGTCCACCCTGCTTTGACAGTCTGCCCTAAGGTATGCACTCATGGTCAAGAGCACTCCAGATAGCATGAAACCTGCATCACAGGGATTTCCCTCCTCAAAGCCCTGAAGCTCATTTATAGCTTTGATAAGCTGCTGAAGCAGCCTATGGCAGTGCTTCTCAAAGTAGGGTCGCCGCTTGTTCAGGAAAAGCCCCTGGCTGTTCGGGACGGTTTGTTTACCTGCCACGTCCGCAGGTTCGGCCGATTGCAGTTCCCACTGGCCACGGTTTGCCGCTCCAAGCCAATGGGGGCTGCGGGAAGCGGTGTGGGCCGAGGGATGTGCTGATCGCCCTCCCCGCAGCCCCCATTGGCCTGGAGCGGTGAACTGTGGCCAGTGGGAGCCGCGATCGGCCGAACCTGCGGACCTGGCAGGTAAACAAACTGACCCCAGACCCCCGGGGGCTTTCCCTGAACAAGCGGTGGACTGGCTTTGAGAAGCACTGGCCTATGGGGCCAAATCCAGGTCAGAATGCCTCTGTATGCATATATGCTCTGGCTGGGATAATTTAGTTGCGGTCGATCGTGCTTTGAGCAGGGGTTTGGACTACATGACCTCCTCTTCCAACCCTAATCTTCTATGATTCTATGTATACACATATGCAGCAAAGACAAACTCTCTCGTTCACATTGTGATGTCTTTGCATACATAACCTTAAGTCACTCTTTTTATGCTACTACATTACATCTTAATATCTACGAAATTCATTAACTATCACTCCAAGTTCTCTTTAGGTATTAGATGGTAGCCAATTATCTTCCTCCCATTCAGCTATGTTGCAGATTATATTTTTCAGGAAAAGTGCAAATCTTGGGTATAATTTCCTACCTATTGCACGCATGGCATTATTTCTTGGTTCTGACTGTGTTTGCAACGCCTTCCAATGTATTATCTGTACATTTAATTAAGTGGTGTTTACCACTGCTTTGAGGAATAGTCTAAGTGGTTGTTTTACACAGGACAAATTGACCAGCATATTTACTCCAAATAACTACCTTGGAATATTTTAGCTATTCCATGTGGGCACTCTATTCTGGAATAAAAGTGACTTTATTCCAGAATCGTTAGTGTGCTTTGCGAGTATGTCAATTATTCCAGAATAGAGCGTTCAAATGGGGAGCTATTCCAGAATAGTATCAGAGGGGTAGCCATGTTAGTATGGATCTGTAAAAAGCAACAGAGAGTCCTGTGGCACCTTTAAGAGTGTCTGACGAAGTGGGTATTCATCCACGAAAGCTTATGCTCCAATACATCTATTAGTCTTAAAGGTGCCACAGGACCTCTGTTGCTTATTCCAGAATAGTTATTGTAGAATTTCTTATTCTGCAATAGTTATTCCAGTCAATTTTCCCACATAACTCTTAGAGGGAGATTTTATGAAGCACCATAATCAAGTTCTTTACTGGAGTCCGTATAATGCATTTACTCTGTTTCAGTCATCCACTCATTTTGAAATTTGTTCACAAAAGCCATTAGAGTTGTTCTTTATAAGCCAATACTATTCCTGCTTCCATTTTGAATGGAATTTTCAAAGCATTCAGCACTGGCATAACTCTTCACCCATTACAGTCAATCACCATATCCCTAACCTCTAAAGCAAAGGCGTCGACTATTCGTGCCACAGAAGCCAGCTCCCCCTTTTTCTCTCCCCTGCCCCCTAGCCATGATCTGTTCCACGGCATGTAGAAGGCCTGGGGGAGGAGCAGGGATGGGGTATGCTCGGGGAGTGGGCGGAACTGGGTGGGAAGAGATGGGACAGGGTGGAGCTGATGCGGGAAGAGGTGAGGTGGAGGTGGGGCCTTGGGGGAAGGGACAGAGTGGCGGTGAAACATGGGCTAAGTGAGGGTTGAGCACCCCTAAGGAAAGGAGGAAACCATCACCTGTGCTCTAAAGCTTTACTTACTATTTGTATTATAGTTTTCTGATTGTTCAAGTTAAACTAGTTGGATGTTAATCGTCAGGATTGTTTGCTCTATTCTAGTCCTTAAGTAACATCCTGATTTCCCAATGCTTTTAAAAAAAAAAAAAATTACCACTGGTTTGTTAAGAATCTATATACTGGAACAGTCATAATTTTGCCTCTGTGCCTCAGTTTCCCCACCTATAAAATGGGGGTGATGATACCTACCTCCTTTGTAAAGTACTTTCAGCTCTATAGATGAAAAGCATTACATAAGAGCATTTGTAGGATGTCACTGCCTTCCCTGCAGCTCTGGGACCCTCAGTGCTATGCTGTTGTGGCTCAGAGCCCTGATACCAACAGCTAGCACACAAGCATGCAGATCCCACCCTAGCTTCCACCACACAATGATTTTCCGGACCAGCGCATTACCAGTTTTATATGATACATGACACCTTTTAGATACAGATTATGATAACAGCACATTAGGTGTCTGTCACTCCTGACAAGAGTTGTGAATACAAAGTAGTGAACCACTAGTGGGCCTCTGTGTCACATACAAACTTAGTAATACTTCCAAATTGTTCATATAACATCTCTTAAGTATCTTCTTTTTAAGCAGCCTTGTAGCTCAGACAGTTCAGAATAATTAGTATTTGTTTTCTCACCACTATATTTGTAAAGGCACTTCTAATTCCCCTTAAAGCTGTATGACTAGCCTTAACTCATTTCTGTGGAAAATATATTTTCCCTTCAGAACTATATTGTCAGTATATATTATGTAATTATAATAGACTAGATTTTGTACTTGTACTTATAAGAACAAATTTTGGTTGTTTTTTTCCTCCAATTTCCATGTTAGAAATATGATCATCCAGAGATTTAGTTCACATTAATCTCAGCTTCCTGCATGGATGGCCCATACGATACAGAGCCTAGTTCAGTGTTTTCCATAATTGGGCAAATCCCTGTTAATCATGCCTGGTTCAGTACTTTCCATAATCATGCCATAATTGGATAAATCTGTTTTACTATCACTAGGAAACTCCACTGGGTTTAATTCTGGAAGGTATAAAGCAACGTGGGATGTATTCTGGGGAAAATGTACATTGTTAATATTGCTGAAATTTAAAGACAAATACAAAATGACACACAGAATCAACAAAAACTGTGCTGGCAGTGGTTTAATCTTTCATTGAGTTTGCTTATATTAATTTCCTTCTTCACTAACCTTACATTCGTCAGTCTTTCAAAACAACATCCTTTGCTATTTTCTATGCTCTCTTTTAGGGTACTCATTAAGACATATATGATGTCACTGATTTGTGATGTTAATAGTGTCTCAAACTCATAAAGCTGTTATTTCTTTTGCTACCAATCTATTAGTCTTGTAACAGCCCTGTACTGTTAAGAATTGGAATAGCAACACAATGTTCTCAGCCTTTGACACACAGGCCTGGTCCACACTAGCCTCCCACTTCAAACTAAGATACGCAACTTCAGCTACGTAAATAACGTAGCGGAAGTCGAAGTACCTTAGTTCGAACTTATCGCGGGTCCAGACGCGGCAGGCAGGCTCCCCCGTCGACTCCGCGTACTCCTCTCGCGGAGCAGGAGTACCGGCATCGACGGTGAGCACTTCCAGGATTGATCTGGGATCGATTTATCGTGTCTAGACAAGATGCGATAAATCGATCCCAGAAGATCGATTGCTTACCGCCGGACCCGGAGGTAAGTATAGACCTACCCATAGAGGCTGGAAGAAAATAGTGTGAAATTCTAAGGTCCCTTCAGAAAGCAATGGTATTACTGTCATCAGTTGAAAGCTGGAAGTCCAACAAAAACTCAAGGGAAAAAGCAGGATAATTTTAGAACACACCACACATTTCAAACAAAGAAAGAATGCTGGATGAGCTCAAATACAAGAGAAAGACATACATTACGCCTGGTGAACATTAAGTTACAAAATGCACCACATTTTTTTTAAGACGTCGATTTAACAGCTTGCTACTCTCCCCGAACATTATGGTACCTTCCCAGACACCAACTCCTACCACCAACAACAGATTTACATGTCTTTAGTTGCAATTATAAACTAAATCCAGCTCACCTCTTTACCTCCCACTTCCTATCAGTCAGCTGCCTTGATCTGCCTATTCAACCCATTACTTCTCAAAATTAAATGGAAGGCATTTTACAATATTGAAGGAGTCACACAATACCTATCCTACTTGAAATAATTCTGTATTTTAACAATTTAAGAAAAAAACCTACAGTAAACATCCCCAGAGATTCCAAGTCATACAGTTCTGTGGCAACTGGAACTATCATATTCAATCACTGTTCATTCTGATCCGCTATTGCAAAGATCCTTCAGACTCAGTACATCAGTAGCTTAAAAACATTAAGTTGAGAAGCATGGGATATCCATCCTCAAAAATAGGTTTCCTCTCCATTGTTATTTTATCAGTAAACTATAGTACATAAAGAGTGCATCTAATGAAGAGAATATAACAGAATGTGAAGCAATGGAATCTCTAATCCACAAAACCTATTACAGTGTAGGCTGGTAGTTTCACAATCTCACACATAGTAACTTGCTCTGAAGAGTGCTGGAGAGTGTACATGTTATTCAATCTTGTGGTGAATATGAGTATTCTCCAAGGATGTTTACAATGTAATCACAGATAATTCTGAATAGTTAAGAAATCCATCATGTTACAGAGAAGAAACTTATTGTATTTACAGCTGTGCTAATTTTTAAAGTTTATTTATAAATACACCATATTAATTTTTTGTAATACTTCTACACATGAAAAACTCAATCTGTTTTGGAACATTTGTGTTGACCTTGTCTCTCCATTTAAACTGCTCAAGAATTTTTCCACAAGACTCCTTCATTCTCTACTTAAAAAGATGTGACATTATAAAATGAGAAAAGAGAGGAAAGAATCTAATACACGTGATGTCATAACTGTCTGTGGCTGGTGTATTTTGTTCTGTTCCTAATGTTCGCAGGAATTTCACCCCACAGAATTTCAGAAAAACAGACTAGGCAAGTTCACCCAGCCTACTGCAGCATTAACCAGAAAGTCAATTCTACCAACTGGAGAATCTAGGCCATGCTGGGTTTTACTGGGTCCAGCAGAGAGATGACCTTTGAAAAATAAATCTCTCTTAAGAGATCATTATTTCCATCATCATCTGAATTGTATTGAACCTAGCCTTTCTGGAATATTACAATATGCAAAACAACTTTGTAAATTGAGGTTACTTTGAAGATCACACAAGTTCTCTCTGATTTAGGGCCTAGGACTTATTGGGCCATAGATGTACTATTGTCATCACACATGGATCTTCAAAAGAAGGGTTAATTTTTTTAAAAAAAGGGTGTATATAAAATCCCAGATGGAGTTCTCAAAACTAGTCTGTCAAACAAGAAAAACAAAAACCAGGTGTGTTTATCATCTCCCCCGTTGAAGAGTATTAAGCTTCCAAATTCTTGGGCACTTCCAGCTCCCAAAAAGGCATTTCCAGATGGTATTTCAGAAAACACTGAATATCTAAACACTCAAATGAGGCAGAGCCCAAAACACCTTGTGGGCCTAGCAGATGCAACCTGGGAAAAGAAGTGCAGTGCATGAAAAAGCAGCCCGACCAAAAACTGGAAGACACTCAGCAAAATGCTTTATTTTAAAAATAATTTTTAAAACGTACTGATGCTAGCACTTCAGTATCCTACCGCTCTGCTCTAATACAAATACCAGGCATCACAGATACTGAAGCTGCTGTGTCATTGTTTAACATGTCCTGTTACACCCTACATTAGATATAAAATAAACTAAAATACAGAGATTTACTGGAACAGTGTCTGGTATTAATATGAATTTAATTTTATAGATTAATTGGTCTGACAGCAGGAAGCTGAGGCTGCAGATTCTAAATATAACTGCTTTCTCTCTTTCACCACTCCCCCGACTGGTTAATGCTTTCCAACACCCCTACCAATCCCCCTTGAAAGTGAATTTTCAAATGGCTGACACACAGAGGCTGGAAGAAAATAGTGTGAAATTCTAAGGTCCCTTCAGAAAGCAATGGTATTACTGTCATCAGTTGAAAGCTGGAAGTCCACCAAAACTCAAGGGAAAAAGCAGGATAATTTTAGAACACACCACACATTTCAAACAAAGAAAGAATGCTGGATGAGCTCAAATACAAGGGGAAAGACATACATTACACTTGCTGAACATTAAGTTACAAAATGCACCACATTTTTTTTAAGACGTCGATTTAACAGCTTGCTACTCTCCCCGAACATTATGGTACCTCTCCAGACACCAACTCCTACCACCACCAACAGATTTACGTGTTTTTAGTTGCAATTATAAACTAAATCCAGCTCACCTCTTTACCTCCCACTTCCTATCAGTCAGCTGCCTTGATCTGCCTATTCAACCCATTACTTCTCAAAATTAAATGGAAGGCATCCTGCTTCATCACTTCCATTACTCCTTTCTCCACTCCTCTGCCAAATATAATTAGGACAGTTAAAAAAAAAAGTCATAAGATGCCCAACATTATTTCAAATGTTCAGAAATCCTGTCCATCCACTGCTTTATATGATCTAGACTTTGGGATCCTGCAGAAGTCATCAGTTGCAATACTGACAAGTCTCCATTTCCTTTGTGGGTTATTTTTAGCTCCTTGTCCTTCCATCCCAAATTCAAAATCACAAAAGACACCATAAGAGCTGTTTGGATAAGAACTACTTGAAAATAAGGAAAAATCTTTCCAATGTTTTAAGCAGCATTTCTCCTCTGATATTTGATAATCTAGTTAAATAACACAGAAAGGGGCTGAATTAAGGTTGACCAGGAAACCTTGTTTCTGGTATTTCTTAAGTTCCGAGTCCTTGACTTTGCGACCTTAAAGTTTTGTTAAGGTGGGTTTTGTGTGTCTCCATTAAAACTTAATATCCCTTTACTATCCTATTTGCTTCTGGATACAATTCAGCTTCTAAACTTTTCATCTTTGACAGGTCTGCCTTCATTTGGTATTAAAAAGTTCATTTACAATCAACAGCAAGATAATTTCATGGATAAAAGACAAAAGGGTGGTAAAATATTAATAACCCTTCACACTGCAGAGCACAAGCCAACTTATTAGGGTATTAGGAAACAGCATTTCCTACAAGCAGGTTATATCATAATTGGTCACTTCAAGATTCTTGCACCTTGCTCTGAAATATCTTTTACTAGTCACTGTCAAACAGGATACTCCACTAAGTGGACCACCATTCTCATCCAATATGGCAATTCCTACGTTAGCTGCATCAACAGAGGCACTTACCAATAGAGCATGTTGCCTTCAAAAACAAAAAATAAGGTACTCCTTGAAGCATGACATTCTCCTATTTCCTTGGAGAGTATAACAATTTACTAGCAGATCCTGATAAAATGCAATTTTACACAGAGTACTTGTAGGCATCTGTCAAGAGGCAGCCACCTACCAAGGTTTACAGTCACACAAGGAATTAGGTGATAATTGTCTTTTTTTGGTCAAAGTAGAATGAAAATAACATTTTTTGTCAAGATATGGACTTGCTGAAAATAGTGTGAACATTCACAAAAAAAGCATTTTTTTTAAGTTACTCAGGACTATTACAGTAAGTTCTACTTGCACTTTCAAATTACATGCTACATATAATGCATGTAACGGATATTAGGGTGCTCAGGACTATGTCAGGTGCTCAGGACTATTACCTTCCCCCCCTTCCTCCAGCAAGAGAGAGATTTGTTTGTGCTTAACTGAGTGTTAACTCCCCGACACCACCAGCCTGTTAACCACCCAAACAATCTCCCCTCGGCTATGCCAGCCCTTACTTTGCCTTGCAGGTTAATACATGCACCCCAGTCCCCAAGGCCCTCTGAAGCATCCCCCTGTAGTATTCAGCCCCTTCTCCACTGAACACTCACATTAATAACAGCTATGCTGTTCCTCAAAGGAATACTATTCACACCAGCCTGCTTGACTCAACTCAAGATTAATTCTTTTAACATTACTACAGCACTAAGATACATTTATAGTGAAAACAATCATAAGTTTATTGTCAGCTATCAAGATTTAAGAGATAGTGATCAAGGCCACTACCACCACGGCAAATCCCAAAGGGTAATAGCCTCCTTGCAGATCAAACACTACTTGGATCATTTCTAGATTGGTCCTTAAGAGGGTCTGAGTAGATGTTCAGTCTACATCCATCTCTGGCAATTTTTCTGTGCCAATTAAGCTTTTGGCAACTACATGATCACTGACCAAGTAGCATTTTGTCCAAGTCATATTTATCATTAAAACTTCCAGAAACTTTTAAACATTGATTCTAGCAAAATTCCTGGGTTATTTGCAACTGTATTTGATTTAAAAACATTACATCTTCAGAAAAATAATTTCACAGTATTTTAATCAGCTTACATGCCTGTTACACTTAAGGAGGAAATCACCTTTGCATGTTGATGCAGTGCCTTTTAAATGCCTGGAAAATTCATATTTCTTTTAGTCTGCATCCTGTACTCTCCGATGACTGTCAGAAGTGTATCACTATAACGTGGCACATTACCAAATGAAGAGATAAGGCAGTTGGGGGGGGGGGGGGGGGGAAGAGGGGAAAGGGAGAAGAGAGATAAACCACCATGTTATAGGATTTGTTACTTGTAATCTTTAAAAGACAGGTTATGCCACACAACTGATACTACAAACACAGAAACTAGGACAGATGCAGTTTTGGTGCCAGATCTAGATTTAAATATGGAGGGCAGGAAAATAGCTGAAAACATCTTGAAGTGGTCCAAATTGCATCAGGAGGGAATTTAATCTAAACAGGATAATCCTTCTTCCCCTGTTGTCTGCTGAAGCCTCCATATGTATTTCAGGCTCTAAAGAATGTATTAACATGGCTGTGTAAGGAAGGGAAGGAGCCTATAATGTACAGTAACGGCTCAATTAAAGTCGTCCCGGTTAACGTTGTTAAGTTGCTGATCAATTAGGGAACATGCTCGTTTAAAGTTGTGTAATGCTCCCTTTGTGTACTGCTTGCAGGAAGAGCAGCCTGTTGCAGCTAGCTAGTGGGGGCTTGGAACAAGGGTGGACCGGCAGCCCCGCTATCAGTTCCCCACTGTCCTGTGCAAGCAGCTGCCTGCAGTTCAGCTGTGTCCCTCCTCCCACTGCCATGTGCTGCTCCTGCCCTCTGCCTTGGAGTTGCTCCCTGAGACTCCTGCTTGCTGTGCCAGGGGGAGGGAAGGAAGAGGGGGGCTGTCAGGGTGTCCCCCTCCCTCCCGCTCCTGCACCCCACTTACCCCATCTTCTATAGAGCCGGGGGGGGGAGGGAGACACACACCAGGGCTGCGGTCTCAGCAAGCTGATCTAATTAACAAGGCAGTATACTTAAGGGAAATTCGCATATCTCCCTCCATTCCTGCTGCCTTGCAGAGTGACAGAGTTAACCCTTGAGGGCTCAGCCAATTGCTAGTTCATCATTTAGCAGTAAGGGAAATATCCCATCCTCTGACTCCTCGACCTCAACCAAGCTTCACAATCATCATCACTGTGTACCAGTATTAAATTGTGTTTAAAACTTATACTGTGTGTGTGTGTCTGTGTATTTATTTATGAGAGAGAGAGAGAATGAATGAATTTCCCTGGAACCTAACCCTCTCATTTACATTAATTCTTATGGGGAAACTGGATTCGCTTAACATCGTTTCGCTTAAAGTCGCATTTTTCAGGAACATAACTATGTTAAGTGAGGAGTTACTGTACCACCACCAACAGCTTTCCTTAGATCTCAACGGGAATGACGCCATAGGCTCTCTGTAGAGGAAATCTGTAGCGGCTCCGGCTGCTCCACAAACCTCAAAGCCAGACATTGTGATCCAGCAGCCAAAGGGAGAGGGACTACAACTGCCTCCAGTGCTCTGTCCCCACAGATAGGTGTCCCATTGTCTACACCTTTACAACCAACCAGCAGATCTGCAGTTGTCTAAGTCTCCACTGATTCTGTTGTTACCCTATGTACTTTCCCCACTGTCCCCTAAGGTATTTTTAACCACCCCCCCTGCTACACACACACACACACACACACACACACACACACACACACACACACACACAGGGGATGTCTACACTTGAAGCTGGGAGGGGGGTGGTTCCAGCTTGTGTATACATATGCATGCTAGCTCTCACCTAGCTAATGGGCTAAACACAATAGCGTAGCTACAGTTGCATGGGCAGCGGCACAGGCTACCCATGGTGAATGCAAACTCACCTGGACTGTATAGGTATGTAGTTGGGGTGTCTAGCCCATGCCACCATTCACTGCTGCCTGTGCTACCTGGCTACACTACTATTTTTAGCACACTAGCTTGATGACCGCTAGCACGACAGGGATGCTGGCAGTACAGATGCCAGCTCTTGTCCTAGGTGCAGGCATTAGCTAAGAATACACAAACTTGTAGCTGGAGAACAGACCAGGCCACTTCTATGTTAGTTTTGCTCAAAATACGTATTAGTCTTACAAGAATGTTTTTAGTGTTCAGATTCTATGAAATGCTTGTATGTTGCTGTGTGTATGAATCTCACTTATAATATCTATATCCCAGGTTATAAGGTAATATTTAAGTGTTTGCTCTGAAACTGTAATGGAACCCACCCACCCCCACACCTCCAGTCAGGAGAGAAATATTACCAAGTGTGAAATACTAGTTTGCCAAGGAGGTTATCTTCTGCCCCCCAAAAAGAAGGCCATAGATACTGGACAAACCATTGTGGAACATCAGAGGACAAAAAAAAACTTTGTTGACTGCTCCCCCGCTACCCAAGAAGAGGAGATCTGCACATGAACTAATCCCATCATCTTGAACACTGGGGGAAGGGAATAAAAATCCCTGATGAGAAGAAACTGCATCTTTTTTTCTGTTTGAACTCTGAAGGGCCAGACACTCTAAATCAAAGCCAGACATCGCTAGGGGTTGCCTCGTGGGTCTGCCCTGAAAGACACTTTGAACAGACAGATCACTATAACTCTGTCCCTTTTAGGATTTAGATGGTAACTCATTTGTATGTATGTGTTTGTGTGCATTAACATGTAAAAAAAATCATTCCTTTTTCCTAATTAATAAACCTTGGATAGGAAACAAAGGGTAGGAATAAATGGTCAGTTTTCAGAATGGAGACAGGTAAATAGTGGTGTTCCCTAGGGATCTGTACTGGGACCACTCTTGTTCAACATATTCATAAATGATCTGAAAAAAGGGGTAAATACAGAGGTGGAAAAGTTTGCAGACTGCAAAGAGCTACAAAGGGATCTCACAAAACTGGGTGACTGGGCTACAAAATGGCAGGTGAAATTCAATGTTGATAAATGCAAAGTATTGTACATTGGAAAACATAATCCCAACTATACATATAAAATGATGGGGTCTAAATTAGCTGTTACCTCTCGAGAGAGAGAGATCTTGGCATCATTGCGGATAGTTCTCTGAAAACATCCATTCAACGTGCTGTAACAGTCAAAAAAGTGAACAGAATGTTGGGAATCATTAAAAAAGGGATAGATAATAAGACAGAAAATATCATATTGCCTCTATTTAAATCCATGGTATTCCCACACCTTGGATACTGCATACAGATGTGGTTTCCCCATCTCAAAAAATATATATTTGAATTGGAAAAGGTTCAGAAAATGATTAGGGGTATGGAACAGCTAATTAATAAGACTGGGACTTTTCGCCTGGACTAAGGGGGGATATGATAGAGGTCTATAAAATCATGACTGGTGTGGAGAAAGTAAACAAGGAAATGTTATTTACTCCTTCTCATAACACAAAAACTAGGGGTCACCAAATGAAATTAATAGGCAGCACATTTAAAACAAACAAAGGAAGTATTTCTTCACACAATGCACAGTCAACCTGTGGAACTCCTTGCCAGAGGATGTTGTGAAAGCCAACACTGTAACAGGGTTCAAAAAAGAACTAGATAAATTCATGAAAAGTAGGTCCATCAATGGCTATTAGACAGGATGGGCAGAGATGGTGCCTCTGTTTGCCAGAAGCTGGGAATGGATGACAGAGGATAGATCACTTGATGATTGCCTGTTCGGTTCATCCCCTCTGGGGCACCTGGCATTGGCCACTGTCGGAAGACAGGATGGACTAGATGGACCTTTGATCTGACCTAGTATGGATGTTCTTATGTTATGCTCTTATAGTTAATTATAGACATTATCTTTGGTGCAAGATCTAGGATACCAATTGATCTTAGGTAAGTGACTGGTCTCTTGGGATTGGCAGCAACCTGAATGTGGTGTGTTTTTTCAAGTGAGTGACCATTTATCACTAAGTCCAATTTGTCTGGATGGTAAGATAGACTAGACAGTCTAAGGGGACTGTCTGTGACCCCATGGGAAGATTGTTATAGTGATCCAGGAGTTCACATTTGTTACTGGCTTAGTGAAATCTAATTATGGAACACACCATCAGCTTGGGGTGTCTGCCCTGCTTTTGACAGTCTGCGCTGAAGTAGGCACACAGTCGTGAGCCACTTTAGACAATGTGATAGCGACTATGTCTACACAATCATGCCCCTAGCTCATGGTGTAGACAGTTTTTCCCTCCCCTACCACGAATTCAGGAACTCAAGTTTCATTGCCCTCCTATAGGATTTTTCTCCCTCAAAGAGTGCGAGACTTGGACCCAAGCTTGTTTTAAGCAAAGCAAATATAACTTGCTATTCAATGGTGCACCAAAAAACTGCAACCTATAGAAGTATATGCCTTTAATATGTAATGAAGAAATGGCAGGGTGAACACAGTAAGCAAAATTAGTTAAATTGGTACTGTACAAACTCTTCTGCTGCCACAGTTATTTATTGCTTACATGAACACTTAGTGATGCTGAACAAATCTCTCCTGAATAATGCATATCAGTGCTAAATTCCAATATGAGAAACAGCTGATACTCTTCTACTACAGTCTTAATGATTCACCGTCATGCCATTTCTCCTCTTGGAACCTAGTTCAAGTAGGATCATCCAAAGGTGAAAACTGGTTTTTAAGACGGTTTTAAAACTTTTCTTTGAACATATCAACAGTCTAATTATTTTAATATCCTGGGATCTATGTTAGCACACCTGCAATCAAGCAATATCCAGAAATGCTGCAAAAGCTCAAATAATTAATGAACCTTTTCTTTGAGAAAAAAACAGTGCTATAATGAAGACAGTAATACTCTGAATGCCAGCAAGGCCACGCAATCTACTGAAGCAGAAAAGTTGCATTTGGATATTGAAGCAAAAAGAATCTGTTGCTTCTTAGATCTACTGTTCTTCTCACACCCGGATATTAAAAATATGTATTTATTACTCGTCACCAAGGACGGAACCTAGCAGGACATCAGATGCACCAAGAACAAGTTAGGAGGAGTAAGTCTGCTAGGTACAGCCAACATGAAGGCACACGCTCACGGAATCCAAGGAGAAAAGCAAGCAAAGAAGAAGGAGATGGTAATCAATCGTGTTAAAAGAACAGGAGTACTTGTGGCACCATAGGCCTGGTCTACACTACGAGTTTAGGTCGACTTTAGCAGCGTTACATCGAATTAAGCCTGGACACGTCCACACGACGAAGCCCTTTTTTTCGACTTAAAGGGCCCTTTAAACCGGTTTCTTTACTCCACCTCAGACGAAGGGATTAGTGCTAAAATCGGCCTTTGCGGGTCGGAATTGGGGTAGTGTGGACGAAATTAGATGTTATTGGTCTCCGGGAGCTATCCCACAGTGCTTCATTGTGACCACTCTGGACAGCACTCCCTCAACTCAGATGCACTGACCAGGTAGACAGGAAAAGCCCCGCGAACTTTTGAATTTCATTTCCTGTTTGCCCAGCATGGAGAGCACAAGTGACCATGCAGAGCTCATCAGCACAGGTAACCATGATGGAGTCCCAGGATTGCAAAAGAGCTCCAGCAGGGACAGAATGAGAGGTACGGGATCTGCTCACCATATGGGGAAATGAATCAGTGCTAGTGGAACTCAGTAGCAGTAAAAGAAATGGTAAAATATTAGAAAAAGTCTCAAAGGCCATGAAGGACAGAGGCCATAACAGGGACGCACAGTAGTGCTGCGTGAAAATTAAGGAGCTAAGGCAAGCCTACCACAAAGCCAGAGAGGCAAACGGAAGGTCCGGGGCAGAGCCACAAACATGCCGCTTCTACGCGGAGCTGCATGCCATGCTAGGGGGTGCAGCCACCACTACCCCAACCGTGTGCTTTGATTCCATCAATGGAGAAGCACCCAACAGGGAAGCGGGTTCGGGGTACAAGGAAGATGATGATGAAGACAATGAAGATAGCTCACAGCAAGGAAGCAGAGAAACCGGTTTCCCCAACAGCCAGGATCACCCTGGACCTGGAACCAGTAACCCCCGAACTCACCCAAGGCATGCTCCCAGACCCAGAGGGCACAAAAGGGACCTCTGGTGAGTGTACCTTTGTAAATATTACACAAGGTTTAAAAGCAAGCGTGTTTAATGATTAATTTGCCCTGGCAATCACGGCCAGTACAGCTACTGGAAAAGTCTGTTAACGTGTATGGGGATGGAGCGGAAATCCTCCAGGGACATCTCCAGAAAGCTCTCCTTCATGTACTCCCAAAGCCTTTGCAAAAGGTTTCTGGGGAGGGCTGCCTTATCCCGTCCGCCATGGTAGGACACTTTGCCACGCCAGTAGCACGTAGTCTGGAATCATTGCATAACAAAGCATGGCAGCGTATGGTCCCGGTGTTTGCTGGCATGCAGACAACATCCATTCCTTATCTCTCTTTGTTATCTTCAGAAGAGTGATATCATTCAGGGTCACCTGGTTGAAATGGGGTGATTTTATTAAGGGGACATTCAGCTGAACAGAAATGTTCCCAGCTGTTAGCCACGCGGTAGGGGGGAGGGGTGAAGTGATCATCCCAGAGAATTGGGGGTGGGGGGGAAGAGACTCGGGATGATATGTTCTTGGAGCTCCAGATGTCCTCCCATGCTGACAGAGCACAACAGAATGCATGGAGGCAGTCAATGTCAGAGTGCAAAAAAGCGCAATATGAATGAAAGGAGAGCTGGAGGGCTGAATCGCGGGCTGAAGAGAGCAAGTGGCGGGCTGAAGAGGATAGGTGGCGTCAGCTTGCATCAAACTGATATGCTCCAGTGTATGGTTGAGCTGCAGGAAAGGCAGCAGGAGCAGGAGACCGCCGCTACAGCCCCTGTGTAACCAACAGCCCTCCTCCCCAAGTTCCATAGCCTCCTCTCCCAGATGCCCAAAACCACGGTGGGGGGGGGGGCCTCCAGCCACCCAGCCACTCCACCCCAGATGACTGCCCGAGCATCAGAAGGCCGGCCTTCAATAAGTTTTAAAGTTTTAAACTGCAGTGTATCCTTTTCCTTCCCTCCTTCCCCACCCGTCCCGGGCTACCTTGGCAGTTATCCCCCTAGTTGTGTGATGAATTAATAAAGAATACATGAATGTGAAGTAACAATGACTTTATTGCCTCTGCAAGCGGTGCTCGAAGGCGGGAGGGGAGGGTGGTTAGTTTACAGGGAAGTAGAGTGACCCGAGGGGTGTGTGTGTGTGTGGGGGGGGGGGGGTGGCGGAGGGTTCATCAAGGAGAAACAAACAAAAGTTTCACACCGTAGCCTGACCGGTCACAAAACTCATTTTCAAAGCTTCTCTGATGTGCACCGCGCCCTGCTGTACTCTTCTAACTGCCCTGGTGTCTGGCTGCATGTAATCAGCGACCAGGCGATTTGCCTCAACCTCCAACCCACCATAAATGTCTCCCCCTTACTCTCAAAGATATTGTGGAGCGCACAGCACGCAGCAATAACAATTGGAATATTGGTTTCGCTGAGGTCTATCCGAGTCAGTAAACTGTGCCAGCGCAGGTTTAAACATCCAACTGCATATTAGTTCTTAGGCAGCAGCAGCACAATTTTGGAGAAAATCTTGTGACTATACATCAAGCTCATTCAATTTTGCTCTCTTCTTTCCTAAATCTGACTGTTCACTGGTAACCATCTGCTGCCAACTCTTCTCTTCATTGACCTACTTCTTAACACATTTTTCCATCCTCCCCTGCCTCTGTACAAGAAGTTGCCAAATGTTTTTAAAAATAAAACTTAATATTCTCCAATGCCTCCTTTCTCCTCTTCTTCTAAAGATAGTCCCAACCTCTCCTCTTTCAATCCTTTCTCTGACACTGTCAAGTATCTCCTTTGTGCAGGATGCAATGGCTAGAAGTCATTGCTAGTAGTTATTGCATGGCAGAATCCAGCACACAGACTCCACCTCACTGTTGTTTATAGGCAGAAAATCATATTGCAGATTTTAATTCCCTCCAATTGGTCTCTTTTATGGTGCCTACAACTTTCTCTAAACTAATACCTTCATCTGTGGCTTTTCTTTGAAAAGATATGCCCTGGATAGTGCAGGCACTTGTTCAGCTGAGCCAGGAAAAACAGATATGCATATAAGATGAAAAATAGTAATTTACCATGGCTTGTTTTTCATCATCAGAGACTATGGGATATGGTAAAGCAGTTGTTTCACCTTTCTTAGTCCTCCCCTCACCAAAAAAAACCATCGGGATAAAAACAGTCCAGATCCAAGACAACTGAGGGTAAAGAAGGAAAATTGGGGGAAAGATCAAATATGCTGAAAACACTGGGCTTGTTTCACCAAAACAATATTCTAGTTTTGTTCTGGTGAAATTCCATTTAAGTAATTGGAGCTAATACGATGTAAAATGAACCAAGCCCCCCATATCCCATTTTCTCTCCTTCAACTGGCTATTCTGTTATGGGCTCATGGTTCTAAGCACCAAATTACCAACACTGCATCAGCAGATGTCTGAATGATCACATAGTACTGTGTCTCAGAAGCCCAATAGTGTCAACTGGCAAAAACCACTATTTTTTGGTTTGTAAGTCCCTCCACTCCTCACCACTGTTTAATTAAAAATGGATCTCACTATATCATAAAAGCAAATTCATCTCCAACATAGCAACACATAAAAGTGCCATTTCACTAAGGTTTTATCTCACCTTGCATTCATCTTAACTGATTTGATGCACATAAATACCTCTAGAAAAGAACACACTATTGTTCAATTCCTCATAGACACTCTAAGAATGTCTAAAATAAGCATTCCACTTCCTTTTTTTCCCCTGGTGTCTCACATCATAGAACAAAATCTTAACACAACTTTTTTGGATACATTTTGAGAAATGAGAAACTACTATTTCTGATGCATATTATCCTCTATCCCCCCAAACCTTTCTGTCACTCAAACATAGTAACCAGTTCAGGGTCAACTCCATGGCAGGGAGGGGAGGGAGGAAGCCATTCATCATAAACCAATCTTGACTCAGGCTAAACATGATCTTTCAGTTTAGCAGCCTCCTTCATACACTTGGCAAAAATTTACAATATTCACAGACTCCTGAAACTCAATCTTCTGAAAAATTCTCTGTTGCCCATACAGACTCAGATTTTTCTGATGAGCAACTGTACAGATCACGAGCCTCAAAGGATTTTAGCAGAACACAAATTATGTTTGAGATAGGGAGAAAGGGCAAGGGTGAGGAACACCATAGAAATGCTTGTTGAAATGAAACCATTGACAGAAGTTCTGAACTTAACCATTTCCATCTTAAATTGTCCTTTATCCATGGGCCTTTCAAAAGCTGTAAAAATCTACCAACTAAACCATGTCCAAAATACAGAAATATTGTTAGCAACAAGATAATACAGCATCATTTGTTCAAGTTCTGCAAAATTTCTCCCAAGTCCTTTATTACATGGATTTCTCCTAGTCATTAGGTTTCAGATCTAAAGTTATATAAAGCATACAGCTCTGACAATTCCGAGCTGTAGTGTGCGCAGATCTCCAAATGAAGCTAGGCTGGTACAGTTCTTGACTATAATTTGCACTGTTGATCTGAATAATCCTAGTAGACTGCCTGGGATTTAATATAGAGAGAAGGTCTCATTTGACACTAAATTTTTGGACAGTCTGTTATTTCCTATTGTTACTAAAAAAACTCACATGTAAACAATTACCTAAATAATGTAAATTAGAAAGAACTCAAAGCTTACCATTTTGGATGCTATCTTTAAAAGGCAAGTAGAACTTTATAGAGCTGTTGTACTTATTTTTATTATTATGATTAATTACCAGTTTTTAAACTAGAAAACAATTCTGGCAGTCTGTTACACTGGAAGTGAGGGAGAATTCACTGAAGTTATATAAGTTGAGACTTATCTGAATTGATTTCCAATTTTCCCCACCTTTCTGATGTTAGAAGACTTACTTTATTCCCACCCTGCCATACCCACACCACACTTCCCTAACCATTAGCCGTCAACAGGGGAACAACTATTGGAAACTGGAGTCAATCTGGAGTTGGCTGAGAGCAGGAAGGAGGAAAGAGAGGATTGGAAGGACAGATCAATCTGTAGTGCTGCTTCACAGAATTGTGGTTGACAGCTGAGGGAAAATAAGGCAGGCGAGAGTGTCTTCAGTGTTGGGAAATAAAAGAGATGGAAGTGTGGCATGACTCTATAGTTTGGACGCAGTGGGAAGGGGAAGGAGATGAAAATTAGAAGAACTCTTTTGCAATTCCTCCGTGCATAAAAACGCCATACAGAAAACAAATTGAGTCATACTTGTCTTCAGTGGTTTGAGGTTTAAATGGATAAAAAGCTACCTGATGATTTTTTTTTCTGATCTTTTCACTACTGCCTATAGCTTAGAACTCAGAAAAAGAACTAACATTATCATCTAAAAAATGGGTTAATGCATTCATTCATGCTGAGTTAATTTGTGGCTAGGGAACTTACATGTTTCTTTAAAAAAAACTGTCATCATTCTTACACAGCCATTAAGACTGAAATGAAATGAGCTCTAATTCTACGTAGCCTGAAATAGATGTCTGCTTATTGGTTGTGTGTTGTTTGGCCCCTCCTCCTCCCATCTGTATATGCGTCCACCCAGGAAAATGAAAACTATTTTAAATATCTGGCAGGGAAAATTCTTCTGTTGAATCCAACAGTGTGAACCTCATATAAAACTTCTGCTCTGAACCACAGGGAATAAGTGATGTAAAACACTAATTATGGTACATCTGTGTTTTTTTTTCTCCCTTATAACCTGAAGATTACATCAATCAAAATAAAATGGTGACATCAAAATACACTTTTCCTGGAAATAAACAAAAATAAAACCCATAAAATAGACTTGTAACAGTCAAAAATATGGACAAGCGCTGTTATAGTCAGACTAAAACCAGTGGTGAATTAAGATTGAATTGGCTCTGGATCCTTTTTAACCAAGGGGCCTCTTTCAAAAATTTTGCATCAGTTTGCCTATCAGCTCAGCCAATGTCCTGTACCCTCTGCTCCAGTCCCCATGGCTGATCACATCACTCTCTGGCAGTCAATCTTACACAAAAGACCACCTTCCACTTTAAGCATAGCCAAGGTTTACACAAAGGGTAGGTCTATACTTACCTCCAGGTCCGGCGGTAAGCAATCGATCTTCTAGGATCGATTTATTGCGTCTTGTCTAGATACGATAAATCGATCCCGGAAGTGCTCGCCATTGACACCGGTACTCCAGCTCGGCGAGAGGAGTACGCGGCATCGACGGGGGAGCCTGCCTGTCGCGTCTGGACCCGCGGTAAATTCGAACTAAGGTTCTTCGACTTCAGCTACATTAATAATTCGAAGTACCTTAGTTCGGAAAGGGTCCAGAGAAGAGCAACAAGAATGATTAAAGGTCTTGAGAACATGACCTATGAAGGAAGGCTGAAATAATTGGGTTTGTTTAGTTTGGAAAAGAGAAGACTGAGAGGGGACATGATAGCAGTTTTCAGGTATTTAAAAGGGTGTCATAAGGAGGAGGGAGAAAACTTGTTCACCTTAGCCTCTAAAGATAGAACAAGAAGCAATGGGTTTAAACTGCAGCAAGGGAGGTCTAGGTTGCACATTAGGAAAAAGTTCCTAACTGTCAGGATGGTTAAACACTGGAATAAATTGCCTAGGGAGGTTGTGGAATCTCCATCTCTGGAGATATTTAAGAGTAGGTTAGATAAATGTCTATCAGAGATGGTCTAGACAGTATTTGGTCCTGCCATGTGGGCAGGGGACTGGACTCGATGACCTCTCGAGGTCCCTTCCAGTCCTAGAATCTATGAATCTATGAATAACGTAGCTGAAGTTGAAGTACCTTAGTTCAAAGTGGGGGGTTAGTGTGGACCAGGTCTAAGACTGTTTTTCTCTGTAGGTGGAGATAACTTCTGATAGGCAAAAAAAAGTCAAGACATTGAAGTCAGGAGACACTATGCGTAGCACAGACATTATAGCAAGTTTTTATACGTAAACTGGCTGCATTTACTTTCGAGATCTGAATGGTAAAAATTACTACAGCACAGCTCACTAATGGCAGACAGCAGGTGTCCTCACATCACCTGCAAAACCTCATTTTCACTGTACTGTAATGAACGCATTAACCTTAGCAGACTGGCAAGTTTAATTTCAACCTCAGTTTTCTTCACTTCGGGTAGGTCCACACTTACCTCCGGACCCGGAAGTAAGCAATCGATCTTCTGGGATCGATCCCAAAAGTGCTCGCCGTCGACGCCGGTATTCCAGCTCGGCGAGAGGAGTACGCGGCATCGACGGGGGAACCTGCCTGCTGCGTCTGGACCCGCGGTAAGTTCGAACTAAGGTACTTCGAATTCAGCTACGTTATTAACGTAGCTGAATTTGCGTACCTTAGTTCGAAGTGGGGTGTTAGTGTGGACCAGCCCTTAGCCTTACCACATTAATTCAAGGTATTGGAGGTTTAAGTCTACTTGTCTTAGCTTTTATGTTTGTTTGATACTGAATCTTTTAATGCAGTCCCTATTAACTTGAACATGTTTTAAAATCCAGGTAATTGCTTTCCTCAGAACTTTGAAATCTGTGGAAGTCACTGATAATCTAAAGTATCGAATTATTAATATATTCATCTTGCAAACTGTCTGTTTGTAAAGATCCATTCATGCTTTCTAGAAGGCAAAGAAAGTTTTTGTTTTCCATCACAGATAGAATTCGGTTTACCTTCGTCATATAGATCTCTTGGGCAACAATGATTTCATAGACTCAGACTTTAAGGTCAGAAGGGACCATTATGATCATCTGGTCTGACCCCCTACATGCTGCAGGCCACAAAACCGTCCCTACCCCTTCCCTGGACTCTGCTGTTGAAGTCCCCAATCCTGTGTTTTAGTGACTTCAATCGGCAGAGACCCTCCTGCTAGTGATCCCTGCCCCATGCTGCGGAGGAAGGCGAAAAACCTCCAGAGGCTCAGCCAATCTACCCTGGAGGAAAATTCCTTCCCGACCCCAAATATGGCGATCAGTAAGACCCCGAGCATGTAGGCAAGAGTCTCTAGCCTGACCCCTGTTAGCCATTATACTATTTACGTACCATTGCTTGGTTTTCTTTGGCTACTATGTTTTACCATTAAACCATTCCCTCCATAAACTTATCTAACTTAATCTTAAAACCAGACAGGTCCGTCGCCCCCACCGTTTCCCTCGGAAGGCCGTTCCAATATTTCACCCCTCTGACGGTCAGAAACCTTCGTCTAATTTCAAGCCTGAACTTCCCCACGGCCAGTTTATATCCATTCGTTCTCGTGTCCACATTAGTACTAAGCTGGAATAATTCCTCTCCCTCCCTTGTATTTATCCCTCTGATATATTTAAAGATAGCAATCATATCCCCCCTCAGCCTTCGCTTTGTCAGACTAAACAACCCAAACTCCTCTAGTCTCCTTTCATACGACAGGTTTTCCATTCCTCTGATCATCTTAGGGTATGTCTACACTACGAAATTAGTTCGAATTTATAGAAGCCGGTTTTATTGAAATCGGTTGTATACAGCCGATTGTGTGTGTCCACACAATAAAATGCTCTAGGTGCTCTAGTCGGCGGACCGTGTCCACAGTACGAGGCTAGCGTCGACTTCCGGAGCATTGCACTATGGGTAGCTATCCCACAGTTCCCGCAGTCTCTGCCGCCCCTTGGAATTCTGGGTTGTTATCCCAATGCCCGGATGATGCAAAACAGTGTCGCGGGCGGTTCTGGGTACATGTCGTCAGGCCCCTCCCTCCCCCGTCACAGCAACGGCAGACAATAGATTCGCGCCTTTTTACCTGGGTTACCTGTGCAGACAACATGGAGCCCGCTCAGCTCAGCTGAGCTCACCGTCACCATATGTCCTCTGGGTGCCGGCAGACGTGGGACTGCATTGCTACACAGCAGCAGCTGCTAACTGCCTTTTGGCGGTAGACGGTGCAGTAGACTGGTAGCCTTCATCGGCGATCTGGGTGCTGGCAGCCGTGGGGCTTGCCTTTTGGCAGTAAATGGTGTATTACGACTGTTAGCCATCCTATTACAAGTCGGGTCATCGTACGTTAGCAGAGTCTTCCCTGAGCAGCCGATTGTGCAATAGGCCTGAAGACCATCATCATACACCGCCCCGTATTTGCTGCCAAGCACCCAGAAAGATGCCGAGGGCTATCAGTCACGCTGCACCGTCGTCTTAAGATGTAAAAAATAGATTTGCTCTGTATTCATTTGCTTCCCCCTCCCTCCGTCAAATCAACGGCCTGCTAAACCCAGGGTTTTCAGTTTAATCTTTGGGGGGGACCAGTCTGTGACAGTTGTTTATGTCTCTCCCTGATGCACAGCCACCGTTCTTTATTTTAATTCCCTGTGCCTGTACGCCATGTCGTCACTCGGCCCCCCCTCCCTCCTTCCCCTAGTCCGTCAGATACTACGTTTGCGCCACAGCTCAGAGAGCCGAGAAGCGGTTCGCGCCTTTTCTTTGAATTCTGGGTTGAGATCCCAATGCCCGGATGATGCAAAACAGTGTCGCGGGCGGTTCTGGGTACATGTCGTCAGGCCCCTCCCCCCTCGTCACAGCAACGGTAGACAATACATTCGCGCCTTTTTACCTGGGTTACCTGTGCAGACAACATATCACGGCAAGCATGGACCCCGCTCAGCTCAGCTGAGCTCACCGTCACCATATGTCCTCTGGGTGCCGGCAGACGTGGGACTGCATTGCTACACAGCAGCAGCTGCTAACTGCCTTTTGGCGGTAGACGGTGTAGCATGAGTGATAGTCGTGGGGCTGGCAGCTGTAGGGCTGCATTACACCAGCCCCTTGCAGGCGATGGTATATTATGACTGGTACCCATCGTCGTCATACTGGTATGGCTGTCAATCATGGCCACCTGGGCAGACATGCTACTGTTTTGATGATGATGGTTACCAGTCGTAATATACTATTTTCTGCCAATTGCCCAGTATTGTCTCCTAAGCACCCAGAAGAGGCCGAGGGCGATGCTGGGTGCTGGCGGACGTGGGGCTGGCAGACGTGGGGCTGCATTGCTACACAGCAGCAGCCCCTTGCCTTTTGGCAGATGATGGTATATTATGATTGGTACCCATCGTCATCATACTGGAGAGGCTATCACTCATGCTGCACCGTTGGCTGCCACCTTAAGATGTAAAAAATAGATTTGTTCTGTGTTCATTTGCTTCCCCTTCCTCCGTGAAATCAACGGCCTGCTAAGCCCAGGGTTTCCAGTTTAATCTTTGGGGGGACCATTCTGTGTGACAGTTGTTTGTGTTTCTCCCTGTTCCTGTACCTGTACGCCATGTCGTCACTCGGCCCTCCCTCCCTCCTTCTCCTGGTCCATCAGATACTACTTTCGCGCCTTTTTTCTGACCAGGCGCCATAGCTAGCACTGGGATCATGGAGCCCGCTCAGATCACCGCGGCAATTATGAGCACTATGAACACCACGCGCATTGTCCTGGAGTATATGCAGAGCCAGAACATGCCAAGGCGAAACCCGGACCAGGCGAGGAGGCGATTGCAGCGCGGCGACGAGAGTGATGAGGAAATTGACATGGACATAGACCTCTCACAAGGCACAGGCCCCAGCAATGTGGAAATCATGGTGTCACTGGGGCAGGTTGATGCCGTGGAACGCCGATTCTGGGCCCGGGAAACAAGCACAGACTGGTGGGATCGCATCGTGCTGCAGGTATGGGACGATTCCCAGTGGCTGCAAAACTTTTGCATGCGTAAGGCCACTTTCATGGAACTTTGTGACTTGCTGTCCCCTGCCCTGAAACGCCAGGATACCAAGATGAGAGCAGCCCTCACAGTGGAGAAGCGAGTGGCGATAGCCCTGTGGAAGCTTGCAACGCCAGACCGCTACCGGTCAGTCGGGAATCAATTTGGAGTGGGCAAATCTACGGTGGGGGCTGCTGTGATCCAATTTGCCAGGGTAATGAAAGACCTGGTGATAGCAAGGGTAGTGACTCTGGGAAACGTGCAGTCAATAGTGGATGGTTTTGCTGAAATGGGATTCCCAAACTGTGGCGGGGCCATAGACGGAACCCATATCCCTATCTTGTCACCGGAGCACCAAGCCACCGACTACGTAAACCGCAAGGGGTACTTTTCAATGCTGCTGCAAGCCCTGGTGGATCACAAGGGACATTTCACCAACATCAACGTGGGATGGCCGGGAAAGGTACATGATGCTCGCGTCTTCAGGAACTCTGCTCTGTTTCGAAAGCTGGAGGAAGGGACTTTCTTCCCGGACCAGAAAGTGACCATTGGGGATGTTGAAATGCCTATCGTGATCCTTGGGGACCCAGCCTACCCCTTAATGCCATGGCTCATGAAGCCGTACACAGGCAGCCTGGACAGGAGTCAGGACCTGTTCAACTACAGGCTGAGCAAGTGCCGAATGGTGGTGGAATGTGCATTTGGACGTTTAAAAGCGCGCTGGCGCTGCTTACTGACTCACTCAGACCTCAGCGAAAAGAATATCCCCATTGTTATTGCTGCTTGCTGTGCGCTCCACAATATCTGTGAGAGTAAGGGGGAGACATTTATGGCGGGGTGGGAGGTTGAGGCAACTCGCCTGGCCACCGATTACGCGCAGCCAGACACCAGGGCGGTTAGAGGAGCACAGCAGGGCGCGGTGCGCATCAGAGAAGCTTTGAAAATGAGTTTTGTGACTGGCCAGGCTACTGTGTGAAACTTCTGTTTGTTTCTCCTTGATGAACCCTCCAACCCCCCCCCCCCCCCCCCGACCCGGTTCACTCTACTTCCCTGTAAACCAACCACCCCACCCCACCCCACCCTCCCCTCCCGCTTGCAGAGGCAATAAAGTCATTGTTTTTTCACATTCATGCATTCTTTATTGGTTCCTTACAGAGGTAGGGGGATAATTGCCAAGGTAGCCTGGGATGGGTGGGGGAGGAGGGATGGAAAAGGACACACTGCATTTTAAAACTTTAACTCTTATTGAAGGCCAGCCTTCTGATGCTTGGGCGATCATCTGGGGTGGAGTGACTGGGTGGACGGAGGCCCCCCCACCGTGTTCTTGGGCGTCTTGGTGAGGAGGCTATGGAACTTGGGGAGGAGGGCTGTTGGTTACACATGGGCTGTAGTGGCGGTCTCTGCTTCTGCTGCCTTTCCTGCAACTCAACCATACGCTCGAGCATATCAGTTTGATGCTCCAGCAGACGGAGCATTGCCTCTTGCCGTCTGTCTGCAAGCTGACGCCACCTATCGTCTTCAGCCCGCCACTTGCTCTGTTCTTCCCGCGATTCAGCCCGCCACCTCTCCTCTCATTCATATTGTGCTTTTTTGCACTCTGACATTGACTGCCTCCACGCATTCTGCTGTGCTCTATCACCCTGGGCGGACATCTGCAGCTCCGTGAACATCTCGTGCCTCGTCCTACGTTTTCTCTTTCTAATGTTCACGAGCCTCTGCGAAGGAGAAACATTTGCAGCTGGCGGAGGAGAAGGGAGAGGTGGTTAAAAAAGACACATTTTAGGGAACAATGGGTACACTCTTTCATTACAAGGTCGCATATTTCGGCTTGCAGGCAGCCATCGTAGGCCACAGTGTTTTGGCTTTTTTAACCTTCTTAACATGCGGGAAAGGTTGCAAACAGCAGCGCATTTCCCATATCAAGGATGAATTGGGTTGTCCATTTAAAATGGGGTTTCAATGTAAAAGGAGGGGGCTGCGGTTTCCCGGTTAACATGCGGCACAAACACAAGTAAACCACCCCCCCACACACACACACACGATTCTCTGGGATGCTCACTCCACCCCTCCCCCCACCACGTGGTTAACAGCGGGGAACATTTCTGGTCAGAAGAGCAGGAACGGGCGCCTCTGAATGTCCCCCTTAATAAAATCACCCCATTTCAACCAGGAGAGCTTTCTGGAGATGTCCCTGGAGGATTTCCGCTCCATCCCCATACACGTTAACAGACTTGCTTGCTTTTTTTTTGTAATGTTTACAAATATTTACAAAGTTACACTCACCAGAGGTCTCCTGTGTGCCCTGAGGGTCTTGGGTGAGTTCGGGGGTTACTGGGTCCAGGTCCAGGGTCACAAACATATCCTGGCTGTTGGGGAAACCGGTTTCTCCGCTTCCTTGCTGCTGTGAGCTACCTACAGAACCTCCATCGTCATCTTCCTCGTTCCCCGAACCGTCTTCCCTGTGTGTTTCTCCAGTGAGAGAGTCATAGCACACGGTTGGGGTAGTGGTGGCTGCACCCCCTAGGATCTCATGCAGCTCCGCGTAGTAGCGGCAAGTTTGCGGCTCTGCCCCGGACCTTCCGTTTGCTTCTCTGGCTTTGTGGTAAGCTTGCCGTAGCTCCTTAATTTTCACGCGGCACTGCTGTGTGTCCCTGTTATGGCCTCGGTCCTTCATGGCCTTGGAGATCTTTTCTAATACTTTTCCATTTCTTTTACTGCTACGGAGTTCAGCTATCACTGCTTCATCTCCCCATATGGCGAGCAGATCTCGTACCTCCCGTTCGGTCCATGCTGGAGCTCTTTTGCGATCCTGGGAGGACTCCATCACGGTTACCTGTGCTGATGAGCTCTGCGTGGTCACCTGTGCTCTCCACGCTGGGCAAACAGGAAATGAAATTCAAACCTTCGCGGGTCTTTTCCTGTCTACCTGGTCAGTGCATCTGAGTTGAGAGCGCTGTCCAGAGCGGTCACAATGAAGCACTGTGGGATAGCTCCCGGAGGCCAATAACATCGAATTCCGTCCACACTACCCCAATTCCGAACCACAAAGGCTGGTTTTATCGCTAATCCTCTCGTCGGAGGTGGTGTAAAGAAACCGGTTTAAAGGGCCCTTTAAGTCGAAAGAAAGGGTTTCGTTGTGTGGACGTGTCCAGGCTTAATTCGGTTTAACGCTGCTAAAGTCGACCTAAACCCGTAGTGTAGACCAGGCCCTAGTCGTCCTTCTCTGCACCCGTTCCAGTTTGAGTTCATCTTTTTTAAACATGGGAGACCAGAACTGCACACAGTACTCCAAATGAGGTCTCACCAGCGCCTTATACAACGGAAGCAGGACCTCCTTATCCCTACTAGATATACCTCGCCTAATGCATCCCAAGACCGCATTGGCTTTTTTCACCGCCACGTCACATTGTCGACTCATAGTCATCCTGCGGTCTACAAGGACCCCTAGGTCCTTCTCTTCCTCCGTTACTTCTAACCAATGCGTCCCCATCTTGTAACTAAAATTGTTATTAGTCATCCCCAAGTGCATCACCTTACACTTTTCACTATTAAATTTCATCCTATTTCTGATACTCCAATTCACAAGCTCATTCAAGTCTCCCTGCAGAATATCCCTATCCTCCTCCGAATTTGCAACGCCTCCCACCTTCGTATCATCTGCAAACTTTATCAGCCCACTCCTGCAATCGGTTCCGAGGTCAGTTATAAATAGATTAAATAAAATGGGTCCCAAAACCAAACCTTGAGGCACTCCACTAGTAACCTCCCTCCAACCTGACAGTTCACCCTTTAATACGACCCGCTGCATTCTCCCCATTAACCAATTCCTTATCCACCTCTGGATTTTCAAATCGATCCCCATGTTTTCCAGTTTAACCAATAATTCCTCATGGGGTACAGTATCAAACGCTTTACTGAAATCCAGGTATATTAGGTCCACCGCATTTCCCTTATCTAATAAGTCCGTTACTTTCTCAAAGAAGGAGATCAGATTCGTTTGGCACGATCTGCCCTTCGTAAAACCATGTTGTAATTTATCGCAATTGCCATTAACCTCAAGGTCCTCAACTAGTTTATCTTTCAGAATTTTCTCCAGCAGCTTGCACACTACAGATGTTAAACTAACAGGCCTGTAGTTACCCGGATCACTTTTTTTCCCTTTCTTGAAAATAGGAACCACGTTAGCTATTCTCCAGTCTAACGGGACCACCCCCGAGTTTATTTCATTTCCTATACTAAGAGATCATGTGAATTTTCTAGACCTTATTCCTATAAAATTCCCCTATCTGGTGGTCATTACTACAAGCTTTTAAAGGGCACCTATCATCGCGGTAACTGGAACATATCCTGAGACAAGAGACAAGTGTTCTTAATGAGACACATATGCACGCATACAAAAAAGAAAAAAAGAAAAAAAACATGCTGCCAACAGATTTTAACATGACCCAGTCTGCTAAATAATTAATTATTCAGGAAGGTCTGGATAATGAGGTAAATCTTGCAATGGAAAATGCTAGCTTTTATTTGCATCTTGTAGGGAAGCAATTCAAGAGCCGGTTACTGACATTGCCCAGCCTCCAGCGCCCACAACCTTCACCCTTTAGAATAATGTTGGACTATTCTGGATGAGCATAGAGTGTACAGTGAGCTGGAAATGGTAAGGAAATCCTTAAAGAAATATGGTGCTAGTTCATTTAGGGTTTGGCATGTAGTAACTAATTGTCATACGAAAATCAACCGGTGATAACTGGCAGCCAGTGCAAGAACCAGAGCACAGGTGTGATGTACTTTTATCAGTCTACCCACTCAGAAGGCTGGCAGGTATATTCTGAACCAGCTGGAGCTTCCTGGTGACTGTTGCTAGAACCTACTGGAATGGACCAGCTAGGGGCTTCAAAGGGCATGTGATTAGGGAAGACTGACAGAATTACTATCCTTCAAATTCTGGAATAAGGAATGAGTGAACCACTTTGGATAAGAAAAGTGGTGACCCAAAAAATTCAATATCCCTGAATCTTTTTGGAAGTTGGGGAACATTTAATTGAGCTCTAACATTCTATCCAAATTCTACTGTACATTTCTAATTTCACCTCTGGATGTTTTCCACTATTCCCAATCTGAATTGACAAGGAAAGGATCATCAAACTTGTTAAAGAGCCTGCTTTCATAAGGTTAGAAGTGTAGTATTGCTATCTTAAGCGGTACGAAGAAGGTTTCAACATCCAGATACATATTCCATCAAAACACTTGAGATTTAAAAATTATTCACGAGTAATTTTGATATTTTAAATATTTTTATTCAAAAAGAAATAGTTTTTCTCTATCACAATCCAAATGGTATTTCTATGCACAGATTATATTTCTGTTTATCATATTCACTAGACCCAGTTTTACATCTGCCAGCTTTTATAGTTTTATATTAATAAAGCTCCATTTTCATCCTTCTCCATTCTTCCTTTGTCTCAGCTCTCACCTTGATTCATACAAGGCTTTTAAGAGACACTCCTTTTTTCTTTACAGTGCAAATTGAGCTAAATAATTATTCAATACAGTATGTATAGCACTATAATACTGGGAGAAAAAAAACAGATGTCTAGGTCATATTATATATATGTATATATATTTATATATTTTCAAGGCAGAACAGTCTACTCATTCTAGAAGATTTATCTTTGCTTATCACCAATATCTTTAAATATCATAATAGCTAAGCATAAATAAACCTATCTAGAGTTTCTTTAAATCCCTAAAAGTTGACCACATTTTTTTTAAGTGTTTTCTTCTCAGAAAACCAATATATCTTTAAAATCTTAAGTGATATTGAAAACAAAAACAATGTAAACTTTTGGAATTTTTTTTAATACCTTTCTTCCATTTGGGGAGTACATATTGCTGCCACTAGTTAGCTTGCACTTCAATCCTTTCAAAAAAATCTTTGGGAAAAACTTGATGGTGAAACTCAAAACAAACCAACTTATTTCCCATCAACAAAAATTTCGCTACGGATAATTTTTGCAAATTCTTTCTCTGGTTTGATCTCCATTAGACAATTAACTATGGCAATGAATATGTGGCACTATCGGTAGGATATAAAAGTCCAGAGACATACTTTGAGCATGGACGCACAAGACTTGCACAGAGCAATTCCCAAGGCCAGCCAATCCTTACAGTTTACACAAGGTCATGGCAAGAAAATCCATTAGGTGTGTACCTTGCACTTTTCAGGGGATTTCCTGATGTCAATATTTACACAGCGCCAACAAGCTATTTGCAGCACACTTTACCATGTGTTTACTTATATCCAAAGCATCTCTGCCAGTGAATTCACCTGAACATGCATCAAATGTTGCCTTTACAGCTTAACAACCTGGAGATAAAACAAAGTGACAGCAGAAGATGGTTTTCTCTCACCTATGTATAGTCGCTTTTAAGCCACTAGCAATTCAAGATTTATGTTCTGGAAATGCCAATTACATTTATCATCTAAGTAAAAAAGGTGACAAAACTCAGTCGCTTCATGAAATACCATATTATACAGTTCTTAAAATAAACTTCAGGAATAAGATTAAATTTAAAATACAGAGAACAGCACAGAATGAGAGGGAGAAACAGAAAATGGTTAGGTTCCACACCATGACCATTTCTGAAACACCTACTTAACAGCAAGATATTGGATTCGTTCCCTTTGTTAGCATCATTTATCAATTCTCCTCAATACTTGGTATTTGTACTAATATAGCACCAAAAATCCCTATGACCAATAGTATAAACAAGACATGGCGTTATGCAATATCAGGATACATTAATACACATCTACCCCGATACAACGCTGTCCTCGGGAGCCAAAAAAATCTTACTGTGTTATAGGTGAAACCGCGTTATATCAAACTTGCTTTGATCTGCCAGAGTGCACAGCCCTGCCCACCCGGAGTGCTGCTTTATCGCGTTATATCTGAATTCATGTTATCTCGGGTCACGTTATATCGGGGTAGAGGTGTACTGCAAAGTTAATTACTAATATAGAGTTTCTTTTTTAAAAAGATAATATCACTCCTACACTGAAATTATCGAGGACTAAGTGTTAGGGGATTTCTACACAGCAATCAAAGGTGTGTCTGCAGCTCTCGTAGGCATACCTGCCATATCTTTGAACAAGTTAGCAGGGCTAAAAATAGCAGTGAAGACATGACGGCACAAACCTTAGTGCAGACTAGCAAAATGAGTACATATCCAGGATTTTGGGCGGGCCACACTAAAGCCTGTGCTGCTACATCTTCATTGCTATTTTTAGCTCTGTTAGCTAAAGAAAAGCTAGAATGGGTACGCCTATACAAGCGGCAATCACACCTTCACTGCAGTGTAGACATACCCACAGACTATGGGAACATATTTATGTCTGCTATGTTACCAGTATAGAGTTAATAGAGAAGATGCAAAATTATATTTATCCACAGGCTCATAGACAGAAACTTTATAATAAGAGGTTAATGATAAAATAAGAGTGCCATGGTCCTCAAGATATCTAATTATGCATGGTTATGATCTTTAGGCAAAAGTTTTGAATGGCAACAAATTTTTTTCTTACTGTATCTTATGCATGAGTACAAGAGTATTGTTATATAGATTGATTCCCACCACACACCGCAACTCCCTGGCCACTCTCCCCTTCAGGAATCTCAGCCAGACTTGCACTAATGACTAATAGCTTATTGGGTTGTATCAGTTTCCTGCTAGAAAACAAACATTGGCTTGATAAACATAAAAGTCTACAGCATCCTGCCACACGGAAGCATGAATCCTTATTTCAGCCCATGATTCAGTACATCCTAAGGTAAAGAGTAATCTCTAATTTCTTTTGGATTTAAGAGATGTCTTTGCAGAAAGTGTTTGACCACCACACATAGTTCATTTAGTTTATAAATAAACTTACTAGAACTGCATTTTAGACTCTAGTGGAGACAAAAATCACAGTGTTTTTTGTAGACTCTACTATTCAGCAAGTATAGCAAACTCCATAACCCAAACTTTCCCAATCCCTTGCAGGATTTCACAGACTCCACGCTTTTCAACTCCAGGAACTCTAGAAGACTGGAACATTTTTTCAACTTCTTCCTATTGTACCAGGAATTTAGTAGTGCACAGATGTCAGTGTTAACATTTTTCAAGAAAGAGTTCTCCAACTACACAAAGTGGTCTGGGCTGCTTTGGCTAGAGGGTTTGTGCGCATTTTGGCAAAATGTAGGGTTGCTGTTGGGGTTTTTTTTGTATTTATAACCTCTATACAAGTGGGTCTAAACCTTTTTCACTTGGGATCCCAAACTGGCCTATTTATCACCACAACCTAAAATATCAAGAAAAGGGTAGGTTCAAGGAGCTGCAGTGTGATTTTGGGGACAAAGGGGAAGAAAGAGGAGCGAAGAAAAGGCAGCAGCAAGAGAAAAGCTTCATTTTTCCTTTTACTGCCATCAGGTCTAAAAACTCATTGTATTTTGCTGCTATGTGTTTGTTTTCTGAATCCTTAAATGCCACTCACTGGGCACCCCTCACAATCCATCAATTAAATGTGATCACGGGTTACAAAACTGTGTTCTACACTGCATATTGCAGCATTGCAACTGTGAGATAAAGATCTTTGCCACAATGCCTCAATATTGCAAAGATACAACATGGAAGCACGTGAAACCCCACCATAATGTTGAATGTAAGTGTATAAGTAAGAGCAGAGTTGTGAAAGCTCCTAAAAGGTTCAGAGATTAGGATGTTTATCAACCCCTAGACTTGTTAATCAGACTGATCTAATCCTAGACATTTTCACTCCTATGCAGCCTGCCTCCTCACAGCAGTGTTTACAGGACATCTTACTTCTCTCAATCTGTTCCTAGCCCCACGCCACGAGAGCTCCCACTGGGGTTCTATTAGTTCCCCCATGCTGCTTGAAGTTAGGTCATCTCTCAACCACCTCTCCTATTCAACCTTCTCCCAGTTTGAGGCCTGGGCTACACTTGCAAGTTACAGCGCTGTAAAGCCTCCCCCAGCGCTGTAACTCACTCCCCATCCACACTGGCAGGGCACTTACAGCGCTGTATCTCCCTGGGTACACCGCTGCAGATACTCCATATCTCCGAGAAAAACAGCAGCTGCAGCAGAGTGGCTACGACTCACGGGTGTGAGTGTAAACGCTTGCAGCGCTGTACTAATCACCTTGTCAAGTGGCCAATCCTCTCCATTGTTGTGACCGGCTGCAGGAATGCAGAAGTGCCAGTTTCAAAGCTCCTACCACAGAGAAAAGCAAACAGTTTGCAGCTTGCTTTGAGTGAGTAAATGAATGAGCAGGGGGCTGGGAGTTCAGAACTTGCAAAATAGAGAGCTGACATGCTCCAAAAAGTACTCTCTCTCCCCCAACATTCCCTGTCAGAATCCACCCCACCCCCTGTTTTGAAAAGCACGTTGCAGCCACATGAATGCTGGGATAGCTGCCCATAATGCACCGCTCCCAACACCACTGCAAATGTTGCAAGTGTGGCCACACCGCTGCGCTGGCAGCTGTCAGTGTAGACAGACTGCAGCGCTTTTCCCTACTCTGCTGTACGAAGACAGGTTTACTTCACAGCGCTGTACAGCTGCAAGTGTAGCCAAGGCCTAAGAGGTGGAAATTGGATGCTGCAGATACCTCAGGCAGACAGCACTGCTGAAGATGCCTTCTCCTAAACCACAGTCGCCCACTCCTTTGTCTGGGGGCAGTGCACCTACATACCACCCTTTACTCAGGGCTGTGCCATAAAGCCCAATCAAGCCCATTCACTGTTTGAGTCAAAAATAGTATTCATTACTCAAATGAATAAATAGGAAATGTATTATTTAATGTTCTTTTTATACAGACTTTTTAAAGAATTGGAATTTACCTAATATAATGGTGAAAGCTCCTAGAATATAGATTCATGGATGTTAATTTGCAGATCCTTGGTCTGAAACTATGCCAGCAAACTGACTTCCTAAGAAAATAGCAGAAAATGTTTTCGCTTTTTGAGAAAGATACCAGGACCATCATCAGCTATGTTTATATTAAAATATTGTTGCTAATAAATTTTGGGATTTTTTTCATTAAAAAGCCCTGACTTTTCAATGAAAGATTGTACGCACACACTTCAATTTCAGCTGCCGATTTAAAGTTGCTTTTACAGTTTTTCTTTAAGTACGTTTAACAAATTTCAGCTGCCAAAAATCTGCAGCTAAAGATCCATCACGTGATATTTTGCACAATTAATTTTAGATATGCAGGTTATTAACCCCAGGCATAGGGTTTTCTAAATTTCTTTGTATGAATGTCATTATTCTGGATGAATAATCATAAATAATGCTTGGGAGTTGAAAGCCTTTGGCTATTTAAGCTTTCTAAATCTATCTTTTCAATCTGTCTCAGAAAGGGTATACTGTATAAACAGTTCTTTCATTTGAGGAGATCCTTGTGACAAAACTTAAAAGCTTAGTTATTAAACAATTCATTAGTCCACTCATGGAAATCAGCTCTTACCATGATTATGTGGTTCTAGATACAGCTTTTTAGTGAAAAAACAGAATACGATAGTGTTCTATTGTACCAAAATTATTATCCATGGAAAGCATTTAATATTTACTTCATCTGGTAAAAAAGTCTATGTTGTAACTTCCCTTCCATCTGATACTGCCTCCAGTAAGGCAAAATTTGAGAAGACAGGACTAACGTACATGACTAGATTCTTAATAAGGTTCTCTAATATCCATCTAGACTCAAGAGATGAAACTGCCTTAGGAATCTTATTTGACAAAAATGTCTCAAGACATACTGTAATTTCACCCTCTCTTCAATGTCTCAGAATGTTAAGACATTCACTCACATATACAAACTGAAAATATACTCATGTTTAGTCTAATCAAGCCCTTTCCCTATCCAAAATTTTAGGGTAAGAGAGTGAAACTTGTAGTAAGTGACCACTCAAGAGATACACAAATATATGATTGTTTAACAGAACAGGTCTTCTAAGTAAGATTGAACATGAACTTGTTAGATTTTGGGGATACTTCTGGGCACTATCTTAAGACAGGACAAGCCTGTGAAGCAAGGGTAGACTCTTGTGCAGGTTTACTGTGCTCCATCTGTCCAAGAGGAAGTTGGTTACAAAAAGATGATCTGCTAGTCTGGCATATGATTTCAACTGGGAAAAGTTACTTAGGTTGGATAACTGTATTCATAAAGGAGCTGGGGCTGAAGCCAGAGTCCAAGCCGGGTGTTTGATCTGTTTGGTAGAGAGAAATTAAAGTCAGATTTCAGAGCAGATGACCTTTTCCTCAAGTATCAAGGTTTAAGCATTTGAGATCCAATATAGCTGACATACCACCATTTCTATATGGAACTACAGATAGAATAAAGAGCAATACACTTCTGAGAAAACGTAATATATGGATTCTGGGGGTAGCTGACTCCTCTCCCAGTGAAGCAGGGCCAGCTGCACAGGTACTTAGAGAATAGTCCAAGGAGGATTTTAGTGTAACAGGCTAGACATAGGGATGGAACAAAATCTCACAAAAAAAGTTAATTTTCTCATGCTCTCTCCTTCATTACATTAGCCATCCTCTCTGTTTTTGATCAGGGAAGCATGTTCACATTATGACCAGGCCAGGTGGGTCCAAGGACCACACAAAAGGCTTGAAGTAACTGGGATGGGGAGAGGGGATGAGAATGAAAACTTTAATGCTCTTTAGTGTGAACGTAGAACTTTGGGGAACTGCTGACATAAGGCAGATCTTGGACCTTGTCTCCTTGCTAAAAAGAGTTCATTTTTTACCTTGTGGTAACTTATGTGCATGAGCTATCCTGAGATAAAAAACACATCAAGGACAGTTTTACTGCTAAGTAAACTATAGCCCCACCTGGGGTTAATCTTGCCTGCTTTACTTAGCAGTAAAACTGAAGTGCCTTGTCATTGCTTTGTTTTTTACCTCAGGATAGCTCACACACTTCAGTTACACCAAGGTATAATTACACCTCTTTTAGTAGTGGAGACAAGCAGCAACCCAACTGTGGAACCCAACTGTGAAAAATGTCAGACAGACATTCCCATAAGAGAATGACATTTTCAAGGAAGTACTGAACATATATTTGCATGGGTTTAGGCTTTAGACAGCATTAATTTAAAAGTAAACAAATGTTAAAGGTAGATGTTGGATGGATTGAGATAGACTTTGCTTTTCATATTCAAGGCAGCCTATGGCAATTTACAAAGGAAAGAGTAGAGCAGGGACTTTCCAGGCAATTCAAACAACCAGTATGCACTAAAGTAGGGATTCTCAAACTTCACTGCACTAAGACCCCCTTCTGACAACAAAAATAACTACACGATCCCAGGTGGGAGGACTGAAGCCTGAGCCCGCCCAAGCCCCACCGCCTGGGGCGGGAGTGCGAAAGCCCCATTGCCCTGTGAGAGGGGTCAAAGGCCAAGGGCTTCAGCCCCAGGCAGGGGTTTGTAACCTGACCCCGCCACCCATGGCTGAATCCCTTGGACTTGTGCTTCGGCCCCAGGCCCCAACCAGTCTAACGCCAGCTCTGGCGACCCCATTAAAATGACGTTATGCCCCACTTTGGGGTCCCAAACCAGTTTGAGAACAGCTGCACTAAAGCAAGGGCTCACAGATGTCTTTGCTCAAGAGAGGTCAAGGATAGAACAGTAGAATGAACATAGAAAGAATGGTGGCAACACTTACTAAATATGTATCCACTCTAGGTATTAGGCTAAGACAAAGGCTTTTAGGAGCTCATTCATGTTGAAAAGTATGCATCGTTTGTATCTTTATCCACTCTGTCAGTAGCGGGTCTAATGCTTCCTATAGTTACATACGTTCGAATTCATTATTGTAAGGCCAAAACATGAGGGGAAAGGAGGAGAGACTGTCTGGTAGTTAAGGCACTAGACTGGGACTCAGCAGATCTGGGTTCAATTCCTGGCTCCTCCACAGTCTTCCTATGTGAATTGATGTCAGACAGGCTACTTAATCTCTCTGTTCCTCAGATCCTGTCATAACGTGAACTGGCTGCTTAAGCACTGGTGTTGCTGCTGGGGCTTGGAACCTCTCTTTGCCCTTTATGCCAGCAGGTGATTTCAGCCCAGAGACTTCCTGTTGAATGCTTCCCCCAGTCTCTCAGTCCTTGTCCTCAAAGGAAACCCACACAACACCTTGAAAATACAGGCCTGGGAGATTAAACTCATAACTCTGCTAGACACTAAAAAGCATGAATTTAATAAAGACACTTATTGCAATAATCTGTAAACAACTAACTCCCTTTTTTTCCTATGACAGGTTTCAGAGTAGCAGCCGTGTTAGTCTGTATCCACAAAAAGAAGAACTTCATCCGAAGAAGTGGGCTGTAGTCCACGAAAGCTTATGCTCTAATAAATTTGTTAGTCTCTAAGGTGCCACAAGTACTCCTGTTCTTCTTTTTTTTCCCTATGACTGCAGAGATGTTAATGGGCCACTTCACCTTGAATGCTATCTTACAATATCTGATCATTACTTATGCTAAACAATCTGTCCACCTTGTATTTAGTTGTGACACTCTGAGTACCTTTCCCAGACTTGAAGAAGAGCTCTGTGTAAACTTTTTCCTTTGACCAACTGAAGTTGGTGAAATAAAAGGCATTACCTCACCCCCTTGTCTCTCTTAATTAGGAAAGAGAGACGCAATTTTTCCCCAAACACTTGTTTGTGGTTCTCCCATGAACCCTTTGTGGCTTCCCAAGGGAACCATTGTTCACAGTTTGTGAAGTAATACTCTATACAAATATATTTTTAAAAGGTGAAGCAATGCACAATTAGAATCTGTTCCTTTTTTGATGGAAGGCTGGAGGAGTGGAGGACAGAAAATCATCATCTGCAGAAGGAAACTGAGTAATGTAATCCAGTCTTGTTCCTTCACTACTGAATTGACTTGCAAAAGATATACAATGTCACAAATAGAGATTTTCCAAGTTCAAGAGAGTGTTATTAATTTTTAAGGCAACAACAAAAAGTAATCTAATAGGTGAAAATTTAACTAGGCATTCCTTTGCCATATATTTTTCCCATTTGCTGTTCTGTATTCAAGAATAGTCATTAATGCAAAGCTCAAAAGAGCAGACCTGTGACAGAAGCTTGTTTCTCTTCGTTTCTTTAACATGCAGCTTGATATAAGGTAAAAACAAAGATCTAAAATGAAGTCTATCAACTAGAAAAGACTACAAAAGAAAGAGAAAAAAGGCGATGGATACAAGCAGGTTCAAAAGCCTATTTTTAAATAGGAAAAATGTTAATAATGTGACAATACAGTATCTGATAAAGATTAGGTTTGAAGTTCAACAATTTGTGACACCACATGTCCAGTACTGCAAATAGAGCTCCCCACGATCTGAAAAGCTTGATACAAGAGACACTGCCTCAGCAAAAGTATTACCACAAAGCATAATTGGGTCTTGTATCTGTTTCCCACAGCTTTTAAACACCACAGTAAACACAATTTCACAGTAGTAAGTTAGGCATCAAAACAGGTAATTTTACTATCCTGCCCATCTTTTTGTGTATGGTTCCTACACTCTACTTTAACCCCAAATGTTATTTGGAAGTTTCTCTCTCTTGGCACACTGCCATAGTTTTGCCACACAGATGGCAAAAACCAACCTGCCAATAACTAACCTGATGAATTAAGAGCTCCCAAAGATAGCATGACATTCAAGGGGACACTTAAACCTGACATTAAACTCCATATTGGTGTCTGCTTTATTTGAGAAGGATGTAACCACAGCTCTACTCCAGTAGAATGGATTCTACTTAACCCCAAAATTTTCTGCAAACATGTAGTCCCTGAGCCTACCTAGCAATCAACTCTAAACTGCACTATGAGACGGTTGTGCAGTCTCCATCATCTGCTGGACTGAGATGGACTGGAAAGGAATTTTGCAACACCCATTCCAGCGACAACTCCCAGTTGTGTTGAGATAACCCTCCATTAGTGGTGTTCAGCTCCCTTATTCTGATATAGGGAATCTCCCTCTCCTGGACATTGGCCTAGCAAAGTAGTCAGGAGAAAACAAGGGAGAACAGCTGAGCTAGTGACTTAGATTCTACCTGCTTGGGAGGTGGGAGGAGTCCCATGGGTGAGTGAGTTAAGATTCTTTCTTTTAAACCCTTAAACAAAGGAATTTCTCCACCACATTCTTTGGCTATGGCTACATTAGAGAGCTTAGAGCTGCACCGATGCAGCAGCGCTGCTCCAAGCTCTCTAGTGTAACCACTCTAAGCTGATGGGAGAGAGTTCGCCCATCAACTAAATTAATCCACCCTCAAAGAGCAGTAATAGTTATGTCAGCAGGAGAAGCTTTCCCGCCAACATAGCTCTGTCCACAGCAGCGCTTAGGTCGGTGTACTTATGTCACTCAGGGGAGTGGCTTATTCGCACCCCTGCGTGACATAAGTTATACCAACATAACCGGTAGTGGAAACATAGCCTTCATCGTCAAATTCTAGGTCCCTAATATTCTAAACATTTTGGATATCAGGGACACCCTTCAGACCTTTTGTACATATAGACATACATTGAGAATAACCTTATTAAATTTCCTTTGTGCCAAATGGAACAAAATCATATACATATGGCTAGTTCCCATAACTTGGTCACCCATGCCACTCGGGTTTGTGTACAAGAATTTTAATATACAGAAGTAGTTTTGTTATCCAGCAAATGGATGGGGGAATGGGGCGTACCAGTTAGTCAAAAATTCTGGTTAACTAAGAGTTATACTTATCAATGGAAATACCAATTTTCAAAGAATTAGAATACAATAAAATAAATAAAGTATAAACTAGTATACAGGTACTCACCAATCCAGTAGCATTACTGCACTGCAGAGTGGTTGGTTTCTTGAAGCACTTAGATGTATACAAGTAAAGTTTTCTATACAGTAGGTTATCTTATGACACTACATATCACTATGGGCAGTGCATGGCGTATACCCAGATCACTAAAAATATACTTAACACTAAAACTATACTGAACATAATTTAATTGGGAGATATCAGAAATGCCGGTTAATAGAGCTTTCTGGTTGATAAAGTGCCGGATAACACAGCTTTTGCTGTATTAATGCTCTTCATGTTTCAGAACAATACCATGGACTGTCTGACTGTTGGGGACCAACAAACAAACAAACAAAAAAACCACCTCAGATCATCTGAGTGAAGTGCAAGATCAATTTTTTCACCTTTCCTAACTAGTTTAAAGCCAGCTTAACAAGATCCACCAGTTCTGAACCTAGGAGTCCTTCTACATAAGTGATTATTTTAGGAAAAAGTCAAAGTAGTCACAGCTACAATAATATTGCTGAATCCAGTATTTAGATTTTGAAACATTCTGTTGCACTGAAGAATACTTGAAGAGAGCAGTCAGACTTAAATAGTAATCGCAATCCAAGCTGAAAGAGTGGTCAGGAACCCCAAAAGCTGTTTTCCTGACTAATAATTTCCTCAATTAGAAATAAATGAATAAGAAAGCCACGGTATCTTTCATTCTTTGGACAAAGAAGGGACAGGATTATATAAATTAGCTACTAACACCAACTTCTTCAAATCTGTTGGCACCAAAATCCACTGCTAGTCACCTAAATAAATGAGCTATTTTTCTAGATGTGCTGAGCAACACAGCTTTCATTACACTTAATGAAAGCTACAGGTGTTGAGCACTTCTAGGAAACAGGCCACATATGTACCTCAGGCATCCAATTTTGATCTAAACTCATGTGTAGGGGGGGGGGGTGGAGGGCACGAGAGAAATATATGGTATAAAGCAATTACAGACTATCCTTAGGGAAGGATGTAAAACCTTTGTGAAGAGAAAAAAAAATACTAATATCAATAGCACTGGATGAAACAAACATACGCAGCCAGAGGGAATTTACTGTTTCAACATAAATTACATTCGTTTTTTTTCCAGGATGGGATCAATACATGTAGCCTGCTAAAAAGAAATTCAATTTTAACTGTATAAAAAAAGAAAAACAAGATCAATATGGAGGTCAAGAAACGCAAGTCAGACTGCAAACAAAAAAGCAACTATACCCTCTAACACCACAAGTTGACCATGTGCAAAGTTTTCAAAAAGTATTTAAGTGACAGAGGCCTGGTTTACACTAGAAGATTAGCTCTGCATAACAACATTGCTCAGGGGTATAAAAAAATCCATAATCCTGAGGGTTATAGTTAAGCAGACCTAAATTCCCATGTAGGCAGCGCTAGGTCAATGGAAGAATTCTTCTGCCAACCTAACTGCTGGCTCTTGGAGAATGGATAACCTAAGCCCTCCCATCAACATATGTAGTGTCTACACTGAAGCACTATAGCAGCGCAACTGTGTTGTAATGGTTTAAATGTAAACAAGCCAATAGGCTTCAAAGTCACATTTTCAAAAGGGATTTAGGATCTTAAATCCCATTGACTTCCAATGAAATTAATTAGAGGTCTAACTTCTTTCAAAATGGGATTTAGGTGCTTTTGAAAATGTTACCCTATATCAAATGGTGAAAACTAAGCTACACGTGTAAAGAAAGAGGTTTGATTATGAATTTTATTGAAGTACCAAAACAAAAGAGTACATATGGTAATAGGCAGATGAAGAGATGATTTAATAACATTTAGAGGACTTAAAATAGGTAACAGTCTCAACAAGATTAACACAGAAGCTAAATTCTCAGAGCTGCAACGTGACAGCAAAACTAGCTGTGAAGAGATTATTCATGACACTGCTGTCTGTCTTCCAAACTACAATGTGGTGTATGTTTCTGCATAGCAAGTTACATTAGCAACTGCTTCAGTTTCACCTAGCTCTGAGGTGGGGGTCACTTGGAGGACTGATAATGGTATGTGGAACTTCTCTCATAGTTGGGCAAGTGGTATGAAACCATCCATGTTAAGTAGTGACCTAAAAAAAAAAAAAAATCACTGTTCTCAGATGCTCATTTTGATGGCCTATGTGAAGCAAGTCAGTCTTAGTCCAGTTCCTTGTGCATACATATCCACATCATACGCATGTAGCCATCATCTTTGGCATTCTTGCTGGTAGGATCTTAAGAGCCAAGGAGCAGATTGGACATGGAAACTGACCTGCCCTCCAAGCCCTATTAATAGCCTCCTTAAGAGCATTAGACACAATTGAGGCAAAGATGGTAAACTTGTCTGCACTGTGACTGCCATATGTATTTGCTCCCTGTTAAAAAAAAGAAAAGAAAAAAGTCCATTTTCAGTGCTGCCACAACGGAGCATCTTTCAGAAGCAATTATATAATGGAAATAGCTAAAACATTTCCACAAAGGCACTAAGTTCTTCAGCAGCTACATGGATAAGGATTAGTCAAAAGGAGGATAACTTAATATAAACTCACTGATGGTAACAATTTAAAGGTTTAGTAAAGACAAATCTCAGTCATGCACAATAAATTTTAAATGTATTTTCCGTACATCAGTTTTTAAGGGTCAATTCACGTCACACATGGAAATGAAAGTAAATATCTGAAGCACAGGAATAGGACAAACTTTGCACAGTCTTACAACACAGGAAAGTTGGCAAAGTTCATCGTCTGGAGAGGAAATGCTATTCACACACATGCTGCAAAAACAACAGGGAGTAGGAATGGAATAAATAGCATGCAACATACCTGCTAACAAATGTTTTTTTCCTAGGGTTTATGAACATCTCCCCATACACTGCAAATTAGTGTAGTGCTTATTCAAGTCCTATGCAGTCTCCTTCAGCTTCAAAAAGTAAGACATTGGCAATGGATCTAACAGACATGGATCCGGGAACCTACAAAGAGCCTATTTTCAACACAAACTGAAACTTTACAACTATCCCTTCCCCTAGCTGTCAGAATCCTGCGACATCATTTTCTTGACTTTGATTAAACTTTAAATATTTCAGAATATTTTCCATAAAACTTCCTCAAGGAAAACAATGTAACTAGTAATGAACACAGACACCTTAAGACACAATGATGATTGGGAAGGCTAAAATTTAAGTGTGTATTCTTCACCTGCAAATTCCAATTTTCAATTATTATTTGTATTTTGATAGTGGCTAGATGCCCTCAGTCAGGATAGAGACCCCTTTGGGCTGGGTGCCATCCTGACACACAGGAAGAAGAGAGAATCCCTGCCCAGAGTAGCTTGCAATCTAGAGAGACAATCAACAGAGATGAAAGTGGGGAGCTGCAGAGGGGAGCAGAATGTGGCATACAAAGTGGGCAGAGACTGGAACTATTTTTTTTTTTAAACCCAAGACAAACAATATACCAAGGTTAAGGGAGGGCAGAGGGTACATGTATTATTACACACATACCATATATCTCTAGTTATTCTGGTAGGTGTAAATGGCAGCCATTAATCACAAACCCGGTAAAAGTCTCTGGGCGTACTAAGCTTGCTTCATTCAGGCTAACAGAGGGAACAATTAAATGAATCATAGAATATCAGGGTTGGAAGGGACCTCAGGAGGAGATCTAGTCCAACCCCCCCACTCAAAGCAGGATCAATCCCCAACTAAATCATCCCAGCCGGGGCTTTGTCAAGGCTAACCCTAAAAACCTCTAAGGAAGGAAGTCAAGTATCAGGGGGTAGCCGTGTTAGTCTGTATCTACAAAAACAACAAGGAGTCTGGTGGCACCTTAAAGACTAACAGATTTATTTGGGCATAAGCTTTCGTGAGTAAAAACCTCACTTCTTCGGATGCATAGAGTGAAAGTTACAGATGCAGGCATTTGCATCCGAAGAAGTGAGGTTTTTACTCACGAAAGCTTATGCCCAAATAAATCTGTTAGTCTTTAAGGTGCCACCAGACTCCTTGTTGTTTTTCTAAGGAAGGAGATTCCATCGCCTCCCTAGGTAACCCATTCCAGTGCTTCACCACCCTCCTAGTGGTTATGGTGGTTTTTATGTTTTGTTTTGCTTTGCTTAGTTTTTTTAATGGCAAAAACCTTAGTATTTTGCATACAGATTATATACCACAGCAACTCTTAACTTCAAAGTATTTTGTACGGGAATAATAAACGTTCCTTCCAGCAATGCTGTTCTGCAACATGAATGGTATTTGCGATACTTGAAACATTTCAAGGGAAATGGAAGCCACATTCCATAGCATTGTATGGGGAGCAGCAGCAAATTAAACTAAAAAAAAAGTTGGATGGAGAAAAGGAGGACAAAAACAAAGCTTAAGTTTAGAAATTCACATTTATACTTCAAAAAGAGTTGTTTTTTAATGAGTTTAAAAGGGTCTAGTACAAGAGCAATCCTATGATTAGAATAAAGTTAAGAACATAGCATTAGTACAGAATAATGGTCCTTGTCTCTGCAGGCTTTGGGTCAGAGGTTAGTAACCTGTGGCATTTGAAGCTGTTTGTTCCTTTCCCTGTGAAGAAGTCTCTGAAACTTGGTAGCACGGAGATTAAAAAAAAATAAAAAAAGAGAGAGAGAGAAAGTTGCTTCAGCACTTCATTTAGGGTGAGGAGTTTACTCCTTGGGGGATTCTGCATGATTGTGTGCTCGCCCACCCCCACCCCCTGCAGAATTCCTGTGCTTTCCTGCAGAAAACAGCAAGAAAGCAAAAGGAATCCACGCAGGGGTGGGAGGGAGCACCAACATGGGTGCAGTTTTGGGGGGAGATTGCCCCCAAAACAGAGGCGAGGCATGGGGGGGTGCACATGGGATTATGTGCCACTGCTCCCCCCTCATTTCTGCAAGCGCAGAGCTGCCCCGCTGAAGGAAGGAGGCTGCATCAAAGGCTCTGCTGACTCTGCAACTGAACACCGCCTCCTGGGTTGTAGTGTCAGTCATACTCCCCTTCTGTGTGCTGGGAGCCTTCCGGTTTTCTGTGCATCAGTGAGTGCCCATGGTGGGGCTGGGTAAGGCGGGTGGCAGAAATGAGGGAAAGGGGTTAGAGGGAAGAGGCAGTGGGGAAGGTAGGGGTGGGGAATATGGGAGTGAGGGGAGGGGGATGGAGAAGAAAAGGGGATAGGGGCATCGCGGAGGGAAGCAGGAGCTTGGCATGTGGTGTCCCCTTGGCAACAGCTGGGGCTCCCTCGATAAGCAGGCCCATGGAACCCTCACCCTGATAAGCCCTACCCCTCCACACCTGGACCCTTCCGATAAGCCCCCTCACACCCGGACTTCCACCCACTGAGCCTCAACCAGCTGCACCTGGACCCTCACCCCATGAAGTCTCACTCGCCCAGCACCTGGGCCTCCACATTGAGCCCCCTACACCTAGGCCCCCACCCCCTGCCCCAACCACCTTCACCTAGATCCCTTGCAGAGTCCCATTGCCCCTGCACCCAGCACCCCACAACAAGCTCCTGTGCATCCAGATCTCCCACTGAGCCACCTGCACCCAGACTGCCCTACACAGACACCTCTCACCCCACACCTGGATCCCCCCACACTAAGCCCCTCCACACTTGGATCCTGCTGGGCTGAGCCTGCCCACCCACACCAGGTGTACCATGGGTCTTTCTGGGGCAGGCCCAGGCCTTGCACTGTGTCCCTGTACTGGGGGAGGTGGAGGCTTCAGGGTGATTTCCCACTTCAATGCAGCCAGGGGCCTGTGCTCTCCACTGCCAAGCTGGAGCCACATTTATTGACAAATAAAATTTGCAGAATTTTAAAATATTGTATGCATAATTTTTTGGTGCAGGAATTCCCTCAGGAGTAGGAGCTGCTCCGAGATAGATTATAAGAGTGTAATGATAAGGAAGGAAATGGGGATGGTGTCAGAGAGAGAGAGGGAGAGTCAATTCTTACTACTCCTTTGCTCTTCTGTTGATTTCTCTTAGTGCTTGGAAGATCAGTTTTTTTCTTTGACCATTTTAAATTAAAATAATTTAGATAAAAGCCATATGAAAAAGTAGTATGTTCACACATTCCGCATTTTTCAGTGCACTACTACATGAAGAAGAGGAAAGAAAGCCAGCTACATAGGCCTTGTCTAGAGAAGAAAATTGTATCTGTTTAATCTAAAGTGAGTTTTTATGCCAACTTAGTATAATCAGTGCAAAGTCCTTTGAACACTTGGCATTGGCAATACAGTTAAGCATCATGCTTTATGAAACATGATTTCTTAAAGTATACAGAGCATATTCCACACTCTCAGCACTTTATTCACACATTTCCTTAACAATAAGGCCAAACAAAAAAGTCTTTTTAAAGAACTTTAGTTTAAGGTTATGTAAGATGAAGTCTACAAGACCCAAAGTTAAGTCTGACTCACTTAACATCTTGTCATTCTGTCTGGTGGTGTGAACGGGTGGTAAAGTAATACAGATGGAATATCTGTTTTTAACTTCGAATTTACTAACTTTTCTCTATGTCAAATCCTTTCCAACTCTTTTTATAAGAGAGAGGGCCCTATTTTCATCCTCTGTTTGTTCTATCTGCAGTCACTGCTTTTCTCCATTTCCCTCTGTCTATTGCTTGCTTGTTTTCTTCTCCATCTCCACAGTTAAATGGTATATGGCTCCTCAATGCTTGTCAGTCCCACTTTATCACTACAGTATAATAGAAAGCTTTGTGTAGGCAAATAATAGAGTTTCTTCCCCTCCCTTTGACCTATTAATAGACTTTGAGGCTATGTCTACACTACAAATTACTTTGGTATAACTTAGGGCTTGTCTACACTACACAGCTTTTAGCGACAAGGCTGCGACATAGCCTTGTTGCTAACAGTCAGCAAGTGTGAATGCTCTTTTGTGGTATTTTGTTGGCACTTTTGCTGACAAAACACAAATTTTTTGTCTTTCGCGAGAGAGTGGGCGGGGGGGCGAGGTGTTAAGTACCTGTGAAAGACAAAAGTTTTGACGACAACTGTGCAGTGCAGACATACCCTTAGGGCAGGGGTAGGCAACCTATGGCACGTGTGCCGAAGGCGGCACGTGAGCTGATTTTCAGTGGCACTCACACTGCCTGGGTCCTGGCCACCGCTCTGGAGGCCTCTGCATTTTAATTTAATTTTAAATGAATTTTTTTTAACATTTTAAAAACCTTATTTACTTTACATACAACAATAGTTTAGTTATATATTATAGACTTATAGAACGAGACCTTCTAAAAACGTTAAAATGTATTACTGGCACGCGAAACCTTAAATTAGAATGAATAAATGAAGACTCGGCACACCACTTCTGAAAGGTTGCCAACCCCTGCCTTAGGCTCTAGTCTTCACTAGCAACATTGAAGCGCTGGCTGTGGCAGTGCTTTAATATGGCTGTGTAGTCACCGCATACCTCCATGAGGGGAACAGCTCCCAGCGCTGGTGCACTGTCTACACTAGCACTTTACAGCGCTGAAAGTTGCAGCGCTCAAGGGGTGTTTTTTCACACCCCTGAGCAAGAAAGTTGCAGTGCTGTAAAGTGCCAGCGTAGACAAGCCCTTACTTTGGTATAACTTACGACACTCAGGGGTGTGAATAATCAACACCCCTGAGCAACATGTTATACTGACTTAAGTATCGGTGTGGACCACGCTATGTTAGTGGGAGCGCTTCTCCCGCCAACACAGCTACCATCGTTTGCAGTGGCAGGAGTTATTAAGCCGACGGGAGATCTCTCTCCCATCGGCTTAAAGTGTCTTCATCAGACGTGTGCCATCGGTGCAGCTGCGCCACTATAATGTAGACATAGCCTGAGGCAACTTTGTAACACTGTTCCTAAATTACCTTTCAATTAGTTTCAATCCATTACAACTCCTTATACCAGGGGTGGCCAATCTGTGGCTCCGGAGCCACATGCACCTCTTCAGAAGTTAATATGCAGCTCCTTGTATAGGCACCGACTCCAGGGCTGGAGCTACAGGTGCCAACTTTCCAATGTGTTGGGGGGGGGGAGGAGGAACTCACTGCTCAACCCCCGGCTCTGCCACAGGCCCTGTCCCCACTCCACCCCTTCCCACCCCCTCCCCTGAGTCTGCCACGCCCTCACTCCTCCCCCTCCCAGAGCCTCCTTCATGACACGAAACAGCTGATCAGGAGGTGCGGTGAGGGATGGGGAGGCGCTCATCAGTGGGGCTGTCAGTGGGTGGTAGAAGCTGGGAGAAGGGTGGGGGAGTTGATGGGGGGCCGCTGACATATTACTGTGTCTCTTTGGCAATGTACATTGGTAAATCCTGGCTCCTTCTCAAGCTCAGGTTGGCCACCCCTGCCTTATACCATCATAAACAATTCTTTCTAGCCTTCGATCCCAATACAGCAAAGCATTCAAGCATGCAGTTAAGCATGTACTTAAATTAAACACAGATTTTAAAGGGTAATTTCTTGCTCCCTCTCTTTCAGTTTGTAATGTTTAACTGTTTACCTTCTCACCTGTCCTTCTCTTGGGAACCTATAGACATGGAGCAGAGAGGTTCTTTACAGAGGTCTTTAGGTCCCTACTAGTTTTGGACAATACATACTGAATTTACCTTTGGAATGAAAAATATGTTTACCTGATTTTTAAACACATCATATAACTCACAAGCTACAACCTGAACAGTGAATATAGTATAACTATTACCATGATTGAGTCTCAGGTTTCTGTACATATAGGAACTTAGATTCATTCCAACACTAGGACTTAACAGGAACTTCTTGTCCATGGAATATTGATTAGCATAATTTAACAAGTCACTTCATGTGGGTTGATTGTTTCAGTTTGCAAGTTAAGGTCTCATTAAAAACAAGTTATCAAAATTACTTTAGTATAGCACGAAGTAAACTAGCCTGTGGAAATGAGACTCACAAAAGCAGTAAGACATCTTAGTCCTAACACATTTCACTATAAATTTAACATCCTTAGTTTTCATATACACATATACATCAATAAAAGTCAATCCAATGAATGAGAAGAACGAATTACCAATGTACAAGTACGTTAGAGTGTGGTAAACTTCACAGTGAATTTAAGTTTACTTCCCTGACTAGTTAGGTTTTTCTGACAATACAAATAAGCCTAGTTTTCAATTTTTCTACCAGGATCATGTTCAATAGAAGCAGATTCTTCTCCAGCCATGTCTTCTACATATGGTGGGGGAGGAGTGACTTGGCAGAATTCAATATTTTGTTTAATAATTTCAATTAATATCTACATTCATTTTAAGTGTTTTTTAATTTTTATCAATTTAAATTTTCACAGTTGCAGGAAATTGGGAAAGTCAGGCAGTACAGGGGAGTCAGACAAGTATTTAATGACTATAGACGTTGATATTCAAAAAGTTAAAACTTTATAACCACAAAAATTGTCAACATTGCATGTCAAAATATATAAAATACCTATCCTTAAATTCTAGTAAATTCTCAACCGGCATTGCTCTTACTTTGCCTGTCTGTAAATTTCTATTACTAATCGATGGAAATATTTTATCATTTGTGCATTTACATGGAAATCAATGTTTACCGACATTTACCAACCTAAATCTGATCCTTCAAACCTAAATATATACACCTCTACCCCGATATAGCGTGACCCGATTTAACAAGAATTCGGATATAACGCGGTAAAGCAGTGCTACGGGGAGGGAGGGAGAGGGGGCGGGGCTGCGCACTCTGGTGGATCAAAGCAAGTTCGATATAACGTGGTTTCACCTATAACGTGGTAAGATTTTTTGGCTCCCAAGAACGGTGTTATATTGGGGTAGAGGTGTAGTAACTTTTTTTTATGTCTGGTTGACCCTTATGTGCACATACATAAGCACATATTATATATTTGCTATACATGTTAACATATACACATGTATATTATGCATACATGCTCTAAAAGGAAAGTCATTAACAAGTTTTGCCTTTTTATACTTCGGTAATTTAAGTTAATTTGTATTGGAAAGAAATTATTCTGGAAAAGACAAAACCAAGAAAAGCAGACTTCTCTGGACACACTTCAAGTATGACACTTGTTTACTGAGAAATTCCAATGGTATTTTCCTAATCTGAACACTGGTATTACTCCAGGTCCTGATAACTTCACGAAAACTCAGATCTTGCACGTACAAACAAACAAACAAACCACTGAGCTATCCCTCCCCCCATAAACACACACACTCTCTCGCGCGCGCGTGACCAAGCATGCAGGAACGCATATAGGGGGGAGTTTTAGCTCAGTGGTTTGAGCACTGGCCTGCTAAACCCAGGGTTGAGTGTTCAGTCCTTGAGGGGACCACTTAGGGATCTGGGGCAAAATCAGTACTTGGTCCTGCTAATGAAGGCAGGGGGCTGGATTCAATGACCTTTCGGAGTAGCAGCCGTGTTAGTCTGTATCCGCAAAAAGAAGAACAGGAGTACTTGTGGCACCTTAGAGACTAACAAATTTATTAGAGCATAAGCTTTCGTGGACTACAGCCCACTTCTTCGGATGCATATAGAATGGAACATATATTGAGGAGATATATATACACACATACAGAGAGCATAAACAGGTGGGAGTTGTCTTACCAACTCTGAGAGGCCAATTAATTAAGAGAAAAAAACTTTTGAAGTGATAATCAAGCTAGCCCAGTACAGACAGTTAAGAAGTGACAAGATCTCTATCAAGCATTCTTAAAACTACAATACCCACCTGCTGAAGTGAAAAAACAGATTGACAGAGCCAGACGAGTACCCAGAAGTCACCTCCTACAAGACAGGCCCAACAAAGAAAATAACCGAACACCACTAGCTGTCACCTTCAGCCCCCAACTAAAACCTCTCCAGCGCATCATCAGAGATCTACAACCTATCCTGAAAGATGATCCTTTACTCTCACAGATCTTGGGAGACAGACCTGTCCTCGCTTACAGACAACCCCCCCAACCTAAAGCAAATACTCACCAGCAACCACACATCACTGAACAAAACCACTAACCCAGGAACCTATCCTTGTAACAAACCCCGATGCCAACTCTGTCCACATATCTATTCAAGTGACATCATCATAGGACCTAATCACATCAGCCATACCATCAGGGGCTCGTTCACCTGCACATCTACCAATGTGATATATGCCATCATGTGCCAGCAATGCCCCTCTGCCATGTACATTGGCCAAACCGGACAGTCTCTACGCAAAAGAATTAATGGACACAAATCTGACATCAGGAATCAAAATACTCAAAAACCAGTGGGAGAACACTTTAACCTGTCTGGTCATTCAGTGACAGACCTGCGGGTGGCTATATTACAACAGAAAAACTTCAAAAACAGACTCCAACGAGAGACTGCTGAGCTAGAATTGATATGCAAACTAGACACAATCAACTCCGGTTTGAATAAGGACTGGGAATGGCTGAGCCCCATTACAAACATTGAATCTATCTCCCCTTGTAAGTATTCTCATACTTCTTAACTGTCTGTACTGGGCTAGCTTGATTATCACTTCAAAAGTTTTTTTCTCTTAATTAATTGGCCTCTCAGAGTTGGTAAGACAACTCCCACCTGTTTATGCTCTCTGTATGTGTGTATATATATCTCCTCAATATATGTTCCATTCTATATGCATCCGAAGAAGTGGGCTGTAGTCCACGAAAGCTTATGCTCTAATAAATTTGTTAGTCTCTAAGGTGCCACACAAGTACTAATGACCTTTCGGGGTCCCTTCCAGCTCTATGAGATAGGTATATCTCCATATATGTCACCATAGGAAAATCAGGCCTGAAAACTTTTTCTCCAGTCAAACCAAAAAACAAACTAATTTTAAACCATACTTCAAAGTGTTTACACAGCTATGTTCCTAATTCATCTGCATATATATTTCACTATGATAACCCTAAAGTATTCAGCATAAAAGTGCAATTCCTTCAACTCTTTAAAGATTGCAGGAGGAAGGCAATGTAAGAAAAAAGAAAATGAAAACTAAGATCCTATGATATTAACAGCTGAAAAGAAAAACGCAACAGAGGCCACATTTCAGTCTTACAGGTTATATTCATATTTCAGGGTTTCTCTTTCTTTGGCTGTCAGCCATATCATTTTAGCCAGAAGGTGGTATTAGTTCACCATGAGTTTGAAAACAAACAGTTTAAAGGTGTGTGTTAAGGGAAAATAATATGAAATCAGAATATTAAACCAATATGTTCTTGCTATATTTGTTGTTCAAATGGAGATATAAATAGTAAGAATAGATGCTTGGGCAAGAGACATCAATCTGACTAACATCGCCAAGCAACTTGCAGTCTCCCCCAGCTGCTCCTGATTTTATAATGGTACACTACAAACAACTACAGAAAGACCATTCTCAACACAGCCTGAAAAGTAAGATGACATTATTCCCAAGACATACTCAAGAGTTTCTGGGCAACTATTAGGTTATCTATTACTGTAATGCCTACAAGAAGTATAATTTTTTCTAAGGTATTGAATACATAAATGGCAGTTCCACTTCAAAAAATTATAACACTTTTTATTTTAAATCAATCACTTCAGATCAAAGAATGTTCATAAAAAGGCAACAGCAAAAAACAAAAATCCACTCTATTTCATACCTTTCTATGTAAAGGGTGTCAACTTAGTTATGTCAAAGAGACAAAAGTCTTAAGTAAATCCATACATCTGGCTTAGTTTTTGCATTTCTTGCAAAAGGAACAATGAAAAAAAAATCAATTAATTGCTTCTTTGCTGTTTAACATGCTGCAGAGGAATATTTGTTTAAAAAGTAAAATAAATGAAAATGGTGTTTTTTAAAATTGTAGAACCATTTCTATTTGTCTTCAGTTTTATGAAAGCTTGTTTGATTTTGTTTATTTGTGTCAAGGCTGATTGTGGCGCTTCGAATACAGAAGGTGGGGGCCCACAAGGATTCTAAAAATTAATACTAGCCACTCCAGGTTTGTATTAAACTCCCAAGGTTACAGCTTTCTCTGATCTTGGATTCATAGATGCTGCCACCACCCAAATGCAGAACCCCTTTGAGAACCCAGAAAGGCGCACTAGGGAATTCCTTCCTGTGGGGTACCCTCAAGCCCACAGGAAGTAGAAAGAGCTGAGAAAGAAAAAAGGGGAAATCAGCTGATGCCACCAGCTAATTAAACAACATGTGCACAAACCTCTTAAGATACAAAAATCCAATTCTGTTCTTAAAAAAGGTAAATTTTATTAATAAAAAAGAAGAAAATACATCTGGGAGCTTAGGCTTTTGCTAGATTAAAAAAAAAAACTACAAGGATTAAGCATCAAGAATAGCTCTCTTGAAGTCCAGCTTAAAGGTTACAAGCAAAACAAAAGCACCTGGGGTTAGCACGGGGGGATCCACAAGCCATAAAGAAATAAAAGGGATAAACCTAATTGCGTCTTCCTAGACATTTCCTGATCTACTTACATATCTGGGGTTTTAGATGAGTAGTTTCTAGGTATGATACTGATGATTTTTCATACCTGGCTCAAGCTTCTCACAGCGTAACTGCTCCCTGTCTGCCTCTCCCTGAGAAGACAGACAGACAAAAGGGAGTCTTTGTCCAATTTTTAAAAGTTCTAGCCTTCCCATTGGCACTTTTTGGCCAGGTGCCCACTCACTTACTTTTACCTATGCATAGCAGTGAGACTTTTTAACCCTTTACAGGTAGACCAACTAGATAGCAGCTACTAAGAGGGATTTTATAGCTGCTGGCTGGCTGGGTGTCCATAAAAGGTAGTTACCCCCACCCCTTCATTTATCACAATTTGTTTTAACAAAATTCAAATGTGGGAAGAAATTTAAAGCGTTCCTTCAGGGATTTACAAATAGTTTAATAACTCTTCTTTGTCGCCATACAAAGAAGTCTGTCTTCTTTTGGATAGTTGCAATGATATTTATTTATGTTCTAACACACATATAGCATCTCCGTGCTTTAAAAAAAAAAAAAAAAAAAACACCCCTCAGTCCTAGGAAAGCATTTATGTTGTGGCATGCATATTATATTATATTGTCACAGTATTGAGATTACTCTCACAATCTGAATGAGCAAAAAGAAGGGAACTATAGAATACTTATGCTTTAACATCAGGTAGTAAGAAAAGAATATACGAATTTAAAATAGCAGAAAACATCAAGGCCATGTTATCATATTACCCTTGGCCCAAACTCAAATTTGCAGCCTTTTTGCTAGGCTACTTGGTAGAACCCTAATGAGATACTGCAATGCATACTAAAAACATCCCTAAACACATCAGCAACAACTAGACCATCCTTCTCCTTTCTACTTGACCCCTCAAAGAGATTTTTATGTTCTTTCTTCCCATCCTCACCCAAAATCCTTTAAAGAAATAATACTTCTGCTTTTCATCCCCTTTTTAAATTAGGTGACAGTGACATTCTTCACAGAGCTGAAAACATTCCAGTTACAGCTAAGTTGCCATGGTCCCAATGACGTAATCATACACAGAGGGGATCTTTGAAAGGAACAGGGGAGTGTATTAGTTTCAGACAATTGAAGGAAATACAGGAGAAGCAGGTAGAATATAAAGTTCATCCCTCAGAGGAATAGCTGAATCAGATTAACAAAGACCTAATATTTCCAAGTACACTAACTACAGGATAAGTTCATACTGTACAACTGTGCCACCAAAGTCGGTTTTAATAAGAACTGCGGAACCATCTGATAAATCAGCTGTTTCTGTCAGCTATATCATATGACAAACCACACACTTCCTGCATTCAAACTTATAAACATTAAAGATGTAACCATCATAGTTCATCCACTTGCATTATTAAAATGCAAGTCACTCTGTTCTTTATAGCAACAGATAGCCAATCAGTTAATCAAACTTCAAAGATAAACCAAAAGGATGGCTAGCTGTCAAAACCATTTATCTTACCTGACAAGCAGATGTAGGTTAAATATTCACCCTGGCCCCCAGTTGCTAGGAAAGGGATCTTTTTCTTCGTTCTCCTTTTCACTTGGACAGCTCCCAGCATCCTTTCATCATGTGGGGCAAAAATTTCTTTGTTGATACCAGCTTTGGTACTCATTGTAGATCAGAGATGGAAAAGGCTGCTGTCCTCTCTAAAATAAAATCATCAATCAAAAAATTAAAACGAATGCTAAGTTACAAGAGACTACGGACGACTTTCATGTTGATCAATTATTTTGAGCTTCAAATTAAATCTTGAATGACTTGAAAGGCTTTGCACAATAATTTCACCTCTTGTCATTAGAGGTGGGATTTTCAAAAGCACCTAAAAGGTATGTTTTCACTGCAGAGTTAACTCACATTTACCTACACACAAGTTACTCCTCTCAAGTTAGCCTTGCTCGAGTAAGAGCAGCCACACTGCAAAAGACTTGCAGCGTCTGTACTGGTGCTGTACTCACTCATGTGTAGCATATCTCATAGTTCTCAGTACTGCAGTAATCCAAACTGTTCTATGAATTCTTTACCAGTGAATTGTGCGAAATCACGTCTGTCTTTTCGGAGCGCAGAGAGAGAATTGTGGGATGGCACTGAAGGACTAGCAGCATGGGGACATGCACAGGCACCGGCTTCCTCCGGGCTCCAGGGGTGCTCAACCATCCGCCCCACTCCCCCCAAGTCCCCACCTCTTCCCGCCCAGTTCTGCCCCCACCCCAGTCCCCACCTCTTCCCGCCCAGTTCTGCCTCCCCCCCCCCCCCCCGCCCAGCATCTCCTGCATGCCACGGACAGTTGATCGCGGCAGGTGGGAGACGTTGGGAGGGAAGGGGAGGAGTTAATCGTCCGGGCCACCAGCAGATGGGAGGCACCGGGGGGGGGGAGGGGAGGCTGGTTGCTGGTGGGTGCTAAGCATCCACTGATTTTTTTCTGTGGGTGCTCCAAGGATTTAACACCTATGCAAACATGTCCTCATTACAGAGTGGTTGTGTTAGTAACAGATGAATCACATTCACCTGACTTACAGGCAGAGGTCACTCAAGATATAGGTAGCTTATACTCTCTCTTGGGTGAGCAAGTGGAGTTAAAAGCACCTCCACAACGTAGGTAAGGGTACATCTATACTTACTTCCTGGTCCGGATGTAAGCGATTGATCTTCTGGGATCGATTTATCGCGTCTTGTCTAGACGCGATAAATCGATCCTGAAAGTGCTCGCCGTCGACGCCGGTACTCCAGCTCAGCGAGAGGAGTACGCGGCATCGATGGGGGAGCCTGCCTGCCGCATCTGGACCCGCGGTAAGCTGGGACTAAGGTACTTCGAATTCAGCTACGTTATTAACGTAGCTGAATTTATGTACCTTAGTCCGAAGTGGGGGGTTAGTGTGGACCAGGCCTAAGAGTGTTTATATGTGAACAGGAATCAAGTCAGGAGCAATTCTCAAGTTGTAACTCCAATTAACTCAGCATTGAAGACAAGCCCATAATTAAAAGCATTAATTCCATTGAGTGATGCCACTAGGTCTTAAGAGTCTATGACCTTGGCTACACTGGCGCTGTACAGCGCTGCAACTTGCTGCGCTCAGGGGTGTGAAAATGCACCCCCCCCCGAGCGCAGCAAAGCGCCAGTGTAATCAGCGCCTGCAGCACTGCAAGCTATTCCCCTCGGAGAGGTGAAGTACTTGCAGCGCTGCAAGAGAGCTCTCGCAGCGCTGGCGGCGCGACTATACTCGTGCTTCACAGCGCTGCCACGGCAGCATTGTTAATCCCCAAGTGTAGCCAAGGTCTGAATGGCAGCTAGTTATGAGGAAGAGTGCCTCTGCCCCCACACACATTGGACTCTTCACTGGCCTCCTTCTGTCACTGACCCCAGCCCTGTTTTCTTTGGAGAGTTCCAAATAGGTGACCTTCTGTTTGGCTCCCTCAATTAGCTTAAACTTATTTCCCACTTGGGAGCCAGTCCCTTGATACCAGTCTTTAGGGTATATCTACATTACAAAATTAAGCCACGCAGTAATTAAATCACTTTTGCATGTCCGCACTACACTCCTTGCATCAACCGTGTGTGCCCTCTCTGGGAGCCCTTGCACTGATTTAACTGTTAGTATGGGGCATTGTGGGAAGGCTTCTGAAAAGTAGCTACAGAAGATGCAAGCAACGCAGGGTCTACACTGACACTGCGGCGACCTAACTACGTCGACTTAAGCACTATGCCTCCCGCAGATGGGCAGTTAAGTTGGTGTAGTGGGTGAGTTACATCAGTGTGAACGCTTACAGAGTTAGGTTGATGTAAGCTGTCTTTTGTCGACCTACCTCTGTAGTGTAGACCACAGCCTGCTTACTTAGTACCTAGAGTGAACAAAGAGTCTTAGTCCAATTCAGTGCCACCCCTTTCCTTCGAGCTTTAAACTTAATTGATTTTCAAACAGATTCTGTATCCAAGTTCATTTGTAAGTTAATGAAATGCCACCCCCGATTCAGCCTCTCTCTCTACTATATCTAGAATATTTAACATAAGACTTAAAATGAAAGGGCAGGACCTCTGAATTTGCAGGAGGAATTAATGAAGGACCTCTTAGTTCTATTCAATACCATTTAAATGACTCAACCCAGCTCTTCATTCACCCAGCCATCTCAGAGACAAAGACAATGGTTAACCCTTGTTTGCCTAGCTTCAAGCTCATATGCAAAGCAGGTCAAAACTTAGTTGAAATAACTTCCTCCCCCCCACCCCAACCTTTTACATAACAGTCTGGGCCCTGATGTGCAAATCATTACACAGATGCTAAACTTTAGGCATGTTACTAATCCAGATGAGGTTAGTGTTATTCATCCATGTATTCAAGTCTGCAGGATCAGGCCCTTTTTCTCAAAAAACAAACAAAAAAAATCTTGGATGTCTTTTGAAAATTTTCAATTTTAAAAATTTACTCTGTTCTTCATAAAAAGAACAGGCATACTTGTGGCGCCTTAGAGACTAACAAATTTATTTGAGCATAAACTTTCGTGGGCTACAGCCTACTTCATCTGATGCATAGAATGGAACATACAGTAAGAAGATATTTACTAAGGTGCCACAAGTACTCCTGTTCTTTTTGCTGATACAGATTAACACGGCTGCTACTTTGAAATCTGTTCTTCATAATGTACTACCAATTTGGATTGGTCAGGTTAGTCAAACAATGGTTTTTTTCCCCTTCAAAATCAAATTTATTTTTGAATACCTATTTTGAAATTTTAAAATGTGCTTTTGAAAAGGAAAAAAAATTATAAAAATACTATAAAAATAAATTATTTTCCAGCCAGCTCTAAACAACCAACATTGGAATTAAATTTAAAATTAGGCCATGTCAATATGTACAGCTCTGCAGCAGCGCAGATGTACTGATAACAGCCGCACCGCTGCAGCGCATCTATGAAGACACTCTATATCGATGGGAGAAAGCTCTCCTGTCCACACAAAAAAAAAAAAAACACCACACACCTCCGCGAGCGGCAGAAGCTATGTCAGCAGAACATAATGTTGTGCACATGAGCGCTTATATGTCACTCAAAGGAGTGGAATATTCACATCCTTGAGTGACATTAATTTTACTCACACAGGCTGTAATATCAACATAGCCTTACCCTCAACTATTTGTTAGCAGTGGCAATCGTGCAATTTGACAGCGTGGTTAAAATCCTGCACCTAATTTAAATTGCAGCTATAATTCAGGGGGGTGGGTTTTTTGTTTGTTTGTTTTTAATTCAAGTTGGCTGCCTTTGTAGGGAAGTTTACTCAAGGTAAACTAAAGGCTACTCTGAAGAAGTCTACAGTGAGCCAAGAATATTTGAATTCTTACCTAGTGTCCTGTCTAGTTGCCTTCTTTTCCCCCCACTGCCAGCCTGCACCCTTTTCACAGCACCTTTGTGTTTGGTGTATCATTGCATAGGGCACAACTAAACTCCATAACTCCAGTCATGAAGACATTCAAGCTCATAAGCCTCTTTTTATGTCTTGAACTTCCTTTGTATGCTTATATGAATCACCCTCAGGTCACTGCTAATTAGCCCAAAATTTAATTCACTGAATAAAAAGAGATAGATAACATTTCCCATCATCTAGCTAACAAAACATATATGGGAAAGTTTCAGTCTTAGGTTGTGCATTTAAAAAAAAAAAAAAAATAAACAAGCAAATCAAATATTGGATCCAATATTTAGCATTCATACACAGAGCAATTTCAATTTAAACCTTTACATTTGCTGTTTGCACATAATTACTATGGTAATCCCTTTATTTAACATAGTCAGGGCCGGCTCTAAGTTTTTGCCGCCCCAAGCAAACAAAATTTTGGCTACCCCCCCACCCCCCCAGCCCTGGGCTCCCCCTCCGTGCCCACCAGTGCCCCAACCACCCACACCCCCTGCTGCCCCAGCACTGGGCTCCCCTCCTCCAATGTAGGATCTGCTACCAGCACACAGCGGCCGAGCCGTGGCCCAGCCGCGACTCCGTCCCCATGGGGATGGAGTTGCTGGGCGGTGTGGAGCAGGAGTACTTCCAGGTGGCGGTGCACCTGCGAGGCGGCGCGGAGAACATGGCCCCCTCCCTGGGTTTCGCGGCACTGCTGGTGGCCAAGGTGGATCAGTTCGTGCTCACCGCCCTCACCCCCGACATGCTGGCGGCCGAGGACCTGGAGAGCCCCCCGGACCTGCTGCTCTTCAGCCTCACCACGCCCTGGCCCAACCCCGGCGGGCGAGAAACCGAGAATCTCCGGCTGCGGGGCTACCTGCTCAGCACTGACGAGCCCAGCCGGCCGCTTACCTCCTCACACACTCCGGGAGCCCCTCTCACCGCCGCAGCCCGGGCTCAGCTCCAGGGGACCCCGCTTCCTTCCCTCCCTGCTCTTCACACACTTGGGAGCCCCTCGCCACCGCAGCCTGGGCCCTGGAGCGGAGCCCGGGCTGCGGCGGTGGCAAGAGGGGCTCCCGGAGTGTGTGAGGAGCCAGGGAGGGAGGGAAGCGGGGCCCAGGATGCAGGGAGGGAGGAGGGGTCCTGCTGCTGCTGCCACTCCGAGTCTCCCCAGGGTGGCGCGGCATTTCCCCACCCGAGTGGGCTGTGCAGGGCGCCGCCGGGCTGGGCAGGGGCCGCGGATCCTGGCTCGCACGCTGACAGGGCCAGTTGCTTTTTGCTGCCCCAAGAAAAAAAAAGGGGGGGGAGGGGCAGAGTGCTGCCCCAAGCACATGCTTGGAGGGCTGGTGCCTAGAGCCGGCCCTGAACATAGTGAGACCAATGACGTCACTGGAGATATTCCGGATTTATTCAGGTGTGAGAGTACAATTTTGCCCAGGTAGTTGATCAATTCATTTTGGGACAGATCAGAATTGTTACTAACAAAGAGCATAGAATTATATTTTTATGCACAAAACACTTACCACAACTACTCTGTTGGGATTGTGCAAAAACTGCAGAAATATTTTGACCAAGTTCACATTTCAGGCAACTCTAAGTAAATAACTAAGATAACTTTCAAAAATAGACTCAAGGTATATGAATGAAACCAGAAAGAAAAGGATAAATCCTTCACTCTCCAGTTACTCTTACTACAGTATTCATTAAAAAGAAAATTTTATTTGACATAACACTTTTCTGACATACCACAGTTCATTCCTCTTCTGAGTTTATGGAAATAGCTGCAGTATCTCTCAGAATGTGACAACTGTAGGTAAAATGCTGACTTGTTAAATGTGATCACTATAAAGGATTATTGGCTTTTTATTGGCTTTTGTCTCACACACACACACACACACACACACACACACACACACACACACACACACACACACACACAGATTTAGGCCATGTCCTCACGGGAAAAGCTGCAGCAGCACAGCGGCAGCTGTGCCACTGGTAGCACTTCAGTGTACACTCTCACTACAACAAAAGGGAGGGGTTCTTCCATCTCTCTAGTTAATCCACTTCCCTGAAAGGCATCAACCTAGCACTATCTATCTAGGGGTGGAAGGGAATGGGGGAGAGAGAGAAAGTCATCTTAACTATGTCCACTCAGGGGGTGTGGATTTTTCACACCCCTGAGTGATCTAGCTGGATCAACCTAACTTTTTAGCGTAGGCCTGTCTAAGACTGAAAACCTTTAGAAGTTGGACCAAAAAAAGATATTAGAGAGACAAGGAGTGGCCAGATGGTTACCTCCTCCACCTCATCCGGAAGAGCCCATCACAGCAAATCTATGAGCAGCAAGAGCCAAGCCGCTGGAGTGGGGAGCTGGGCCCAGTCCGATAGGGCAGGAGCCATATTCTGCACAAGGCCAGGATAGAAACAGGATAGAAACATGCGCGCACGCCAGAAAGTGGGGCCTGACAGTTTTACTCAGCTCCACTCCACCCAAAAGAATATCTTCACCAGCTGCCTATACAATGAATGAGTTACTGTATATTGACCGGTTTCAGAGTGGTAGCCATGTTAGTCTATCAGCAAAAACAACGAGGAGTCCTTGTGGCACCTTAGAGACTAAAATTTATTTGGGCAAAAGCCCATGAAAACTGTCAGGGTTCCCTCCCCACTCTGAACTCTGGGGTACAGATGTGGGGACCTGCACGAAAGACCCCCTAAGCTTATATTCCACCAGCTTAGGTTAAAAACTTCCCCAAGGCACAAATTCCTTGCCCTGGGATGGTATTGCTGCCACCACCAAGTGAATTAGACAAAGATTCAGGAAAAGGACCACTTGGAGTTCCTGTTTCCCCAAAATATCCCACCAAGCCCTTTCACCCCCTTTCCTGGGGATGCTTGAGAATAATATACCAACCAAATAGGTAACCAAGGTGAGCACAGACCGGACACTAAAAACCCAATCAGGTTCTTAAAAACAGAACTTTATTATAAAGAAAAAAGTAAAAGAAGCACCTCTGTAAAATCAAGATGGAAGGTAATTTTAGAGGGTAATAAGATTTAAAACACAGAGGATTCCCCTCTAGGCAAAACTTTAAAGTTATATAAAAACAGGAATAAGCCTCCCTCTTAGCATAGGGAAAATTCACAAGCTAAAACCAAGAGAATCTAATGCATTTCCTTGCTATTACTTACTATTTCTGTAATATTAGATGTATCATTTCAGTAAGAGCTGGATTACTTGCTTGGTCTCTTCCTTTGTCTCAGAGAGAACAACACCACAAAGCAAAAACCTTCCCCCACAGATTTGAAAGTATCTTCTCCCCTTATTGATCCTTTTGGTCAGGTGCCAACTGGTTATTTGAGCTTCTTAACCCTTTGCAGGTAAAGGAGGGATTTTATGCTACCCTTAGCTGTATGTTCATGACAAAAGCTTATGCCCAAATAAATGTGTTAGTCTCTAAGGTGCCACAAGGACTCCTCGTTGTTTTTGTATATTGACCTTGGCTTTATTTCATAGATGTCTGAAGCAGAGGGATGCAGACAGGCAGTATTATCTGAAATGCATTGAAATGGGGCAGGAAAGAAGGATACTTAAACACAAAGGGAGCCTGGGGTTGAGTTTCAGTTTCTGACTACCAACTCACTCACTCACCACCAAGTGCCACAAGCAAGCAGACTGCTAGCCAGAGACATACAATTTCAACCCTAAAACTAAGCAATTTGCGGTTATCTTTTCATCTCTCTGCTTAGTGATTTGTGTATTGTTTCCATCTCCTTTTCCTCCTGGATCCCTATTTGCCTGTGCTGACAAGCCTCAACCACATGAAACTAACTTTCAGCTACCAACATATGATGTGCTACAGAAGGTGGAAGAGAAAGTACACTGTGATCTTCTGTTATGACTCTGCTGCTCCTTTACAGGAGCAACAGGCACAGGTGAATGGAAGCAATTCTCCATCGAAGTTGGAAGGGAGAGAATCTCTCATGTAAGTGTTTCAAGGTGGGCAGAGGTGTGATAGAGGGGGAAAATGCTGGATCCTCTTGGAAAAAATAGCCCCCTGTTCACATCACTACTGAAAGCACCTCTACATTGTTGACAACTCATGATTTTATTGTCTCATCATATCTGGCTTTTATTGAAAAGCCCCACCTCTTGAATTTATATGGTTGTGACAATCTTAACTTTCACTTAAAAAAAAAAAAAAAAAGTTATTATCCCTCATGGTTGCAGAAAGGTTGAAAATGTGGACCATAAATGCCCAAGAACCAGAAGGTTAATAAGAGACACCAAAATAAAAATAATAATAATAATCTTGCAGCCTACTCATAATTTTTTTAATATGTGGCTTAGGCAATACTGCTACCGTAGTAAGATAGAATTCTAAAAGAAAAAAATAAACCTCACTGTTTTAGCTCCTACCTCCCCCAAACTTACTAATGTTTTTTCTCAAATTGTCTTTGCAAAATCTGCTTCATCTCACTATTACAACATATAAAAATGCTATGGTTCCAATTTCACGCTGTGGCAAACAGAAACTGAAGATAGTTGCATCTGAAGAAGTGAGGTTCTTACCCATGAAAGCTTATGCTCCCAATACTTCTGTTAGTCTTAAAGGTGCCACAGGACCCTCTGTTGCTTTTTACAGATTCAGACTAACACGGCTACCCCTCTGATACTTGAAAATAGTTGGGTACCATGGCTAGTTATTGTCTTTGGAACTGCTCTCTTCAGCCACAGTACAAAATACCACCAGGTGCCAGCAATCTGAGCCCAATTAAAATCTACTCAGCTGCCTGATTTTCACCAACAGCTGAGAAGCATCTCATTTTGTAAATGAAATAGCTATAGGTACCTAGACTTGTTCCTAGGTGCTTAACTCTTATCACATGCAGAAATGTGTTCTACCCTGAAAGCCAGATTAGGCTTGGTGGAAACAGCATTTCACATCATGCAATATGCATGGATTCAGATACCAATCCATAAAGTATTTACAAAGCTCTCGTATTTAAAAGTTTTGTACTGCCACCCATCACCACGTATGAGCCTCTTCCATGTAAAAATTCAGATTTCCAATCTATGTCCGTAATGGATTTCATAGAGATGCTAGTTCTTCAGGAGTTATGGAAGCTCTGCTTGGGGTATGGTCCATATTTTTAATTTTTTTTTTTATAGTCTAGGCATAACTTTTCAAAAGTGATTAGCAATTTTGGTGGCCTAAATGTTAGGGTGACAAACATGATACCTTAAAAGGGGCCTGCGGTTTTCAGATAGTGCTGAGAATAGGCAACCCAAAAAATCACCGGCCATTTTGAAAATGTAAGCCCTGGGTTTTATCATCAGTCATAGGTAGTCTCCAAAGACTTGATGGCCAGCCAAGAACTGAAGGGTATAAAAGACCTGCTCCCTCCTGATCAGGCTTGAAGAACATACATGAGCCATATGGGGTCAGGCCATTTGATCTTTCACATTTGAGCATCCTGCCTCCGGTAGCAGCAGCCAAGCTAGATGACTCAGAGGAAGATGAGCCATCCTCCTCTCCCCCTCAATGAATGCACTCGTGGAGAAGTGGAAGAGTCCTTCCTACTAGACAAGAAGTTAAATGTTTTGCTCAAGGTTACGCAAAATTGTGACAGAGTTGGGAGAAGAATCCAGATGTCCTGACCGGCTTTTTGCTTTAAGCAATTAATCTCATTCATATTACTGTAATGATAATCTTGGAGGTATTAAGAAATTGCTTTCCCCCTCCTCCCCAGATTTTCACTCTAGCCATATTACAGTTTTATGGATATGATTACAGAATTTATACTCCAGAATATAGACCTAACTGAAACACACAAGAAAAACTTCTCCTGTGTATGAAATCTATGCCAAGTTTGCAGTTGGACAGCTCACCCATTATTCAGTGATACAAGAAAAAAAATCAATTTTAAACAAATGTACAGTAGTTCTAAGACTACATTAAAATTAATAAACTACTTATGATCAAACAGATCTGTCCGAGTGAAGCCCAAAAGAAGTCAAACAGTGAGCCACTCGGAAAGTTTGCTGGCAGTCTCAGAAGGGCTGACATATCACATGGAGTTGCCTTGTCCTTGCTTGCAGTTGCTTTTACTGGACTGTGGAAGCAAGAGGATCCAGCCAATGTCTTCATTAGGGTTCTTGCTACATAGGAGGGGTTGAGGAAACCCAACCTACAGGGAGTAGAATTCAATAGAAGAACTGGGGCTGACAGTTGGAAAGGAATGTCCAGTGAAATCAAAGCAACTCAAAATGCTGTACAAGATGAGGAAAAGGAGCAGATGCTCAGGAGAGCAGCAGAAAAGGAGGCAAGAAGCATGCTCAGAGGAGCAAGAGGACAGAAACACTGGGAAGGGAAAATGAAATGACAAAAGGAGAAAGTGCAATGCATCTATTTGCCAGCAAGGGAAAAACACTCAGATTAAACACGGTTACAAATTAATGTATGCAGTTTTCGCTATTACTTTTCAATGTATGAGACTTCTGTATTCACTAGGATAGTACTCGGGCATAAACAGGATTGTGTCCAGAAGACAGCCTCTCTATTAAGTTACGGTGCATGCTACGAAAGTGTTGATTAACTGTTGCTGAATTCACCAAGAGCTATGAGACAGTGCTTAAATCATCTTCAGTCAATGGTACTGTCATTATAAAACATGACTATTCATCAGAATAGCTTCTGCTGCTTTACGGATCTTGATTTTCCCCTGGATATTTGCTTGCTATAAATGCCAAGGCAACGCATTTGACCATTACCTTTCATCTTTTTTTTTTAATATCCATTGCTGTCTCAAGCAAAACAGTTAACACACAGTGTTTTGAGGAGTATATTGCCATTCTGAACACAGAAAGGTAATCTGTAACTTTTCAAAATGCAAACTTTAAGACACCCAATTTCTAGACTTGATCCCAGAAGAGGTTTTGGACTTAAGTTTATCCTTAAAATGTAATTAAAGAATTTAATTAGCTCTGCATACAAGGATTAAACTAAATAGGTCAACTTCACTTACAGAGCCAAGGTGAAATCCTGAAGAGCTGTTAGTTTAGTAGAATAGCACGATCAGAATACCTACCTGTTCGATTCTTTCAGTCTGCTAGTTGTTATTCTCCAAAATAAATAAATAAATAAATAAATGAAACTCTCTTTGCTTAACATCTCCTTAAATTCACAGTGTTCTGCAAGCTCTCTCAAAGTTGCTACAAATTGTACAACTGTTTCGTCTTCTTCCTGGTCTCTTTTGTGGAACCTATATCTTTCAGCAATTACCAGTGGTTTTGGAGAAAAATGAGACCCCAGGATTTCCACAATGTCACTGTAAGATTCAGGGCTGGTCTACACTTAGTCCGGACTTCGGACTAAGGTACGCAAATTCAGCTACGTTAATAACGTAGCTGAATTCGAAGTACCTTACTCCGGACTTACCGCGGTCCAGACGCGGCCGGAAGTCTCCCCCCGTCAACGCCGCGTACTCCTCTCGGCGAGCTGGAGTACCGGCGTCGATTGTGAGCACTTCCGGGATCGATCCCAGAACATCGATGGCGTGCCTCCGGACCAGCCGGTAAGTGAAGACTAGGCCTTAGTCTCTGGAAGTGGCCTGCTAAACCCAGGGTTGTGAGTTGAATCCTTGAGGGGACCATTTAGGGATCTGGGGCAAAATAATCTGTGAGGGATGGTACTTGGTCCTGCTAGTGAAGGCAGGGGGCTGGACTCGATGACCTTTCGGGGCCCCTTCCAGTTCTATGAGATAGGTATATCTCCATATATTAACAGGGTGTAGTAAGCTGCATAGAACGGAGTAGGTCCTAGCCCCTACAACACTTAAGAATATTGGTACCATAGGGTTACCATATTTAATATATAAAAAAAGAGGACCCTCCACGGGGCCCTGGCCCCACCCATTTCACACCCCCAACCTGCCCCAACTCCACCCTAACTCCGCCCCCTCCTTCCTCCCACTCCCAGCCACGTGAAAAGGGCTGCCTGAGCGCTACCGGCTTCACGATTTGCCGGGCAGCCCCCAAACCCTGCGCCTCCCGGCCGGCGCTTCCCCAGCACAGCTGGAATCCGGGAGGGGAAGCGCCCAGCCGGGGGCGCAGGGTCTGGAGACTGCCCGGCAAACCGTGAAGCCGGTAGCACTCGGGCTTCAGGCAGCCCCTATGCCTCCGGACCCTGCGCCCCCGGCTGGGCGCTTCCCCTCCCGGGCTCCGGCGGCGCAGGGTCCGGAGGCATGGGGGCTGCCCAAAGCCCGTAGCGCTCAGCTCTTAAACAGAGCCAAAGAGTCAGGGGAGGAGCAGAGCCGCCGCAGCCGGAGGCTCTGCTCCTCCCCTGGCTCTTCGGCTCTGTTTAAGAGCCGAGCTGCCCGAGCGCTACCGGCTTCGGGCAGCCCCAATGCCTCCGGACCCTGCGCCGCCGGAGCCCGGGAGGGGAAGTGCCCGGCCGGCGGCTGGGGTCCGGAGGCAAGGGGGCTGCCTGAAGCCCATAGCGCTCGGGCAGCTCGGCTCTTAAACAGAGCCGAAGAGTCAGGGGAGGAGCAGAGCAGCCACGGGAGGGGAAGTGCCCGGCCGGCATTTTCCCGGACATGTTCAGCTTTTTGGCAATTCTCCCCGGACCGGGGTTTGACTGCCGAAAAGCCGGACGTGTCCGGGAAAAACCGGACGTATGGTAACCCTAGGTACCATCTTCTCTTCTATAATGTCATTTGCAATAACAAAAAGCTCAAACCGCTCAATATATACATGCCATTGCACTATAGTCTCCTCAAAAGGTTCCAGTGGCTCTGTAAGTGTAGCCATGATTTTAGTTTCAGTTTGCACAGTCAGTGCAAAAAAGCCAGTTCTCACCCTCTTCCAGCAGCAAAAAAGGGTTGGTGGGTTTTTTTGTTTTGGTTTTTTTTGTTTTTTTTTTTTTTTGTTTGTTTTTGTGTACCTTAACTTCTACTTCCTTCTGTTGCTGGGGCAGCACAGAGATCTGATCCTCGTTGCCACGTTGTTATATCCTTGGGTTCAACAGTTTTAGGAAGAAATCACTGGAGACACAGAGAGCTGTAAACCTTGAAGCAGCCATTTATTGTCACACACAGAACTAACCAACAGCCAGCCAAAACTGACTGGGCTATCCCCTAATAATCTAACTCAGTTGCCATAGCAACACAAGATTCTATTACCACAACAACCAAATACACAACAAACCCCAACTGATGTGGGGACCCAGCCCTCCACTCTACTCTAACCACTAGGCATAGCCACCTACATCCCAGCCCTGACACAAAGGAAACAGCATGGAAGTTGAACAAGTCAAGAAATAACTGAGTTAGGATTAACAGTTTGAATACAATATTGCTCCCTGGGGCTTATTTCTTAAAATGGATCTCCAGCCAATACATCATTATACACTGTTCGATCAGGATGCCTTGTAAAGTATATCCTCAGATCAACCCTCCCCAAGCCAATGGTGCTAGCAGCAATACATCTCCTGCGGTGTCTGTGCCAACAAAAGACATCTATGGGCACTGAATGTACTGAGGAGAAGCAGGGAGCAGAATGCAGGTTTCTGATGCTGAAGAGGAGGGCCAAGAACCCAACAGCAGCTCCTGGCACCCGGTCTGGGGCGGAAGCGAAGCATGCTCTGCCACTACATTCACCACTCAGTTTCTGAGGGTAAGAGGGGACAGAGACTCAGAATGCATAGAATGCAACAATTCCCTTAGCCATTTTGAACACTCAGTGTGTCATATTTTCATTTTCTGACTATTTCATATTTTTCTAATAAATGACATCAGCCCCCATTTCTTGGTGTCCATTGGAAGTTTAATCAATTCATCTCTCTAAAAATCTGTATGGCGGGAGATATCTTTGTATCTATGGAAAGATCTTGGGACAGATTACTCCAATATTTTTGTACTTGGGGACAAGCAAGAATTATCTGTTTAGGATTTTATTTCTGGTAAATGATAGATAAACTGGAAGTAATGCCGACAGACTGCTTACTTCCAAGTCATCTTCTGACAATAAGTATCACCCATTTCAATGTCCCCTTGATTAATTTGATGCGGCCTATGCAGATCCAATTCTGTACAGTGAAATGGTTCAGAAAGCAGTTTTGCAGACATTTCTTTTCCTATCTTCCCTGAGATATTTTAAATAAGAAGTGAGAAATAGAACAAGTTCTGCTTGACTTCGCATTCCTGGCCAACCTTAATAAAATGGTGAAAAAACTCAATTCAGAGCATAAACATGATATTGCACATGGTAGAGACAGTGATTTTGTCTTCAAAGACATTTGTAGATAATCAGTCAATCTTGGAAAAGTCTGAATTTGAAAGTTGAGAAACTGGAGCCACTTGCATTTTTCCCCAGAAAATCTTTCATAAGAGTTGACAGTCAGCTGGCTGCTAAAGTGACTGAACTGTTACATTTTGACACATGTGCATCAGAAATAGAAACTGTTACCATGCAAACCAAAATCCAGTTGAAAGTCAGATGCCAGGGTACTGTTTTTTTTTTTTTTTTTTAAAGACCAAGTAATAAACAATGTTGCTGGCATTATCTATGAACATTAAAAGTTTCTTTGGGTCTCTGCATCTACATAAGCCTCCACTCTCTAAAATAAAAACCAACCAGATCTTAGTTCTCATCGTTATAGAGCCACAGAGTTGAATGCCAGAAAGGACCACCAGATCATCTAGTCTGATCTCCTGTATATCACAGACCACTAGTACCACTCAGCTCAACAACCAAAACTAGACCAAGTATTACAGCTGACAGGAGAGTACACTATTATGCACCACAGACAGAGAACAGGAGGGACTGAGATGCACCAGTCCCTGAGATCCCTGCAAAGGCAGGGAAATGATTCAGTGAGATATAACCAGACAATCGTGGAAAGTGACCTACATCCATATGCTGCATTGGAAGGCAACACACACACACACACACACCTCTACCCTGATATATATGCAATCTAACCGGGGGGGGGGGGAAATTCCTTCCCAACCCCATATATGGCAGTTAGACCTGAGCATGTGAACAAGAACCAGACAGTCAGCACCAGTGTTCCCTCTATTTTTTTACGTCCATGTGCATAATGAATTTGGTTATGTGCAACAATATGGTACACATAAAATTCATGTGGTGGGGTGGGGCCAAGGGGTTCAGAGTGTGGGGGGAGGGGAAGTGCTCAGGACTGGGGCAGAGGGTTGGGGTGTGAGGGGTGAGGGCTCCAACTAGGGGTGAAGGCTCTTGGGTAGGGCCGGGAATGAGGGGTTTGTGGTGTGGGAGGGGGCTCAGGGTGCGGGTTCTGAGGTGGGGCCGGGGATGAAGGGTTTGGGGTGCAGGCTGCCCAGGGGCTGCGGTGGGGAAAGAAGACCCCCGCCCCAGCTCTCTCCCCCCTGCAGCAGCTCTGTGCTGGGACCAGCGGGGAGGGGTGCCTCTCCTTGCCGCGGCTCTGCGGCTCTGTGCCAGGTTTAATAGGCAGCTGTGCAGCTTGGAGGGAACTTAGGTCAGCACCTGAGAGACCAAACACTTGGTGCTACCTCAGAGCCCTGGCCCTCCCCTAATGTCCCATCTCTAGCCATGGCCATCCCTGATGCTTCAGAGAAAGGAGATTTTTAAAAAACTGAATACACTTTGGGCGGGGGGGGGGGGGGGGATTTTTAAGTCTAAATGAGATTTAAAAGAAAATCAGTTTGATAGTTTAATATTATGAATGATCCACGTCAGCAAGTTCATACTTTTTCAGATTTTAAAGGCATAATTCCAAGGAAACAAAGTTATGATTTTCCATCTCAACTCTACATTTGAATGTTTGATTCTTCAGCCCTACTACTGTTAGAATGGTGAGTTTTGGCCTCTAATACAGAAAAGAAAAAAAATTGTTCATCTCCTCCCTCACACAGACTTGTAATCCAGATAGTAAGTGAACCTCTACATCAGGGGTAGGCGAGCTGATTTTCAGTGGCACTCACACTGGGTCCTGGCCACTGGTCCGGGGGGCTCTGCATTTTAATTTAATTTTAAATGAAGCTTCTTACACATTTTAAAAACCTTATTTACTTTACATACAACAATAGTTTAGTTATATATTATAGACTTATAGAAAAAGACCTTCTAAAAAAACATTAAAATTTATTACTGGAATGCAAAACCTTAAATCAGAGTGAATAAATGAAGACTTGGCACAGCACTTCTGAAAGGTTGCCAACCCCTGCTCTACATAGATATATAAACAGATATAGATAAGAAATACAATTAAAAATATCCCCTGATTTCCAACATGGCTGGGGGAGCATGAAACATCCAACAGACCACTTCTGTGAAATTGAAGATTTTTTTAAACAGAGTATGAGACTCTCAAGTATGGGACAGAGCTATCTCAGCAACTAGCCTGCAGTTATGAAATACCCTTGCTGCAAGAGATTAGTAGGAAAATTAATCTTAACAACTTCAGGACAAAAAGGGAAAGCTAATCTATTCTACACAGTCATGATCACCAGTATCTCCTGGGAGGAAAAGGAAAAAAAGAAAGAAGAGGAAAAAAAATCCAACCTACTAGGGCCAATAAATGATGCTGGAGGAAGAGACAACACTGATGCTCTGACTATACACTCAGTGAAAGGTGAAAGAGAACAAGAGAATTCGTATTTAGATCTTGATGGGTTTAGTACAGTTCTGTAACGTAATAAAATACTTTATAGGGAATAAGGGATGAGTGAGACAACTCAGTTCAACTCCTAATTGTTGTTCCAAAGAGTCAATGAGGCAAGGTAAAATTAGTATAAATTACATGCAGTAAACAACATATTAAACAGAAGTTAATTGATCTCAAACATTATAGTGACAAGCCAACATGCCATACACTTCAGAGTTTTCTGTATCTAATTGTTTACCAGCTTAAAATCACAGACCAGCTTGTCCCTATGGCTGCTGAAAAGGTAGATTTCTAGACGTAATACACCTCTACCCCAATATAACACAGTCCTTGGGAGCCAAAATAATCTCACTGCCTTATAGGTGAGACCGTGTTATATCGGGTCCGGTCCGGTATGGCATACCGGCAAGAGCCGGTACTCCCTGCCGGACTGGACTGGCTTCCCCGGCTGTGATTTAAAAGGCCTGGTGCTCCAGCCACTGCGGGAGTGGGTCCTTTAAATCACCACCGGAGCTCTGGCAGTGGGGCTCAGGCGGCTCTTTAAAGGGCCCGAAGCTCCCTGCAGCGGCCGGAGCCTCGGGCCCTTTAAATCCGCACCCGAGCCCAGGTGCCGGAGCCCTCCCTGCTGCTTTACCACATTATATCCGAATTTGTGTTTTATCAGGTCGCATTATAACAGGGTACAGGGGTAATTTCTTTGTCTATTCATTGTTCTCACAGGCTCCAGTAGTTACCAGCGCATTATCTTATGATGCAGGCTGTCTCTAGCACATGTTAACTCAAGTAGTTTGCAGTAGATAAGCAGTCCATTCCAAAGGCTATCGTCTGTATTTGTGTGCCTTATTTGTGACTGGTATAACTCTGTGTTCAGTATTGGTGCTTAAATAATATGCTTCAGCCATTTATACAGATTGACCAACAAATCTTTCCTCCTGTGAAGGTAATTGAATCTGGATTCTGGTGTAATAACCCTGTTTTTTGCTTATCAGTACCGTACAGTTTTGGGTGGATTCATTTCCAAAACCACATGGGGCAAAGGAATCTAATTTTGTACGAAGTGGAATGTAATAGACTTTTTTATTATTATTATTATTATTAAAGAAACATCTTAAAGTGCTCAAGAACTTACTTTAGAGTGCTAGAAATGTTCTGCGATTTTGCTGAAAACCAAAGTCACAACACATACAAGACAAGCGACAAGCTATTTAAAAGCATCAGCAAGAATCTCTTCACTTTCCATACATTTCAAAGAAACAAGAAAAGCTAAAGAAGTATATTAAAACGGGGACAAGGAGGAATGTGATGCTGCATATAAGAAAGTTGATCATTTGTATCATTATTGCTATCACTACTGTACAATTGCAACAAGTCTTGTACAAAGTATGTCATGGAAGATGTCAATGGGGAAGCTGTGATTAGCTAGATTATCCTGTTTATATGCATGCATCATCTTTGTATCTGAAGTTATGAATAAGGGTTATGCATAGGTGCTGCCTCCGTGGGTGCTGCGGGGCTGCAGCACCCACAGGGAAAAATTAGTGGGTGTTCTGCACCCACCAGCAGCCAAGCTCCACCCGACCCCGACCCCTCCTCCGCCCCAGAGCGTGCCATGTCTCCGCTACTCCCCCTCCCTTCCAGTGCTTCCCACTCGCCTAGCTGTTTGGTAGTGCTTAAGACTTTCGGGGAGGGAGGAGGAGTTGGGACGTGGCGCCCCCGGGGGGCGGGGGGAGGTGGCGGTAAAGAGGCAGAGCGGGGACTTGGGGGAAGGAGGTGGAATTGGGGCAGGGCAAGGGTGGTGCAGGGGCAGGGCCAATGGCGGAGGGAGGGGAGGGTCGAGCACCCACAGAGCAGAGGGGAAGTCAGAACCTATGGGGCTATGTATTTGTACCTTACACCTGTTATATTCCTGCATGACGCCTTCCAGACAGAATTTACATTAGGGACAGACAGCTATGCATTGATGGCCCATCAAGGACACTCAGCTCTCACAATGGGCCATAGAAAAAACTCATCCCACCCAGATAGCAATTCCTGAGGATGCCTCAGACAGCAAGGGGCCAATGGTCATCCTCTGTGATTCAGCAAACCATGTAAAGCATGAGATATGCTCATGTGACCCTGGGCTCCATCTTGGGCCAGTAAGATTCCACAAACAGGGACTATGGGCTTTGTTTGGGACAATAAAATTCCAATCACATGGCAGAGGATATAGAGAGACATCTGAGACATCTCCATTTTGTCTTCATTTCCTGCTTCATTTCTCTGGACTGGATTTCTAACAAGCAAGTTTTGAACAAGGACTGATGAGCCCCAATCCATTTGGGTGATTCCAGAGAGAATTTTGCAAGCTAGCAGTTTATTCCATCCCTGCTATAAATCTGATATAAGGACTTTGCAATCACTTATATGTACATGATTCCTTAACTAATTAGAACTCTTTTCTTTTATTATTAAATCTTTAGTTAGTTTACTAAGGATTGGCTGACAGCATGATATTTGGGTAAAATCTAAAATTTACGTTGGCCTGAGAGTATGTGTCTCATTCCTCTGGGATTAGTAAAAATCTCATATATGGTGAACTAGGTTTTCAATAACCCTCACCACATTAGACCTGTTTGCCAAGGGCTAGAATGCCTAAGAAGGTGGGTGGAGGGAAGACTGTTTGGCTTCCTGTTAACCAGTGTCATACTGCAGAAGCTCTTTTGTTACTGGTTTGGTGAATCTAAAGCCTGGTCTACACTAGGGGGGGTGTCGATGTAAGATACGCAACTTCAGCTATGGAAATACCGTAGCTGAAGTCGAGATATCTTATACCGACTTACCTCCCATCCTCACGGCGCGGGATCGATGGCTGCGGCTCCCCCGTTGACTCCGCGACCACTGCTCACTCCGGTGGAGTTCCGGAGAGGACGGGGAGCGTGTTCGGGGATCGATATATCGCGTCTTAATGAGACGCAATAGATCTATTCCCGATAAATCGATCGCTACCCGCCGATATGGCGGGTAGTCTGGACATACCCTAATTGTAGGATAAACCACCAATTTTGGAGGATTGTCTGCCCTGTTTTAATCTGCCCTGAGTGTGGCATTTTCAGTGTGGCCCATTCCAGGCACCTGGCCAGAAAGACAGAAAAGGAAGGAGCAGAAAAGAGTGGACTAGGCAGGACTAGAAAGGAGATAAGGATGAGAAAATAAACAAAAGGAAAATTTACAGGAAGAGGAAATGAAAAGACTGAATAAAGAATGGAAGGAAAAGGGTTAGGAAGAAAAAATATTAACAGGGGAATAAAATGCAATTGTAACTTGGGGCATATTCAAGTTACTTTCACAGAAATGGTCAAGCCACATGGTACATGGGTATAACAAAAAAAATCCCCCTCTTGAAGTAAGACCAAAGGAAAAGATAGAAAAGTAGATGAGAGATCTATGGGTGGCAGAAGCTGCATATTTTGGATTTTTAATAGGACTGTCAAACTATTTAAAAAATGAATTGTGATTAATCACGTGATTAATAAATTAATTGTGATTAATCGCACTGTTAAACAATAGAATAAATTGAAATATGAATCTTTAGTGCACCTGGCATGTAAATCTCTTGTAATGCCGGCTACAACAGTGCTATGCGAACGCCTGTTCTTACTTTCAGATGACATTGTAAACAAGAGGTGGGCAGCATTATCTCCTGCAAATGTAAACAAAGTTGTTTGAACGATTGAACAAGAAGTAGGACTGAGTGGACGTGTAGGCTCTAAAGTTTTACAATGTTTTGTTTTTGAGTGCAGTTATGTAACAACAAAAATCTACATTTGTAACTTGCACTTTCCTGATAAAGAGATTGCACTACAATACTTATATGAAGTGGATTGAAAAATGCTGTCTTATTTTTACAGTGCAAATATTTTTAATCAAAAATAATATAAAGTGAGTACTGTATACTTTGTATTCTGGGCTGTAATTGAAATCAATATATTTGAAAATGTAGAACAATGGTTCCTAAACTTGTTCCGCCGCTTGTGCAGGGAAAGCCCCTGGCGGGCCGGGCCAGTTTGTGTACCTGCCGCATCCGCAGGTTCGGCTCCTAGTGGCCGCGGTTCGCTGCTCCAGAGCAATGGGAGCTGCTGGAAATAGCGGATAGTAAGTCCCTCGGCCCGCGCCGCTTCCAGCAGCTCCCATTAGCCTGGAGCAGCGAACGGTGGCCACCAGGAGCCGCAATTGGCCGAACCTGCGGACGTGGCAGGTACACAAACCGGCCCGGCCCTGCACAAGCAGCGGAACAAGTTTAGGAACCACTGATGTAGAAAAACATCAAAAAATATGTAATACATTTCAATGGGTATTCTATTGTTTAACAATGCGATTAGTCGTGATTAATTCTTTTAATCGTAATGTTTTGAGTTAATCACGTGCATTAACTGTGATTAATCGACAGCCCTCATTTTTAACCTTTTGTGTACACTCTTGTACATAGCACTGGGACACTGGGAGAGGGAGGATATGCTGCTTTAAAGTTTCCTGTCAGAAGACTGAGAGACAGATAGACATTACATTTTTCATAGATATGCTCTCTCCCACATACCCCTTCCTGCTTGTGCTACTCTACATGCCCTGAGCAACATCCCAATTTCTCAAGCATCAACAAAGAGCACTTTAGAGACTATAGTAGTTATTTCACTGACAGAATGCTGCTGTGACAACACAGACAGCCCAACAATGCAGAAAGGAAACCATCAGGGCAGTACAAAAGACAAAGAAGGAGGAGGAGGAAAAGGGGAGGAGTTTTAAATCTTTGAGCTTATCAGCAAGAGGAGATAACCAGGGTCAGATGTGCCCATACTGATACATCAGGAGATGTGTAAGTGTCCTGCAAATGAAAAATGGTTCTGCCTGTTCATTTTTTTTTTTTTATTTTTTTTTTTTTTGGTATTGTGTTTTGAAACATAACGGCTACACCAGGGCCATAACCAGAGCAGGGCGAGCAGAGCAGCTGCCCAGGTTGCAAAGCCACAGGGGCAGAAAAATAGGGCAGAAAAAAGACTGGGGAAAAAAGTAGGGGTTTCTTGTATAACACCAACAGACCCCCAGTTGTCAGGATTGAACCTGGGACCTCTGAAGCTTAGTGCATGAGCCTCTATTGCATGAGCTAAAAGCTATGTGGCCCTTAACTAAGGCTCTAGAGCAGACTCATTAATCCCTCTCTAAGTGGTGCCACTAGATGGGACAGAGCACCACACCAACAAGGTTATACTTGCTCACCCCACGTGCTAAAATACCTAGTTATGGCACTGGGCTACGTACCAAAAAAACCCCTCTGCTCCTGCCAACAGCCTGTGCAAGGTGTTGCCATTTCTAGAAGCTGCAACTCACAGAGGTGGTATTGTATCAGAGATAAAACAGCTAACAGCTCTGGAACAGGTTAAGGAATAGGTCTGTGTCCAGTTATGAATTCCAGTTGGTTTTATAAGTGCTATTTGTAATTATTACTGTCATTGTGGAGTAGATCATTCCTTCGGCAGCAGGAACTGACATGTTGTGGGGAAGCCATATCTGGAAAGTGGTAATGAGGCTATCACTGTCCATCAACATTGATGGTTATCTTTGGTGAAACAAAGGGGTTGCTACCAGAAGAGCCACTGATGCTGAATGGACTCTGTACCTACCTAGGACAAGGGGGTGGAGTCATCACCCTCTCCCTCTTATACCCTAGTCCAGGGCGCTGGAACTGAGGGGGCCAGAGCCCATCCCTTTTTACTGGACATAAAGGGAAGCAACGGGGGGAGGAGGCGAAGAGGAGAGAGAAGGGGTCGGGACCCTAGGGGGGAGAGGTGGCATGGGGGCAAGGCCTCGGGGAGAGGAGCAGTGCATACAGGGCCGGCTCCAGGGTTTTTGCCACCCCAAGCAGCAAATCGATCAATAAATAAAAAAGCTGCGATCAGCTTGCGCCGCTTCAGTCTTCGGCGGCAATTCAGCAGCAGGTCCTTCGCTCCGAGAGCGAGTGAGGGACCTGCCGCCAAATTGCCGCCGAAGAGCCGGACGTGCCGCCCCTCTCCGTTAGCCGCCCCAAGCACCTGCTTGCTGGGCTGGTGCCTGGAGCCGGCCCTGAGTGCAGAGGCAGGGCCACAGTTCAGGCACCGGTGCCGCCCATCGCCGTCCCCCCCCACACACACACACACACTTACTTTTAGGAAGCTTCCACCACGCCTGCCCTAGTCTAAGCACATGGCTGGGACATGCTTGAACATCTGACCCGGAGAGGGGTATGCTTCTCCAAATCAAAAGGAGCCATTGCCCTGTAGGAAACAGAGGCCCAGGAGGAGGACTGGAGGCAGGAGAGACTTTGCCTCTTCTAAGAATTTAGACCAAACTCAGGGGCTCACAAAAAGGGTTGAGATCAGACATGGTGGAGATGCATTCAGCAGTTTGTTGTTTTCTATAGATCTGTAAATCTCTTGTGCTTTTTAAGGAGTAAAGAGTATGTGTGTTTGTTCCATAGATTCATAAGAGTTAAAGGACTGAAGAAATTCCTTTGCTAAGTGCCTGTGTTTCCTTGCTTTCCTGCCACATTGTTCCTAAAGGACATAACTAGAAAACCAGAGCTCCCACAGTCAAGTGGACTCTGGGGAGAATGTGTCTAAATAACTGGTGGAATGAAGAGGGCAGAGGCATTGGTTCCAGGTGGGTCTTGGATGCCAGACAGCAAGAACCCACTGCCCAAGAAGGATGTCTGACAAGGGGTCCACACTTGGGGAGTGCATCTGAGAAAACCAGAGATAAGAACAGTGACCTGTCACCACCCAGATGGGCTTAGAAGCACATGGGAGTCAGTGGCTGGGCCCAAATCACAAAATAAAACAACTAGCCTCCATTCAGAGAGTGGGACTGTATCAGGTGACAGCCCGTTCTATATTATCAGATTTAAACATATGTATATGAAAAAGTGTCCAACTTATTGAATACTAGAAAAGAATGCTCAGGGCCAAGAGGATCACACTACACTCAACTCACTCATCTTTTTATGCCTACCAAAAAAGTGTTAATGAAGGGGGTGCTCTTACATCTCCTTATAAACTACAGCACTAACCAAGTGGATTACTTAGACCTTCAATATATCTCCAAAACTTCTAGCTGCTCCACAACATTGTAAGAATTTTTTTTTTTAACATAAAACCTAGAGTACACCCAAAGAAATAAGGACAGACCAGCATCTTTAAAAGAGACACTGTAAACTTAAAAGTCAAGTTGCAAGCAACAGTGGGCTTGTCTACATGGTGATATTAACTGGCAGAACTATAGTGGTATTATTACACTGCTACAGTTATTCCCATATAATTCATATGGACACTCTACTCCAGTGGTTTTCAACCTGGGGTCCGCAGACTAAGATTTCCAACGGGGTCCACACCTCCAACGGGGTCCACACATTTGAAATTTTTTAGGGGTCCGGAAATGAAAAAAGGTTGAACACCATCACTCTATTACAAACGTTAGTATAGTTTATGTCACTTTAGTTGTTCAGAAGAGACATAAATTACTGGGGGGGAAGGACGGGGAGATCTCTTATTCCAGAATAGAATGCCCACATGGGGAATTATATTGCCATAGCTCCAGCAGTCAATTCCTAGTTTTGCTGGTCATTTCCCATGTAGATAAACCCTAAACTCACCTAAATTATTATCGCAATCTTAGATTATTATAAGTGAAACTCTTAAAAATCTCTCTATTATGTTCTTCATTCATTATTTGTATTTATTTCAGTTTGAATGCTGAAAAATCAATAGTTTTACTTTTGACAGTCACTTGACAGTCACTTTCAGGTTCTTAGTGCTGCAAAATTTGCATTACAAACATTGCAGGGGAATTTCTTTACTTTAAAAGCCAAGTAGAGTACACAAGTTTTGGGCCCCAGTAACATGACATGGATGCTATGTTCAATACCCAAACTGGTGGGAATGCCAATCATAACTGCTGAAAAGAAGTAGAATGTCACTCAAGCTTGTACCAACTGCTGCAGTTTTTCTTCCAAGCACTAAAGCCATGGTTTGAAGGAATGGGGGTAGGAAGAAGACAATTACCAAATGATCAGACCTAAGCACAAGCATCATTTTACTTTGTCATGCTGTGCAGACATGTCCAATAATACTGATATTTTAAGAAAGCTTGAAGACATGGGCAAGTGTTTGACAAAACCATTGCCCTCAACCCCTAGTTCTTTGCATTAAGCATGACGCTTCCAAAGAAATAACAAATGTGAGCCAGCAGACATACTCCCAGTTGGAATATGCAGTTCAGCTACATCACAGAACCTCATTCTGTGGCAGCTTCCTTCTACAGCTCCCATGATCACATGAAAATAGATTACACAGTAAATGGCAACTTCATCACAAAACATTTTTCTGTATCATGTTATCACCATAAACTAAAACACGTTTTGTTGTGCCAAATGAGAAAGACTGAAGCTCAAAATGTCAATAATTTTAATAAACAGCACATAGGAAAGAAGCCAACCATTTTTGCTGAACTGAGGAATTTTGGCATATCACAAGGTCCTTGTACTTATTCTTCAACACTAAGCAAGCAGACAAAGCTTCCAATTAACCTGCTATGCTAATGCAATGCTTTAACACAATGGTGGAAACAATGTTTGGAGGGAGGGGGAGGGAGGAGAGGGAGTTGGAGATGATCCTCCATCAACCAAGGTTTAGATCTGGACTAAAATACCACATGAAAGATTTACAAAAGGCTGGTGACAAGCTGTTATTTAGACAACATTAATTCTGACAAAATCCCAGTTGATCTGTTGAGAGCATTGATAGGAAAACATTAGAAGGGATATTAAAATTGGACATTAATTTGCATTCAGATACAAAAAATTAGGAAGGACTGTCAAAGAAATAGCTAGCTGTCAATGTTTAAAATCATAGGTTTATACCTCTGAAAATGATTACCAAATTTTAATGAAATTAAATTCGGCAGCATTTCTACTGTCTATCCAGCTTTCAACATGCTTCTGAAACAAAGCTGAAGTAGCATTCCTAAGAGATTCATTTTACTTTTGCTCTTTTCCACTAAATGTGCAGATAGAAAAAGGATAACTGAAGTAGTCCTGTTAACAATGGTGTCAGGTTAGCAAAACCCATCCCACACTTCAGTGGTAACTTAACAGAAGAAAATTCACAAGCTCCAGGAACTATTTGCACAAGGATGATGTATATAAAGGTGTCCACTGCAAACATCCTGAGCAAATATTTTACTGTGTATCAGGTTCAAAGTCTCTGCTTATTATTTCATTGTTGGCACACAGTTACCTCAAATTCTGGCATTCTCCCATTTTTGATTGTGGGAAAGGAGGATGATGGAGAAGACAATGAGGCAATGACAACATTTTTCTTTATCTACTTTATGGGCGTTTTTACACCATTGCAGACCAAGGGGAAGAGAAAAGGACTACTTCAGCCACTATAGCCTCACCATGATAAACCAATGAAAGCAGGGGAGAAGGGTGGAATAGAAAATAGCCTTCCACTCATATGCTACAAAATAAGAATGGCAGTATGCCATACCACCTATACAAAATTTTAAGTGACTACACAGGGAGCAAGTTAGAGGAAATCAGGGCCTCAGTGTCCAAATACTGCATCAGTTGATATGAACACATGGAGTCTGTAGCGCGTAGTAAAGGTGAACAAAGGATGCAGAATAGCTGCCATAGTTCTTTACCAAGGAGAGAATAGTTAGAGGTCTGTCAGAAGACACGACCCTTATGATGTGGGCTCTGACCTTGAAAAGACATGGGGTTTGTTCTACTCTGGCTGCTGCTTAGATATGCACCTCAATCTGTTTAAAAATTGCTAACCCCAAAGCACTACAAAACAGAATAATGGAGTTTGCAGAAACTCCCAAGGATATTGTGCTTTAAGGACTCTCAATTGTTCTGCCATAAAATTCTTCATCTCGAGAGCTAGGACAGAAACTAATAAGAGAATACTAGTCTAAATGGGCATGTCTGGGAGAAACTACCTCTGGTAAGACTGCCAAGTGCAGAAACCCAAATTAAATATGAGGAAAGTACCAGCCGAGTGTTGCCACTACCTCCCTTCTTTTGGCCAAGGTGATGAAAGGGACAATTACCCTAAGAATTGCTAAGCAATTCTACCATCTTAAGCACTGCTTTGTTGTGCATCCTCAAGTAACCTGGCCCAGACCAATTAGTAAATGTACAGAATGAAAGATTCTTTCCTGTTTGAAAGCAAAGGGATGGGTACAGTATAAATAGGGGGGTGGACGTGGTGTAAGAAACCGGATAGACTGCCACAATTCATTTCAGTGTCATCAACGTCCTTTGGGTCTACAGCAGTTGAGAGACCGAGAAGGAGAAGCACTGGATAGGCCAGAAAAATGTTTTTTACAAGGAGTTGCCTTACAACTTCCCTGAGTTCAAGATAGTTAAGTAACTGCAGGGTTGCTGGATAAAAGGGAAGGATCTAATCCAGAAGGTATGCGGAAGTGGGAAGAACAATTTAATGCAAATCACAGCCCAGTCTAAATAAAAACAAGAAATTTAACTCCATGGACTTGCCTTTTGTGACTTGGTTACCACCAGCTAACAGTGTTATTTTACACCTGGCTGAAGAATTAAGTTAGCATTATCAGATTTTTAAAGGTTTCAGAGTAACAGCCGTGTTAGTCTGTATCCGCAAAAAGAAGAACAGGAGTACTTGTGGCACCTTAGAGACTAACAAATTTATTAGAGCATAAGCTTTCGTGGACTACAGCCCACTTCTTCGAATGTTCCATTATATGTTCCATTCTATATGCATCCGAAGAAGTGGGCTGTAGTCCACGAAAGCTTATGCTCTAATAAATTTGTTAGTCTCTAAGGTGCCACAAGTACTCCTGTTCTTCTTTTTGCAGATTTTTAAAGAAATTTATTTGTACAATTGATACCTAGAAAAGAGATCTTGAAGCAGCTTTATAGCCTGTCAATAAATTTTACTATCCACAAGACACAGAGTACAAATATTTTAATATTCTAACATAAAAAAGTGGATTTATAAGTTTTATTGTGATAGTTCCTATTCTCATACACATAACTGTAATAGTTTAACTGCTCTTTTAAAATTTTCACAAGCTACCAATTGATTAACTTGGCCTAACCACTGTAGTTTTGCTTGGTATGGGAATATTTCCATAAAGAGTAGAACTGTTATTAAGCATTTCTCAGCACAGTTGCTTGAAACTTTAAGAGTATGTTTTGCAATGATCTGTGGTAAAATTAGAAGTTTCATTATTTCCTCCCACTTTACTCCTCGTTCATATTGTGCTACCGACTCCCAACAGTAAAAAACTTATGGCATAATATGGCCCACTGCTTGCAATGCTAAATTTCTTATGTCAGTTTTCTCATAATATGGATTAGTCCTTTGTGAAACAAAGCGGGCTACTGAGGAGTTGAGATTCCCAACCCAGTGTAAGACAGCACTTCGGATTTGTCTTTGCTGCCACGTCAATGCTGCTGAAATAGATGCAATGGGTGTTGATTTAACGGGTCTAGCTAAGACCCGCTAAATCGACAGCAGAGTGCTCTCTGGTCGATTCTGTTACCCCAGCTCACCGAGAAGAGTAAGGTAAATCGACCGGAGAGCATCTCCCATCGACACAGTGCAGTGAAGACTCCATGGTAAGTCAACCTAAGCTACATCTACTCCAACTATGTTATTCATGTAGCACAACTTAGGTTGACTTACCCTGGCAGTGTAGACAAGGCCTTAGCTAATGTCCAGAGACAAAGGGCACCAAAGAAATTTTCAAGATTTACCTGTTGTTGTTATCTTCTTGTTTGACATACTACATATCCTTTACTCTAGGCAGGTGAAACTTCAAGTACAGAATGTATAATTATGTGAAAAATCACTTCCCTAATGTCATTAACACAAACAATCATTTCCACAATGGCAAGGAAGAGAGCAGAATTCATATAAAAACATTTGTGTCTAACAGAAGAAATATAACAATGAAACAAAAAATAGATACACTAAGATCAAACTCTTAAAACAGATCATAGAGGCATACAAATATGCCACCAATGTGTTAAGATATTCACAGTTCTTGATCATTTAAAGTCCATACAAGTTCCTTAGAGACCTGTTTACTAACAGTAGATAATCCATACAATTCCTTCAGACAAAACATACTGAAATAATATTCTTGGGAAGCGTTCCAAAAAAAAAAAACCCAAACACTCAATTCTTATCCCATCATATGGAGTTAAAAGTTCATACTCATACAAGTGGACCATGCCTAATGGGTTACTGTTATGGAACACACACAGATATGAAACTATCCCCGATAATTCAATAGCTGAATAATTTAAATGGAGTACGAACACATTCAGTGTTCTTTGATCAAATGAGAAAAAGACCATCTGCCCTTTGCAGTGAAATGTGGTCACCCATACAGCTTTTAGGATGCTTTGAAGTTTGTGTACATTTTCAAATTAGTGGTTCTTCAACGTAGGTTACAGTGTCAATTTATAGCAAATCTGAAGGCAGCCGGCTCACAGAAGGTTGATAAAGGTGATAGGAACTGCACTACCACACATGTTAAAAGATAAGAAGTGTCTACAAAATGGACCTAGTAGCCCCAGTGATGGGCCAGGGCACCACTGTGCCAAGTGCTCTACAGACACAGAATCCTAACCTAGACAAGCCCTGAGACACTTTTTACACCACCTCAATAAAGCCGCCCATCCATAGCGTGTTGATGAAGTGAGTTCTAAGACCTCTCTGTTCAGGACATGATTAATCATGTAATCAGACATTTATAGTACAAGTAAGGCTGAGGTATATATTGTGCCAAAAAGAGATAATTTGCATTCATTACTTATATCTGTCTGATATGACCAGTGGGCAGTGTTGTTGTAGCCATGGTAGTCCCAAGGATATTAGAGAGATGAGGTGGGTGAGGAAATATCTTTTATTAGACAAATTTCTCTTGGTAAAAGAGACTAGCTTTCAAGTTTACACAGAAAAGAAGAGCTCTGAGTGTGAAAGCTTGTCTCTCTCTCTCTCACCAAGAGAAGATTAATCCAACAAAAGATATATAATTCAGCCACCTTGTCTCTCAGATATGAACAGAGTATTTTATGTCCTGTTTACAACACACCCAAACTTCTCCATCAAGTATCTCAAGTATTCTATTACATCAACATTCCTCGTATTACACAAGAGGCTGGCATTTGTGCTCCTGGCATATTGCTCCATGAAGTAATTGCAGTGCTTGTGCATAGGATGAATGTATTCAACAGTTTCAGAGTCACATGTAGCTGAGCCTGAATAACTCAGCACATTAACAGCAGTAGACAGTGCACTATATGAATTATAAAAGGCGATGCTGGCAAGTGTCACACAAGATGACAAGACTCCCTCTGGATGCTATAGTGATACTGTCACTGCAAATCAGTTGAGTTGTTGTGATGTTATTGAAATAGGTGATATCACAGAGTGGTAATGTGGAGATTTAGGCAAATCAATAAATATGCTGGAAAAATTTTCAAATTCGGGTGCCTACATTTTCAGTTAGATATTAGGAGGAACTTTATCTCTAAGGATCGTTAAGCACTGGAACAGATTACCTAGGGAGGTTCTGGAATCTCTGTCAATGGAGGTTTTTAAGAACAAGTTACACAAAAACCTATCATGGATGCTTTAGGTATACTTAATCCTGCCTCTCATAGGGGAACGGACTAAAGGACCTCTTGATGTCCCTTCTAGCCCTACATTTCTATGTGTCTATGAAATCTGAATAATTTGAAAGCTGGAAATACATTTTGCATAAATTGTCACTTACAGCTGAACTAAAAAAAAAATCTAATTAAGACAAATCACCAACAAGGACACATATGCCATGTATGCTGGTGTAGGACAGGAGTCCTGGGTAAAGAGCTGAATTAGAGCATTAAATGGATTTAGTCACTCTTCAGGAACTCTAGAAATCAATTTAGAAATCCATGATCCCTATTTCTATTCAAGCTTTTCTTTAAACTAAAAAGAAATTAAGTTCATGCCTTGAGCTACATGAGTTTTTTCCCCTGTAATAAGTGAGTTCCAGGGACACAGATAATCACCAATTCTTCTTAGTCTCCAAAAATAGGTTCAGAATGAGCAGAGTTTCTGGGATGATGAAACACACTTTTGGCAGAACTTTATAATCTAGAAAAATAGCCATCTAAAACTCTGGATGGCTTCCAACCTGTTTCTTACACTGCCAGCGTACAGTATGATGCACTGCATGAATAAGTTGCCAGGAAGAACTGCAAATGAAATTCATTAAAGTATCCTTAGAGAGGAGCTCTCTTGCAATATACAGCAGCAGCTACTATCTTGTAGCACAATCATTTAAAGGGAGATAGTCTAAAACAAACAAAAATTACCAGTGACAGTGAAGCAAACGTTTGCTGTTTTTTAAACAAATGTATTAAAAAACACTGTCTGTTTAAATATTATAGACAACATGCATCAAGGTAAGTTTTCAATCTGAACAGTCAAATCCAGACTGAGTGCTGGACAACTAGGTGCACGCCCAGTGGCCCGAAAAGCCAATTTCTCACGACCCCAAACAGCGTCTTGAATAGCTGAGTACTTATACACCACACCTCAAATCATGGCCTCCCAGGCTAGTGTGAACTGGTGATAGAACAACGTACACACTGCTAGTGCTCTGGTCACTCCAAGATTGGATGATTTAGCTTTCCCTACTGTAGGACATGGGAGAGAGAGCAAATAATTCCCATCAGATCTAATTCCCCATTCTCTTCAACCTCAGAAAAGAAGAGTTAAAATCTACCATATCTGACCCAACTATGTCCCCCCAGGTGAGATGAATAAATGCTGCAGGCTGCTAAGTTTCTTATGCAGAGGTAAATAGAGGTTGGAGAAACTGATCATGGGTATGATGAGAAGAAAAGAAAGAGGATGGCGGGTGAGGGAAAGAACATAAAGGAAAAAGGATCAATCACATCCTTGAACACAAGAGTAGAAAATGAACTGTCATGAGAGTAAACAAGCATGTTATTCTCACACTCTTTTTATTTAGGTATATAAAACTTTTTAATTTTTAAAGTAAAATGTGTTTGAAAATGCCCAACTATTAAACCCCATATCAACAGAATACATGTAAACACTTTAATTGCAGAAAACCGAACACCCTTACCCTGCCCTGAGGCCCCGCCCCCGCTCACTCCATTCCCCCTCCCTCCATCGCTTATTCTCCCCACCCTCACTCACTTTCACCAGGCTAGGGCAGAGGGTTGGGGTGCAGGTAGAGGTGAGGGCTCCAGTTCAAGGTGCAGGCTCTGGGGTGGGGCCAGAAATGAGGGGTTCAGGGTGTGGGAGAGGCTCCAGGCTGGGAGAGGAGGTTGGGTTGCAGAAGAGAGTGAGGGCTCCAGCTGGGGATGTGAGCTCTGGGGTGAGAGGTTTGGGATGCAGAAGGGAGTCCAGGCTGGGGCCAAGGGGTTTGGAGTGCAGGAGGGGGCTCAGGGCTCGGATAGGGGGCAGGGAGGAGGTGAGGGCTCCGGCTGGGGCCAGGGAGGAGGGGTTTGGGGTGCAGGCAGGGATTCAGGGCTGGGACAGGGGGTTGGAATGTCCCGTTGCGCCACTGATCCGACTTTTAGCGGCCTGATCATTGGCTACAAAGACATTTTTGAGTGTGAGGAACCTGGCCTCAAAGTCCATAAATGTTCCATAAGCAACTTAGAATTTCATGTAGTGTTAAATCTATCATACCATTTCCATTCTTATTTATTAACATTAATTTTTGACAACATAATAGTAGAGCACATAGGCTTTGAGACCACTGCATATGTAAAACAGAGGTCATCCATAAAGTGACCAGGATCCTTTGAGATGCTGATTACACTTGATAGAAAAACACAAACACACACACACACACACACACACACACCAGAGTGATGATTTACACTTACAGTTATTTTAATAAAGGGAACATTTATATCAGAAGTGATCCTATCTACAGTAAAACTGAAGCAGCATGCTAATACCTGACATTCTGATGTTTAACCATGAAAGACTCATGAAATGTCAGTAAACAGAACTGTGAAAAATAATTTTTACCACCCATATTGTGAATTTCAAGCTTTGGAAAGTCTTCTCAGTGAAGACATCAGGGATGGTGATTAACACTACAAATTGTTACATTTAATAAATTAGTAATTTGTGATATTCCCACTACACTGTATGAAAGAGTTGAGACAAATGATTTAACACAGGTTGCAGTAGTGTCCATCATTATATTACCACCTTCAAGTTATGCACTTACTGTATGCAGATGACAATGCTAGTAGGATTTTTTTTTCCTCCAAAAACATAGATGGTTCATGAAGGGGAAACAAACTAAATCTTAAAATCTAGTATAACCAATCTGCTCAAAGGGATACCTCCCACCCCTGAAATCTTACCTGCTTAAGTAAGGAACATAATCCCATATTTAATTTACATAATTCCCCATTTTCTGGGCCTGCAATATGGAGCTATCTTTAACTGCAAGAAGGTGTGATTCAAGACAGACAGACCCTCTTGGAATATAAAACAGCAGGGGATTCATTTTATTAGTTAGCCTAGTTGGGTCTGTCTTATTTCCTGCCCCGTGACCCCACTCCCCAATAGATCATTCCTCTCCCTCTCCCACCAACCACACTTTTTGTCAGAGTCAGACAGATATAAGAGAGAGTGCTTTTGTGTGGGAAGGAAGGTGATTTGAAATCTTTAGCATCTAGTGCTACCTTCTGTATGTACACTATATCTATTAGATCAGGCAGTCTAATAAAAGAAAAATCCATATATGACACAAATTTAGAAGCATACAAAAGGGTCATATTCTCCAGGTCTGGCCGACCTGTGCTCATTGTAGGACCCGAGGTTGGGGAGGAGACACACTCTCCTCTCCCCAGTCCTCAGCCCAAACTCTGGTGTAATTTAGAACACCACAAGGGTTGTTTTAAATTTTCCCTACTACAACAGTCCCCTTGAGACTGCCGTGACATCCTTTTCACGCCATAGGAATAGCACGATAGAGACAGGGGTTGGGAGCTGACCCCAGGTTCTCTCTTCTATAACTGGCCGAAAATGCTAGTCAGTTAAGCTCAGGATTTAATCTGATTTATGGAATGAGCCTGCATAGCAAGAAATATTTAGGCTCTAACATGATTGTATTAGGTGTGCATACTTATTTAAAACCTTAGAATGTAACAGGCAATCTTGAATCCTAATCATGTTCCCATTGGAGCTGGATTGACTTTTCCTGATTTACAGGATCAAACAATCAAAAAAATTGCTTGCATTAAGGCTCAAGAGATTTTGATGTCATCCCTCAACCTCTTCATAAAAACAGAAAATTCATACCCAGACAGGTTAACAGATTGCTTTAATAGAGGACATTTATAGACTAATATTTGTTTTTTAATTCATAAATAGTCAAAAGATCACAAAAAAATCCTCCTTTGTTAAAAAAATCACTACAATATTGCTCTTCAATGGCACTGCAGGCTTTGCCACCATCAGCTGGCCTACTGATTTAGTATCTTAGAAGGGATAATAAAAAAAATACTGAAATTAATTGTAGTTAAGGAGTGGAAAAAATATTAGTCTTCTTGTTGAGAAGGTAATAAATACCATCACCCATATCTATCTGTGCAGATTTCCAATCACTGCAGTATCAAAACATCACACAAATAAAATTATCAAATTCTGTTCATTAAAACACCTCAACTCTCCACCTCTACATCCCTCTAGTTAGAATTACTGTCCCCACCAATACCACTTAGATGTCTGTCTTCCAAGAGAACATCACAAGGAAAGCCTGAGCAAAGAAATGGCCTTGCAACATGACCTCCAAGTATCAAGACTAGGCCTCATGCTGATTAGCTGAAAGAGAATTTCTCAGCAGAAGGCCTTCCTTGAAGAATGACCTGCACACCATGCTCCACCCACTTGTCACCAAAGGTTTCATGCTATGATCTACCTACTTAAGAAACTGCCTCTCAGAGGGGACTCAGTTCATGCCAACTTTCAACTTCCCAAGTGAATTATTTTTTTAAATGCTAAAAGCAACAAAATTACTAGAATTTTTAAAGTGAAAAAAATGCTCAATACCCCTCAGGTCAAGTAACAGCTGAAGGGCTTCTGCTCAAATAAAACAAAACCCCTCTCTTCTCAAAGTCTGAAGTTATCCAGGATGGGAAAACCATCAGGTTCAAAGCTGAAAATTCTGCAAAGTTAACAACACATGAAAACAGGACAGTGGTTATAAGAGAAAATGTTATACAACCATAACCGTGGCAATTGTTAGCAACTGATGCCCCAATGCTTATATGCACTTTTTTACAAAAAAAAATTGTACTTCCAGTATCAAAGTGAAATGCGAGACAGAGTTCCTGGCTTCATCCAAGTCCTAATAACTATATCATATAGGGTAGGTTTACATTAGATTTTTGTACCTCAAGTTTATTGATGACCAGTTAATGAGAGGTAGTTAATACATTTGTAGAGACAAGCATGGACATTCCCAGCATGTTTGTTCTAAGCTACAAATGTTTGTTCTTTATCCTAGGCCTAGTCTACACACAGTTTGTGAACAGATAGGTCTCTTTCAAGTGTGTGTGTGGGGGGGGGGGGGGGGGCAGGGTTTAAATATTGAAAGGAGTTATACTGGTAGAACTCCTAGTGCAAACACAATTATACCAGTACAGTACCGTGAACCCCAGAAGCTCAAAAATCACTAGTTTATTTAAAAAAAAAAAAAAAAAAAAGGAGAAAGATTTTGTGCTTTTTGGTCCCTCGTGATTTTTGACCCTCCCCCCAAGAAGAGTGAGACTGCAAGTATGTGACAATTAGTTTTGTCAATTCCCCCAAATCCCCTGAGAAAGATGATTCTGGCCCCTGCTGCTGGAGCTCTCCCTGGCTGTCTGATAGCAGGAAGCTTCCGGGCCTCTCCCCCGGACCCTAACAATCTAATTAACTGTGTCCCACAGATCTGCCCATACCCCCACCCAGCAATTACATATGCATGCCCCACCCCCACACTAGTTGTGTCCTTGACAGTTTTTCCCCTCATCTGCCACCTATCATCCCCCACACCCCCAATCTGGTCCTGCAGCTCCAAAGGTTCCTCCCATCCCAAGGTACAGAGAATGCAGTTGCAGCAGAGTCTTCATCTCCCCCTTGCCAGGTCTGGATTTGCAGGGATGGAGAAGGGAGTGGAAGAAGCAGAAAGCAGACTGACCCATTCTTCACGAGGCAGGGTAGAGGATGGAGCAGAGCCATTGTGACCTGCTCAGCTCTTTCTGCTCCCTCTCGGGTGAGAATGGCGACAGCTGCTCCCTCTCACAGCTCCCCAGCCCAAATACTCCTCTCTAGAGCTAGGGAAGTGAGGAAGGCACCCAATTGGTGGGTGTGTGTGTATGAGGGGGAAGGGGGTCAGAGAGAGGCTCTCCCAGCAAGGGTGAAATTCACGAGAGCTGGAGCCTCTCATGTCATTTAGAAATTGGTTCCAGGCCCAGCCAAAACTGTGTTACTCCTGAGGAAATCATGAGAGTTGGCAACACGGGGGTGTAAGGGACCTGTATACAGATAAATGTGTCCACCCTATGTGGATTTTAACACCTTTACTACACCAGTATAACGAAAACAGTACAACTTTTGTATTTAGACAAGTCCCTAGGAATCATCCTAGGTTTAAGGACAAACATTTGTAGCCTTGTTCAAATGTGTGCAGAGGGCCCATACGAGCCTTTACAAACATTTTAACTATCTAGTCATTTGGCAAATAACTCAACATACGGAAATCTAGTGAAGACAAGGAAGCCCTTAGAAATTGGAACTGCCATTCCATATCTCCCTGTCTGAAAGAGCAAGGCAAGAACTTCCTTCTGATTATCATGTGGCTCCTGATCTACCAGGCTGCCAACACATTACAGTGTGGTTGGTTAAAAATAAACTATATAAATTAAAACAAACATCCAAGCCCATAATATTTATTGTTCTTTGCTACTACACAAAAGAAAGCTAAAGACATTGCTTTCTACCCTACAACCTTCCCTCAACCATAATAATAAGAACAATGCAGATTAAGTATAACCTGGATTCAATTCTACAGCTGAAGTGGATTAATTCCAAATCCCCTCCCACCCTTCACCCTACCCCCCCCCCCCAAATGCTGTTTTTTTAATTCAACATTTTTGAACCTATTCCAGTATAGTGGGAAGTGCGAATACCACTTAGCATGTGTGGGAAGAATGTAAATTGTGATCAAAAGGAGAGTAATTTAAAAGAAAATCACTTTTCATTAATGAAATCTTGTTCTACTATTGTTAAAACATACTGCATTTATTTTATCACCCTCATTCTTCTATTTAATTCAGATCATGTCCTATACTGAGTTTAAAATCCAGCTTTAGTGCATTGTACTGGGTTGCTAAGCAGTCTAATATTAGTTTCACCCCTCCAAGTCTTCACTATTCCTTTCATGTAACTTAATGAAGTTTCTGTGTATATATGTATATCGACATACACACAAAACTAAGAGCAATTTCTCCTGCAACTTTATACCAATAGGAGCAAAGGTGCAACTCCTACCCATTTTTCACTCCCATTCACCTCTGACAGAGCCTAATCTATTACATAAGTGTTCTTTAACAGACTAAATGCTCTTTACAGTGGGTGGAAATGACCCCCTGAGATTGCCCCCTGTCCCCTGGCAGAGAGCATCCCTAGCTGGTGTAGAACCGATGTAAGAGCTCTACACGAGCCTTGTACTCATGCCTGAGCATAGGGTTGGGGGGCTGGGGTCAGAGTGCACTATGGCTATTCTCTGCTTGTTAGGGCCCAGGAGAAGAAGGGAGTATGTCAGAGCAGCCCTTTGGCAGGTATGAGACTCCACATAATATTACATACGCTAACTACAACTAGACTAACATTTTGGCAGTATTTTTAATGATTGCCAGTATAAATTACAAGCTCTCAGGGCTTAAAATTCCAGTTTGTGAGATTCCTCAGGACACGTTTCAAAAACTTTCCCAATGATGCATCTACTGTGTGGTGGGGAGGCACGGAGGGGAGACGGAGACTCCAAACGATCTGCTCGCATTGCCACTTCAGTCCTGTTTTTTAAAAAGGGATGTTTCACCCTTTATAAAAGCATTCATAGCCATTTAAGGGATAGTGGTACTATGGTATTTTAGGCCTGTTGCTCTCACCAACCCTGGTTCCCCTGTAGCTAACTAAAATTTTGACCCATTGGCTCCCTTTCTGGAAGGGAATGGATGAGGTAGAAAGCAGAGCAGATGCCATGATCTGCTTCTGAGGATGGGGGCGGGGGGAGTTAGGGAGCAGAGCATCTGGAGCCACTACATTTTTCATAGGAAAAGATGGAGCTAGAGAGAACAGCAGCCTCTGAGCAGCTGCTTCTTTTACAGTGGAAACGTGGGAGTGAGGACTGAAGGCCAAAGTGGAAGAGGAGGACAACGATCTGAGCCTTCCATGTATCCTGGGCTGGGCAGCAGGAGGAGTGTCATCTATAGATCGCTAGTGCTCAACAATGCTATATGTCCGCTACCATCAAGAATTGGAGAAATTCCAGTGGGAGATCTTCAAAGTTTCAATATGTACTTGGAAACCTTGTAGAAAAAAAAAATCAAACTGAGAACAGTACAATTAACAGGTTCAGCCTATTAGAGATCTCATTATGTAAGGAGGCCTTCATCCATAGGGATAAGATATATTTACACTCTTGCCATTATTTTTCACCCCTACAATAGTGGAGAAACCAATTCTGTCAGTGTTGGTGTCTTGATATTCCACAAATGTAAAGAGTCAATAAGCATGAGAAAAGATTGACTCCTCAAGTTAAGTACTTTGAACGTTTTGCATGTGCATGTGTTTTTGCTGATATCACCAACTCCCTAACAAAGTGGAAGCTGCATTCCTTATAGTGCTTTAGTTGTTACCTATTTCACCAACTGTAGCAAGAGAAAATAGAAACCTGAAAGTCTGATCTTACATCTTGGCAGGCAGGTGAAGGTGGGAATGGATTTTAAATGAGAATGTATTTGTAATTTAAGTATACAACTGTATGCAGTTAGTGATATGGAAGCCTAAAACAAATTAATATTTTTGATAGGCTGCATCCAATATTGCAGCAAACCTGTGGCCAAAATAGTGGCATCACAATGCCTATTGATGTGTAGCAGTCTCAACTGGGATAATGCTGAACAGAACTATTACAGGAGCGTGAGGGCATGTCTGGCATATGGAAATACCTGCTTTAATCTTTCTTTTTGTCCTTCATTCGCGCCGCTGCAAAGGCAAGGGTCAGATACTGGAAAGGATTCTCCCAGCACTATACGTTTTAGAGAGGCAGGGCACTACTTCGGTAAGTTTTCTTCTTAAAATCTTTTTTACTTTCATGTTTATATTTTATGTTTTATTTAAAAAAAAAAAAAAAAAAAAAAAAAAACAGACTGACCACTGAACCTACTTACTGTTTTTTAAAAAGAAAACCTAGTTTGGCCCACTTAGAAACTGAGCTCCTCTTCTTTCTCAATGCAGTAGATACTCCTTGGGACCAGAGTAGCATTTAGAAATCCTCCATCACCACGGGATTTCATATGGAATAGCAGGAAGTGACTAAAGAGATCATCAGAGCAGACACATGGGTGCAGCTGCAGAGAGGGGCAGTGCTGTACCAATGATCTCACAAGCAAGACTCGTGCTCACAGGCAGACAATAAGGGCAGGTCTACACTACCAGTAAAGTCAAAGTAACTTATACTGCTCCTCCTCCCCAAGCGATGCAAGTTTTGGACTGTCCACACCGGCGCTATGTCAGCAGGATATGCTCTCCCATCAGCATAGGGCGTCTTCACCAGACGCAGTACAGTGGTGCCAATGTAGTGCTGTAGTGTAGACTTGCCCTAAAATACTAGTGGTACTCTCATAGTGTTTACTGTGATTTCTTTTTTTAAAGAGACTTTCCTTTCAGCTTTCGAGGAGCTTTAGTCAACTTTTCAAACAATTTTTTTCTTCAACTTTTTACCCACTATAATCACAAACACCACCTAAAATTAGGTGTTTTCAAGTTTACTCCATGCATTTGACAGCAATGTGTACAGAAGTCTCACTGTCTCTGAAAACAGGAGTCAGTTCCCCCTTTAAGAGAGTCATTCAGATAGTAACAGACAAGAAAAAACATTAAAAAAAAAAAAAAAAAAAAACACAGGATTGCAAAAACCACACCTCATAGGGAGGTGTAGTACCTGAAACTACTTTCAACTCGTTTTTTAAATTGACTTGATTACATGTTGACAACACCACTTTAGCAACAGGGTTATTCAGCCACCAGCAGTGCAAAATATGGCAGCAACATGTGCTTTCTAAGAGTAATTTCAATGAAAACTCCAAGGGGAGCTTCAGTTATGCAGAAAGCAATTACATAGTTGGAAATAGGCCAGGAGACAGGGGTTAATAAACCTACTCTTCCAAAAAGTACCTTAGTTTTATGTTGTTTAATTGGGGGGGTGAGAGTGGGGGAGGAATTGTATCACCACAGTAACCCAATCAATAAGTCATTTACTAGGATTTACATTATTAACCCAAACACACTATCACTCAAGCCACTAACCCTCACCTGTGAGGTCTCATGCAGTGGAAAGACATAATTTAAAAAATTCCAGAAAGATTAGTTTGGTTTATTCAGCTCTCCAATCTTTATACAAACACACGAGATCTTTGCAAATACTTTAGTTAGGGAAATTTTTATTTATTTTGAAAAGCAGAACTTAAATCAAAGACATCCTGAATCAAAGGAAATTAATCAGTTCAATTATTCTGTACGTCAAGAACAGAGGGCATCTGTAAAATGGAAAAGAAACAGAATTAATTAAATTAGGGATAGCATATAGGAAATTAGTTAAGGAGAGGACAGAGACATTTTTAAGGAAGTTTGTCAATATTCCACTTCTGAGTTTTCTACTATAGAGGTTATTATTTAGCTGTATATTCAAGTGAGCAGTTCAAGCACTTTGGGACTAGACTGCAGTTTACCTGAACAACAGGGACACCATGCAAGAGAAGAGAGCTGTGCCTTTAGGATAATAAAAGACCTGTGCTGAACACGAGATGGTGACCATCACCACAGCCTCACCAGATAAGAAGTTCAATTCTTGGCTGCAGTATGCAGCAATGTTCATAGAGTTTAAGGCCAAAAGGGGCAGGCCACTACATTTCACGAAGTTACCCCCATAGTGACCTCAGTATCATGTATCTGAGTAAAGCATAACTAGTTGTCTGAATTAAGATCTCAGGTGACGGAAAATCCATCCCTTTCCTTGCTAGTTTGTTCCACTGGTTAATTACTCTCACTGTGAAAAATTTGTACCTGATTCTTAATTTCAATTTGTCTGGCATCAACTTCCAGCCATTGGTTCTTTTTATGACTAGATTAAAAAGCTCTTTAGTACCCAATATTTTCTTCTTGTGAAGATATTTACATATTCATAAATTCACCTCTAAATCTTTTTGATAAGCTAAACACACAGAGATATATAGGGTATGTCTACACTATGAGAGTAGTTCGATTGTACTTAAATCGAATCTGTGGAATCGATATTACAAAATTGAACGTGTGTATCCACATTAAGGACAGTAATTCGACTTTGTGAGTCCACACTAACGGGGCAAGCGTTGACACTGGAAGCGGTGCACTGTGGGCAGCTATCCCACAGTTCCCGCAGTCCCCGCTGCCCATTGGAATTCTGGGTCGAGCCCCCAATGCCTGCTGGAGAAAAAAATGTGTCGAGGATGGTTTTTGGTACCTGTCGTCATCCAACCGTCACTCCCGCCCTCCCTCCCTGAAAGCGCCAGCGGGCAATCAGTTTGCGCACTTTTCTGGTGAGTGACAGTGCGGATGCCATAGCACTGCGAGCATGGAGCCCGCTGTGACCATCGCTGCAGTTATGGCCGTTGTCAACACCTCGCACCTTATCATCCATATTTTCCAGAGGCAGATGCTGAGAAATCGGGCGAGGAGGCTACGGCAGCGCGGTGAGGACATGAAGTCTGAGAGTGGCACAGACCTCTCACAAAGCACGGGACCCCGCGCCGTGAACATCATGGTAGCAATGGGTCATGTTGATGTTGTGGAATGGCGATTCTGGGCCCGGGAAACAAGCACGGACTGGTGGGACCGCATAGTGCTGCAGGTCTGCGATGAATCACAGTGGCTGCGAAACTTTCGTATGCAGAAGGGAACTTTCCTGGATCTTTGTGAGTTGCTGTCCCCTGCCCTGAAGCACAAGGACACCCGGATGCGAGCAGCCCTGACTGTCCAGAAACGAGTGGCCACAGCCCTCTGGAAGCTTGCAACGCCAGACGGCTACTGGTCAGTAACGAATCACTTTGGCGTCGACATATCTACCGTGGGGGTTGCTGTGAGCTACTGCTATCATCGTTGAGCTACTGCTGTCAAAGGTAGTGACCCGTGGAAACGTCCAGGTCATCATAGATGGCTTCGCCGCGATGGGATTCCCAAACTATAGATGGAACTCACATTCCTATCCTGAGACCGGACCACCAAGCCAGCCAGTACATTAACTGAAAGGGCCACTTTTCAATGGTGCTGCAAGCACTGGTGGACCATAGGGGACATTTTACAAACATCAACGTAAGATGGCCAGGCAAGGTTCATGACGCTCGTGTTTTCAGGAACTCTGGTCTGTTTAGACAGCTGCAGGAAGGTATTTACTTCCCGGACCAGAAAATAACTCTTGGGGATGTGGAGATGCCTATAGTGATCCTCGGGGACCCAGCCTACCCGCTAATGCCCGGGCTCATGAAGCCCTATACAGGCGCCCTGGACACTGAAAAAGAACTCTTCAACTACCGTCTGAGCAAGTGCAGAATGGTGGTGGAGTGTGCTTTTGGACATCTCAAGGGGAGATGGAGAAGCTTACTGACTCACTCTGATCTCAGCTAAACCAATATCCCCATTGTTATTGCAGCTTGCTGTGTGCTCCACAATCTCTGTGAGAGCAAGGGGGAGACATTTATGGCGGGGTGGGAGGTTGAGGCATATAGCCTGGCTGCTGATTATGCCCAGCCAGACAGCCAGGCGATTAGAAGAGCCCAGCGGGACGCGCTGTGCATCTGGGAGGCTTTGAAAGCTAAGTTCCTCAGTGAGCAGGGTAACCTGAGACTATTAGGTTTGTTTAAAGAGAAGCAGAACCTGCCCCCGTTTCTTTACCCACTTACTGTTGATTATCCTCTCCAGCTACATACCCCGTTCACCCCGTCCCCCCCCTTCCAACACACGTTTAAAAATAAAATAAATGGAACTTTGTTAATGAACACTGTTTTCTTTATTACGGATTTCACAGTAAAGTGTTGAAACTGGGACGCAGACTGTGGGGAGCGGGCGTAGTGATGGAAAGAACGCTTCTAAACTCGAGGAATGACAGGCTCCTGCTCCTAGAGAGATCCGCAGTGGTGGACTGGTTGTTTCAACGGAGCCTGCCACCCCTCCTGTTCGGGACTCTGTGTGTGGGGGCTATGTGACTTTGTGGCGGGGGAGGACGGTTACAGATCACCTGCTGCGTGGCTCTGTGATCCAGTATAAGGACCGCAGCATAAGATCTCTATCCGCCCCGCCCCCCCCCCCCCCCCCCCCCCCCCAGAACATGAAAACCACCTCCCAGACTGACCAGGGTGCCTAGTGACTGCAATGTGTGTGTGACCTTCTGCTGAATCTGCCCCCGTGTCTGTATCCTGGTAAAGGTGACTGTCCTCTCCAATTACCAACCCCCTTTCCCCCCTTCAAACACACTCTCCCCTAAAAGAACATGATGGAAACAGTAATTAACAGAAACATATCTTTTATTAGCAACTACACAGTTAGGGGATGAAACTGGGACGGGGGCTTGGCTGAGGCGGGAAGGAAAGGACTTATCAAATTTTGGGGAATGAGAGCCTTCTGGTACTTGAGCAGTCTGCAGAGGTGGAGTGACAGTTTTTCACCGCCCCTTCCGCCCCTCCTTCTTGGGACTTTGGGTGAGGGGGTATGGGAGTTTGTGGCGGGGGAGGGCGGTTAGAGATAGACTGCAGCGGGGCTCTGTCCTCGTGCCTCCGGTCCTGCAGAACATCCACAAGGCGCCGGAGCGTGTCCGTTTGCTCCCTCATTAGTCCAAGCAGCATTTTAGTCACCTGCTGGTCTTCCTGCCACCACCTCTTCTCCCGTTCGCTGTGTCCTCGCTGGTATTGAGACATGTTCTCCCTCCACTGGGTCTGCTGGGCCGCATCGGCTCGGGAACAGCCCATAAGTTCTGAGAACATGTCGTCCCGTGTCCTTTTCTTTCTCCGCCTAATCTGCGCCAGCCTCTGCGAGGGGGATGCCAGGGTAGGTCGGGAGACAGTCGCAGCTGTGGGATGGGTAAAAGGGAGTGAATTCCTCACAAAGATAAATGAACATATTCTTTTCTCTGTGAACAAGACCATGCACAGCACCTATCACATGTGCACTCAGGACAAGGTCGAATTTTCGGCCTTCGCATTCAGTGCCTGGGGTCTTGCAGTGGAGATCAGACAAGCGGAGCAGGACAGCGGAATTCGGGTAGCAGGCTGACATGGTAAGCCGTAGACTTTTGGCTGCTTAAAACTTAAATTAGAGCAGTGCCCTCCTTTCACGTTCAAAGCCATGCTCCTATCGTTGGGCAGTTCCTGCTGCCGGCAATCCGGCAAGCATGAACTCTGCCCCTGTCCCACCCCCTCGCGGCTGTCCCCGGGAAAGATCCCTGTATGCTGCCCCTCTCCCGCCTCCACCGCATGGCGGTAAACTGCGGTGGCAGTTCTCTAAAGAAACAGGCAAGCAGTCCCAATAGTAACATTTCCCTAATTCTAAGCAGGTCACCATGAGCAACATCACTCTGCTGAGAATTTCTGAGACCGAGAAAGAACACATGCTGCGTGAAAGCCAGCAAAAACCAGGGCCGTATGCCGCCATGCTCTGCAAGGCAATGATCCCAGAGTACTTGATGATTTCCTCGCCAGGCTAAGTTTCCTACCACGGAGAACACAATAAGACCGCTCTCCCCAGGAACCTCATGCAAAGCCTTCCCAATTACCTCCAGGAAAGCTTCGTGGAGATGTCCCATGAGGATTTCAGCTCTATCCCCAGACATATAGACCTTCTTTTCCAGTAGTTGCACTGCCAAGGACTAAAACGTTAAGCGCCTAGGGCAAACTAATCATGATAAACCCATTCTTAATATTCCTGTTCTATTCAAAATAAATGTTTACATGTTTAAAACACTTACCGACTGATCCTTCCCTTGATTCAGGGTCTGGGTTAATGCCTGGGGATGGTTGGTAGGGGATCTCTGTGAGGGTGATGAAGAGATCCTGGCTGTCTGGGAAATCAGCGTTGTAAGCGCGGTTGACTGCCTCGTCCTCCTCCTCACCTTCCTCATCTTCCCCGTCCGCTAACATCTCCGAGGAAGCGGACGTCGACAATATCCCATCCTCAGAGTCCACGGTCAGCGGTGGGGTAGTGGTGGCGGCCGCACCTAGAATGGAATGCAGTGCCTCGTAGAAACGGCATGTCTGGGGCTGGGATCTGGAGCGTCCGTTTGACTCTTTGGTCTTCTGGTACGCTTGTCTCAGCTCCTTGATTTTCACACAGCACTGTGTTGCATCCCGGCTGTATCCTCTCTCTGTCATGGCTTTTGAGATCTTCTCATAGATCTTTGCATTCCGTCTTTTCGATCACGGACTCATCGCCCCACGATCAGATCCAAGACTTCCCGATCAGTCCATGCTGGGGCCCTCCTTCTATTCTGAGATTGCATGATCACCTCTGCTGGAGAGCTCTGCATCATTGCCAGTGCTGCTGAGCTCGCCACGATGTCCAAACAGGAAATGGGATTCAAACTGCCCAGACAGGAAAAGGAATTCAAATTTTCCCGGGGCTTTTCCTGTGTCGCTGGTCAGAGCATCTGAGCTTGGACTACTGTCCAGAGCGTCAACAGAGTGGTGCACTGTGGGATAGCTCCCAGAGCTATTAGCGTCGATTTCCATCCACACCTACCCTAATTCGACATGGCTATGTCGAATTTAGCACTACTCCCCTCGTTGGGGAGGAGTACAGAAATCGAATTTAAGAGACCCCTATGTCTAACTAAATAGCTTCGTTGTGTGGACGGGTGCAGGGTTAATTCGATTTAACGCTGCTAAATTTGACATAACCTCCTAGTGTAGACCAGGCCTAAGGCTATGTCTACAGTACACCCTATGTCAGCATAATTTATGTCACTCGGGGGAGGGGTGAATAAACCACCCCCCTGAGCAACATAAGTTGCACTGAGAAACGCTTATGTGCACAGTGCTATGTCGGTGGGTGAGCTTCTCCCGCCTACATAGCTTCTGCTGCTCGTGGAGATGGTTGTTTTATGTCAGTGGGAGAGCGCTCTCCCATCGGCATAGAGTGTGCTCACCAGACATGCTGCAGCGGCACAAGTGCATCGGTACAGCTGCGCTGCTGCAGCACTGTACGTGTAGACATGTCCTAAGTTTCTCACTGTGAGGCATTTTCTCCAGCCCTCGAATAATTTCTGTGGCTCTTCATTACACACACTCCCTTTTTAAACAGATTTTTTAAAATGTGGGCACCAGAACTGCACACACTATTCTAGTATCAGCCTTGCAAATGCCACAAAGAGATGAAAAAAAAATCACCTCCCTACTCACACCCACTTCTCCTCTTTATACATCCAAGGATCACATGGGCTCTTTTTGCCACAGAATCACACTGAGAGCTCATATTCAGTTGTTTGTCCACTATAACCCATAAATCCTTTTCAGGGTCACTGCTTTCCAAGATACAGTCCCCCATTCTGTAGATATGGCCTGCATTGCTTGTTCACATTTGGCTGTACTAAAATGCCTTTTATCTGAATGGGCCCAGGTTACCAAGCAATCCAAATCCCCAGACCACTCTGCATGACCACCCGGTCCTCATCATTATTTACCACTTTGCCAATCTTTCTGTCATCAGCAATTTAAAAAAAAAAAAAATCAGTGGCAATGTTATATTTACTTTCAGGCTGTGGATGAAAATTCAGGCCTAATATCAATTCCTGCAAAACTCCAATAGAAATACTCCCAATCAAATGATAATTTGCCACAGAAGACTACCTTTTGAGATCTGTTAGTCAGTTCTTAATCTACTTTTTGTGTGCTTTATTGATACAACGTAGTGCTAATTTTTTAAATCAGAATGTTGTGCAATTATAAGTCATACATCTTTTAAAAAGTACATCTACACGGAGACCTGAAGAGCTCTTTGTAAGCTGAAACGCTTGTCTCTCTCACCAACAAAAGTTGGTCTAATGAAAGATATTACCTCATCTTCCTCGTGTCTCCATATTACATCTCTGCAGTTATCTTTAACAAAACACAAACTTGTAATTTCACCAAGGAATTAAATCAGGTTTGTTTGACAGGACCTATTTTCTATGTTGACAGGTATTAATTATATTCCTGTCTTTTAATTGTTTATTAATTGCATCTCATTTCCATTATTTAGCCTGGAATTGATGTCAGGCTAACCAACCTATAGTTACCTGGGTCATTCCACTTGCACTCAGAATACTGGCACAACATTAGGATTCTTCCAGTCTTCTGGAAGGATGGTAAAATAGCTAGGGCACTAGCCTAAGACTTGGGAGATCTAGTTTCAAGTCCCTGCTTCTCCAGAGACTTTCTGTGTGATGGTGGGAAAGTAACTTAGCCTCGCTGTGCCTCAGTCCCTCATCTAGGGCTTGGCTACAGTTGCAGATGTCGAGCACCCACGGGAAAGAGGGGAAGTCGGTGCCTATGATCATGGGGCATCCTGGGTCCCTGAACAGCCTCCTCTCCCCAAACATTGATCAGCTCCAGTAGCTCAGCATTGCTCCAAGCAGGGGATCCGGGCATTGTCGCCTGGCCAGATGATAAGTGAGCACTTGCCAAGAAAACAGGAAGGGGAGTTTCAAAGTTCCCGGAGCTTTACAGGGGGAGGGGTAGATGTATGTTTACCAGGCATCAGAGCTGCTGGCCAGAGTGGTCACCTAGGCACTGTGGGATATCCTCAGGAGGCTAAAAGCTCTGTAAACAGGAAGAACGTGTCTTCACTTGCACATCACTGCAAAAGCATCACTGGTAAGAGCTGTATGCCTCTTGTGGAGGTGGTTTTCTTTTTGCAGTGAAACTTTTGAGTTTCACCGCAAAAAGTCATTGGCAAGTGTAGGTGCTCCCATGGTTTTTGCGCAAAAAAGGGACTTTTTACGCTTTAAATGGCAAGTGTAGACATGCCCTTAGACATAGGTGCAGCAGGAGACCAGGAGCAGAGGCAGCAGATGTTGGGGATTAGCCAAGACTGGGGGTTGGTAGGGCAGATCTTGCAATGGGAGAGAGGGGCAAGAGAGTCAAGGGTGGAGGAGAGTGAAGCATGGAGAGAATCCACAACCATATCAGTGGAAGAGAAGAAAGGACAAGAGGTCCAACATAAAGTTACAGTTTTTCTTAATGCAAAGCACATAGGGTCGGGGAGAAAAGGGATTCAAGAGAACATGTTTTTGCTGACTCAGGCAGAAGTTCTCTTGAATCCCTCTTCTCCCCGACCCTATGTGCTTTGCATTAAGAAAAACTGTAACTTTATGTTGGACCTCTTGTGATGGTAAGAAGAGAGGTGCTGATGGAAGTGTTCCGCAATCCCACCACCAACATACATAAGAATGAGATTTGGACCATTTTCTCTGAAATGCAAAAAAAGGGCAGTGTATGAATAATATAGGTCATTTGATACATTGACAGGGGGAACAGCTTAGAGATCAGCCCATGACACTGGGAGTAGAGTTCTGGGTTCTAGTCCACTCACCACCACTGATTTATTGTGTCACCTTATGCAACTTACTTAATTTCTCAGTTTCCTCATTGGCAATACCCACCTAAGTCTTAGGATGTTGAGAGGCTGAATTAATATTTATAAAGTGCGCTGACAGCCTCAGATGAAAAGCACTGCGTAATAGTCTGGTAATGTTACAGGTGTAGCACAGTTACATTCCCCAGCCCCACCACTTCTCCAGAAGACTCCTGAAGAACAATTCTCCATACACATACTAAGCATGTTACATGGAATGCTGTCAGAGAACACTGGCAATTCCCTCCCCCACTACACATATTTGCTCTCGTTAACTGAAGTTAGACTACTGTAGTTGAATAACTTTGGAATGAAAAATTAGACAGGATATGTGAACAAAGCAAAGTCACTAAATCGTATTTACAATCTTCAAACATTTCAGATGAACAATTTTCAGTTTATGGGTTGTTCACTCCAGCTACTGCTATCTGTGGTGAGCAACCAGTCACATGGGATTCCTACTCACTTACCAGATAACAAACAGCAGACAAGTAGGATGACCAGATAGCAACTGTGAAAAAGCAGGACACTTTTTTTTCCAGGGGGCTGGGGAAGATAGAGTACAATTGTGTATATAAAACAACCCCCCCTAATATCAGGGCATCTGGTCACCCTACAGATAAATGATCAAATAATAAACTTCTGGCAAAGGTTCCTGAGACTCTGAAAAAAGAACAGGAGTACTTGTGGCACCTTAGAGACTAACAAATTTATTAGAGCATAAGCTTTCGTGGACTACAGCCCACTTCTTCGGATGCATACCGACTCTGAAGGGATTCATGAACAATTTTATAAATATACAAAAATCATCCAGGGATCTACAGAGTGTGACTCCCCACATACACACTAACAATTCTAACCCAAAGCATTTGTTCAAAAATACATTCACAGATCTGTTTTCCCTCCCATTATGGTTTCTGTCCCTCACTCATTAAAGTTACTGAGAGTTTTGCTCTTAACTACAGTGAAAGCAGGCTCAAGCCCTATTTGACCAGCTGTATCATATGTTTAATGAGAGCCAGATCCTGCATACATATAGATGTGTAACTTACACATGAGGAGTTTCATTTAAGTCAACAGAGTATTCACAAGTAAAGTTATATAAGTAAGTGTAAGCAGGATCGGGTCCCAAGACATTGTCCATAGCTCTGACAAAGGAGCTACAAGAATAATGATGAGCACTTCATTTTCTCCCACCCCTGAAATATTTAATTTCTCTTCTACAACCAAGGAATAACAAAAGAGCCTTTCTTTTATTTGACACAGCTGTTAAGCCAAGCTTCTTATTTTTGTATAGAAAACAATGGGAACATTTTGGGAATGTTTCCTGAAAGTATTCTCAACTTTCACCTTTCAACTGGGCTTTTTTTTTTTTTAAATAAAAGAAAGCCAAAAGTATAGTTTTTGGTTTTTAATAAAACCACTTCAGTTAAATATTTTAATAATTTATTTCTCAGTAAAACCACCCCTATTTTTTAAATAGCATGTTTGTTTTGTTGTTAAAGGACCCAGTAGCTTCAGCAACAGATGCATGCATATAAACAAATGTATATAACCATTATAAAAAAAAAATCCTTTACAACACAGTTAAGACATTCCATTACCAAGTGTCAGAAAATTCAATGTAAAGTTGACACCCATGTCAGTGTGAGTTTAAGGGGTATTAACATCCACGCTTTAACACAGAAGTGTTTACATTATTTTTAAAAATATATATATAAAAAAAGTTTTGTAATCTAAACATTATCCTCTAGGGCAGGGGTCGGCAACGTTCGGCATGCGGCTCGCCAGGGTAAGCACCCTGGCGGGCCGGGCCAGTTTATTTACCTGCTGACGCGGCAGGTTCGGCCGATCGTGGCCCCCACTGGCCGCGGTTCGCCGTCCCGGGCCAATGGGGGCGGTGGGAAGACGCAGCCAGCTCATCCCTCGCCCGCGCCGCTTCTCGCCACCCCCATTGGCCCGGGATGGCAAACTGAGGCCAGTGGGGGCCGCGATCAGCCGAACCTGCCATGTCAGCAGGTAAATAAACTGGCCCGGCCCACTAGGGTGCTTACCCTGGCGAGCCGCGTGCCGAATGTTGCCGACCCCGGCTCTAGGGCCTAGCAAGTGCAAACACATATTCATAACCTACACCAAGGGTAGTCAATAGGCAGACTGCAGACCAAATCCAGAGTGCCAGACACTTTTGAATGGACCCTGACATCTTTTTATTTGCTTATTATCATTATTGGGGGACTGTTATTTTCTCTGAAGTCTGGACCTTGACTATACCTTGACCAAGAAACTGGAACTTTGACAAAAAATAACTGACTACCCTGACAAACAGCATTACAAAGCCAAACAGACCAGCACTGTGCTAATGAATAAAAGCCAGACAACAAGACCAATCTAGTTTCATCATGTAAACTGAAGACTAAACACTGAAAAGCAAGAAGAGTAAAAAATAATATCCAAAAAAATCTAATTTGCTCCCTTTATTACTAATTTTTAAAACTCACTGCAATTGTCACCAAAGGATGTGAAATCTCATGCAACATGCCAGACCTGTTGCATAAATATTACATCATGGAATTTGTGAAATTCCTTCCTGACCCTTCTTGTTTATAACCCAAAACATGGAAATAATAGCCCTCATTTTTTTGTCCTAGCTAATGTAATGCAGATATTCTTGTTTAAGTATAAAGTATCAAATCCCTTTTTGAATCAGGCTTCCTCTGAGGTTGAGGATGGAGAGGTCACATATGGAGCAACTGTTTGTGAAAAGTGTTTGCCCATGTAGGGCTTGTCAACACTACAAATTAAGTGAACTTAAGATAAGTCCACTACAATCTCTTGCTCCTTCTGTTAGTGGTGCACCTCCTCACCCGGAGTGCTTCTACCAACTGAAGCGGGGCATTGTGGGACACTAACAGCTGGAGCCTGTCAGCCCTGCGTGGAGCTCACAGCTGGCCCCCACCACAGCTTGGGCTGTCAGCACCGAGGCAAGGGGGAGAGGCTCCATCTGTCAGCCCCGCTCAGGACTGACAGGCAACAGGTGATGTAAGTAACAGTGTCCACATGGACACTGCACCCACCTAAGTACATCGATATAAGCGCTATACCTATTGTGTAGGTGCAGTTATGTCAGTGGAGCGGGGAATTACTTCAGTGAACGCAGCATTCTAGTATAGACACTGACATAATTAGGTTGATGTAAGCTGCCTTGGGTCGACCTTTAGATAACATAGGGTATTTTGTCTTATTTTTCTGGTGAGTTCATTCAAGACCACCGTGATTGTCTAGTTTCACCCACATGGTTGTGTTGGGGCATAAAATATTGGTTTAGTTGTTTTCTATTAAACAGGTGCCTAAAAGAGGTTTTAAAAACAAAAAAACAAAGATTTATTGTTAGCGGTAAGATGTTGCATTGTCCCCAGGTTGTAGATCTCAGTTACTTGCCTATTCACAAAAAGTTAAAGTGGAAGTTAAGCTGCCTTATTTACATTCACCAGTATAGATAGGAGCAGTGTGGTTGTACATACAATAACTCCTCACTTAACATTGTAGTTATGTTCCTGAAAAATGGAAGTTTAAGTGAAACCATGTTAAACGTATCCAATTTTCCCATAAGATTTAATGTAAATGTGGGGGGTTAGGTTCCAAGGAAATTTGTTTTGGGCAGACAAAAGGCATTACATACTGTACTGTGGTTGGGAAGTGCCCCTGGCTTACACAAGCCCAGCCCGCTGCAGGCAAGGACACTAGGAATCACCTTCGCAGCAGCAACGGCAGCTTCCCCAGAGAAGAACAGGCGCAGACTTTGCTGGGGGATGCTCTAGGTGCCTCTTCCTGTCCCTGCTCCACTTTAGGCCCACCTCTTCCCACCCCCACTCCACCTCCTCTCCGGAGCAGCCACATCCCTGCTCCTTCCCCATAAAAGTCCTAAACAGCTGTTTGGTGGCACTTAGGACTTTCTGGGAAGGAGGGGGAGGAGTGGAGATGCGGCACTTCCCCGCTCCTCCCCCTCCCTCCCAGAAAGTCTTAAGTGCCTCCAAACAGCTGTTTAGCAGCGCTTAGGACTTTCTAGGAGGGAGGGAGAGAGGGAGGGGAGCGGAGACGCAGCACTTCCCCACTCCTCTCCCTCCCTCCCAGAAAGTCCTAAGCGCTGCCAAACAGCTGTTTGACAGTGAGGAAAGCGCTGGGAGGGAGGGAGAGGAGGCAGAGAAGAGGAACTTGTGCGATGCAATGTAAAGTTGCTGCTCTTCCACAGAATCTGACAAGCACTGGACAGAGCAGGCAGCCAAAAGACGTTATAAGGGAGCATTGCACAACTTTAAATGAGCATGCTCCCTAATGGAGCAGCAATGTAACTTTGAAACATTAAGCGGGAGGATGTTAAGTGAGGAGTTACTGTACAGAAATCCACCATGTAGGTAATAAATAATAATAATATATGGAGATATACCTATCTCATAGAACTGGAAGGGACCCTGAAAGGTCATTGAGTCCAGCCCCCTGCATTCATTAGCAGGGCCAAGTACTTATTTTGCCCCAGATCCCTAAGTGGCCCCCTCAAGGATTGAACCTGGGTTTAGCAGGCCAATGCTCAAACCACTGAGCTATCCCTCCCCCCCAAGATGGATTTGTAAACTGTCCAGAGTGTATAGCTTCAAGACACAAATTAATTGGAAGATCTACGAGTGCTTCAACTCACACACCTCTTGAGCTCCACAATGTTCCTAAGCTTCACAGTCTAGGAAAAGTGGGTCCAGGAAACACTTGGCTGTCTTTGCCATATACACTACAGAATTGTACAGCTAATGTGATATCAAGACTATGGCAGCCTTCTGCCTCCTGTTCTACATCAAATCCGGGGGTGGGGGTGGGAGGGGAGAACATATACCAAAGCTGGGATGCAAACATTTTTGTCCAACACTGCTGAGAACAACCTTAAACAGACCACTCTCTGATGTGCAAATGCCAAAGTTGGGAGGGAGGGAGAGAGGGGAGAGAGAAAGAAATCCACCACTACTTTAGATAGCTCCAGAATACACCCCCCCCCCAAAAAAAAAAAAATCAGAGCGACAATAGTAATTACAGTTATTCTATCTAGATTCATCAGTGAACAGGCTTTTATTTATTTCACTCTAGAGAACATGTACATAGCATGTAGAAAATGGACCTGGCATGTTTGTTTGTTTGGGTTTTTTTATGGGGGCGGGGGGAAGGGGTTGACAGACAGGGACAAAGTACATTTCTCTCCTCTTATTTGTTTCTGAATGCTATAGTGTAACCTATTAAACACAACAAAGACAATGCAGAATTCATGCACTTCTCAGGGAACATTTCTCTTTTAAAAGTTCAACTGGCCAAAATATATAAAGCTTGAAGTATCATGGGAGATTACAAAGACCACCAAAAAAACCCAATCATCACACAAGAACTCCCTAAACAGCTAATTATTTTCAACCCATCGGCCGTTTTCAACATATATTGCTGAAAAATCATGAACCTCCTCACTGGAAAATAAGTTGAACTGAGTCTGAGCTACAAGAAAAATCTACTTATCTTAGGGCCTTTTCCAGAACACATCATTATGTTATCTCTGAATGCAAACACTGTAACTTTCATTTTACTGATCAGGATCTTTGCCCCGGAAGGCAAACAGACATACCAACAACTCCAGGAAGTTTGTTTGTAGGACTAATTCTTAGAGATAATGGCTTCCACATTCCCCCATCACACTCCTCCCTTGGCTGAAGGAGCTGTTAAATTATCCAGTCTTGGCAAAAAGTGAGGAAAAGAGCTTCCTATTTGAACATCTATATGGTTAAACCATCACTGGGGTTTCTTTTCTGTTTTCTCCTTCATGGGGAATTTATTTTCTTTTGAGGATGGTGGTTAAATGACATTAGGATAGCTATCTACACCTACAAAGAACACTGCCATTAAGAGGACACAGAAAAATTACAGATATGGAAGGTGAGGGAAATAGTCGCTTGCTAAATGTCCAGTGCTGTTTAGTCATCCAATTTAACCAATGCTATGCCTGTTCCTTTCCTGTCACCGAAAGGAGAAAAGAAGAGAGACAGTAGGTTTGAATGACCTCCTCCATAGAAGTGTGCTGCAGCCTTGATTAGATATACCTAGCAGAGGAGACTCAAGGTAATGCACTGCCCATCCTCCAATTTCAGTAAGGGGAGATGGAAGAGTCTATTTTTCCTTGTGAATAGGAACAGCAGAATACCTGAGGAGGTGCCAGCACTCTTGTCAGATGACCTGGGATGAGAGTGTCTTAAGAATTTCTCTGTTAAACTGCAGACTATTGAATTTGTTAATTTCTTTGTTAAGTTGCAGAGTGTTAATAACATCACCTTTGCCTCACAATAAAGTTAGACAAAGGATAAAATGAAGGCATTCCTGAGAGATAATTCACATTAGCAGAGATGAAGGTTAAAAGGGGACATTCAGGTGACTAACTTAAGCCATAAAATGTAGACAGGGAAGGAACAGAATGACAGAAGTGAGCTCAATTTTTTGTTTTAAATGCAAAGATTCCATTGCAGTGTTTTGGATCTTAACAGCACCAATGAATGAGGCTTACCAAGCTAGTGGCACTGTCTACACTAGATGAAATGGAAAACAGTGAACAAGCAACATAATAGTGAACAAAAGTAACCTTGACAATCAAGTGTATTGTTTTAACATGTTTTATAAGTAACACACAAATCAGTTTAAAGCATTACATACTTATTTTTATCCTTATCCCTTTAAGAATCTCACCAGTAGGAGATGAGGGAAAATGACCATTTCTAGACTGCATAATCATATCTGGAACAGTTCCCTACTAGCAGTCTCTACGTTTAACAGCCCTTCTCTGCTATAGGAGAAGCATAGTTACTGAGCAGAAAGATCCCAAGGAAGTGGGAAGGTGAAGACCACAGGAGCCTTCTCTCCCGCTCTTCTTCTTGGTCCCTCCACTTTCAAAGCCTTAGAGTGTAGAGGCCAAGGGTAGACAAACTGGGTTACACTCTGATCTTGTAAAAAGCAACAGAGGGTCCTGTGGCACCTTTGAGACTAACAGAAGTATTGGGAGCATAAGCTTTCGTGGGTAAGAACCTCACTTCTTCAGATGCAAAGCTTATGCTCCCAGTACTTCTGTTAGTCTCAAAGGTGCCACAGGACCCTCTGTTGCTTTTTACAGATTCAGACTAACACGGCTACCCCTCTGATACTCTGATCTTGGTTACGCCAATAGCTCCAGGGACGCTGTCCTGATTTCTATGGGAAGTACAGCCAATTCCAAACACTGAACTGGGGTGTCCGCCTTCCCAGCTCCCCACCCCCACGCAAAAATCTCACCCCATCCCGTGTAACTAGCAAACAAACACGTTGCAAGAAAAACAAAAGCCAGTCAGCCACTAGAAACCTAAACTATCCGCCTGTAAATATTTAACTTTTGCTGCAGTAAATACCAACACAGAAATGCTGTCAGGCTATTTGGCTCCGACCCCACTGACTGCAATGGGAACTGTAACACTGACCTCAATGGGACAGGATCTGGCCCTTAAAAACGCACCATCCCAGGCTGATCTCTCCGCGCCAGAGACTGATCGCAACACGTAACAATGTGTTTTTCCTAGAAGGAAAGCCGGGCTGCGTTTACACTGGGATAACGAACCCTAGCGCGGGCCACAAAACCTCCCCAGCCCTTCCACGACTAGCACATGTGGGCTTCCAGAGGCAGCTTAAGCTTTCACTCTAGGGGCTGCTACTTCTTCATACTTCGCGGGAGAACATCGCCCGGCAGCGTCCAAACCCAGCACACACGGAAAGAAGCGAACCCAGCGGGGCAACCACTCACCGGAGCCTCTGCACCACAAGAACTTCAGGGCAGCTCAACTGCCTGACACAGGCTGCTGCTGCTGCTGCCAGCAAGTTACACTGGAAATAGCAACGCCTCCCCCGCCCTCCAGTAACTACTGCAGCAGCAGCCCTGCCACGCCGCCCTGCCCGTGTGTAACTCCCAGCTGCAGCGGGGCAAAGCAGCAGTGGCCGCGGGCAGACCTACCCTTGTGCCCGGATCCTGCTGCTGCTCTCCGGGCTGCGCGCGCTCTGCTGGCGCTCCGGCTGCCAGCCAAGGGTTCTAGCTCACCGCTCCCGTACTCGCCGGCTCCAGCCCCGCCAGCCTCCCTCACTCACTCACTCACACTGAACCTCAGCGGCCGGGCAGCCACCCAGCTGTCAGCCCAGAGGCGCGAGTGCAGCCTCACGTGCGGATGCTGAGCCAATCCAGAGCGCGAGACTGCCCCCCTTCCCAGCCCATGTGAATTGTGATCGCTCCATGAGCTCACTTCGGCTTTGGGACTCTTCAGGGGAGAGAGAAGGCGCAGGATCCCAAGTAAGAGTAATTGCCCTAAAAGGGGTTTATTTCTCAGTCACCCCTTGAAATCAACAAAGAGAAATCAATGAGAGTTAGCTGCCTAAATACCTTTCAGGATCTGGGCCTTAGACTCAGTAACGCTGTGGTTAAAAACTGGAGCTGGCCAAAAAAATCTACCCAAACTTTTTTTCCCCCAACAAAATGGCTATTTTGACAAAACAGAAATTTTCACACAAAAAAAAAATCATTCTTTTAAAAAAAGGCACAGGTTTTTAGTAAAAAAAAATACAATATTTTGGTTTTTCAACGAAACCCATTTTAAACAAAAACATTTTTGCTTTAAACAAAATTTTGCGATCTGCACTATAGTAATTGCAGGATGTGGCCTTTGTTGACTTCCCAGAAAAGGAGATTTATTGGTACAGGAGCAGCTTAGAGGAATAGAGTCTTAAGCAAACACCTATGAACGTGAGTGGCTTCACAAATGAGTTGCATTCAGGGAGACAACTGGCATGTTTGTAGGGCTGGGTCTTAAGTGTGGAATTAAAAGAATTTTGAAGAGGTCGGAAATCCAAACAACATGGAATTCATTTAGAAAATGTAATTCTAGTTTTCTGTATCATAAGCTTCACAATACTAAATTTGCTGAGAAAAGCTGACATTATATCCACCTAGTGACAGAATGCAAATCAGTATGGGAAGGAATTTTTGCCTTATTGAATGAATTCAGGGACTAAATCTTAAACAGCAATGGATAATGTTACGGTAAGAAGACACAATAACTACCAATGTAGGCCCTGATTCTACAACCTTTTCTGTCTGCACAGAGCTTCCATTTTAAGGTCCACCTGCGTGGAACAGCTTGCAGGATCAAGACCGTATTTTGCTACAGTACTTGTCAATTTACTTTGATTATTAAATTAGAAGATTTCTCCTACTTTTGGCATGTCCCATGTGATATGACATTAACGTACAATGTCACCGTGACATCAGTTCCAATTCAACGTTTAAAAACAGGTAAACCAGCTAGAATGAAAATCCTCTTTATCCGTTTTCATGTCTATAATGTTAAGAGGGTATTTTGTAATGTTTTCAGTTGCATCTTTTTTTATTTTTTACAGCATTTGAGGAGAGCTAGTATTTAATTATACAGTTTTAGTCATGAGTTTTATATTTACAATCATTTTATCTAACACTTCACACTAAGAGTTCACTAGCCACTTAGTTCAGTTTTGCTTCTTAATCAACTACATTTCCGACTAAAGTTAAGTGAAGCTTAATCATCGATCATTAGAGGGCAGGATTGGGCCCCGTATCATTACAATCTGTTAGATTTTAATTCCTTTAGGACTCAATCCAACATCTATGGAATGACTCCCATAAATTTCAGAGTTTTGGATGGGGGAAAACATCCAACCTAGCTGACTCTCTGTTAGACTCTGTAGCAGAACCTCCTCCAAGTGTCTGACCTTCTCCCATTATGTACTGGGGACCTGTTATTTTTCATTTGGCCAGCACTGGCCTTCCGTTTTCCCTGTAGCGTGAGGTTAAACTCTCAAATCAGGTCCTTTCTTTCTGGGACTCTTATTGCCAATACAGCCAGGTGTTTCCAGCACTCACAGATTTTTGCTCTAATGCACAGCTTTGGAAGGAAGCCAAGGGCAACTGGCCAGGACTTCCAAAAGGGTAAAGCCACATGCAGCCAGCCAAAGAAGCTAGCCCTCCTCACATTGCTATAAAATGCAGTATTGCTGACACCAAGAAATCAAAAGTCAGGCCTCAAAAACGATGAGATTGGCATAAAAATCGTGAGATTTTTTTTCAAAATAATAGATGTATACATTTTTATTTGCTTTCTGGTTTTCTAAGCCTTTAAGGTACACCTAGGTCACATTTTCAGACTTTTCTCTTCAACAACGAGTGCTAGAAACTTGAAATCAATGAAATTGAGGAGCCTAAATACCTTTGAGGGTCTAGGCCTTGCTTCTTTTTAAAAATGAATGCTAAGATTTCATCATTTCAGGAGCGGAGGAGAAAAACATCAAATATCATGAGAACTGACAATACTGAAAATGGCAGTTTTCAGCCCTATTTTACCAGCTGTCTGCTTTTTTCTTCCTTCATTTCTAGTTCTTTTCCTCATAGGTTCCCTTTACAATTTTTATGTGCCACACCTAGAGAGGTGAGTGTTATATTTTATGCTTAAAAGCTCCATCCCAAGTCCAGCTGCTACTCTTCTCACCTGCAGTCTTATTGCCAGCTGTTACCCATATCTTGCAAATGTCCTTCATTTTTACCTCCATCGTCTATTGACCTTATGGTATCTCACATTCATTAGTTAATTATTGATATCAGAAATGTTGAATCATGAAGATGAAGTTCTGTTTTGCATGCATAAGAAATTAATCATCTGTCACTAGCACTAATACTTTTGCCATGTGCTTGATTTTGTGCCTCTGTTCCACACTTGGGCATTGCCAGACTGAGCTGTATTATGTGGCCAACCCATGGTTCTCTTTCCACAATTGGAGAAGTTCATTTGAAAGTATAGATTCAGAACACCAAGGCTGTCCAATAGACTTAGGCTTTGATCCTGCAAAGATTTAGACACACACATCATTTTGAATGTAGGGGGACAACTCAACTGTTAAGTTACTCTTGTGCCTAAGGGTTTGCAGGACAAGGGCATGAGAGCCAAACTCTACCCTGACCTGTGCTTTCTGTTTCCCCATGAAGTCACTGAGGCTTGGTCTACACTCACCCGCCCAAATCGAACTAAGGTACGCAACTTCAGCTACATGAATAACGTAGCTGAAGTTCGAAGTACCTTAGTTCGATCTTACCTCGGTCCACACGCGGCAGGCAGGCTCCCCCGTCGACTCCGCGGTACTCCTCTCGTCTAGCTGGAGTACCGCAGTCGACGGCAAGCACTTCCGGGTTCGACTTATCGCGTCCAGACAAGACGCGATAAGTGGAACCCAGAACTTAGATTGCCAGCCGCCGAACTAGCGGCTGCGTGTAGACATACCCTGAGACTCTTCTGAGTATCTGAGCGCAGGATCTAGTCTTTACTACAGAAGAAGCAGGGAGACTCAGGGAACAGCTGCTAGAGACTGTACACTTCCTCCAACAGCAGGAAGTCTCGGAAGATGCTAACTGGTGGTCCACCCCCTCTTCCAGAAGATGACAGCATACTGGGGAAAGCCATTCACAGCTTGTTCCTGGACTGTGGGAACAAAATTTCTTTCCTCTTCTTCCTGGGGATCTCCTACTTCCTCCCATTACATTAGACCTTATTGCATCACCTCAGTGACTCTGAGTGCCTTTTTAGGGAAGAGGACGGGAGGATATAATGTGAAGAATCTGTTGCATTATTCATGTCAGCATTTGTGGTGTTTAGTAGAAAAGTTAATAATTTCTGCTCCTTTTATTTCTCTCTCTCTCTGGAAGGACTTCTTTTTGGGGAGTGTGGAAGAACACTAATAAGATACAGCACTCAGAAGCAATTCATATTACATAAGTAGCACTGTGGAGACTGTTGTGCCATTGCACAGCCCAGACAATAGTAGATAAGCAATCTTGTAAAACAAGTCTGCTGTTCCATCAAGGGAATCTGGTGTGGCAGCATCCTAAAACAGAAGGAGAGACGCTTCAATACTTTTAATATCAACAAGAATCTAACATGCAGAGAACAGCATTGTTATGCATGATAGTTTTCCCCTGGCATATGATTTGTAAAATCCATATTGTGCAAAATGAAATACTATCAACATTTAGAATAATCTTTGTCATCTTTTTGTTCCTTCTATCTCCTCACTTTTATCTTCTTCTGCTTACTCTTTCCACATTTGTATTCTAACTGATATCCCTAACTGAAAGTTCAGGTGTATCCTAACTCTTACCTCCAACTGAACATCAAAAGTGTAATTAAATCTAAGTACTTTCCAAAACAATGGGCCTGATTCTCCTCTCACAATAGTTTTTATTGATACAATGCCATTGACCTTTCTGGAGTAACTCTGAATTTTGGATAGTATTAAGAGGAAGAGTATGGCCCTAAACTTTTCATTATGAAAATGAGAAGAAGAAATGTGATTTGGGTATGAATACAAGCTATGGAAAGCTCTGACTGGCTATCAGTTATAGGTTTTAGAAAATGGAAACATTTTATTCGTTCTGATTGGTTCAGCTGTTAATTGCAGGGCTTGCTTTACCAACTGATGGATCTAGGTATAACAACATTTCTGAGTGACAGGGAAGTTTATTATACATGGCTGTGATGTCATGTGCCTTCTTGACTGATACCTTAACAATGCTTATAATTTGCCCGCACATATTCTAATATGATGTGTAATAAGGCAAGGTAAATACTACATAAAATTATATACCATTTGCATGGCACGCCTTTCTGTTAATCATTACTAAATGGTTATTGTCATAGCCATGTGGAGACACTAGTTATGTATCACTGGTAGAATCTAAATAAGGACTTAGATACAGATATGTTTTCATAACAGTTTGTTGCACTTTTATGTTCTGGTAGTTTTGGCTGAGAGCATGGGGGTAGTCCGAGTTCGTGTCTGAAATGCTTATAATCTAATCATTTGAATTCATTAAAAAAAAAACCTTCCTATCAGTGCAGAATGGAGGAAAAAGCAGACCATGCTAGACAGATTACTGTAGAGGATGTATTAAATATATGTATAATGTTTTATTGACTCCGTGGTATCCTTTTTTAAATTGTTTTCCAGTTTAATACAAACATATTCCTTTTCTCAAAGGGAGCTAGCTGTCTTCTCCAATTGAAAATATAGCTTTGAACTGAAAGAACACTAAGAGTCTGATGAGTATCAGAAATTTTTTGGTTCCTTTCAAAAACCTCCTGATTTGTTTCTCACTGTTGTAATGATTGATCTCCCTTAACTTTTTTTGTATTTCTTTTCATAAAAATTGCAAAGGATGTTTGAAACAGCATGGCTTTTGTGAGGAAGAAGGAGCTTAAAATCCAGCCGATGATAGAAAACATATAGCATAATATAAATACATGAAAGAAGGGAGAGAGTGTTGAAGTAGCTTTCTTAAATCAGGTAGCCACATTTTATTGGTATTACAGTACTGCCTTTCTGAAGAGCCAAGTTTCACTTTAACATCAATTTTCACAGGTGCAAATGACAATATTAAGATGTCTAACTACCTTTACAGCATATAGTCCACGAAAGCTTATACCTTTACAGCAGCGTATGATAGAAGTCTCAGTGCTGCCAGTTGTGCCAACAGCTGATTGCAGGCATTAGTGGACATTCTTCAAAACAAAAGTTCTTATTTTTATTATTTTTATTTTCTAAAAAGGATTTTTAAGCCAGAGTCTTACATATAGTCTTGTAGGAAAAATAAATCCACAGAGAATCATGCTGGAAATTTAATGTTTTAGAGCAAGCTATTAATGCCACAGAAGCCATCTTTTATAGAATCATAGAATATCAGGGTTGGAAGGGACCTTAGGAGGTCATCTAGTCCAACCTCCTGCTCAAAGCAGGGCTAATCCCCAAATCGTCCCCTCAAGGATTGAACTCACAACCCTGGGTTTAGGAGGCCAATGCTCAAACCACTGAGCTATCCTTCCCTAGTTATATTTGGAGAGATCATATAAAAAAATCCATAAATGGGACATCATTGAAAGAATAATTCCTGTTGATATGAGTGAAAGTTCTGGATGTGAACTGAGGGCAATATGTTGCCCTAAGTATTAGAGCAATAGGTACTTTTTGAAGCTGACAGGCATGAATACTATATGAAATTCCTTTAATGGAAAGCTTGATTGTCTGGCAGTTTAAATTCAGAATCAAGTCAAATAAAATCTTATCACTTTACTTCTAATCACTGTCCAAACTTCGCAATACGCTGTGAAGTCAGTATTATCTTCTGAATTTTATAGATGGGAAAGTGAGGTATAGAGATGTTAACAGTCCCCACAGAACATACCAAGTGAGGGATGTTACGCATGGCGCCACCGAGTGGTTAAACTGTATAATACAGTTTAGCATTTAGTTACTGCCCAAGTCAGGGTCAATGCTACTCCCCGCTACACTGCTAGCTTTAGCCCACTCGCTCAAGCGGGGCTAGCAGGTGACTGGACTCGATGACCTCTCGAGGTCCCTTCCAGTCCTAGAATCTATGAATCTGCTAGCACTGGGAAGCATATTCTCAGCTGCAGTGTAGACCTACAGTAAGTAGCATTAGAATCAGGGAACTGGCTCCCTCACATCACACCATCCCCACACCCACGCTAAGCAGATCCACAGCACAGGAGAGAATAAGCCTCAAACTGCCATTGAGAACTTTATAAGAAACTAATATTATACAATAACTCATTTTAATTCTCAGAGGGGTAGCCGTGTTAGTCTGAATCTGTAAAAAGCAACAGAGGGTCCTGTGGCACCTTTGAGACTAACAGAAGTGTTGGGAGCATAAGCTTTTGTGGGTAAGAACCTCACTTCTTCAGATGCAAGTAATGGAAATCTCCAGAGGCAGGTATAAATCAGTGTGGAGATAACGAGGTTAGTTCAATCAGGGAGGGTGAGGTGCTCTTCTAGCAGTTGAGGTGTGAACACCAAAGGAGGAGAAACTGCTTCTGTAGTTGGATAGCCATTCACAGTCTTTGTTTAATCCTGATCTGATGGTGTCAAATTTGCAAATGAACTGGAGCTCAGCAGTTTCTCTTTGGAGTCTGGTCCTGAAGTTTTTTTGCTGTAAGATGGCTACCTTTACATCTGCTATTGTGTGGCCAGGGAGGTTGAAGTGTTCTCCTACAGGTTTTTGTATATTGCCATTCCTGATATCTGACTTGTGTCCATTTATCCTCTTGCGTAGTGACTGTCCAGTTTGGCCAATGTACATAGCAGAGGGGCATTGCTGGCATATGATGGCATATATAACATTGGTGGACATGCAGGTGAATGAGCCGGTGATGTTGTAGCTGATCTGGTTAGGTCCTGTGATGGCGTTGCTGGTGTAGATATGTGGGCAGAGTTGGCATCGAGGTTTGTTGCATGGGTTGGTTCCTGAGTTAGAGTTGTTATGGTGCAGTGCGTGGTTGCTGGTGAGAATATGCTTAAGGTTGGCAGGTTGTCTGTGGGCGAGGACTGGCCTGCCTCCCAAGGTGAGGGAACTGTGACGGGTTGGATCACAGAAACCCCCTTGGGAGCTGCCACCCGATGTGCAAAGACTACCCCTGCTTCTGTTTTCCCTGCCAGCTCAGGACTCCAGCACCCTGTCTTGCTGAGCCAGCCACTCCTGTCTGGCTCTAACACAGACCCAGGGTCTGAATCTCCTGTCCCAAAGCTGCAGGTTTACCTGAAAACAGCTCACGGTAGTGTGCTTGTCTTTAGCACTCAGATGCCCAACTCCCAATGGGGTCTAAACCCAGATAAATCCATTTTACCCTGCATAAAGCTTATGCAGGGCAAACTCATAAATTGTTCGCCCTCTATAACACTGATAGAGAGATATGCACAGTTGTTTGCTCCCTTAGGTATTAATACATACTCTGAGTAAATTACTAAATAAAAAGTGATTTTATTAAATACAGACAGTAGGATTTAAGTGGTTCAAAGTAGTAACAGACAGAACAAAGTAAGTCACCAAGCAAAATAAAATAAAATGCGCAAACCTATGCCTAATCAAACTGAATACAGATAATTTCCTCACCAGTTCCAGAGTGCTCCCTTTTACAGGCTAATCTCCTTTTAGCCTGGGTCCAGCAATCACTCACACCCCCTGTAGTTACTGTCCTTTGTTTCAGTCTCCTTCAAGTATCCTGGGGGGCGTGGAGAGGCTCCTTCTTTAGCCAGCTGAAGACAAAATGGAGGGGTCTCCCACAGGTTTAAATAGACTCTCTCTTGTGGGTGGAGACCTCCCTCCTATGCAAAGTCCAGCTCCAAGATGGAGTTTTTGAGTCACCTGTGCAAGTCACATGCCCCTGCATGATTCAGTCTTTGCAGGCCGACGCTGTTGTCCACATGGCATCTTGCATGTCTCCAGGAAGACTTCTCATGTGGATTGGAGCATTCCAAGATGCATTGTTCCCCAAGTGTCTCCTGATCAGGTACTTAACCTGGCGAATTCCTTCCTAAAGAAGCTGACCAAATGCCTCACAAAGCTTACTTAGAAATCAAGCAAGCATACAGCCCATATTCTTAACCTCGAGTAGAAAATGATATATATGTACAAATAGGAGGAATAGATATAGTAGACCATAACCTTTACGGAGATATGTTACATGGCACAGGCAGCACAAAACATATTCCAGTTATGTCATACATACATTTATAAGCACCCCCTCCCCATAAAGCCTTATGGGGTACACTGTCACAGCATGGGTTGGTTCCTGAGTTAGAGTTGTTATGGTGCGGTGCGTGGTTGCTGGTGAGAATATGCTTAAGGTTGGCAGGTTGTCTGTGGGCGAGGACTGGCCTGCCTCCCAAGGTGAGGGATCATTGTCCAGGATGGGTTGTAGATCACTGATGATGCGTTGGAGAGGTTTAAGCTGAGGACTGTAGGTGATGGCCAGTGGAGTTCTGTTGGTTTCTCTTCTGGGCCTGTCTTGTAGCAGGAGGCTTCTGGGTATACGTCTGGCTCTGTTGATTTGTTTCTTTATTTCCTTGTGTAGGTATCGTAGTATTGAGAATGCTTGGTGAAGATCTTGTAGGTGTTGGTCTCTGTCTGAGGGGTTGGAGCAGATGCGATTGTACCTCAGTGCTTGGCTGTAGACGATGGATCGTGTGGTGTGACCGGGGTGGAAGATGGTTGCATGAAGGTAGGCATAGCGGTCGGTGGGTTTTCGGTATAGGGTGGTGTTAACGTGGCCATCGCTTATTTGTACGGTGGTGTCTAGGAAGTGGACCTCCCGTGTAGATTAGTCCAAATAATTTTAATTCATTATCATACTGTATTTAATTCATTATTATACTGGTCCAGGATCATTTTAATTCATTATCATACTGTACTTTTTAAACTGCAACTAAAGAAACAGAAAAGGTGGAAAGAGGCATTTTATTGTAGACCAGCAATTTAACAACTGTTGAGGATTCTGCTTTGTGTGTTAGTATAATCCACCTCTGCCAGGAGACACTCATGCTTTTGATGCTGATGTTGGAACTCTAAAATATCACTCTGAACAAAACATTCCAGCTCGTCTTCATCTCTCAACAGGATTCTGGAATTAAAACTTTCATCCAATTACACACAGCAGCTCAGCCTGCATCAACCAGAAATCAGAAAATAAAAGCTAACAATGTGCAGGAATTCATGAGAAGCTTCAAGACCCTGCCAAACTCCACTCTCTGGGACTAAACATTATTGTTTTAATGATTATGTTTACCTATGCTTCCACAGCCAGTTTTGACAAAGATACAAGAAGACAGTTAAAAAAAACTGTTCCAGGAACAATTGTGCACAGCTACTTCCTGAATTATTTTGTTACCTTCATTATGTCTAAAAATACTTTAAAATAGTGTAGACATGAACTATTCACTTTCCCCCCCTTTCTTTTTCCATCAACCTCCAATTCCATGCCCTTTGTCAGAACATGTCCAGCTGAAAAATTTCAGAGATCTCAGTATCATATATCTCACCGAGCTGCTTGTTATACCTGTAACTAGATTCAGGGCTCCTGCTGATGGAGAGTCAACCCAGAGTGGGGTTCCAGCAGTGTAAAATGTCTACAGACTTCCCTCTGCTGAGGGCTTGCAGCCAGATATAAATTACACTGGCCAGGATGTGTGGGCAACGCATTTGTTTAGCATAAACCCCCAAAGCTTCGGTTGGTGGAACCCCAGTCCCAGCTTAAAGCAGTCTCAACTCGGGGAAACACTTGAGGGAAATTGCATGGTACAAACTCCTCTAGATGCAGAGGGACTGTTAGCTGAGGGAAGCGCAAGTAACACACCTCAAGGCAAATTTACTTTGAGTTCATAGGTAGAAAGGATCAAATAGTTGCTTCTTTTTCAAGAAGTCATAGGTTATTAGTGTACATGTTTTACAATTTTATTTGCACACACTAGGTTAGAACTGTGTGCATGCAAAAGAGTGTGCACATGTGCAAATTGAGTAACTGCACCTTACTACCCAATTTGAATACTCACAATGTGGGGTTTGGATGTATGCAATATGGCAGTCCTCTGAAAATTTGTCCATTAAAGGTGAAACTACCTTGTGCGGTGAGGCCTAGACAATCCATGTTTCTTTCTAACAAGATACCCCAAATCATCAGCTAACTACATACATATGTCAGGAATAATATAAATCACAACTTCTGGCTTCAAAGAGAAAGGACACAGAGGCAGCTCAGTTAGATCAAGCAATGGAAACATATAAACCCCTTCAAAGGCTTGTTAGTTTCAGCAGAGAACAGCAATACACATATATCCATACCAGTTCCTTAGTTACAATATGCAACAAAATCATATCTTAAATTACAAGAGAATGTCAACACATACACGGTCCAATGCACAACATGTCCAAAGCATTTTAAAATCAATTAGCTGAAGCATTCCTCTTCATGGTTTTTGGCATTTACTTCAACTTCTGGCAGATAAATTATTAGGGTAGATTTTGCATTCTTGGTTAGTTAGGGTTACCATACGTCCGGATTTTCCCGGACATGTCCGGCTTTTTGGGCTCCAAATCCCCGTCCAGGGGGAAATCCCAAAAAGCCGGACATGTCCGGGAAAATCGGGACATGCGGTGCCGGGCCGGGGGCTCGGGGGCCGGGCCGGCGGAGCGGGGCCGGGCCGGGGGCTCCGGGGCCGGAACGGCGGTGCGGTGCCGGGGGCCGGGCCGGCGGTGCCGGGACGGGGGCTCGGGGGCCGGGCCGGCGGTGCCGGGCCGGGCTGGGGGCTCAGGGGACGGGGGCTCAGGGGACGGGCCAGCGGTGCCGGGCCGGGGGCTCGGGGGACGGGACGGCAGCTCGGGGGACGGGCCGGCGGTGCCGGGGGACGGGCTGGGGACCGGCAGTGCGGTGCCGGGGGTGGGCCGCGCCTCCTCCCCCCACACCCCCCCTTACCTGCTTCAGGCTTCCCGCGACTCAAATGTTCGCGGGAAGCAGGGGAGGGGGCGGAGACTTTGGGGAGGGGGCGGAGTTGGGGCGGGGCTGGGGGCGGGGTCGGGGCCCCGTGGAGTGTCCTCCTTTCGGAGGCACTAAATATGGTAACCCTAGGTTAGTCCACGTTTCCTGAAGAACCTAACCAAACCAGACTTGTGAAAATAGGCAGATATGCAGAGAGAGAGAGAGAGAACCAAGATGCATCATCTTTTCCACATTTAAAAAAACAACCACCACATTTTATCAGAATGGTTGGTTTAGTCTTTCATTCCTTGGCTGAATGATTTCAGCTTATAGCACCCACGTACAATTTTGTTCCATAGGATTTTTAGGTACAACAAAAGTCAGTGCATTCAGTGGCCATAGCTAATATTGAGAATCATGGAAGTGACTCTAGACAATTTAGGAGAAGACCATTATAGTTGGTATCTATACATGACTGCATTTGAAGGAGTTTAACATGAGCACCAAAATATACTTCTACAAACTTTGCTTTATAAATTACTAGAGCTACCACCTAAAGGAAGGCTGTGGAATCCAAGGGAGGTTGTACCCATCATTGGAGGTTTTTAAGAACACCTGTGAGGGGTTTATTTGGTCCTGCCTCAGCACAGGCATCTGGGCTGATGACCTCTTGAGGTCTCCTCCAGCCCTACATTTCTATAATTCTATGGCAATACAAAATTGTCTGTGACCGTTCAAATTTGAAAGCCAATTTCAATATAACCATGTTCATGGTCTATGATGTTTGCTTTTGGAAACACTTTAGAACTTGACTATTGCTACCATGTATAATCAATGAAATCTAATATTTAAAGTGGGGTTCTACTCTAAAAAGTGCTCTGTAAATAATGACATCATTATTCTTTCCATCACTGCCCTCACTGACACATGGTCATTGTCTTCATTGGGTTTAATTAGGTGGCACTGGTTGGAACTGTGATGCTGTTTATAAGAAAGGTGACCGTTTACATCACGGTTGTTACCACTGTTACACAATTTCCATAAATCTTGTAGAAAGTATGTTATGTAAGGCATCAATGGAAAAGTTACGATTTGCTAAGCATGATCATCCTGTTTATATGCATGTATCATCTTTGTATCTGAAGTTAGGAATATTGGCTACATACTTGTATCTTAAACGTGTTGTATTCCTGGGGGACACCCGCAGATAGATTTACATTAGGGCTAGACAGCTATGTGATGATGGCCCATTAAGGATACTCAGCTCTCACAGTGAGACAGTGAAGAATCTCAGACGCCCAGATGTCTTTCCTGTGGATGGCTTAGACAGCAAGAAGCCAATGACAACTCCCTGTGATTCAGCAAAACATGTAGGGACATGTGATATGATCATGTGACCCTGGACTCCATCTTGGGCCATTAACTTTCCATGCACATGGCAAAGGATATAAAAGACATCTGAGACACCTCCATTTTGCTTCTTTCCTGTTCTAATTCTCTGGATTATGGGAAAAAATTGAATACTTTTCATGCTATGAATTATTCTCTCTATTTGCAAATTGATGTTGTAGCACAGACATAACTAAGATGTGAGGGTATGTGTAGAAAATGAGAACACCTGAAAAGAAGTTATTTTATATATTTTAATTCATTATTCATTCCTGCTCCATTTGTAGCACAATTGTCTCCTAGTCACTTTGTTTTAGTCTAGTTACATAATTTTTGCTTCACTATCAGCAATTTTTAACTTGGATAGTTAGGGTAAAGTGATGGAATAAAATATATTTCCATTGCAAAAAGCACTTTACTGTCAAAGTCGAGACAAGCAATATTTTGAGATCAACTTTCATGGGCTCTCTATGTCAAACACAATCAGTGTTGGAGATATTTGCTACTCTGAAACTTTCTATATATTGTGACTAAAGATAGAGGTCTGCTTTGGTTTTGTATTTGAAAAAGAAAAAATGTTCACACAGCTTTTTATTTTAAATCTTAATCCTTCTCCCATTCACTTCAGTGGGATTATATTCAGGCAGTCAGCGAAGTATAATAAAAACTATTGTATATGAAGTGAAACATAAAGAAGAATACCATCTCTGTAGCTAAACTTAAGTAGGGTGGCATCTTGTGACCCTCCTTCTCCCCCGGGCCCCCCCCCAACAGAATCTTTATAGTTATTTCCTCTTTGTTTAAATGGTTTTTCATTGGTGGATAGGACTGAAGAAATTATTCCTAAGGACAGGAATATGAAGTGTTTGTTCATGTAACAGTTTTCATATAAACACAGCCCAACAAAATACTGCACAGCTATGGGCCAAATCCCAAGGACCTTGTTCTGCTTTTTCTCTGTCATCTTATCGGAATATTTTTAAATTGTCCCATTGTGAAACAATAAAAAAATGCAATGAATAAGGGCAGAAGAAAAAAATCCAAAAAGATAATAAAGGGCATACGGGAATGCCACATATTACAAATTCCAGATAACCACTTTCTGTGTGTCAAGAGGTTAACACAGTTCAAAGTAATATAGCAAAAAAATGTCCAATTTCTGCAGCTTGCACAGACTAAGATAATCTTCTGAATACTCAGTGAACTGTAACCAATAGCTTAGGAATCATCCTTGACAGTCCGTATGATTTCTATGGCTAAAGTGTTTTACCCTGTTTAGAATTGGGAAAAAAAAAAGTTTTTACTTGATATTTACTCATTCTTTAGTTAGGAAGAAAGTAAAGAGAGTTTGCTTGAGCAAGGATGTAATAAAAATTGAGAAAAGAACTCCTAAACTAGTGGTGGGCAGCCTGCGGCCCATCAGGGTAATCCGCTGGCAGGCCACGAGACAATTTGTTTATACTGACTGTCCGCATTGAAAAGATGTCTGAGTAAATATGACTCTCACATCCCTTATCACCTGAAACACCCCTCAGATTATCCTGTTCTTAAGGATAGGTGAACTAGTTCTGATTCAGGCTGGTATGTGTTTGAGGCAGGGAGGAATCATTTGAGAATGGAAGACGAGAGTCAGGATAGAGGGGGGATGTTCCTTTCAGGGCTCAGGGAAGATGTTCTGGTTGCTTGTTTCTGAAGCACTTCATTTTACTGATTGACTTATTTTGTGAATGTGTGTCTTCCTAACTGCTGAGTAGGTTTTAGCAGAGATTTTACTGTTTCAAGTTTTTCTGGAGCACTGGCTGAAAATTAAAATACTGGTGTTTTGTTTGCTATATAAGCAGATTCCATCTGGAGGCTCTTCACAATAAGAAGAGTATAATTTAGCATATCTTGATAATGTGCTTTAAACCAAGCATTTGCATTTGGAGTTATCAGCAGAAATAATTCATAAATAATACATAAATTAGGTGAAAAGTGTGAACTGTATCTCCCTTGCCTTTCTGCTGTGATAGAAAGCTGCACTTCAACAATGTAAATACTTCATTTAATTCTCTTTTCATTTTGGGGTTTTTTCCTTGCAAGTCTGCCAGGGAAAATTATGCTTAAAACAGCAGCAGGGTGGAGAGTCTTCATCCTTTATGTAAATTATACATTCCTGCAAAATACTGACACAGTAGACAAATTTTCCTTTTTATAAACTCTTAAAAGCCAAGGTTTTCCAGGGATCTAACTTGCCCCTGGACTCATGGAAGATTTGTGTCTTTAATAGGTCCAGCCAGGTGCCCCAAAATACTCACTTGACACCCCCCCCAGGTGCCCTAGAATCAATCTTGTCTGAAAGTACTGTCCATAGCTTGATGGGCTGCCTAAACTATGGAGAAGATGAGTTCTGTACCAACTGGAGCCTGTGCATTGTCTTCACATTTAGCTTCAGATACAGTGGATTGCAGTAATCTAGCCTGGAGGTGACAAATGCCTGCATCAGTATGACAGAGTCCTTATCCAGGAGGAAGAGGCAAAGTTCCCTGGGGAGTTGGAGATGAAAGAATGCATCTTTAGACAATAATACAATTTGTTCATCCAGATTTAGTGAGGAATAAAACAGGACCCCGAAGCTTCACAGCATCACTTAAGCATTGCCTGAGTTCAGCTTGAGGTAGCTGCTCTTAATCCAAGAACTGATCTGTTGTAGGCAGTGTGACATCTTAGTGCAGTGGCAGTGGTTTGTGTCCCCAGGTGGAGATTTAAAGCATGATTTAGATATGTTTGTTAAAATACAAATGATATTTTACAATAATATCCATTATCTCTACAACATTTCTTTTATGGATTAACTTCTCATGACCCTCAAAATCAATGCCTGACTGATATAAAACATGGTTGCTTTATGTTTAAGTATTTTTGCTAAAACCGACAACAGAGATTGATTATTCCATGATCACTTTTTTTTTTTTACATGAACTCAAGATGGGCATTATGAGTATGACTGAAGAATTGAAATAGTGTTATCAAAATTTGTTTTGGTATGGAATTGGGTATTTATTTATTATTTATTATTTATTTTAAAGATATCTTTAATTCTTCATATTAAAAATCAGTAAAGTATGAAATATGTATAATACATAATAAAAAGTGATGTATTTTGAAGAAAAATTCCACAATTCTTCTATGTTCAATATCGCTAGTCTGTAAAATCATACACGCAAAACAGTAACATTTTTTCCTACATCTCTTCCAATGAGCATTCAAATAGCATCACCATCATGATTTCTGAAGATGACTTGGATGGTTAGTTTTAAAAGACATTTTAGAAAACATAGTACCTCCAATATTTAGTAAGCTCTGAACTACAGTTGAACCTCAGAGTTACTAACACCTCAGGAATGGAGGTTGTTCGCAACTCTGAAATGTTCGTAACTCTGAACAAAGCATTCTGGTCATTCTTTCAAAAGTTTACAACTGAACATTGACTTAATACAGCTTTGAAACTTTACTATACAGAAGAAAAATGCTGCTTTCCCTTTATTTTTTTTAGTAGTTCACATTTAACATAGTAATGTACTGTATTTCCTTTTTTTTTTTTTTTTGCTTGTTTTGTTGTTGTTTTGTTTCTGCTGCTGCCTGATTGTGTACTTCTGGTTCCAAATGAGGTGTGTGCATGACTGGTCAGCTAGTAACTCTGTTGTTCATAACTCTGAGGTTCTACTATATAGCCCTGATTGAGCAAAGTGCATATATGAAGTCATTCATATGGTGAAAGTTAAGAATGAAGAATTATGGAATCCGTAAAAATGTAGGTCTGGAAAAGAATTTGAGAGGTCATCTAGTCCAGTCCCTGTCCTGAGGCCAGATCAGGTATACCTAGATCATCCTGAACAGGTATTTGTCTAATCTATTCTTTAAAAACCTCCAAAGATGGGGATTCCACAACCACCCAGTACTTAACTATTCTATTCAGAAAGTTTTTCCTAATATCTAAGCTAAATCAACGTTGCTGCATATTAGGCCCATTTTTTCTTCTTGTCCTACCTTCAGTGGATATGAAGAACAATTGATCGCCGCTTTCTTTATAACAGCACTTAACATATTTGAAAACTGTCATCTGGTGCCCCCTTCATCTTCTTTTCTCAAGACTAAGCACACCCAGCTTCCAAATCTTTCCCTAGTTTGCTCATGAGAATGTCAAAAGCCTCATTAAAATCAAGCTTTATCATATCTGCAGCCTCTCCCCTATCCTCTAGAATATCCTAACGTAATCCTGACATAGAAGGAAATTAGGTAGGATTGGTATGATTTGCTCTTGACAAATCCTTGTTGGCTATTACTTATAACCCTACTATCCTATATATGCATATAGGTGTACTTAAATACTTTGCTAAATTGGGACCTAAGCCTTGACAATTGTCTCAGTTACTTAGTTGTGCCACTCATTAGGGTTCGAAATAAAACTATTTTGCAGTGCTTAGGACATATCTAACACGTCCCTGGCCACCGCTTCCCGCAGCTCCCATTGGCTGGGAACGGCGAACTGCGGCCACCGGGAGCTGCGGGCGGCCATGCTACGTTGATCAATGTAAACAAACTGTCTTGCAGCCCACCAGCGGATTATCCTGATGGGCCAAATGAGGCCCATGGGCCCCAGGTTGCCCACCACTGAGCTAAAGACTCTTTGAAGTGCACTAGAAATTTTGCTATTACGATTGATTTTACATAGTAGTTGGATGCCTTTTATGGTGCTGGGCAGCTGTATTAAACCCTAAAAATAGATTGCTTAACCAGTAAGTGAGCTCTCTAAATTCAATGTGTAACAATGATTGCATGCTGTTACATAGCAAAAACAGTATTACAGGTAATGAAAATGTGATACACAGAGTGCTGCTATAAGGCTGGTCTTCGCTTACTGGCCCCAGACACAGGGGTCAGAGTGACAAACAGTTATACTTCTGTTACATGGCAGGGGTCAGTACTGACTGACTTCAGTGGCTCAGTTTACATGGCATTCAAAAATCCCTGGTAAAAATTAAAGACCTGTTGTAAACTAAATCTAAACAAGGTCAGAAATAAGGCTGATTTATCATCCTTGCGTTACCTAGCTGTGCATGAACATCAAAACATAATGAATACCTTGTGTACTGCAATGCAGACCATAGCTAACCATATCTGGATGAATTAAGGATGGGGTACTAATTCAAGTTCCTGTCTTCCAGTGGTATAGAAGTTAACAACAAGGTATTTTACATGATTTTTAATCTTGGACTCTTGCATCCTGAGTGAAAAAAAATGGAAAGTACTTTGAATTGAAAATACTTCATAAACCGCTTCATAAGCTACTGTGTCAATCATAAGAACTATTATAGCATGTGTCCATACTTACAGGATATATTTTTCCTTAGATCATAAACCATTGACAGACTTAGCTTTAAAGCAAAATGAAGCAAGAGAAGTGTAAAAGTTTTGCTCTTCAGTGGTAAAAGCAAAAAATAGTTACAACTACTGAAAAGTGTGTTAGCCAAGTGTATAATGCATTATACTGTTTTCCTTTCCAAAGGTTCCGTAGGAAGGAGAGCCTAAGGGTGAAATGCTGGCCCCATGGCAGAACTACCAGGATTTCACTTTAATGCTTCATCATAATATTTATTCCTTGGTGAACTAATTAAAATAAGGAAGAAAGCTGAATTTTAGCCATGACAATATAGGCTATGGTACAAGTATAAGACATGGTAGCACATAGAAAGATTTTTATCCAGAGCTCTTCGTCCTATACTTTGGAAGCTCAAAAAGCCACCTGATTAAACCTGAACATACGCTTCACACTAGGGTGACCATATGTCCCATTTTGGCACTGACAGTCCCTTTTTTAAGCCCTGTCTCAGCCGTTCCAACTTTTTTGGCAAAAAACTTTTACTCAGTTGCCAAGAGTAAATGGGAAAAATGCTGTCAAAAAATTGGGGCGCGGAGGAATGTGTGTGGGGGGGGGGGTAAGCCGGTGCATGGGGGAGGCAGGACTTGGGCAGGGGGCAGGCAGCTTGCCAGCAAGCAGCAACACCAGCCCCAGCCTTGCCCGGGGTCAGGCAGGGCTCCAGTGAGCAGCAACGCCAGCCCTGCACAGGAAGGGGAGTGCAAGGGTCAAACTAGTGGCTTGGGCCAGCCCCACGTGGGGATGGAGGCTCAGGCAAGTAGTGTCCCATTTTCTCTTTGGGAAATATGGTCAACCTACCATTGTGATATATGCCATCATATGCCAGCAATGCCCCTCTGCCATGTACATTGGCCAAACCGGACAGTCTCTACGCAAAAGAATAAATGGACACAAATCAGACATCAAGAATTGTAACATTCAAAAACCAGGAGGAGAACACTTCAATCTCCCTGGCTACTCAATAACAGACTTCAAAGTGGCAATTCTTCAACAAAAAAACTTCAAAAAAAGACTCCAATGAGAAACTGCAGAACTGGAATTAATTTGCAAACTGAGCACCATCAAATTAGGCCTGAATGAAGACTGGGAGTGGATGGGTCAGTACAAAAAAGTAATTTTCCCTCTGCTGATACTCACACCTTCTTGTCAATTGTTGGAAATGGGCCACCTTGATTGCACTGGCCTCATTAGCGCAACAAAAGTAATTTTCCCTCCCTTGGTATTCACCCCTTCTTATCAACTGTTGAGAATAGGCCACTTCCACCTTAATTGAATTGGTTCGTTAGAACTGACCCCCCACTTGTTAAGGCAACTCCCATCTTTTCATGTGCTATTATATATATTCTGCTTACTGTATTTTGCACTCCACACATCTGATGAAGTGGGTTTTAGCCCATGAAAGCTTAAGCCCAAATAAATTTGTTAGTCTCTAAAGTGCCACAAGGACTCCTCATTGTTTCTACTTCACACACTCTCTTTGTAAGACCTAAATGAAGCAGTGGAGCTTAGTAGACTCCCAGCTTCTCAAACACCAATTTCAGCAGGCCAAATTTAGAGGGCCCTTTTAAAACTTTCATGTCTGCTGCAGCAAAGAATGCTAGAATTCCCAACAGTTCACTCACCACAAATATTCCTGCTATTCCTGATCATGAGACCATTAACCTAAAACCAAGTCCTGTGTATTAATTGGTTTTAAAGCCTTCCCAGCATAGGTCTTTGCTGCCCATGGGGGAGACATCCTGCAGGACATAAATTAATGAAGTATCCTGGAGGGAGGGAGAATTGAAGCCGTTCTTATTAGATACCTTTGGCACACACTCTGGCCTTGAATTTGGGAAAAGGGCTCCACAGGCTGCAGTTTTCACAATTGATAAAGGTGCTTTGCATTTCTATAGCATGTTCACTAAGGACTGCAAAAAGTATGTCAAAAATATAAATCTCCACAGCACCCTTTTGAGATACGTAATGAAGATAAAGAGAATAGCTGTTCCCTAAGTTGGTAAATTGAGGCATAAAGATGTTAAATGGAAACCAGGAAGCCTGACCAGCCCCTGTGGTTAACCACCAGGCTACCCTCCCTCCCCTTCATACACTCTTTGACGGGAACTCAATAAAATGTGAACTATTAACGTAAAAGGCATTTTTGCCTTCTGAATTTCAGTAAGTTGGAGTCAGAATCTGAAGGGTTTATGGTGCAGAGCAAATCACAAATATTCCTCTACAATCTCTAAAAGCATTTATTGCAATAGTTACCAATGGCAGAGACAGGAGCTTTATTTTCAGATGGTATACATTTCCCCCTGAAGATCTTTCCAAGTTTTATTTTCCTCTGTCAGTACAAAAGGGTCAGAGTTCCTTTGAAATACACATTCTTTTAGCAGCAGACTCACGCATCCCTTGCTGCCTGAAAGCACTTGCCCTTCTGCAACCCAGAATCAACCCTTTTGTGGCCAGATGAAATGTATATCTAATTTTTAAAGACCTGATGAGAGCTCATTTCAAGCCACTGAAATAGCTTTTTATATATAGGTTGATCAAGGTGCCCTTTTTAGACCTGTAACCTCAGTTTGATGGATCAACAGCTTGGGGGCCTTTCAATTAAGAGAACACTATCAACTTAATTTAGCCCCTGATATTTAGACTTGGGGGTTACAAAAGAGCGGGGGAGTGATCTGACACTTAATAAAAGAACATGAAATATTTTCATGGTAGTTAAATCAGTTATTTTTATTTCAGGATTCCCTTGCAGTGTTGTTACCCCAAACACAACATAATTTGGTTCAAGCGAGAAAACTGAAAAGTGAAAACAGTTATTAAAAACAAATGAAACTAATATATCTGCTTTCAGAGGCCAAGCTGAATGAAATTCCTAAAAAGAAAAATAGTAAAATGTTTGAAGGTAACTCAGATTTAAGATCCCTACCCCCATCCTTTAAATGATGTTAGGAATCAGTAATACAGAAAACTTTGGCTGATAAAAGACATTATTTTCATCCTTCTTTATCTTAAAGAGGTTTTTAAAGCGATATTTTATTGGATTGGGTGGAATTAATTTAGTTCCAAAATAACCATAGCCCATTCCTTTACAATGAAATTGTAGATTTCATCTTTTTGTTCATTCCTTACAAGGTTACGGGACTGATCTTGAATGGTGCTGAGAGCTTTCTATGAACCTTTAAATCCCATTAACTTCACCAATCCCGTTAACTGAGAGTTGTGAGTATTCAGCAAATAAGAGGAGGTACTCAGCAACTTGTATGATTGGGCCCTGGGATGCTATAAAACACTGAAGAGCTGAGGACAGTGTAATGACTTACATTCGTTATATGTATTTCTCATTACTCTGGAAAAGTTTAACAACTAGCACAAGTCTAGACTTATAATTGGCTATAATCCTTCAGCAGTTTATTGATCGGCATATATATTTTTACCAGAACAGAGGCAAACTCAGATAAAATATATCAGGCTTCCTAGAAGAAGCAGAGTGAAATCTTATCCCCACTGAAGTCAATGGGAGTTTTGCCCATTGACTTCAATAGGGCCAGGTTTTCATCCATAGAGTTTGAAATATTCTTTGGCTCCGAACCTGTTCCCTTTCGCAAAACGTTATATGGCATTTTTGGGTCTGAATACTTGAAAGACTTATGCATGTACTTAACTTTAAACATGAGTAGTCCCATTGGTGTCAATGGAACTACTCATGTAATTAAAGTTAAGCATGAAAGTCTTTGCACAATCAGTGCTGTTTTCTGTTTACTCCTCAACATAATTGCCATTGGGAAAATGGATCCTATTTGTTGGCTTAGTAACTTTTTTTCCTTTCTTTTATTTTTGGATCCATCAGATTTCTTTTTACCTGTTGTTTGCAGTGTTCCAAGTACTGCACTGTTCCACTGCTGTCTAGTTTGGTTTGGTAGATGGCTAAGTGAAGTGAAAGTGTAATTTATTTACCTATGCAATATATTTGTTTTAACACTTTTTAGCAACCTAGATTTTCATCTTTGTCTTATTCTTTTAGCTCCGGACACTTTTAAGATCTCTCTTGCTTTTTTGTTATACTTTTTGCTTTAGAATACATGTGGGGAATTTGGCAGGCAAGAATCTTCTCAGTATTTGTAATAAAAGGTCTAGTTTTTAAAATGCCTTTTACCAGGCTTCCTTTTATGTGCTCCCAATATTAGAATCTATAAATAATTGTGGGCACAAAGTTACTAATAATATATAGGGTCTGATCCTGCATTTGCTGAAGTCAATGGCAACACTCCCACTGAGGCCTTGTCTACACTACGAGAGTAGTTCGATTTTACTTAAATCGAATTTTTGGAATCGATATTGCAAAGTCGAACGTGTGTGTCCACACTAAGGACAGCAATTCGACTTTGTGAGTCCACACTAACGGGGAAAGCGTCGACATTGGAAGTGGTGCACTGTGGTCAGCTATCCCACAGTTCCCGGAGTCCCCGCTGCCCATTGGAATTCTGGGTGGAGCCGCAAATGCCTTCTGGGTAAAAAAAAGGTGTCCAGGGTGCTTTTGGGTAACTGTCGTCATCCGTCCATCACTCCCGCCCTCCCTCCCTGAAAGCGCCGGCGGGAAATCAGTTCGCGCACTTTTCTAGTCAGTGACAGCGCGGACGCCACAGCACTGCGAGCATGGAGCCTGCTGCAACCATCACTGCAGTTGTGGCCGCTCTCAACGCCTCACAACTTATCATACACCTTTCCCTGAGGCAGATGCAGAAAAGTCAGGCGAGGAGGCTACGTCAACGCGGTGATGGCCTGAAGTCTGAGAGTAGCACAGACCTCTCAGAAAGCAGGGGACCCAGCGCCGAGAACATCACGGTGGCAATGGGTCATGTTGATGCCGTCGAAAGGAGATTCTGGGCACGGGAAACAAGCACTGAGTGGTGGGACCGCATAGTGCTGCAGGTCTGGGATGAATCCCAGTGGCTGCGAAACTTTCGCATGCGGAAGGGAACTTTCCTGGAACTTTGTGAGTTGCTGTCCCCTGCCCTGAAGCGCAATGACACCCGGATGCGAGCAGCCCTGACTGTCCAGAAGCGAGTGGCCATAGCCCTGTGGAAGCTTGCAACGCCAGACAGCTACCGGTCAGTCGCGAACCAGTTTGGGGTGGGCAAATCTACCGTGGGGGTTGTTGTGATGCAAGTAGCCAAGGCAATCGTTGATGTACTGCTGCCAAAGGTAGTCACCCTGGGAAACGTGGAGGCGATCATAGATGGCTTCGCAGCGATGGGATTCCCAAACTGCGGTGGGGCCATAGATGGAACTCACATCCCTATCCTGGCACCGGAACACCAGGCCAGCCAGTACATTAACAGAAAGGGCTACTTTTCCATGGTGCTGCAAGCACTGGTGGACCACAGGGGACGTTTTACCAACATCTACGTGGGATGGCCGGGCAAGGTTCATGACGCTCGTGTTTTCAGGAACTCTGGTCTGTTTAGACGGCTGCAGCAAGGTATTTACTTCCCGGACCACAAAATAACTCTTGGGGATGTGGAGATGCCTATAGTCATCCTCGGGGACCCAGCCTACCCGCTAATGCCCTGGCTCATGAAGCCCTATACTGGCGCCCTGGACACTGAAAAAGAACTCTTCAACTACCGGCTGAGCAAGTGCAGAATGGTGGTGGAGTGTGCTTTTGGCCGTCTCAAGGGGAGATGGAGAAGCTTACTGACTCGCTGTGATCTCAGCGAAACCAATATCCCCATTGTTATTGCAGCTTGCTGTGTGCTCCACAATCTCTGTGAGAGCAAGGGGGAGACCTTTATGGCGGGGTGGGAGGTTGAGGAAAATAGCCTGGCTGCTGATTACTCACAGCCAGACAGCCGGGCGATTAGAAGAGACCAGCGGGAAGCGCTGTACATCCGGGAGGCTTTGAAAGCAAAGTTCCTGAGTGAGCAGGGTAACCTGTGACTTTAAAGTTTGTGTATTGAGAAGCTAAACCTGCCCCCATTTCTTTGCCCAGTTAATGTTGACTATCCTATCCAGTTACATACCCCCTTCACCCCACTTCCAACACACGTTTCAAAATAAAAATAGTTCTACTTTGTTAAAGCACACCGTTTTCTTTAATACTGTATTCGCGGGAATTTTTTAAAACTGGGACGCAGACTGTGGTGCGGAGCGGGTGTACTGTAGTGGCGCGAATGCAGCTTCTAAACTCAAGGATTGACAGGCTCCGCTGCGGTGGGATGGTTGTTTCAACGGAGCCTGTCACCCCTCCTGATAGGGACTGTGTGTATGGGGGGGTCTATGTGACTTTGTGGCAGGGGGAGGACGGTTACAGATCCCCTGCTGTGTGGCTCTGTGATCCTGCCTAAGGACCGCCGCTTAAGATCTGTAACTGCCCTCCCCTGCCACAAAGTCACAGAGCAACCCACCCCCCACCACATAACATGAAAACAACCTCCCAGACTAACCAGGGTAACTAGTCACTGCATCACTGCACTATGTATGTGCCCTGCTGCTGTGCCTGCCCCCGACTATATACCCTGCCAAAGGTGACTGTCCTGTCGAATTACCAACCCCCTATCCCCCCCTCCTGCAAAAGAACATGATGGAAACAGTAGTTAACAGAAACGTATTTTTTATTATCAACCAAACATGGAACTGGGAAAGTGAAACTTGGACGGGGGCTTGTGTCAGGCGGGAAGGAAAGAACTTGTCAAATTTTGGGGAATGAGAGCCTTCTGCTGCTCGAGCTCTCTGCAGGGGTGGAGTGAGAGTTAGCAGGGACTCTGCCGCCTCTCCTTCTGTGCACTTTGGGTGAGGGGAGTATGGGACTTGGTGGCGGGGGAGGGCGGTTAGAGATGGACTGCAGCGGGGCTCTGTCCTCCTGCCTCCGTTCCTGCAGAACATCCACAAGGCGCCGGAGCGTGTCCGTTTGCTCCCTCATTAGTCCAAGCAGGGTTTGAGTCGCCTGCTGGTCTTCCTGACGCCACCTCTCCTCCCGATCCATGTTGGCTTGGTGCATTCGGGTCAAGTTCTCCCGCCACTGGGTCTGCTGTGCTGCCTGGGCTCTGGAGCAGGCTATAAGCTCCGAGAACATGTCCTCCCGTGTCCTCTTCTTCTTATGCCTAATCCGCGCTAGCCTCTGGGAGTGTGATGACAGGCTAGGTTGTGAGACAGTCGCAGATGGGGCTGTGGGAATGGGAAAAAGGGAGTGAATTCCTCAGAAAGATAAATGTAGTTGTGAACAAAGAACATAGTCTTTCTCTGTTAACAAGACCATGCACAGCACCTCTCACATGCGCACTCAGCAAAAGGTCGAATTCTCGGCCTTCGCATTCAGTGCCTGGGGTCTTCTACAGCACATTTGAGAAGCCTCTCAGGAGAACGGAATTTCTGTTGCAGGCAGACATGGTAAGCCGTAGACTTGTGGCAGCTTAAAACTTTAATATTAGCAATGGCCTCATTTCACATTGAAATCAATGTCGGTCCCTGCTGCCAGCAATTCGGCAAGCAGGAAGTCTGCTCCTGTCCCACACCCTCGCGGCTGTCCCCGGGAACGATCCCTTTCGGCTGCCCCTCTCCCGCCTCCACCGCGTGGCTGCAAACCAGCGGTTACAGTTCTGTAAAGGAACGGCAAAGCAGTCCCAACACTAACATTCCCCTACCTCATTCAAAGCAGGTCATCATGAGCGACATCACCCTCATGAGGATCTCTGACAGCGAGAAAGAGAGAATGCTCCGGGAAAGCCTGCAAAGACCAGGGCCGTATGCCGCCATGCTGTGCAGAGCAATGATTCCAGAGTACTTGATAGTCTCGTGGCGTGGCAACGTGTCCTACTACGGAGGACCCAATAAGGCCGCTCTCCCCAAGAACCTAATGCAGCGGATTTCCAATTACCTCCAGGAGAGCTTCCTCGAGATGTCACAGGAGGATTTCTGCTCCATCCCCGGACATATAGACCGCATTTTATTGTAGCTGCTGTAGCAGTGACTAACCAGTAGAGCGGCTTGGGCAGGACAATCATGCAAAACCGGACATTGCTAGATTTTTTTTCAATAGTTGCACTGCCCATGACTGAATCGTTAAGCTAATCAAACTAATCATGAGAAACCCATTTTTTAAATTGTTAATATTCCTGTTCTGTTACAAATAAATGTTTAGATTTTTACAACACTTACTGGCTGATCCTTCCCCAGATTCTGTGTCCGGGGTAACGGCTGGGGAGGGTTGGTAGGGGATCTCTGTAAGGGTGATGAAGAGATCCTGGCTGTCGGGGAAATCAGCGTTGTGAGCGCTGTCGACTGCCTCGTCCTCCTCATCTCCTTCCTCATCTTCCCCGTCCGCTAACATGTCCGAGGATCCAGCCGTGGACACTATCCCATCCTCAGAGTCCACGGTCACTGGTGGGGTAGTGGTGGCGGCCGCACCGAGGATGGAATGCAGTGCCTCGTAGAAACGGGATGTCTGGGGATGGGATCCGGAGCGTCCGTTTGCCTCTTTGGTCTTCTGGTAGCCTTGTCTCAGCTCCTTGATTTTCACGCGGCACTGCGTTACATCCCGGCTGTATCCTCTCTCTGCCATGTCTTTAGAGATCTTCTCGTAGATCTTTGCATTCCGTCTTTTGGATCGCAGCTCGGAAAGCACGGACTCATCGCCCCACACAGCGATGAGATCCAAGACTTCCCGATCAGTCCATGCTGGGGCCCTCTTTCTATTCTGAGATTGCACGGCCATCACTGCTGGAGAGCTCTGCATCGTTGCCAGTGCTGCTGAGCTCGCCACGATGTCCAGACAGGAAATGAGATTCAAACTGGCCAGACAGGAAAAGGAATTCAAATTCAAATTTTCCCGGGGCTTTTCCTGTGTGGCAGTTCAGAGCATCCGAGCTCGTACTGCTGTCCAGAGCGTCAACAGAGTGGTGCACTGTGGGATAGCTCCCGGAGCTATTAGCGTCGATTTCCATCCACACCTAGCGTAATTCGACATGGCCATGTCGAATTTAGCGCTACTCCCCTCGTCGGGGAGGAGTACAGAAGTCGAATTAAAGAGACCTCTATGTCGAACTAAATACCTTCGCGGTGTGGACGGGTGCAGGGTTAATTCGATGTAACGGCGCTAACTTCGACATAAACGCCTAGTGTAGACCAGGCCTGAGTTCAATGTATGAAGAATAGTACCCATAGTGTGACAGATTTATGTTACCAATTTGCCTGAGGTGTTAGGTGATTAGGCTGAGGCCGCAGGATTGTTAGGGGAGGGGATGAAGGAGCACACCAAGTGTTTAAGTTTTAAAGCTTTATTAGTAAAATAACAGCAGTGAGTGCGGGGTGCTTTTTACATTATTTAAAGGAAGGAAGAAAGCGTTAGTGCACGTGCCCTAACCCACTTTTATGCTTACACATGCAGAACCCAAGGCTGGCCAAGGCTGGGTGTAACGTAAGAAGAAGAGGGGCAAGGGTAGACGAAAATTTTGTTTTGTACACAGGCCGTTTAGGGTTTGCTGTTTATTTTTGACTTGCTTTGGCCTCTAGGAAGGTTTTTAAGTTCTGGGTTTTTTGGGGAGCGTTTTGTTCAGGGACCTCTGTCCCTTGTGCTCTTTGTCCCAGTCCAAACCGGCTTTCTGCAGCTTTCTTAGGCTTGGTCTACACTACCCCCCCCAATTCGAACTAAGGTACGCAACTTCAGCTACGTGAATAACGTAGCTGAAGTCGAAGTACCTTAGTTCGAACTTACCTTGGTCCACACGCGGCAGGCAGGCTCCCCCGTCGACTCCGCGGTACTCCTCTCGCCGAGCTGGAGTACCGCAGTCGACGGCGAGCACTTCCGGGTTCGACTTATCGCGTCCAGACTAGACGCGATAAGTCGAACCCAGAACTTCGATTTCCAGCCGTCGAACTACCTGGTAAGTGTAGCCAAGGCCTTAGCTTTTTCAAAACACACCGGCTTCAGGGGTGCTAGACTTTGTTTTCCCCCTTGCTGGCCTTCGCTGTCTCACTAGTTTTTGCAGCCTCTGCAGTCCTGCTTAGCTTAGTTTATTTTTTTTTTACGGCTGATCGGGGTTGGAATCTAGGCTCCCGTCTTTCTTGGCAGGTAGCTGAGAGTCGGTTGTGTGCAGTGGCCTTGGGCTGAAGTTAGCTTCTTATCTTCGGACCTAGCTGGAGCGTCGAGTTAACCCATTCCCTTCTCTCTCCCTCCCTCTTCGGCCTCTTGCAACCTGCAAAGGAACCTTTTACTCCACATTCACACCTTTAACCCTTCCCGAAATACCTTGCAATGCCTGCAATAGCATTAGCAACATACAATGCTGATCCGCCTCCCCAGGGGACCCCCTGAGGGAGGGGACCATTGGGTTGTGACATCCCCCCCCCCCCACCTTGACCCCAAATCAACTTTTTGTTGTGAGGGGTCACCACTTAGGTTTTTACCCTCCCTCTGACACGGTGGGCTAGTGTTACCGTTGGCCTTCTACACAAACAGCAATATAGCACAAACAAAATTGTTGGGGCGGAATGAGAGTGCAAATACCAGGTATTATACAAATGGCAGGGAAACCTAGGACTTACACTAGTTGTAGATGTCTGTAGATGTCTAGATAGCTTAATTTTTATCCACAAATAATTACACCCGAAAATCACACCTGTGGTTATATGCGAGTTCAAAAAGGGAGCCAGAGTTATAAGTTGGGTGAAATCTTAAAATCACATATAATTAAGTGAAGTAAAAAGCATATTTCAAACTGCTTCAAACATATGTTAGTACTCAGAAGTCACGCTAAGCCAAATTTTAAGATGTGGGTGCCTAAGCTGCATGTAGAAATAGGTACTCCAGTAGCAGAGAGATAACTGTGCATGCAAAATCTAATATAGTTTTGTTCAGACAAAATGACTAGTTTTGTGAGTTTGTATGCAAATGACCCAGTTTATGGGTCAGCTGCTCATCTGGCATAATTGGTATAACTCCTTTATATGTCCAACAGCAGATTGTTAGGTGCAATTTGGAAGTGTAGTTTTGAAAAATTTGCCCCCTAAAGTTCAGTTGTAGTCTGAAAGGTGATTATATAAAAAATAGCAGCTACTCAAAACCTGCTTACCTTCCTCACACAATTTCATTAAAAGCAGACATAGCAGAGGGGCTAGATTAGTTCCATATCAGTTCTCTCAAAACCTTCTAGGTCAAGACCCGTCTATACTTAAAATGCTACAGCAGATGCAGCACTTCAATGTAGACACAATCTATACCTATGGGAGTGGTTCTCCCATCGGCATAGGTAATACACCTCCTCAAGAGGCAGAATTCTTCCATCAGTCTAGAGCTGTCTACATGGGGATTGAGATTGTTTTAACAACGCCATTCAGGGGTGTGAATTTTTCACAACCCTGATTGATGTAGTTAAACCAACCTAATTTTCCAATGTAGACCAAATCTAGATTATATTTGCTCATTTTAAAAATCAGAAGGTTCCCGCCCCCACCCACCTGACAATGCTGCAACCTCCATTTGGGATCTGAAAAATAAAGCTATACTTTCTCTCTTATATTATTGTTAATAATGATTGTGCAGTGAGAATTTGGATGATGCAAGAAATAAAGTTAGAATCCAGCTCACTCTTCCATAACTGTACTGTCTCTTCAAGGCAGAAAAGTAAAAACACCAAAACCCACTGCTCTTGACATTAAAGTAAGCAGGCTTGACTCCAAGATGTACATGGAATAGACATATTGAGTAAAAAATGTCACTTTTATACTGTTACTTTTCCTGACTATAAACCTCTGGAGGTTACTGTTGCCATTTTCCCACCTAGTTCTTAACATGCCTATATGTTCTGCATCAGCAGGTATTTCTTTTTCTGAAGGAGAGAGAAAATGTGTCTGTGTTCAGCGACAGTATAAGATGGCTTTAGCAGTCTGGAATATCTTTCTAGCTGGAGATATATGCATATCTCCCTTTGTCTAAATGCCATTAGTGGTAAGTACAAAGCTTCAGCTGACCACTGAACTCTATTGTGATGCATTAAATGTTTTGCTGTAAAAATGAGCTGATTTCTGAATTCACAATAAAATAAAAGAGAGAAGATTATTATCCTGCTAAGTATCTAGCCCATAGCAGAAAGGCTGTTTTGGGTAGCTGCCAAGGTATCAGCTAAATCCTCCATGTGCAGCTGCAATTTTAGCATTAAAAATAGATATAGAAATAGTGAAACTATAACCAACTTTCTGGGATATGCAAACTATGAACAGATTCATGCTAATTTAAAAACATATTGGAAAAATAATTGCAATCTCCACATTGACATCTGTCATTCTACAGCTTTTCAGTAAATGCATGCCAGCTAGAAAGTGGATTATTTTCCTTTCTGAGACCATTAAGAAAAGTGGACACATTCAGTCGTTTATTGGAAAAGACAACAATAAATTAGTTTACAAAGGTAAGATAAGACATAATGAAGATAATTGTTTATGAATTTGGTGAACCTTTGTGTACAGTATTGAATGCAATAGATTATGTTAAAAATGTCTGGCTATAATCAACAAAAAAGTGATCATCAAGCTGAAACTCTGTATTCCTAGGTATTTCAAAGGAGTCTGATCAGTGGGTGATTTTAGATGCCGTAAGCATTTTATCACTAAGCACATTAAGGCAGTGTAAGGGTGTAATTTCAATCATAACTTTGAATTGCTTGACTTAAAACAGCAAATGCTAAACAAAACATTAACATGGCTTTTGTTTTTCATTTCTTTTTTATTTAGCAGGGGGTGTGTGTGTGTGTGCGCGCGCGCGAAGGGATAGGGGAGGCATTGTAGGGGATCCATGATACAATTGTCATTAGAGAGACAGTTGTGCCATGTCCTGTAACACCACAATTGGCAGTTAAATTTAGCAGTGTCTCAGAGAGAACAGTGCCACCTACTGAGCCATCACTTCCAGCAGCTGCACTATCTTGCTGTTTTCCCCCCTTTAAGATAAAGGGGATCCCACTGTTTTTCATGCCTGGCTAAATCATAATGGGGTGAATTTGTCTCTAGAGCAATCTGGAAAATGGGAATTTTTCCAGTGGGAGTTTTCACAGGAAAAAATCCCATGAGAAAATTTCCTGATAGGAAATACATGTTTTCACATAGGAAAATTAGAAACAATGTCCAACACGTCCTTAATCTTCTCCCCCCCCCCCATTTTTCTCACCGTTTTCCAGTTGTTCCCATGATGGGCTTTTGCCCCCAACCCACTTTTCTAGGAAAAAAACATAAATAGGAGAAGGTGGGCATTTTCCCACAATTTCTGAATAACAGACGTTTTCTTCCCTAAAGTTTTTAATTACAGATTACACCGCTCTACAGCCAAAATGCTTTTGAAATAAATGTAGTCAAACTTTACTAATTCTGGGTCACTGAGAATGAAAATGATGCTTAAAATTGTTGATTGGCTCTAGTTTTCAAGATATTCTATTGGGTCAGTATATACGACCCTTGACTTGGGAATGGCGGAGGATAAGTGAGTTATAAAGGGAAGGGATCTCAATTTAAACCAGAAATGACTAAAATACATCTTTGACTGGATCTATGAATAAATCTATGACTGGGTTTGGACAGGTACTTGCTTTTTAGGCAAAACAATGAATGATGCAATCTGAAGCTGGTATTGCGTCATACATGATATGAATTGCATTATGTTATTCCTAGAAGTCATGGATGATGCAATCATAACAAAGCTTACATCATTCTGCTGAACAAATTGCCCTATATTGGCTCTAGAAATCATACAGTGTCGTGCTCTCTTATTTGTCAGTGTTTGATTTTGCAAAGGGACACATTTCTGTTTAGCCAAAGTGAGCAGAGATGCCTCATACTTGTGTGAACAGTGCAGGTAACTTCTGCTATGTTTGTGGTGAAGTGACTTTTGCATCACAAAAGTGCAGTATAACCACTATGGTTAAGAAAGCCTATCACCTTTATTTTGTCTGCAAAATTGGAGATCAGGACAAGAGGTGGGCCCCACACATATGCTGCAACACTTGTGCAACAAATCTTTGCCAGTGGTTGAACAGGAAAAGGAAATCTATGCCTTTTGCAGTGCCAATGATTTGGAGAGAGCCAACAGATCATACCAGCAATTGTTACTTCTGCATGGTGCCTCCAGTTGGGAAAGGTGTGTCAAAGAAGAAAAAGTGGACTGTGCATTATCCAAACATTCCATCAGCTATACACCCAGTACCCCACGGAGAAGGACTGCCGGTTCCTGATGCACCAGAATCATTCTCACTTGAGTCAGAAGAGGAAGAGGATGAAACTTCTGGTCCTGAACCATCGATGTCACAGGACCCACATCCTCCTCCTCTGAACCACACCTCATAACACAAGGTGAACTGAATGACCTTGTCAGGGATTTGGAACTACCCAAGAGCAAGGCAGAGCTGTTGGGCTCCAGACTACAGCAGTGGAATCTCCTGGCAGGTGATGTTAGGGTTTCCATGTTCCGTGACCGTCAAAAGGATCTTGTCCCATTCTTCTTCATGGAAGGTGATCTTGTAGCCTGCAACAACATCAATGGTGTGATGGCAGCCCTCAATATCGTTCACGATCCAGATGAGTGGAGATTGTTCATTGATTCATCAAAGAAGAGTCTTAAAGCTGTTTTACTGCATAATGGCAATGTTTTGCCATCAATTCCAGTTGGTCATGCAGTCCGTATGAAGGAAACCTATGACAACATGAAACAACTTTTGAGGTGCATAAAATATGACCAACATCAGTGGCAGCTTTGTGGCGATTTGAAGATTGTTGCTCTCTTGATTGGTCTGCAGACTGGATACACAATGTACTGCTGTTTTCTCTGCGAATGGGATAGTCGTGCAAGAGAGTCCCACTATATCAAGAAAGATTGGCCACTCCGACGGTCATTGGAGCCTGGGAGGAAAAGTGTTCAGCATCCACCACTTGTTGAATCAAGGAAGATTTTGTTACCACCCTTACACATCAAGCTGGGTCTGATGAAGAACTTTGTCAAGGCCATTGACAAAACACAAGCAGCTTTCAAGTACCTCCGTGGAAAATTTCCAAGGTTAAGTGAAGCTAAGATAAAGGAAGGTGTCTTTGTTGGTCCTCAGATTTGTGAACTTCTTTGAGATGATGCATTTGACCATGCACTGCGTGGCAAGGAAAAGGCGGCATGGAAAACCTTCCAGTTAGTGGCAATAAATTTTCTCGGAAACAACAAGGCAGACAACTACAGGTTGCTGGTGGAAAACCTCCTCAAGGCATACAAAAGCCTTGGTTGCAACATGTCACTAAAGATCCATTTTTTGCACTCTCATTTAGGTTTTTTTCCACCAAACTGCGGAGCAGTGAGCGACGAGCACGGCGAGCGATTTCACCAGGACATTGCAACAATGGAGAAACGCTATCAGGGCAAATGGAGCCCATCAATGCTCGCAGACTATTGCTGGACAGTGACAAGAGATGCTCCATTTAATGAATACAAGAGACAAGCCAAGAAGCGCCAAGTAGACACTGAATAGGACTAAACTATGTACATAATAGTTTTTTGCCGTTTGTTTCATAATAAATTTTATTTATATAGCTCTTTTGCTGATTTTTAAAGCGTTACATAAACAGGACAGGTGAAATATTATCATGTAAAGCAACCATAAATACATGAAAAGACCTAGGTTTACAATTTATGATTAAAACTCTACTATCTACACAATATACATAGACATAAAATGTAAAAACTTAAATATCTTAGAAACAGTAGCCAATTAGTTGTTTTAATTGTCATATTTGAATTCAGCACATCAAAATACATAATAAATAGCACATTTTATCTCTGAAGCAGACGACTTCTCAAAAATTGTAGACCAGTGTTATCAAACCAAGAAATTCCACCAAAAAAGATTTTTGTGCAAAAACTTGTTTTCTATGAAAACTCACTTTTTTTTAAATAAAAATGTAATCACAATTTTTTTTATCAGCTCTATCTCATGGATCTCTTATGCTTCTCCTAGGGTGACCAGACAGCAAGTGTGAAAAATTGGGACAGGGGATGGGGAGGTAATAGGAGCCTATATAAGAAAAAGACCCAAAAACTGGGACTATCCCGATAAAATTGGGACATCTGGTCACCCTAGCTTCTCCTGTCTGAACCATGATACTATTTGTGATCATAAAATATCCCTATGGCAACTACAGCAATTGCTTATGTGGAAAAGAAGTACATGGAAGTATTCACAATTCTTGGTCAATCTATAATGATATGAGTTCAATCATTCTTGGGGCAGGAAGAGGGAGTGATCACTCTTGTATTTCTTTATATGTCACCTCTTCCTTCCCATCTCTTCTGTTTTCTTCGCCTGCTTCGGGAACATGCTTTCCCTCCATCTGATCTTCCTCTCACCCCCCTCTCCTGCACATTCTTCTCTCACTGGAGGCTCCTAGTGGTCCCACTGGTGTCAGGTATCCCTCATCTCACTGGTAGCTCTGGTCGCTCAGGACAGCTCCTTTTCTATCAGCTTATATATTAGCTGTCCCTAGTGGTGTCAGCTAGGCTAGCGCCTCTGCCTTGTTTATACCTGTTGTAGGGAAACTGCATACCCGTGGAAGCAGTTGAAATAAATGCAGAAGAGCCAGCATAATGTTTTCTTCAGACTCACTATGGCCCATCAGCAAGCATGGGAAATAGGATTTAATCTCTTGTACTCATTAGGGGCCAAATTGCAGCTGACCCTGCACAGATATGCATGAAGTAGGGAAAAGGCCACAAGGAATCCTCCCCCTTGCACATCTGCACAAATGTCCAGCATACTCGCAGGCCTAGTGCACTTGTGCAAGGGTGGGACAGTGTAGTGTTTACCAGCAGTGCTGTATTCCCAGCAGGGCCGGCTCTAGGTTTTTTGCTGTCCCAAGCAAAAAATGTTTTGGCTGCCTCCCACCCCAGCCCTGGGCTCTTCCCCCTTCCTCCCCGCCAACTGCACCCACCTGCTGCCCGAGCCCTGGGCCACTGGTAATTCGCTCCCAGGGCGGGTCATTCAGCAGGAATTTTGGATGTGCACAGAACACAGACAGGATTGGTTCCCATATGGTTACAGGACTGTAGTAAAGTGGAACAATTTTCAGCTTGTGTGATTGAAGGATATCTGGATATTATAAGACTGTCCTACATAAATGAGGAAAAGTTGAGGTGCCTTTATTATTCTTTTGTTCCATTCTTTGTTTCTATGGGGAATTTGCCAATGCAATATTACTGTCTTCCTTTTAAACAAATAAAACTAAATCTAAAAAAAAAAAAAAAAAAAAGCAATGGCTATTGAAAATAGCAATTCCATTCTTAATAACCACTGGGAAGCATTTCTTGCTAAATTTATTCTACTTTTTCTACAGCAAGTTACAGTGGATCAGTATATTTGATTTGGGAGAAATGAAGTAACAGCTGCTCAAATTGAGCTTGAGCACTTCTGAATTTTGAGGGTGTTCAAATCTGGAAGGTAGGTGCTAGATTCCCTTTCTGAATATTAGCTAAATCTGGAAAAGAAAAGTCAGTTTCTGCTTCCATGGCTCAGAAGTGTAAATCCTCCTACATGCCTGGTACTGTATCTAAAGCTGCCCAGGTCCTAGTAGAGCCTCCCCTCCCTTACTTTTCATTTTAAATTCTAGTGGGATCTCCCTTGCTAGGCTTCAGATAGAGAGGTGCACTGTCCATTTAGTCCACCCAATTCTTTCTTTGGGGGAGAGCCCAGGGTTGGGGCAGCAGGAGGTGCGGGTGCGGGGGGAGAGCCCAGGCCTGGGGCAGCAGGAGGTGCGGGTGCGGGGGGAGAGCCCAGGCCTGGGGCAGCAGGAGGTGCAGGTGGGGGCCAGAGCTGGGGTGGCAGGGGGTGTGGGTGTGTGTGTGGGGGGAAGAGCCCAGGGCTGGGGTGGCAGGAGATGCAGGTGGGGGGAGAGCCCAGGGCTGGGGCAGCAGGGGGTGTAGGCGGGGGAGTGTCCAGGGCTGGGGCAGCACTGGGGTGCCCGGGGAGCCCAGGGCTGGGGTGGGGGGCAGCAAAAAAACCTAGAGCTGGCTCTGTCCCTACCATTCACAGCAAGCTGCAGCATGAGGTTTCAGTTCCACACTCCTTCCCCTTCCCTTTCCTGTTAATTGCGGCCAAGGGAATGCTGGGAAATGTAGTTCTTTCCCTGCTCCAGGGCTGGCTCTATAGGCAGGGAGCTAACCAACGAACTACAGCTCCCAGGCTCCCCTGTTTGTTCTCAGCTCCCATGCTGGATTCTTGTGCCCCTGCAAATTTGCCACTCCAAGCAACTGCTTGCTTTGTTGGTGCCTAGAGCCGGCCCTGATTCCCAGGCAGGGTTGGGGCCTTGCTCCTGCTCTCCTTTATGCACCAGCAGTTAGAAAACAGAAGAAGCAGAAACATACACTGTATTCTTCCAAAGGGTGCTGCAGTTGTCTCTATGAATGCATTCACCGACCCCATTCCCAGTCATTCCACTGACTCAGTACAGACACAGGCAGAACACCCTCTGTGGCCTGCCACCAGTGCAGAGATCTTTCCCCTTCCCTGTACAGCTGTGGCATTAAAAACCACAAAAGCTATATAGGATTGGTTCATTTGGTTTAGTTTGTTCAGTGTATTCCCTGTTAAATGTCAAATGACTTTCAATCCAATTCAGTTGGTGCTTGAGGGGACTTTTGTATAAACCAACATTAGGACTGGGCAAATGGTTCAGACAGAAAACTGAACTGACTAAATACATTTTGACTCTACTAAGATGAACCTGAGCATTGCAAGGTCAGTTTGTAAGACATGGAAATAAGCTTTTTCATCTTGAGTCTTCTTCCTACTAGTTTGTCTGAATATCTCACAACTAGTAGCTGGTGGTGGTACCTAAATATCATATAGTAGATAGATACAGTCAAATAAATTTATTTTTATTTACTGCACATTCGTTGTTCATCAAGCTCTAGTAGTAGAGATACCTGAGGCTGTAAAGAGCTTAGGTATTTTTATACTTGTGTATCCCACATAGAGACATCCTTTGAGAAGACTAAAAAGTGCTTTCTGTAAAGATAGACATGGTCAGATTTGGACATCTACACATTTTGGAAGACAGAAAAATTGAGGGGGATCGATACATACTTAAGTATGTTCCAGTCCCTTACTCATTTAACATATTACCAGGATTTAATTATTCACTGAGGTCAAATTTCAACCCAAACCTCATCAGGGCAGACTATATTCAGTTTTCTCCATCCAAAAAACACCTTGCTTTTTATTCATTCAAAGGCCTGGCAGCTAGTTTGGTAGTAGAAGTCTTTCTGTATCTGAGGGTCTTTTGACTTTGAGCCTAAACCAGAAAGATGTTGAAAAGGAGTCTCTGCTGGTAAAGAAATTAAATTGTGGATGTCTTCAGGCATTTAAGAAATTGTACATTAAGTTTCTGTGTAAGAACAGACATAAAATGTAGCTACTGAGTATAATAATAAAATAAGTCCCGGCTGCTTTTTTCTGAAACTTTTCTTAAAATAGAGGATTGAGGCTAAGCTTCATCTAAAATCCAAAGATTTTATCCATGGTAGCAAAATAGGAAAAGGATTAGTTTTGTTTTTTCTTAAACTCATGTTAAATAAAATGGATGTAGAGTATAATGCATTTTTATCTGATTTCATATTCCTTTCAAAGTGCAAAGCGCTTAAGAGTAGCATTGCACGTATTCAAGCTAAAGAAATGTTAAATAAACCTTAGTTTGTTTTAATAAAGTTAGAGTTTAATAAAGTTGGGAGCTGTCCTGCAGCTCCCAATTCAATGATAATCCTTTCTAAGACACATATGGCTGTAACACAGATATGATTGGCTCCCCAAACAGAACTAAATATGTAGTACTATAACTAGTTCCTTCTTATATGAAGTTTGTGTGTATGTGTATTACACCACAAACACACACTTTTGATGGAGTGGAGAGGACCAGGAGATTTGACAGAGATTAGCTGGTTTACTTCAACCGTGATTTCCTTTGCAAATATCACATTTTCATACTTTTGGATTACTCTCTCCAATCAACTTTCTTCAAACAGGGTGAGTTTTCTAAACTGTCAAAGTGAATTAGGAGCACAAATTCCATTGAAAGTTGAATGGGACTTGTTTTCCTAAAATCACTTTAGGCCCTTTTTAGAATACTATCCACAGTATCTAGATTAATCTGGTAATGACTTGATTCAGTCTGCAAGGGTGTCTCAGAAGTATAATTGTATCTGTGTTTTATATCATACTCAACACCAAAATATCTGAACATCTAAAGGAGATCAACAGCTATGTGGATGTCTACAAACAAACCCTACTGAAGTGTGCAGCCCTCATATTTGCAAGTAGTAGAGCTCTCAGACAATCTGACTGAATATTAAAGCAAGGGGTTGCTGAGAGCAGTAGTGTAGTCAAGGGTAAACACTGGTAAATGGAGTTTGCAGACTTCTCATTTGGAAAATATGGAGTTTAGGTTAGTTTACCTCTTTTTTTTAAAAAAAAAAAACACTATATCACTGGTGGAGAGTTTCCATCCACACCACAATGGAGCCAAAGGGGTGAGGGAGATTCTCTCAGAGAATTTCCCACCCTCTTCATTGTCCATCCACAGGGCACTCATTGGTCTTCCTCTATAGGGACCACAATGTAATTGTGACTGAAGTGGGAAGGAGGAGAAAGATAAAATCAATCCTCCAGGAAGAAGCTCTGACAAAACCTCCCTCCTCCCCAGTGCATGCACACATATGCACACACACAGAAAATTAGATATTGGGTGATATCTGAAGAGCTCTGCTCTTTTTCATGGGAAATGTTCTAGCCAGATGGGCTCCTCATTCCAGATCTTTTTCTATCATATAGGATGGCAGCAGAGATGCTATACCATTTTTGGGGTACAACTGGGTGGCCACAGAAGGGCTCTGCTACTTGATCAATCTCAACTTAGGATGGTATGTGCAAAAGAAGCATTCCAAACTACAGAAAAGAAGGATTTCTAGAGTGTCTGAAACGGCAAGTCTGCACACTGGTGTGCCAGTGAATCTGACTAAATCCGAGCAGGCAAATGTCAGATGATAAATTTTGCAGAGACAAATTGCTGTCAATCTCAGAATGTAGGATATACCTGCTTTCATGTTGTCCTTTCATACAAAGATTCACTTAAAGGCAAAGAAATGGTGAATAAGTAAAATTAAGGTAATTTATTCTGGTGTGGAAGGACTCTGAAAGGAAAATAAGGGATGGTTTCCTGATAAACCAAATCAGCATTGAATCAAAAGAAAGTAGGAGAAACCAAAGATGAAGTTTCAGTTAAAATGACTACTTCCACTGGGCACTAGACAGCAAGAATTTTTATTGTACCATTGGAGTTGATATAGGTAGAAGATAAATCTTCAGCAGAAAATGTGATCTTTCAGAAAATAAAAACCAGGCTATTTCCCTTTAAATTCAAACAGTGACCTGTATTTGGTAGCTAAATACAGCAGCAGAGCAAATTGGCCTCATTATATGTTCTTCTAGTTTCTTTGCCTGCCTGAAATATGTCAGGGCAAAAATTACCATAAGATTGTTGCCTGCTCAACAATCCTGTAGGAACTAAGAGAAAATAAGCATTAGTTTTCATTTGAATTAGATATACGTTACTGAAGATAATCTCAGACAGCTGATTTTAAAATCTATATTGCCACATTCAGGATGTGTAAGTTTTGCATCAATAAGTGGATGTACATAGGTCTAAGGGAGTCTAAGTTTTGGAAACTTACATACTGCAGGGATAATAAAGATAACCTCAGATCAATTTACCAGAATGTAATTTATAACCCTATACATATCACTTCTGAATTTGGCTCATTGAGTCTGATGGAGTCTAAAATGGTTTACTCACATGCTAAGGGGAAAAAAGGGTATAGCAGGAAAATCAGCTCAAAGGAAAGGTAATGTAAGCCACATTCAACATTAACTACCCTCATCTGACTCTTAGGCATATGTCAGTAAATTACATCAATTTACACTCAGGACTTTCATAGATCCACTTAGCACTTGACAAATCACCTGCTGAGGGGAAGGGATAGCTCAGTGGTTTGAGCACTGGCCTGGTAAACTCAGAGTTGTGAGTTTAATCCTTAAGGGGGCCACTTAGGGATCTGGGGCAAAATCAGTACTTGGTCCTGCTAGTGAAGGCAGGGGGCTGGACTCAATGACCTTTCAAGGTCCCTTCCAGTTCTAGGAGATAGGATATCTTCATAAATTTATTTAATTTAATTTGGCCTTGCATCTCTGAAAAATTGTCAGCTACTTCCAGGTTATCCATAAAATGCTGCTTCAATTTGCTTTTTGTTGCTGTAAATTTTTAGTTACTGCTTCATCAATTTGCTGCTAGATGAAAATAAGGGAAATTAACGGACTAGGCACTAAATAGATTGGTCCAAATTCCACATTCATCTTATAATACAATGTACTGACTATTATGCCATCAGTGAAAACAGCTGCCTACCATAATGCTTCCATCCTACTTAATAAATAGATACCTGTCATTCTACTTCTAGAATAGAAATCTTTGAATAGAAATCTTGCTATCAGAATGGGACATATTAACTTGTATTTCATCAGACCGTAACTGTTTCAATGGTATACGGTCGTTATCTTCTCTTCCATTCAGACACTCACCTCATCAACTCTTTTCATGGTTTCTGCTCTTTCAGCAACATTATCTCCCTTTAACTCTTGAACAGCTTTTGAAGCTCCCCATCTCCTGTTTTTCTTGAAGTTTCAAAATGTCCACATATCTTAGTACAACCAGTACAAAAAAACCCTCAACCATTGTCACTCTAAAGTGATTGTATTGCCAATGCCAAGCTTTCAAAAATCATGAGATTAGTTTAACAACCATGACATTACATGTATATATAAATAAATGTAAAATGGGATCTATTTTCTTTTTATTTAAGCCTTCAGGGAATCACTTCTCCAAGCCTCTCTCTCCAACTGTAAGAGCTAGAAACTGGCATTTAATAACCTGAAAATCTGAGCTTTTTTTTTTATCATATGATGCCAGCAGCTGTGACTTTAAGAAAGACTGCCCACTAAATACCATGAGGTTCAAGATAAAAATCATGACAGTTGGCAATACTGTAATTTCATATTATCTCCTTTTCAAAATATGGATAGATAGTAAGTGCAAGTACTTGGGGCAGTGAACATTGGGATTCAAATAGCACTTGGTTCTTTATCTCACAGCTTTGCTTTCTCATCGCACAGTGACCATTTACTGTGGTTACTTATCTGCCTATTGGAGGGACAAGGTGTAATCGTGTAGTTCAGACACAGTACTTAAATTCAGGGGACTCCAAATAGTTGTTTTGATACAGAACCATCAATAGTCCAGCTAACTTCCCAAAGATTTTGGCTTATTTTTCTCAAAGACATACTTTTGTGAAAACAAGACATTATTTAATTCCCGAGGTCAGGGTAACAAGATAGTTAGAAGAAAATACAGGAGAGCATGTTTAAAACAAATTGCAAAACATGTTAATATCTGTTCACCTTGCAGAACAGTCAGAGGTTTCCCTTGGAACTGCGGTTCGCTTTTTCCATCCCACTACCTCATTTTACCCCTCTACAAAAGATATACAAAGGCAAGTGCCTAGCTACAATTTCTTTACTGGTCCAATCTACCGATTCATTGATTTGTGTCCTTTAATACCAGACACATAGCAGAAGTAAATCACACGGTGAAAACTACGTTCCCAGTACAGACTGCTAAAGCAGTTTTTATTTTTGGCCATAGGCACAACTATTGGGTAAGGAATAAGGGGCACACGTGATCCCTAAACATTTTACTAGCCTATTAGATTTAATCTACTTTCACTACCTGTGGCACCATTCTCAAAGTCTGTAATGCAGTTACACCTTTTATAGATAGTTACACCCCACTATCTATACAGTTTTGGAGGCAACTGCACACATACTGTTCCAGATAATGTTTCATATCTGGAAAAAATTCCTGTAAATAAGCTTAAAGTTTAAGACCAGATCTCAGCTGGAGTAAATTGGTGCACCTCAATTAAAGCCAATGGAGCTACGCCAAGTCATGTCAGCTAAGGATCTTTTACACTTTGAACATTTGTATCGACCTCTATGTAGCCAGCATAGATATCCAAGATACCATAATTATGCTTTTGTGAACTCAGAACAAAGGTTGAATGTACACTTTGCAACCTTTTATGCAGTTGTATCTGTGGGTAAAAACCCCGCCTATTACAGGTCCTTAAAATATTGTTTGAAATAAAGTTTTCATGGCATTGCATAAAAAGTTGGAAGCACTAAGGCTATTGCAGTACTGCTAAGTGAATTGTTTGCAGTTTGCCATACTTGATTTATTGGCATTCTAACTCATTTGATCAATAAGCTGAAATTGGAACAAGAGACATCACCTAAGGTTTTGAGGAATCTTGGGGATTTCTATCGTGTCATCACAATCTTCTGTAGACAACATGGTGGTAGAAAACTAAAGCAAATTTTAGATATTGGTCCTATATTATTAGGATTATTATGATAAGCATCACTAGGTGATGAGTTTGCTCTCTGTTTTGGTTTCTGATTAAAGACAATACTTGAAGCAGATATGCTCTTTGGGAACTGGACATTGATGTTGCGCTGAGATTCTTGAAAGAAAGGATTGTGTATGGCCACCTTTTTCCAAGACTGTTGTATATATATAAATAAAACAAGTTACACTTAGAATATACCTAGACTCCACCTCTGATTCCTCCTCCACTGGAAGAGTGACCTGTCAGGCACCAGACATCTGCTACCAATCAACAGAGGGAAGACAATGGTGTCAGAGCAGGACATGATATTAGAAGAAGGGGCAACAGTATTATTAAGGTATCTTAAGAACACATTAGATATAGAAAAATTAACTGGATTTCAATCTGCCCCCGCCTCTTACCATACTACTAAGGCAGTATGTGTAATAAATAGATCACTGGACTCTGGCTCACAACACCTGGGTTCTATTCCCAGTTCTGCCAGTGGCCTGCTGGATAGTCACCTTGGCCAAGTCACTTCATCTCTCTGTTCATCAGTTTCCTCATCTATAAAATGGGGATAATGGTACTTATCTCCCTCAATTGCAAAGTATTTTGAGATCTACTGATGAAAAGAGCCAGGCATCATTACTGTTATTTGAAACTTTACCATTAGCAATAATGCAAAACTTGAAGTCGTGTTGCAGTTGAATGATATTACTTCACCCACCGTGTCTCTTCAATAGACTGTACAGTTGAAACATGGGGTAGGCAAAGTAAAGCTCAGTCTTGTTCTTCAGTGTAATTCTTGTCAATTTACACTATTTTAGACAATAAAAAAGCACCTATGTAAAGAAGCAACATATTAAAGCAAGCTTTTCTTTTGTGTGTTTCAAGGTATTGTACATCCTGGGTTCCCCCAACCCCTACAAAGAAGTCTAAACAAGTGGATGGAAAGTATCTATTCTAGATAGTTTATAAATTAGATTGATCAGAAAGAGAGAAGAACGTTGAAATAATATTGACCCGAAATCTTGCAATAATAATGTAGGGGTTTCCTACACTAGTGATCTCACTTAGCTACTCATAAATGTGATTATTTTTAGTTCTTATGAAGGTGAGAGACTGAAAATCACTGGTTTGAATTAGGCACGATGCTTGCAAGCATTACATAAACCTCTCTCTCTGTCTCTGACATAACATCTTAATCTATAAAATCTTGTTCCAGTCATGTCTATTAAAGTAGATATGGAGGCTGATGTCAGATTGTGTAGTTTTCTAATGTGAATAAACATTCATTAGGAAACAGCTCGAGGGAACTAGAGTAATTTGAAATGTAATTAAATCCATTTGTCCTAAAGGCAAACAGTGACCGTTCCTTTGGTACCATCTAATCCTGCCCATTTACTTACAGCAGATCCACATTTTGCTTCAAGAGGTATAAAACTGGAAATCACCGACAGGAGAAGCACCACTCACATTAAGCGTAGGGTGAACTATATCTGTTCTTTGCCAAAAACCATTACAGTGTCTTAGATTTCAATCATTGCCTTTGCATGCTGTCTAATAATGACTCAGGAGGTAATTTTACTACTCTATTCAGCACTGTTGAAGTCTCAGCTGGAGTACTGTGTCCAGTTTTGGGCACCACACTTTAGGAAAGATATGGACAAACTGGAGAGAGTCCAAAGGAGAGCAACACAAATGCTAAAAGGTTTAGAAAATCTGAGCTATGAGGAAAGGTTAAAAAAATGTGGACATGTTTAGTTTTGAGAAAGAGGACTGAGGGGGGAACTTAAAACGGTCTTCAAATATGTTAAGGGTTGTTATAATGAGCACTGTGATCAATTGTTCTCCATGTCCACTTAAGGTAGGATGAGTCGTAATGGGCTTAAGCTTCAGCAAGAGAGATTTATGTTACATTAGGAGAAACTTTCTAACTAGAAGGACAGTTAAGCAGTGGAATAGGTTTTCAAGGGAGGTTGTGGAATCCCCATCATTGGAGGTTTGTAAGAAGAGGCTGGACAAACACCTATCAGGGATTGTCCAGGTATACTTGGTCCTGCATCAGCCAAGGGGATGGACTAGTTGACAGTTGTAGGGCATGTCTACCCTATAGTGCCCCCTGCTGAGTTAATGCAGTGCTCTGCATATTCCCTGCCTCAGTTTTCCTTCTCAGGAAGTCAATCACTTCCTTTCAGGCACATTTGACACTTGACTCAATACCATCCTTGTTAGACCTTGTTTATTACAAAGCCTCATACAAAAAGAGCCATAACAATAAGTCCCAAATAAACAAAACATGCTTCTGGCTTACATGATTACCTGAATACTGCCATCTAAGGTCTGTTCCCAGTCCCCACAGGGCTCAATCTCACTTACGGGAGGAGTCTCAGCCCTCCTTCTGGAGATTGGGTAGTTCAGGCAACTTTTGTCCTTCCCTTCACCAGATATACCCATCTCTGACCCTGACTCCTGGAGCTATGTGGCAATTCATCTCCTTTGCATACCTTGTGACAGGTAGGGCTGACCAGTAGGCAGCACGGCCCATAAGGGGAAGACTACTCTGTCACAATGACCTTTTGAAGTTCCCTTCCAGCCCTACATTTCTATGATTCTATGTCCTCTGGTTATGCTGAGAACGTTAGTTCCAAGCACGTTCAATTTCTGTTGACAGGGTAAGTCCTTTTCAATAGTAACAGATTTTTCTTTCCTCTCACAGCCATTAGTTTCAGCAGTAACAACTAAACCCAGTCTTACGACCCTTTAACCTTGTTTGTTTAATTTGCATTAAGGGCACGGAACCTGTCTCACCTCACTAGTGTCTATGGACAAGTTATGTAAGACAAATTAGATTGTGCTTGAAAATGCACTTACATTTTCATTACAATAGACTATTGTCTGTACACTCAACCTTAGAAGATTTCCTATCCTAGTGTTTGCTCCTTTTGAGCAGCCTGGAACGTATACAATTTCTAGTATGCTTTACAGTACAAACGACAGTTCTGGCAGGTTTTTTATTATTGGGTTCAGTTCCCTTTAAGAGACTATGGAAAAGGGACTGAGCTAGAAGAGGAGGGGCAGAGAGAAAAATATATTATGAAAAAAATGGAATTAAGAGGGTAAAAGAAAAGTGTATAATAAAACTACATACTCTGTTTCTGTATACGATATAGACTTTATGTACTATATATGCTTTATATACTAGATACACTTTATGTATGTGTTTGTATATACCTTATACACTATGTATTCCACTTAAGGGGTTTTGGGGGGTGAGGGATTTCCCATCCAATTCATAGTACAGTTTTCCCTTGGGCTATGAAAACTTGTTTGTTTTTTAATTGAATTACTTAAAAGATGTATGCCTACAATACAGGAATACAAGGTTTGTGAACTGGAACTAGTTTTGCATACCATGTGAACACAAAATATGGTTCAAGTGGTCTGCAAAACCTCCAAGTCCCGGAGGTTCACTCATCCCTAGTTTGCATTGAACAGAGCATGTCCTGTTTTATTTCTCTGGTGTGAAAGGAAAACTAACAAAGTGGTTATGCTAATTGTCTAAAATTAAGCTTAGCAATTACCAAGATGTTCAGAAGTCTTGGAGGCCAAAGCATTTAGTACTAAATCTTACCGAGGAGTAATTACATATATATATATAGGAGGCTTAATTAGATGCACTGCCTTTGAGCAATTGCGACATGAAAGGTTGTGTTTAAGCAGAAATGTTTCATAGACCTTTAATAACCAACATAAATGAAACTACACAAAACTACAGATTTTGCTGCCACAAATTCCTCCCAAATAGGCACAGAAGAATAGTCTGAGAATTCGAAACTCACTTGTAGCTTTTCCAAATTCTAGAAATTAATTTTGCACTAACATCGGAGACAGTCTGGCTTCTATTTCAATCAGTGGGACTTATGCCGTGGATTGCAACAGGAGCAGAAGTGAGATGCATATTAAAATTAATTCTGAAGGTAGTGGTGTATTTGGAATTATATTTGCACATTGTTATGTTATGCCTCTTAGCCCGAAACAACACGTATACAGTCAATTGATAAGTATCTCCCACTGTACAATTCACTGATCCTTCAGATGTTCTATTGGTGAAATTCTTTGCAGTTGAATTAATATCATATATAAAATGTCTTCTCCATTCTCTACAGTAATCAAAATAAGAAATTCCTGTCTGAGTTTTGTGTAAAACCTTGACTGAAGTGAAAAAGCAGTTTCTGAGGCCAAGCTTAGGAAACGTCATTTTATCCACAGAGAGCTAGATTTTGCTCAACCTCTGTTGTAGCTCACAGGATCAGGGGCTTAAAGATGATGGAGATGGGCTGATTTGGACCAGATTCTCAGATGGTAAGTCAGCATATTATACCAGAAGATAGATAGCTATATCCTTTTCTAGTGTAAAATTAGTACCCATATCCTTTTCTAGTGTAAAATTTGAACTTTGATAGAGATTTTAAAGAGAGTGTGGACCTGCACTTACAACATTTACTCTCTGGGGAAAAACTGAATCTTCAGGCATGTTAGAAGTAAATCTGTTCAGTAGTTTAGGAGTTGGAAGCAGTTAAAAATGACTCATTTCTGAAATTCAGACTTACTTTTTCCTTGGATCCATCTAACTAATAGATGGTTGAGCTGTAACTCTTAGAGTTAGATGGACCCAAACTCAAAAACTAAATCTCACACTTAGGCTGGTTTTATTTTTTACATGTACAATTTAATAGCATATGTATATACACGTGCACATGCGCACGCGCACACACACAAAACCCCTACCTCTTTTCCCTTGGTAAAATATTTCATAAAAATAAAACAAAGATAAAGTTAGTCATAGATCCTAGTTCAGGGCATAAACTTATTATTGCAATCTGGAAGAAACTTCCCCCCATATGCATTTATAGTGTATGTATAATAACTAAGAATATAATATCCTGGCTGTGAAAAGAGTTCTGTTACAACAACATATTATATCTTAGCACGAGTAACTACAAATGTTGTTTCTGGTCACAACGTTCTCAGTTTTATCTCCTGAAAGAAAAAATAACAATTGCACGTGTGTGCGTGCGCACACGCATGAGGATAGAAAATCCCTCAGGAGTATGGACTGAAAATTGGCCTTGTAAAAAAAAAAGTGACCTAAACAATCAGCTCAAATAGTTTTAGGTTGAGTTGAAGGATTGTGTTGAGGTTAAGAAAACAATATTAGAACTTCTCTTAGATCTGTACCAAAGAAAAAAGATCTCCCAGATGGAATTCACGATAAACCTGTTTTCCAATGGTGATACCATATGCTTCTTTGAACTCAGACTAAAGAAGCCATGCTAAAAGCTTTTAAATATACAGCATAATCATAAGATACATCTTGTGGGGGAAAAAACATAGGCTGAGAAAAAGAAGGTTCCTGAAAGAACAGAAATGAATGAAAATTTTGACCTCTTTTGGATTCAGTAAAGTATTGAATTTATTTTGAAAAATATAAGCATAGAAACTGCAGCCTTAAGGTGAAAAAGCACCACAAGTCTCAAGTGACAATAGAAACATAGAATCATAGAATATTAGGGTTGGAAGAGACCTCAGGAGGTCATCTAGTCCAACACCCTGCTCAAAGCAGGACCAACACCAACCATTTAAAGGAAGAGCTTGCTTATTTTAGCTAACAATCAAAGATCTCCTCAAAATATGCAGTAGCTGTTCTTGAAATAGCAATGTCACTGGTAAGTAGACTCAAAATAGCAGGTTTTTTCCTTATCCAACTAATAAAGATTTTGCTGCAGACGGATGTATCCCTGCAATAAACATCAAGCCCAATGCTGTGTTCACAGTCAAGCAAGACTCCCACTGAGATCAACATACTTGGTCAGTCAGGGTAGTTTGGCCTGAGTAAAGACTTCAGGTTTTGGCTGAAAATTAGTCCAAGGGCAAAATGAAAAGGTCAGCATGGATGTAGAAGGTCTGGCTGTGTGGAGCAGAGCGGGAAGCATCTTTCTTTTTACATTCTGAAGACCAGACTTTACACTTCACTGCATGCAAATGCACTGCAGTACCTGCCGGAGCTCCCTGAAGTCAAGGGCGCTCTGGGCTGGTGCAGTGAAATTGCAAAAGTAGAGCCTAAGGGTGAACATCACTTCACCCCCATAAAGCTGAAGTAATCAAAATCAGTTAGGGTATGTCTACACTGCAATTACACCCCCGTGGCTGGCCCATGCCAACTGACTCGAGTTTGTGCAGCTCAGGCTAAGGGGCTGTTTAATTGTGGTGTAGATGTCCAGGTTTGAGGTGGAAGGGTACCAAAGCTCAGGCTGCAACCTGAGCCCAAACGTCGAGAATGCCATTAAACAGTCCATTAGCCCAAGCTCGAGTCAGCTGGTACAGGCCAGCCACAGGCTTTTTAATTGCAGTGTAGACATACTTAGTGGCCTACAGGAGAAACCCAAACCATGACTGTAGGTGTTAGTGGTTAAAAACTTTCAGTTTATTTTTAAATTCAGAGAGGATGAAATTCACCCAAACGCCTGTGCCAAGTCTACTGCACCAACCCAGGTTTGTACTTCAAGATTTAAGTGATATAAGAGCCTTGCATGTATTCTTTGCACTGTGGTAAATTTCAACCATAATGATTTACGATCTAACAGGCACATTTTTATATTAATTAAAAAAACTCTATTTCAGTTCACTTTATCTGCCCTGAATGCAACTGATATTCCCCAAACATCTCACATTTGTGTATTCTGGGTTATTTGGGATTCTGAGAATACTTCAGACTAGTTTGTGTCAACAATTTACATCTCTAAAGAGCCCAGTATTTCGCTAATGAACTATATAGAATTTCCTAGACAAGAAGCTTCTCATACAGAATTAAGGACGCAAATATGTATCAATTACTTATGAGAACACAGGGTAATTGATAAGTGAATGAAATAAAGTAATAATCCATGCAGTATTTATGCATGTTACAATGGTAATAGCACTATTGATTCAGGGCTCTTTATGTGCCTATTAAGATGTCAATTCAGTTAATCAGGATATTAGAATGTAATCATGTAGAAAATGTTGATTTAAAAGAGTATTAGAAAGATCAGACAGAAGCTCAGCTTTAATTCACATAGATACCGTGGTGAAGGCGCGGTACAAAAATGTAGATTAGATTGGATAGATGTACAAAAATAGAGAGTGAGAAAGTATTTAGTTTGATGCCCACAAGCAGTAAGATAGACAAACTGGTTAGTGAGGGACAGATTCTGCTCTAATATACACCTGTGCAAACCTGATGTAATTCCAGTAACTACTCTCAATTTACATTTGCTGTACTGAGAGCAGACTTTGATCCATAGTAGTGTTTTTTTTAAATGAAATAAAAATTCACTTCACTTCATTAGATGCATTATGTTTGTTTTCTAAATATAAGTAAAAGGTGGCACGTGTTCTTAGATATGCAGTATGTGTGGGGATGGGATGATTTGTTTAAAGGGTAAGAGATTTCTAGATGTTACATCTGAAGGGAAGGAACTGCTTCTTAAAAGGACAACATTTCCAATCCAGCAGCCCTTCATCCTCAGAGTCTTATTGAAGTCAGTGAGCTTCTCACATGGGCTGCAGGATCAGTGCCAATATCAGCAGAGACATTTGGCACAGATGACCTCTTTTGAAAAAGGAAACTAACCGGAGTTAATAGTTTTCTTGATAACAGGAATAAATAAAAGAAACTGAACTGTGGTGCTGGGTGGATGTGGTTTTCAGCAATCCATATTTACATGGGACCAAATCCTGGCTCTGTGTTATGATACAATAAAGCAGCATATATTACTGCCATCACTGCCAACTACTGAGGGACTAGAAGTTGATAATGTACAGATAGGAATGAAGAAAAACAGCCAAATGAAAAAGAGTCCCATTCAATTACACCACATGAAGGCAGACAATTAATTATTGACAAATTTTAAAAGTGCTTGTATTCAAATGCTAAAAGTCTAAATACTAAGTGGATGAACTTGAGTGCCTGATATTAATGAGGATATTGACAAAATAGGAATCACAGTAACTTGGTGGAATGAGGATAATCAGTGGGACATGGTAATACCAGGGTACAAAATCTATAGGAATGACAGAGTAGGTTGTTCTGATGGGGGATTGGCAGTATATGTGAAAGAAAGCATAGAGTCAAATATAATACAAATCTTAAATAAATCATACTGTAGAGAATCTCTATGGATGGAAATCCCATGCTTGAACAATAAAGGTATGTCTTTACTACCGTCCGGATCGGCGGGCAGCGATCGATCCAGTGGGGATCGATTTATAGCATCTAGACAGAATAAATTGATCCCCGAGCACTCTCCCGTCGACTCCTGTACTCCACCTCGGCGAGAGGCACAGGCAGAGTCGACGGGGCAGTGGCAGCAGTCGACGCACCGTAGTGAAGACACCGCAGTAAGTAGATCTAAGTCCGTAGCTGAAGTTGTATAACTTAGATCGATTCCCGGCCCCGCCCACTGTAGACCAGGCCTAAGAGTTTAGCAGTAGGAATATACTACCAATTACTTGACCAGGATGGTGATGGTCATGGTAACTGTGAAATGCGCCAGGATATTAGAAAGGCTACACAAACAAAAAACCCAATAATGACAAGAGATTTCAACTATCCCCATATTGACTGGGTACATGTTATCTCAGGATGGGATGCAGAGATAAAATTTCTGGACACCATTAATGACTGTTTCTTGGAGCAGCTAGTCCTGGAACCCCCACAAGAGGGCAGGTAATTCTTGATTTAGTTCTAAATGGAGCACAGGATCTGGTCCCAGAGATTAATACAGATGAACTGCTCAGTGCTAGCGACCATAATGTAATTAAAATTAACATCCTAGTAGGGGGGAAAATATCAAAGAAACCCAACATAGTAGCATTTACCTTCAAAAAGGGGAACTATACCAAAACGAGGAAGCTAGTTAAAGAGAGATTAAAAGAACAGTCAGAAAGGTGAAATGCCTGAAAACTGCATGGAGATAAACACCATAACAGAGACTCAAACTAAATGTATACACCCCCATCACTTCCCTTCCACCCCAAGAAAAACAGCAAGAGGACCAAAAAATGCCATCATGGCTAAACGACAGACTAGGAGAGGCAATTAAAGGCAAAAATACATCTTTTAAAAATTGGAAGTCAAATCCTAATGAGGAAAATAGAAAGGAGCATAAACTCTGGAACTCACATGAAAAAGTATTATGCAGGCCTAAAAAAGAATTTGAAGAGCAGCTAGCAAAAGACAAAAACTAAGAGCAATTTTTTAAAAGTACATAAGAAATAGGAAGCCTGCCAAACAATCAGTGGGCTCACTGGACAATCAAGGTGCTAAAGAAGCACTCAAGGAATACAAAACAGTTGCGGAAAAGCTAAATGAATTTTTTGCATCAGTTGACTGTGGAGAAACCACTAGGAAAAGGATAGATAATAGGACAGTAACTACAGTATCATAAAGCCACTATGTAAATCCATGGTACGTCCATACCTTGAATACTGAGTGCATTTCTGGTCTCCCCATCTCAAAAAAAGATATATTAGAATTGAAAAGGTATAGAGAAGGGTAACAACAAAGATTAGGGGTATGGAGCAGATTCTATACTAGAAGAGATTAAAAAGCTGGGACTAGTCAGCTTTGAAAAGAGATGACCAGACAGATTTGATAGAAGTCTATTAAATCATGAATGATGTGGTGAAAGTGAATAAGGAATTATTTACCCCTTCACATAACAAGAACCAGGGGGCACCCGATGAAATTAATAGGCAGCAAGTTTAAAACAAACAAACAGAAGTACTTCTTCACACAAGTAAACCTATGGAACTTGTTGCTAGGGGATGTTGTGAAGGCCAAAAGTATAACTAGGTTCAAAAAAGAATTAGATATATTCGTGGAGATAGATCCACCAATGGCTATTAGCCAAGATGGCCAGGGCTGCAAGGTGCTCTAGATGTCCCTGTACCTATGATTGCCAGAAGCTGGAACTGGACAACACAGGATGGATCATTCACTAATTCCCTTGTTCTAGCTATTCCCTCTGAATCATTGGTTTTAGCCACTGTCGGAAGACAGGCTACTGGGTTAGATGGACCATTGTTCTGACCCAGTATAATCATTCTTATGTTCTACTACACAGTGGCCTCAGAGACGAGGTTTAAGACTGTGGGGTTGCACAGGTATAACCAAAGGCAGAATTCACCCTGGCAGACTTTCTTGGTGTCCTTCCCCAGTTGCTGAAGTGGCTGTACTTTATTTTAAATTAAGATTACTTTGATGACAGTTTGATATTTTTAGTCTACTCTATTAGTATTTGCCCACTTCAGAGATTAATCTTTAAGATTTGAAAATATATTTAGTCTGCAGAAATATCTTGCCAACAAGAACGAGCTAGGCAGAAATTGAAATCTGCATGGGAAGTGAGAAACTTTTATTTACAGTGGAAAAGATTTTCAACTCCTTGTGTATTTTGTGGGTGAATAAATTCTGTCTAATTTTTCTTTCATATTGCCATGGCTGGTGTTTCATTTTCTTTTTTGCTGTGTCCAGTACATTCTTCCATACACCTGAGGTTTTGAGAATTTGCTGAAATTAGTACCTATGTCAGAAACAACCTACGACGGCAGGGGCAAGTTTTCACTTCCTATCTTAAAGTGGAACACTCAAGGAAGAAAGGGCAACATTTTTAGTCTCATACTGTGTCGATAGAAAGGGTTAACTCATTGCTTGCCATCCCATATCAGTGAGAGTGAAGAAAACTTTGTCTTGCTTGCCTTTGAGTGAGTATTATTGAATCACTGCCACTGACATCAATTTTCACACAGACTAATCATGCACTTTTCAGTGTGCTCTGATGTAATCATCAACAAAAATAACATGAAAGGAAATGGTTACATGATCTTCCAAGTGTTTGTACTGATTTTTGTGGGTAATTTGCAATGAGGTAACTACTTGCTAGAAGGTGTCGGACAACATTGTTTCTTATGTCCATTTTTCACTTTACCCATTTCTCCCCCTGTCCCCCCGACTTGATCTTTAGACTATTTCTTTAACCCATAAGAGGACCCAGGAAATAAGTTTTAGATTAGTGTACCTTCTGTTTGGACTAATACATAAAAAACCTTTAGTGTTTTAATGATAAATCTTTGATTTTAGGGAATAGCTCAGGGGAAAATATTCACAGATTACTAACTTGCAAACTATCCCATGTAAAATGAGTTTGGTGGTTTTAGTCCATTTCCCAGGATGCAAGTGTTCATTTTACCAAAAAAAAAAAAAGTGTGCTGACAAAAGTAGCATTAGTGCCATCCAACAGAGGCCAAGAACTGAATGAGCACAAGGATTCAACTCTTCTCTGACCTACTCTCCACATAGTCTCCCCATGTTGCAGTAAAGGATGGTCTTGCAGTTAAGGCAATGGGCAGAGATTAAGGAGATGTGGATTAAATTTCCAGCTCTGCCACAGACTTCCTGAATCTGTGGCAGACTTTAAATGATAATGGGATTTGGGAGCCTAAATCACATATGGGAGATGCTTTAGAAAATTTTGTCCTTAGTCTCTTTGCCTCAATCTCCTTAGTTTAAAAATGGGAATAATACTTCTGTACTTCAGGGATGTTATGAGATTTGGGAGAAAGTCAGCCATTAGAGAAAGTGCTTCCATATGAGAATAACAACATAAATGGAGGATTGATGCTTTTGGTGAATTAGTCTGGAGTAAGTTCACACTGCTGCCTGTGCTTTATTATCTCTTCTGTGGCTTTAGATACGTCATCCAGGCTGTCAATATGGACTGCTCATAAACACTAAAATTTATACAAAAATATTCATCATACTTTAAAAAGACAGAAACGCCCTTGGGAGAAACCAACCAGAACAAACCATAAACAAACTCAAAATAGAAATGCCCCTTTAACCCAAAACTAGAAGGTTAGCTATTAAAAAAAATGTGACTGAAGCTCTTTAGTTTTAACTGGGAATCAGAAAAGAGACAATTTTCTCTTTGTGACAGCTGCTATAAGAGACACCTATTAATGGTAGTGACACGCTGCAGTTTCATTACCTTTGGTCTAGTAACTGCCAACTAATGACAACAAATGACATTTGTTTGAGGCTTTTCATATAACCATCTCTCCCAAATTACTCGATCATTTCTTACATATCCTGAAAAAGATGCAATACTATTAGCATTCTGCATGGTTTTACTGCCATAAGACAGTAATATTGTTTCCTAACAGGCATCACAGAACTGAATAATGGAAGTATCAGAGGGGTTATAAGTTCACAGACAGGTGTGAAAAATGCACTGAAGATATGTTTGATTTCTCTGTTAGCTAGTGAGCCAGTAGGGAGAACATACACATTGTTGTGTCTGTTCACATAAACCAGATGAAAGCAAAAGATAACAGAGGATGTTCAAACTGAGATCAATCCCATAAACAGGACTTTGTCACAGCAACCGCAATGGATTAAAAAAGGATAAAAAATACAGATTAAAAAAAAAGTGTAGTATGTTTATGCTAAAAGTTACTTTGCAAATGTGGGAGAGCACCTGGCTAACATGTATCTGCTATGGCCAAATTGTTCAAGAATCCATGTTAAGGCACCAAAATAAGATTAGTCTTATTTTCAGAGGTGCTGAGCACATGCAGATCAGTGTTTTTCTTGGAAGAAAGGATACTTAATTTGGTGCCTAAATATAGATTTAGGAGTCTCATTTTAAAACCTAAAAGTTTCAAATGTAGGTGCCTAGAAACATATAGGCCAACATGTTCAACACCTCAGAACTCAGTTCATTTTTCAGTGTTCCCGGAGAAAGGATGAGATTGGGTCTCCTTGACACCTGGACAAAATGCTAGCTTTAGATGGCTGTCGTCAGAGGAAAGTCTCCTAGCCATGTCATAGTTTTCAGGAATTTTGCACGTGGAGTATTCCAATATTTAAAGAATAAGGGCAGGATCATGGTTATAATGTACTGCCTGTGCTAGGAGATAGGTAGGTGAGCACTAGCTACTGCTCCCAACTGTTCCCTCTACTGTCATTACAGGATGAGATTCAAACCAAGATGGTGCTGTTGAAACACAAATCTCTGCTTTTTTTTTTTTTTTTTTTTTGGAACACAGAGTGTATTTCTCTCATGCTGGCCAAGGGCTCTTAAACATCTGCTTTGCTCCATCTCTTTCGGGATATCTAACACTACTATTAGTGCTGAAATCCCCTGCCTGTCAACTGCACAAGCACTGGGATTGAGCCTGGCCCATTAGTTAAGATGAAAGGTTCTCTTCACCTTCACCTCCTCAGCACTACACACCAGCATGAAACTAAGTACCATCTTAATCTATGTGTGCATCTAAAGTTAGGATTAGAGCCAAGCGGGAACCTTTTTGGTCCCACAAAACTTTTCAAGATTTCAAAATCTTCCAGTTCCACATCAGGGAAAAAAACGAGACCTGCCTCAAGTCAGGCAGAGCAGGGACTTAAACCTGAGTCTTCCCCATCATAGGTGTGTGCGCACTGGGCTTTCAGCTAATGGCTATTCTGGAGTGAGGTCTCTCTCTCTTAAATTCCATCCTGGATCTGAGAAACTTTTCCAACAAAAGTTTTGTTGAAGCGGTACATTCCCACTAAAAATTTCAGTTTTGATTAATTTGCATTTTCTAGGGAAAAAAACTCCCAACCAACTCTAGACAAGATGAATGATAATGTAAAATTGGAGATTGAATTTAACAGCCAGTGTCTGATGCCTGATAAACATGTGCAACACCATTCAGGGGGAGGTGAAAGTGTACCACTGAGTCCAAAAATTGGCCCTAAATGTTTATTTTTGAATATATTGTGATTCCTTAAAGACATGTCTTTAAAGGGATGAAAGAGCACTATGGCTTTTGTCGTTCTCTAAAGGATAGACCACAGAGCAGTTTATGAGTTTGGTGGTATCTTAAAGCTAATGGACATGGCCCTTTAATAAACAGTGCATGCTTTGAGATCCCAAGGTCCTGGCTCCAAACATCCAGAGGCACCAATACAAGTAGTGGCCCATAAGGGATTTGAATTACTATGCACTTCTGAAGCTTGGGATAATCTTTCCCAGTCAGATAACTCTTGCTAATACAGTGTGGCTTTTTGTCCCCCTCTACTGACTAAATTGTGAATATAGGTTTATGAGTCTGCTACCAAATTAAAACTAACAGATACAACCTTTAGCTTAAACAGTAAAAGCTTATGCCTTTAGATTCAGAGGTCCTGAGTTCAAGCCATGCAGATGATGTAATAAGAGGAATGATTACACTTGTAAAAACAAATGTGATGTTTTCCATTAGGTCATGCAATATTCTCCATATGCTAGCACCTAAATGTGAACTGTACAACTAGGATTGAGAAACAACCCCCTTCCAGTCTGTTCTACCCTGCACCCTTACAAATGTACTGGAGGAACAAAATTCAGATAATATTGAGGAAGATTAGGGGCAGTCATAGTCCCTAGAAAGAAGTTTTTTCATATACAGTGGCCTGTTTTTGAGAGCATTTCTTTTTATTCTTACTTTTCTTCTCTAGTTGCCTTTAAACAAGGACATGTTTCATTTTTATCTGATGAGTCATTCAAATCATGTAACCAAAATTATATTTTCATTGACACTTATTAATAGTACTTCACAGTATATTTCCTTTTAAGGGGACGGATGGTTGGCAATTATGCAAATATTCTTTAGCTTTCCCCTTTCACATTAGTTACACCAGTAACTCTGAGGCTTATACTAATGGGAGAACAACATTTATGCTTACAATAATTCATCTAACTTTTCAGAGATGTGTGTTAGTATGAGATTATATATGTATCTTGCTTTTTGGTATCCACAAATGCTATACTACTACTTAGGATTCATATTGCTTTCCTCCTTCAAAGTGCTTCACCAGCATTAACTAATTTTCACAATACCCGTATGTGTTGCTTAGTGAATGTTTGTATTCTCATTTTCCATATGGAGAAACTGAAGCAGAAAAGTTAAGAAATTTGCTCAGGACCACAGAGTGAATATGTGTTCAGCCCAATCTTTATAAAACATGACTTTTTATGTGCAGACATCTTTTTCTGACTAGTAAACATAAAAGATTATTCACCCAAGTGGCAAATATACTAGATCAGTCACCTCATTTCCTATATTAGACTTGGTTTATTATGCAGTCAAGTCTGGTTTTTAAGTGTCCCATCTGAATTACATTTTAGTGAATTTAGTGGTTGTGGAAATTACCTTCCTTGGGGAATGAATTTTTTTTTTTTTTTTAAATTAATGGAGATATCCTAGAACTGGAAGGGACCTTGAAAGGTCATGGAGTCCAACCCCCTGCCTTCACTAGCAGGACCAAGTACTAATTTTGCCCCAGATCCCTAAGTGGCCCCCTCAAGGATTGAACTCACAACCCTGGGTTTAGCAGGCTAATGCTCAAACCACTGAGCTATCCCTCCCCCCATGGAGGGAATGGAGTTCGTCAATTCCATTCTGTCATTGACCTTTCTACTGAGACTATCAATATGTTTGTGTGATGTAGACATATCTCCTTTGAATTGGACTGGGGCCACTAACTCATTTTACATAGATCACCAAACCATCATAGAAGAATAATGGTGACTTCTGGTTACCACTGACTGGGCCAGATTTAGAGAAACAGCCACGAGGTAAAAGATTCCATATCTTAATGAAAATTTCTTGGGGGATCTAGTCCTCCTTTGCCCTTACTCTCATTTAAAAAGTCTTCATGAATACTTCTTTTGTAGTGTCTTCTCAGTGTTTGTTTCTGCACTTTTCCAATGAGAATATTTACAAGTTATACATTAGAACTTCTCATTCCTATGGCTTTTCTTCAGAGGACAAAATATGTTAGTAAACAGATGTTTGCAAATTCTTTTAGATAGTTTAGTAACAGACAAACAGAAATAAAACAAAAATGAATTATCCTTAAAAGCACATTAAGGTTATGGTACTGAAAAAAACCCAAGATACTGTATAAAAGTGATGTTCTGTCAGAGATGAAAAGCTTTACACCATTAAACAGTTAGGAGTGTAGCTCTCTGTGGAAGATCATAAACATGCATACTGTAGTTCTTATGCAACAGACCATAACAACTTGGTTAGATTGCCACATTTGCTTCCCTTAGGGGAAATTCATTAAGAAATATACTGTTTGGCAATATCAGAATAAATGAGTATAACCTACATAACAAATACAATATTATCGCAATTTCCAAAAGAAAACTTTGGATAATTTCTCCTTTTCTGAAGCCTGGCCCTTCTCGTATTGAAGTCAGTGGCAACACTCAGTTTGACTTCAATGGGAGCAAAATAATAGTAATAACTACCTGGCATTTATATAGCAGTTTTCATCCATAGGTTCTCATAGCACTTTACAAAGGTGATGGACTGGGTGCTTAATTTGCTGTCCCAAGTCTTTCTTGGCAACCAGAGGAGTCTGTGAACAAAGTGCTCACCTGCATGGAAGTGAATGGAATCACCTGCAAGGTTTAGTGCAGTGACTCTTAAGCTATCACTATGGAAACCTTCATGGAGGTCTGCAGAAAAGACACATTTTGAAAAACCAATCAGACTGAGGAGGGACTGTTAGAAAGCTGGGCGAGGAGACAGTCCATGAGTGTATCTTCTTACCATGTGGTTGGTAGAACAGAAGTTAGAGAACCACTGATTTGTGCTCTAACTTGTTGATCAACTACATGGCTCTAGCTTTCAGAAGCAAATTAATACAATAGTGCAAGTGTAGAGAGTCAGTGCTAACTCTCAGTCAATATACAATTAAGCTTCACTATGATGTGATGTCACAAGACTATGGTTTAGCACTGCTCTTTAAGCAAGCACTCAGTTACATAAATAGATAATGGTAAAAGCTTCCCATAGCACAAGGCAAGAAAGTGATAGAACATTTTAAGTAGCATTTGAAACCCATGTATTCTAACAGGGCGATTGCTGTTTCAGTGGCCGACAGTACAGATCGAACCTAGCCTTTGCTGAACTGCTTTGCAAAATTATCGGCACGTCTCCAGTAACAGAACTGTTAATTAGTCGGAGCACAGAATTTCCTAAAGTCGATGGATACTTCATACTGCTTTAATATAAAGGGGGGAGATATATTAAAAAAATACAAATGGAGTGGAGTCTTTACTTCAAGAAAACATCTTCCAGGTTTGTTCTATTCTCAACCATGGCTCTCTCAACAGCCCAACCCTGCTGGGTCTGCACATCAATGATCAGTGCCACCATCACAACCATGTACAGCCACTGTCTAAGGCTTCCTATGAAAACGATTAAACAGCATTATTTAAAAACCACAGATGCCAGGTAGGGCATGTGCGGTCATGGGAAATTGCTGCTTCTTAGCGTATGTCTTCTTTGCACAGTTTGGCAGGGCTCTTTCCCATGTGTTGCCCCAACCTTCCTCCCGTTCACATGGGACCCTTAGAAACATGACAGATTGGGAAACCCAAAAGTGGCTTGGATTTTTTTTTTAATTACATACTTAATTTCTGCAGGAATCACAGATTTTAGTATATATCATAACAAAAATTCTACTTGGTAAATGCGACACTTGATTCATTTTTATATTTTGACTATGCTATGATTCTGCATGGAAGTTCCCACTGGACTCTTGGCTGTTAAAATTTATAAAATTATTAATATTTTGGGGGCAAATTCATCCCTGGGATGACTTCACAGATTTCAATAAATTTAGCTCAAGGATGAATTTGACCTATTTCTAATTCTGACCAACAGTGAACAGTCTAATCACATCAGGTACTTATACTGGAGGTGATGCATAGTTCCACCATTTTGGGCGTCGGTAGGACTAAACCAGAGGGGAGAATTCTACCATCAGTAAGATTTCTCTCGGCTTCAATTCACATAACTTCTGTAATTAAATACAAAAAATTACTTTTTGGAAACCTACATGATATGAAATTCTCAGCATCTGAAGACTGATCTGTGTCATCTGTGCTCCCTTCTTTCTTTTTTAAATACTTACAAATCAATAGAACTCTTTCCTATCAAAGCCCCACCCAAGTCAATAAAAGATCTCCTCCCACACATATGACAAACAATGAATATGAGAAGCTTTAAAGAGATGGATACTGCAGTAAGTAGTATGTGGACTATATAAGGCACCAAGGTGTTCCCTTAAACACTGGTGACAAAAATGAAGCGAGCCATCAGGTCCTCTTAGGAAATGATCTGTGAAGAGAGATATATAATTCTTCCAAGCTAATGAGCACCCCCATTGAATTCATTTGGGAGCTAAAGGTACTTGTTAGTTTGTAGGATAAGATTCCAAGGCCCCTATCTGGCAATGGGCTCTGCCCTGTCAGAATTGGGATCTAGGCTTGCAGTATTGAAACACAGCTAGCACATTTCAAACACATTATCTGTGAGCAAGAAAAGCCTATTCCTTATATTTGACAGACATAAGTTAATGAAAACAAAAATGTACCTGCCAGGAAATTTTCTGTAAGCTGCTTCTCTGATGTAACTTTGTTAGGATGAGTGATGTACATTTCTGTAGAAAGTTATTGGCTATATCTGCATTTTCCTTTTCAGATAAACATCTGAAGATCAATTTAGCTGCATCTGGAAGTTTTTACTTTGATCAGTTAGCTAGATTCCAAGGATCTAAAGATTAAACATGAAGCAGAGATATCAGTATTACCATTGGACAAAGAATAGAGAATGAAATTGGTTAAAAACATGACAGTGCAGTTAATTAAAACAGAAGTTATTATGACAATACTTTTCTTATCAGATCAGAAATTGTCAGTATATGCCACCAGATTAGATTTCAGGCTGGCACTAGAGAGGAAATTCCAGTACATTAGCCTTATGTAGACTTTAATGCTGCCAAAAATTAGGTAGAGTGTGAAGATATAGTAGACTGTCATTTTCTGCCCTGAAAGAATTCTGTCAAGAAAAGGCCCCAGCTGTGCAGCATTAGAGAGGCAGAGCTGGCCACAGAAGAGTAGCTGTGTACATGTGGGACATAGACTTGTCCAAGGATTCAGCAAAAAAATTAACGTTAACTTAAAAAACAACCAACCGTCTCCTGGTAAGCTGTGGTTAGAATTTTCCACTGGAAAGAGCAGAAGAGACAGGATGAACAACCTCTGCCCAAGAGGCAATATTGAACTGTGATGCATAGAACTTCGGGCAGTTCTACGGTCAGGACCAAGACTGGAACCTCACTAGGTTTGCACAGAAAGGATCCTCTCACAGAACTGCAATATTGATGCCTTGCTGACTCTTCAAACATATTTTGATTTTTTTATGATCTGCTAGGATCACATATTTTGGAATCACAAAGAAAACTAGACATGCAGGTTTCTTTGCTGGCATGAGAGAGTCTAACACACAGAGAAATGGATTTTCGAACCTGGGAATCCAAATACGCTCATTTAAGTAGTCAAATTGGTAGCAAGTTTGAGTTTTAAGGTCCAGATCCCCTTACCCTTTCTTAGCCCAAGTAGTCAGGTGGCATACTGGGCTGAGGCATGTCAGGCAGCAGTTAGGGAGGAATACTTGCTTCCAGCCCAGCAAGTGGCTGCAGATTCAATGAATGGAGGTTACTTTAAGTTGTAGAAGCAGCCCTCCATGCCCATCATGGGGCAGAGGACAGGAGAACACATGCAGTGATGGATCATCTGGAGCCTGTCCCATCCACTATGCTACTACACAGGGAGCACACATGGAGTGTGGTTCCCAATGTCCTCCCAAAATCTCCCCACAAGCTTGTGCAGAGGAATCACACCAATTTCACTGTTAGATAATCATCCAGTCACAGAGGTGTGGGTACCTTTTGTCCCCTAAGTGCCAACTTGTTAGTCCAAATGCAGAATGGGGCAATCCAATTAAGACACAATTGAAAATTGGGCCCCATGCATTAATCCTAGGATGACGACAGTTAGTTAGCATCTCATTTGGGCCCTCTGGTCATCAAAGTCTGTCTCAGACTGCTTTCATTTTTCCAGTACATTTCATGCACTATGTGTTGGTTTCTGCTCTAGGGCATTGTTCAGAGCCAGGTCGGCTGGTATAGCTGCTCTACTATTCCAAAAGAAAAATCAGTGTCCATTGTAGCATTTTCCTTCCTATGTTATGATGGGTGTAAAGATGATTCTGTACATTAAAAAGCTGCCTATACGAATATATGTAATTCTACTGAGCATAAGCAGCATAACACCTTTAAATCTCAGTATATCTCTTACTTCATCTGATGGGTGGTTTTGGAAAGAGAATTAATATACATTAATATACAAATTTTCCATTTGACTCGGTATATAAACTTTTGGAAACCTTTTGTGAACTTGTAAGCCAAACACCTTTCTTTTAAACTTCAATTCCAGTTTACACTCTATTTAAAAAGTGCCCAAAGGGGATTTTCTTAAATTTTATTATTTAAAAACTGGATCACAAACTGGCAATTTATAAATCAAATTTAATCTTTAATCAATTTTTAAAGCCACATTATAAATTCTTTAAATATGCTTTTCTTTTCATACTCTTATATCATCTTATCTGTAATAGTAAGAAGAGCACAGCTACAATGTATTGTATAGACTAAGAACAGAGGGCCAAGTTCTCCTTTCACAAACATTGGTGCACTCCATTCAGGGGAATTCACCCTTGAACTGTGCTTCCTTTGTACCAACTAAACAGTGTGAAGTATCCACAATGGGCTCAAGACTTCTCCAGGGAATAACTCTTGCACAGGGAGTCACAGAAATGATTCTCCCAGCTCCAGATTCTGCCATCGAATGTCCCCTGCATCAAGGTTTTCTCGGGCCGGAGTGTATGGGTACATCTACACTACAGGGGGGAGTCGATTTAAGATACGCAAATTCAGCTACGTGAATAGCTGACTATCGCAGCCGACTTACCCCGCTGTGAGGACGGCAGCAAAATCGACTTCTGCGGCTTTCTGTCGGCGGCGCTTACTCCCACCTCCGCTGGTGGAGTAAGAGCGCCGATTCGGGGATCAATTGTTGCGTCCCGTCGGGACGCGATAAATCGATCCCCGAGAGGTCGATTTCTACCCACCGATTCAGGCGGGTAGTGTAGACCTAGCCTGTGTCTGGTAGGGTGGGGAGGCAGGGAAAGGGGTAGTGGCCAGGTTAGTTCTATGCTACAGTGAGGATGCCAACACAGGCCACTGCTTATCAATGTTTCTTTGTACTCCCCACTTGTCTGTATCCATCTGTTGTCTTATACTTAGATTGTAAATCCCTTGGGGGAAGGCACTGTATTTTTGTTCTGTGTTTGTACATCGCCTAGTATAATGGAGTCTCCTAGATGCTATGGTAAATAATTCTCCACTACTGTAATGATTCTCAGATGGGCTTCCATAATTTGCAATATGCTGAACTGGCTTCCAGCAATCTCTGAATAGTGAAGTCAAAAGCTGCCTGTCTTCTGCCCTAGCACCATCACTTCCATTGGTGCAGGGATGAATCTGGTCCATTGTCGTCAGGTTTCTCCTGATTTACACCAGCATAAGTGAAGGGAAACTCAGAGCCATAGTTTCAAAACTTTTGTGTTACATTAGAAAGTTGTTATATGTAGACAGAAGTGGTCAGATGTGCACTTTAAAGGTTATGATGGGTGTTTGGTTGTTAGTTCATTTCTATTGACTATTTTTCTTATAGCTCAAGCTGGGAATAATGCCACTGTATAACAAATCAGTTTCAGAAAAGAGAATTAAGAAAACAATATTCAAGAGAACTTCTCCTCTAGCAGGGACTCTGCTGCACTTTAGCTCCCTTGACCAAAGGGTAAGCTGGCTCCTGTTATTTTTCTGCTGCTGTTGCTGCTTCTCAAATTAGGCTGACAGCTTGGTTGCCACAATATGGATCTTTTCATGCTGGGAAGCTCAGTTTAATCATCCAGAGACTGAACTGCCTGTGGAACGGATCAAACATTATCTGTAAGCGTTTGATCCTAAAAACCTGAAGAAGATGGGATGTCGGCTGTGATTTCACACCCCATCAATGTTTTGGGGGGAACTGACAGGTAATCAGTAGGACATGGAAGAAAAATCCAGAAATAATCATTGGATATTTCATGGATTATACCCCAACCTTTATTAATAAACCAAAGTCTTTGGCTAAAACCAAAAAATGATCGTGCACTTGAGGCTAGGATTGTTCTGTGCTGTCTCCTGTGAAACTCAGAACTCTGGTTTGTGGTCGCACTTGCTTCTTCTCCAACGTTTTCTGTAGAAGGGGAAATCTGCAATAACTTACACTGTCTCTACTAACCAGTGCTGAGGTTTTCATAGAAGGCCTTATTAGAAGGCCTAGCAAGATGCCAGCTCTGCCAGTAATGCCCACCTTCTTCAACCATTTGTTAGATTTTCCAACACTCACTTTCATGCTTTCTCCTATGCTTCCCCCTCAGACATACTAAGAGCTCTCGGTAAATCTACATTGGGTAAACATCTAATTTTCCTTTTTCAAACCCCTCCTTAAAACTCTCCCTGGTTGTGATGTTTCCAAAGAAACCCACAAACAACAGTTCAGCAGCTGGTGTGCTGATACTACTACTTAACACAACAACCAGCATTGTCCCATTCTTTCCTTATGTTCCCCACTCTGCATCCACCTGTTGTTTCTTGTTTTATACTTAGACTGTAAGCTTGGACAGAGACCATCTTTTTGTTCTGTGTTTGTACAATGCCTAACACACTGGGATCCTGATCTGTGAGTGAGGCTATTAGGTGCTACCACTATACAAAGAAATAAACAAGTTAGGCAGCTAAATTCTATTGAAATCGAATTGAAGTTGAACACCTCATTCCCTCAGGTTCTTTTGAAAATCTTGCCCTGAAGATCTGCAGCTAATAGTTGGGCCATAAGGGTTTTCTTGTATAATTGTTAAGACACCTTTTGTGGCCCCTGAGAGAAGGCACAATTTCTTAAGGGCAAAGGGACATTCACTTTACCTTAGACTCCAGGTGACTTTTTAAAAATATATTTAATAGCAACAGAGTATCAATGACTGCACTAAGTAGCTAATAAAGTTTCTGCAGCACTTGGATGAAAGTCTTTTTAAAAATAAATTGAATAATAAATGCTAAATAAAATATTTAAACTCAATCAGGTACAAACTAAAATGAGATTAAAAATGAGAGAAGATTCTGATATCCCACCAAGCCATTTTGAAAGCCAAAAGGAGGCTATCAATACTACTTAGCCTTGGCTATCTTTCTATCTGTTCACTCATTTTATACCATGACCATCATTAGTGATTTCTGAATATACAGAAATGTTTCTTTCCAGAGCTCAAACTATTTAGAGAGAAAAAATTATTTTCTTTTAAATAAATTCCACCAAAAGTCAGCTATGAATACTGAGACCAACACTCATATGATCCCAACAGCATTTACATGATTTCACAAGTTCTGCTTTGGGAATACTAAAGCTCACTTCAAGTAAAAGCCACATAATCCTCAGAGTACATAAGGAACGTGTTCACAAGGTCATAGTCCTTTTCCACTGGCATTTTCTTACTGTACAATAATTTTTATCAGTGAAACCGAGGTATTCTCTCTCTCTCTCTCTCATAAAAAAAAATCTTTATTTACCTTGCCAATGTCAGTAAAACCAGACAACACACTAAGCCATTTTAAATACCACCACCACAAGTTTAAAACTAATAAAAGATTAAAGAAAAACAAATAGCCCACAGCCACATCAATCCTTCTCCTGGAAAAACAGGGCAAGAGACTTCAAAAGTGAGTTTTCTGAGAAACTCCCTATACAGAGACAGAGGTTCGGGGGCCCACAGGAATTGGTTTGTGATGAGATCTTCCAGTCTCATGGATCCATGGGATTTGGAAGGAAGGGACCTCCTGAGAACTGGAGATGGGCCATCTTGCATGGATGGCTATTCCCTGACCTTCCCCACACCCCAACAGTCTGGCTCCTGAAGGAGCTGTGTTGCCACTGGCCAAACGCCCTTCGGCTGCTTAGTGGCAATCAAGCAGCCAGGTCTGTTCAGATATCTGTAGGCTAAGCAGGGAATAGTGGTATGGAACTTGACAGCTTGTGCGCGCCACTCTTTCCTGCCTAACAAAAATCCTGCCATCCTTTCTCCCACTACAGCATTTGATGGGTGAAAGATGGCACTAATATCTGGATGAATCATGAGTCTAACCTGGAAGTAGCACTCAGAATGCCAAGGTGGATGCATTGTGATAGTGGTATTGGCCCAAAGCCAAACTGCTTCCCTGTTTTCTTTTTAAATGTGGGAATCTCACAGTTTAGAGTTGCCTGACAGATTTCTTTTAGTATTTCTTATAAGTTCAATCACTGAATGAATCATCTGTTTGCAGCATGCCACAAAAACTTCTAATTTGCCCTCAGAGTTTGCCATAAACAAAAATAAAGCACGATCAATAACACGTCAGGTTGATGTGCTGTATTATATTATTCCTCAGTAGGGAAAGAGAAAATCAAGGTTGGACCATTAAACATGTGCTAAAGGAATATTTCCTATCACCAGACAATTAATGCAGCCATGATTTTAATCTACTGTACATTGTGCAATGCAGAAAGAACATGGGCTGAAGTTTCCAATTTGGTTATCTATCCTGCAGAAGGCCTAACTCATATAGTTCAGCTAAAAAGCCTGTGTGAACTGGGATAATTGCTTAGGAAATTCAGTTTGAATTCATGGAGCTCCTAAAATGCTAATTCAACTCAAGGAAGGGTTTATGGAAGGAGTAGAATGGTGTGGCCCCCAAAGATCTGTGGGAATTTCCTTTGAGTACTGCAGCATGCATACTATTCCCTAGGCTCCTTTTCTCATGGTAGCATTGCTCCCGAGGTATCTTAAGGTAATTGATTAGAGCTGGTCAGAAACTGGAATTCCCATTCTTCAGGACATTGCAAAACTATGATTTCCCTCCCTCCCCCCATTCTGAGCTGGAGCAATAGCAAATATTTTTTTGAAATGCAAGGGAGTAAAAGGCTCATTGAGCCCAGTCCTTCTGTGTCAGACAACATAATATAATAGTTGAAACATTTCAATTAATTATATGATATATATTTTATTTTTATATGATTTTATAAATTGAGAATTGGTTTTGAAATTTGTATTCTAATTGGTTTGGTAATTGTATTTGGTTTGCTCAATTAAATGACCCCAGCCCCCAGCTGACTCAAATCAGCCAGGATTGTGTGGCTATGTAGACTCTCTCCTTAGGCCCACATATAAATTTTTTGACAAAAAAAATTTTAATCCAAAAATATTGCCCAGCTTTTATCAAGATTATACCCCTACCGGAGTTTACCTCGACTAGTTATAAATTTGTTAGTCTCTAAGGTGCCACAAGTACTCCTCGGTCTTTTTATGATTATATAATGAGATATCTAACTCAAAATAGAACGAGGAGTACTTGTGGCACCTTAGAGACTAAAAAATTTATTTGAGCATAAGCTTTCGTGGGCTACAGCCTACTTCATCAGATGCATGCAGTGGAAAATAAGTAACAAAAAAACTTCAAAAACAGACTCCAATGAGAAACTGCAGAACTAGAATTAATTTGCAAACTGGACACCATTAAATTAGGCTTTAATAAAGACTGGGAATGGATGAGTCATTACACAAAGTAAAAACTATTTCCCCAGGCTAATTTCCCCCTACTGTTACTCACACCTTCTTGTCAACTGTTGGAAATGGGCCATCCTGATTATCACTACAAACGTTTTTTTTCTCCTGCTGATAATAGCCCACCTTAATTGATTAGTCTCGTCAGAGTTGGTATGGCAAGACCCATTTTTTCATGTTCTCTCTGTGTATATATATCTCCCTACTGTATTTTCCACTGCATGCATCCGTTGAAGTGGGTTTTAGCCCATGAAAGCTTATGTCCCAATAAATTTGTTAGGCTCTAAGGTGCCACATGTACTCCTCGTTCTTTATATTGGCACTGTGCTGCTCATACTGAACCTGTTCTATGGCTAAATAGGGGGCTTCAGACTCAGGACTGTGTCTTTCATGAGCCCTAAATACTCAGAAAGAAATAAAGAAAAGAATAGCAGTTACAACAGCAGTTCTTAAGGTGACCAGGTACAATACCACACAAAATGATTCTTTAAAACATTTGCTCGTAATTAGCAGGGAAAACAGATATGGGTAACAGAGATAGGACTTTTAAAATATTCTTGCAGTACTGAGCAGGCGTACACAGCGAAAATCAATACCATCAAATCTTTTTCAAATGCCGACTCTGAAAAATTACTTCCCAGTATTTTATCAGTACATTTTAATGGTTTTATAAAAAAAAAAAAAATCAATGATTTTTTTTTTTCAGAATCTGCCCAAATGTCTTTACTGGCGAGAGGAAAAATAATTTCCCCGGATACCTTCTATTAACCACACAAGAGGAATTCACACAAACAGCTCTGTTCTTCAATTTTTATGGGTGCACATCTCTCAAGCTTAGCAGCAGCAAAATAGAATAAAGTATTCAGCTTGCTCACTTTGTTATGAGCTCAGTGGGTCTTGGTCCTTAGGCCTGATTCTGATCTCACTTGCATTGTAATTAATGGAGTAACTTCACTGTAATTAATGGAGTTTACTGGTGAAAAACCAGTAAGTAAGATTAGAAGCAGGCCAGCCATAGTTAAATTAGACCATCTGTATTACACATTTAGCCATACCTTCAATTCAATGATCTGTATTCCAACATTTCACGTTTAGTTTGCTTTGTTTAAAATCTTCTATATCTGTCCCTATCCATTTCTCACATACATTATCAATTAATATTGTGCAATTTTGCTAATTCTGCCAGATGTGAGAAATAGTTGGAATCTTCAAATCTGGCAGAGATAAAGCCAAATTCATCTCTGATACACATAGTGACTGACTAATTAATAGTTACGTTAGTACAAGGAGGAGTAATTCTCTGTGCTCTCTACTATATGTTAGGGACATGAACGTTCCTCCAGTCCTTTCTATACCAATTTCTAAATAATAAATTCAGATCCCATTTGATATATGAAGGGCAATTTTAAGGAAGTGAGGTAATACCTTTGACTTTCTTTATGTATTGCAATTTTTAAGGTCCAACACTGCATTCATTGCACATCTCAGATTCCCCAGTGGAATTTGGGGCGTACAAGGAATGCAGGTGCATGCTCTGAATATGGTTTTTGAGAGGATAACAGTAAACTGGATTTAAATGTCCCAAACTCCCAAGTTGCCTATTTGTTTGCTGTTCAAATATCCTCCTTCAGCACCTGTCCTTATCATAGCTTCCCTGATGGGAATGAAACTTGGCTGGAGGCCAGGGCACCAGGTCATCTGTTCTAAGCCTGAGCAGAGTTTGATGGATTTCTTTGTACGTATCCTGTCGTACAACATAGCAGTCTCATAATTCTAACACTGCACCTCTAGTGGTTTATCATTCCCAGTAGTTAAAGTAAAGTGAAACAGGAGGGAAAACTCTCTGTACCAGCCAAGAAGGAGGGGGAGACAAAGAAAGGTAGGAGGATTGTTTTCTCCTCTGTGACACTGGCAGACCAGATGCCAGCTCATACTGAACTCTGACAAATACATACCTGGAATCAGTCTGACCCAACCGTGTGTTAGTATTGTTAGTTAGAATTGTAAAAATGTATTTAGCATTGAGACTTTATTGAATGCTTGTCAGTTGGTGCTTGCATTAATCTTTCTTATAACATATGTGTTCCCTAGTGCAAGGTAATATTTGAGCGGTTGTATTGTAAGCCTCTGTGCAAATCACCAGGTGGGAGAGAGACATTAGTATGAAGGGCTGATCTTCAACAGAAGGTTTTATGCCCTTCCCAAAGGGAAATGTCCATCAATACCAGATGGATTATTGTGGGATGTTGTGACAAGAATTTCCCTACATACCATCAACAAGAGGATAAAAGAATTTTGTTGTCCTGCTCTCCTCCCTATGAAGATGAGTCATGCAAGCAGACTCCTCCCATCAGCTGAGTTTGCAGCACATGGGAGGAAGGAACTAGTCATAGAATCATTGAAATGTTGTACTGAAAAGGACATCACAATAGGTCATCTAGTAGAGTCCCCTGCACTCAAGGCAGGACTAAGTAATAACTAGACCATTCCTGACTGATGTTTGTCTAACCTGTTCTTAAAATCTTCCAGTGACAGGGATTCCACAACCTCCTTAGGCAATTTGTTCCAGTGCTTAACAACCATGATTTAGAAAGCTTTTTCTGATGTCCAACCTAATCCACCCTTGCTACAATTTAAGCCCATTACTTGTCCTATCCTCAGAGGTTTAATGAGAACAATTTTTCTCTCGCCTGTTTGTAACAACATTCTTTATACTTGAAAACTGTCATCATGTCCCCTCTCAGCCTTCTCTTCTCCAGACTAAACAAACCCAATTTCTTCACTCTTCTCTCATACGTCATGTTTTCTAGACCTTTAATCATTTTTGTTGCTCTCCTCTAGACTTTCCCCAATTTTTCTACATCTTTCTTAAAATGTGGCATCTAGAACTGGACACAGTACTCCAGTTGAAGCCTTACCAGTGCAGAGTAGAGTGGAAGAATTACTTCTTGTGTCTTACTCACAACACTCCTGCTATTTGCATTTTTTACAACAGTGTTACACTGTTGACTCATATTTAACTTGTGATCCACTATAACCCTCAGATCTCTTTCCATAGTACTCCTTCCTAGGCAGTCATTTCCCATTTTGTATGTGTGCAGTTGAGTGTTCCTTCCTAAGTGAAGTACTTTACATTTGTCCATATTGAATTTCATCCTATTTACTTCAGACCACTTCTCTAGTTTGTCCAGATCATTTTGAATTTTAATCCCATTCTCCAAAGCACTTGCAACCCTTCCCAGCTTGGTATTGTCCACAAACTTTACTCTTCATGCCATTATCTAAATCATTGATGAAGAAATTGAACAGAACCAGACTCAGTTGACAAGAAGGTGTGAATAACAGTAGGGAAAAAATTAGCATGGGGAAATAGTTTTTACTTTGTGTAATGACTCATCCATTCCCAGTCTTTATTAAAGCCTAATTTAATGGTGTCCAGTTTGCAAATTAATTCCAGTTCTGCAGTTTCTCGTTGGAGTCTGTTTTTGAAATTTTTTTGTTGAAGAATTGCAACTTTTAGGTCTGTAATTGAGTGACCAGGGAGGTTGAAGTGTTCTCCAACTGGTTTTTAAATGTTATAATTTTTGACGTCTGATTTGTGTCCATTTATTCTTTTTCATAGCGATTGTCCAGTTTGGCCAATGTACATGGCAGAGGGGCATTGCTGGCACATGATGGCATATATCACATTGGTAGATGTGCAGGTGAACGAGCCTCTGATGGTGTGGTTGATGTGATTAGGTCCTATGATGGTGTCCCTTGAATAGATATGTAGACAGAGTTGGCAACGGGTTTTGTTGCAAGGATAGGTTCCTGGGTTAGTGTTTTTGTTGTGTGGTTGATGGTGAGTATTTGCTTCAGGTTGGGGAGGGGCAGTCTGCAAGCAAGGACTGGCCTGTCTCCCAAGATTTGAGAGAGTGAGGGATTGTCCTTCAGGGTAGGTTGTAGATCCTTGATGATGTGCTGGAGGGGTTTTAGTTGGGGGCTGAAGGTGACAACTAGTAGTGTTCTGTTACTTTCTTTGTTGGGCCTGTCCTGGAGTAGGTGACTTCTGGGTATTTTTCTGGCTCTGTCAATCTGTTTCTTCACTTCAGCAGGTGAGTATTGTAGTTTTAAGAATGCTTGATAGAGATTGTGTAGGTGTTTGTCTCTGTCTGAGGGATTGGAGCAAATGCGGTTGTATCTTAGCACTTGGCTGTAGACAATGGATCATGTGATGTGGTCTGGATGAAATCTGGAGGCATGTAGGTAAGTATAGCGGTCAATAGGTTTCTGGTATAGGGTGGTGTTTGTGTGACCATCACTTATTAGCACTGTAGTGTCCAGGAAGTGTTTTCTGGAAGATCACCAATGGATTGTAGTTTCCTTAGGAAGTCAGTGGTGTCTCAAAGATAGCTAGGATTGCTGGTAGCGTAGGGCCTAAGGAGAGAGTCGACATAGCCAGACAATCCTGCTGTCAGGGTACCAATGCCTGAGATGATGGGGCATCCAGGATTTCAGGTTTATGTATCTTGGGTAGCAGATAGAATACCCCATGTCAGGTTTCTAGGGGTATGTCTGTGCATATTTGTTCCTGTGCTTTTTCAGGGAGTTTCTTGAGCAAATGGTGTAGTTTGTTCTCGAGAGACCCCTTTCAAGGGATGCGAAGGTAGTTTACTCTTGTTTAACTAGCTCACTAATTAACTTTTGTAAAACCAGTTCAGTCTTTGGCACTTTTGCAAAGAATGCCAACAAGGTAGGCAGTTAGAGCTAAGAAGTATTTCTTCATACAATGCACAGTCAACCTGTGGAACTCTTTGCCAGAGGATGTTGTGAAGGCCAAAACTATAACAGGCTTCAAAAAAGAACTAGATAAATTCTTGGAGGATAGGTCCTTCAATGGCTATTAGCGAGGATGGGCAGGGATGGTGTCCCTAGCCTCTGTTTGCCAGAAGCTGGGAATGAGTGACAGGGAATGGATCACTTGATGATACCTGTTCATTCCCTCTGGGGCACCTGGCATTAGCCACTGTCGGAAGCCAGGAAACTGGGCTAAATGGACCTTTGATCTGACCCAGTATGGCCATTCTTATGTTCTTAACTGCAGTGGCTTTGAGATGCAGATACCTGTCTTTCAGAAACAAAAATAAGCAGAAGTAAATATCAGCCTATAGGAAGTGTCACATAGGCCAATGAACAGCTAGAAGGAATGGTATTAACTTTTAGTTATTAGTACCTTGGGGACTAATCCTGCTTGCCTTACTCAGACATTAGCATTTTACTTCAGTTGCACTATTTGTTATTTTATTATTATTTGTATTACTGTAGTGCTCAGGAGCCCTAATCACAGCCCACTGTACTTGGTGCTGTATATACACAGAACAAAAACGTGGTCCCTGTTCCAAATAGCTTACAAGCTAAGGGCTTATCTACACTTGAAACTCTACAGTGGCACAGCTGCAGTGATTCAGTGTAGACACTACCTATGTTGACAAGCGGGGTTCTCCCGTTAGCATAGGTAAGCAACTTCCCCAGGAGATGGCAACTAAGTAGACAGAATTCTTCTGTCGACGTAAGAAGGTCTACACAGAGACCTAGGTCAGTTTACCTCTGCAGCTTAGGGGTCTGGATTTTTCACACCCCTGAACAACATAATTATGCCAACCTAATTTTCTAGTGTAGACCAGGCCCAAGGGCTTGTCTTCACATACAGTTCTTCAGCATCACATCTGAACTGCAGCTGTGCCGCTGTAGTGCTTTAATGAAGACACTACTATGCTGATGGGAGACCTTCTCCCATCAGCATAGTTAATCCAGCTCCCCAAGAGGCGGTAACTATATCACTTCCATCGACGTAGCGCTGTCTACACAGGGGGGTTAGATTGGTATAACTATGTCACTCAGGGGTGTGGATTTCGCACCCCAGAATGACTTAGGCCGTGTCTACACTATGGGTAAATCAACCTAAGTTATGTAACTTCAGCTACCTGAATAACGTAGCTGGATTCGACGTAGCTTAGATCTACTTACTGCGGTGTGTACACTGCGCTGCATCGATGGGAGACGCTCTCCCATCGACTTCCCTTATTCATCTCGTTCTGGTGAAGTACTGGGGTTGACAGGAGAGTGATCTGCAATCTTCACTAGACCTGCTAAATTGACCCTCAGTGCATCGATCACCATAGCTTCGATCTCCGGTAAGTATAGACATGCCCTTAGTTATATGGATATAGGTTTGTAGTGTAGACCGGGACTAAAAGAGGCAACTGAGGGATACAGAAGGACAGATAGAGGAGTACAAGGAAATAGTGGGAACTGTGTGAGTAAGCCAAACAGGATTTGGCCACTGGAATTTATTTGAACCAGCAACACAGAGGTGAGAGACTCTATCCAATTACTAATAATCTGAGCCATTCAGCTGCATGACTGCAATTCTTGGTTCAACTGAGCTGCTAGGATCACAGTAACAAGCTTCCTGAAAAGGGGTGTGGTTGGTTGGTTGTTTTTGGAATTACATATTCAAAAGATTAAAAGTGCAAGCTTCACCAAATGCATCTACCTGGAGCCATTAGCATAAGATTTTAACAGATTTTACATGGAAAAAAAAATGTCTGCAACACACTTAGTTCCTAAGGATTGCTTCTCTGTTAACCACTTTTAGTTTCTAGACTGCAATGAATGTGTGACACAGGACAATAACATGTCTGAGCACTTTAGGAAAAATATATTAATGAAATCAAGAGGTTCTGGTCATTTGTTACAGCTGGGGTAGGGAGTGACAACCATTTTTTTTAAAAATGAAGTTTCTGACAACAGTACAAATAATTAAAAATAAACAAACACAGGAACCATCACTAGATGGCAAAAATGATACTTTATATATCAATAGTTAACAAGAATTGAATGTAAAGTGTAGGCTTGATTGATGCAGTTATTAAATTCTATAATTCAGTGACATTATCCAGATTTCAAAAAATTGTATCCAAGTTCTGCCTTTTTAAAAGTGAGTTTCCCCATCATTTCCTACATTTTGTTAAATTAAAATGTTATGGCTGGATGTGAGGTATATGTACGGGCTATACCTTATGGCTCATTTTCAGGTGTTCTGCACCTTTACATTGAGAGAAGTGTTCCTCCCTGCTTCAGAGGAAGCTGCCATTTTGTATTCAGATGGAGCCTGTTGCAGAAGGGCACTAGATGATCCTGATGACCATTCTGTCTATCTCCCTCCTTCCCTTTCCTTCCTGGTTTGTTGGATTTTTTTTAAATGGAAAACTAAAGTCACTGAGGTGGAAAGAATGTGGTTGTTCTTTGTCCGTGGGACAACGGGCAGGAGATTATTTGTCTTTGTCTTCCAGTGATTTGCTGTAGAGTAACTAATAAGTGGGATATTATTTCCCTAAGCTTTAAACATTTTACATTTATTCATAGACCTCCCAACAGTGTGAGGTGCTGAGCTTCTTCAGTTCCCTGTGAGTGGGCCTACTGGGGCACTCAGCACCATACAGGATAAGGCCCGACAGGACCAGTGCCAAATTGCTTTTGGCAAATATACAAACAAATCAATTGCTTCCCAAATTTTTACTTCTTAGGACATGATCACCAAATATGTAGAATCATGTCCCCTCCCTCCCGCCCCCCCCCCCAGGCCACAATGCTTCCAACAATCTTTTCCCATGCCATTGGTCACTTTTTTTATTCTGATGGGTGTAAATGTTGATAGATTTGAAGTAATTTCTTTTGTAAAATCAAACAGATTTTCCATATCCGTTTCCATCTGTCTGGACTGTTTTCTCTCCCATGATCCCCTTTCCAAATACTGCATGAAAGGCAATTCTTTTTCTGCATCAACATCTTTCCAAATGTTATACATATTAGATGCAGCTTCCTTTATACTCATTTCTTCAGCAATATACAGCACTGCTACTTGTAGATCTCTATTTAAAGCCTCTATTTCTGGGGGAACATATTTTTATGACTCTTCAACATCCTACAACTGTTACCAGTCATCCCTTCTCATCATATCCACAATGCCCTGACACTCCCCTCCTTTACTTCCCTTCTCAAGCAACTGCATGATCTTATTATCTTGACCCTTCTCTTTCTTCCTTTTTATACCCCTTACTGTGTTTATCTTGTTTTCATATTCACTTGGGTACTGATCCCAATTGTAATAAATACTCTAATAATCATCATCATCACTGTAAGACATTAACCAAGCATTAACGGTTGAAACTAGTATGATCATCAAACTCCAATGGCAATATCTTTATACCGAGTGGTCCAAATACTCCTTGGAGAATTCCATCCTCCACAAACTCAATAGAAAAGCCCTTGTTCATATCATATTTACCCAGTTTTTGTGGAGGTCTTGATGTTGTGGCCCACATGAATCAGCGTTCACATCGCACTCCCCATCAGTACCCAGCCTGAGCTGGGGAAGCTAATGATCCACCCAGTGGACCAAATTCAGTGATGAATCCTGGTCACATGCCACCTGAGGCACGTTGTGCATATGCTAAGAGTACTTACAATTTTCTTAATATTAGAAAAGAAATTCTAAAGAATCCAGGGATTCTAATATACTTGATACAAAATGAAACTTAGGAATGCAAACATTCTCATTTTGGATGTGGCCTAGTGTAAGGACAGCTCTGGGTCTAATCCAAAGCCTGCTAAATCAGTGGTAAAATTCCTATTATTCCATATAATTTGGATCAGATCCTGTTTTAAGAGTATCCTACAAAGTAGGTAGTGATAGGGTTTATTCATTTTATTTGTTTCTCATGTTATCTTCATCTGTTCTTTTGTATCTAGCTACTCCAGTCATTGACTTTTATGCTTTATGAGTGTCTTGATTTTTTCCACTGCTATTGGGTTTTGGTGTTAGATAATAATGCCTTCTAGATTATTACCTTTCTTTACTAAAATGTATATAGCAATTTAAACTGAAAATACATAGCCCCCTAGAGCTTTACCAGCAATTACTAGACCTCTTCATAGCAAGATAAGGTCAGAGCAGATGGGTTTGTGATCACATAGAAGGGGAAACAAAATATTTTTCCTTATAAAATTGAGTCTATTTAGGTCAGTAGAGACTTGTAAAAAATTCCCCTGCCTCACACAGCAGGAGCAGCAGCACTGAAATAATTATATTGCTCAAATCCCTTTCTAAAAGCTCATGGAACAGTAATATACAAAAGAAACTTAAAATAGATAACTTTGTTACACCAAAATTATAGTTTTTCCTAGCAGTCTGATCTTGCAAAACACAAAATTCAGTTAAATGGGATCTGATGTTTTATTCAATATATTTTGGCTTGCTGAGCAGAAAAGGCATTCATTTAAGAGATCTTTTATTTTATCAGGTCAAGTTGCTATTTTAGCTTTTCTTCTACTGGACTTCTCTTCTTTAGCATATATATTCCATTGTCAAGTATTCATCGAAAAAAGCATGGGTGTATTTGATTATTGGCCCTACTATGCAATAGATTAACCATTTATACCTGGTGTCTTATCAGGGGACTTAACTTGTGTTGGGGGATCCTCTATATTCTATTTTTTTGAAAATACAGTGTTACTTTGTAACATACATAAAATCTTGCATCCATTAAAGTCAGTGGGAGTTTCCCCTGTGTTAGTGGTTTTCAATCTGTGGTCCACTATGATGATGTCTAAGATTTCCAAAGGCACCTTCATTCAAAATTTTTTAGGGGTTTGCAAAAAGGTTGAAAACCACTGTCCTATGTTTATGGAGGAAAGCAACAAGAGCAGCTAAGATCGTGGTGGGAAAAAAAAAAAAAAAAGCAAAAAAGCAACTCATTTGTAAAACGGTCAGATACATGGTGAAAAGTGTGGTATTAATAACTAGATACCTCAGCAGATCTGGCCTGCAGGTCCTCAGAATTAGGAGAGCAAAAAAGTTGACTTAAAACAGCAAATCAGGTCCCAAGGATCAGGCCAATAGATAGATGATTGGTCTCCTGATTTTAGAAGCATCTGAGATTATGGAGGTCTGTAGACAACATCCATTTATATTAGACAAAGTTAATTGCACAGGGAAAGATCACAGCTTGTGGGCATTTGTAAAACGGTCAGATACATGGTGAAAAGTGTGGTATTAATAACTAGATACCTCAGCAGATCTGGCCTGCAGGTCCTCAGAATTAGGAGAGCAAAAAAGTTGACTTAAAACAGCAAATCAGGTCCCAAGGATCAGGCCAATAGATAGATGATTGGTCTCCTGATTTTAGAAGCATCTGAGATTATGGAGGTCTGTAGACAACATCCATTTATATTAGACAAAGTTAATTGCACAGGGAAAGATCACAGCTTGTGGGCATGGATCTGACAAAGCGTTAGAGGAATGTCTTTACTAACAAACTTCAGAATGAGCATTAAATAGTAGCTCATAGTATTTCTCATTCTTTTTCAGTCCCTGCCCTTTAAACGTAAGGTCCAGACTGAGTTAAAGCTGTGAGAATACAAAACACATACACACACATCTTTGGTACAGCACAGGCCAAACCCACTGATTCCTAGAAAATGTAATGAACTGCCCATGCTGCCGGTGACTGGCAGCAAAATAAAACCCTAACATGCACATACAAAAGCTAAGTAGTATTTTTATTTTCACTTCCTACATACAAATATTTATAGGATACTAGTCTGATTTCTTGTTGGCGGTTATGATTTATGTATCAGGAGAGACAATGCACATTTGTTAGCAGGAGATCTTATTGTCAGTGATTTCTGCTTGTGTAGTATCCTCCAAATAACTCATGGTCAGCCCAGTGCGATTTAGTGGCTCAGATACAGTTCAGTGTTTGCATTTTTCAGTCAGGACCTGGCTCTACCACTATACACGTCATGCGTCTGACGAAGTGGACATTCACCCACGAAAGCTTATGCTCCAATACATCTGTTAGTCTTAAAGGTGCCACAGGACCCTCTGTTGATTGTTAACTGAGGGTAATTAAATTGGAACAGATTACTAAAGGGTACAGAAAATTCTCTGTCAGTAGGGGACTTCTGACTGAATGTCTTGCTATAATATATGCTCTAACTCAGACTTTATAGGGCCAGATGGAGAAATCACTGGATAAAATTATATGGCCTGTGTTAAAGCTATTAAATCTATGAATCTTACTATCTAAGCTAAGACAAGAATAGGAGGAGACATCAGGGCAATGAGGAGTTTTTGTTGAAAGACAAAATGAATACAACAGAGTAACAATGTTTGAGACTAATGCATTCTGAAAGTTATGTATGGGCTTTTTAAACTACACAAGGCAATGCAGAGGTGTAAATACCCCTCCATATCCATTTCCCAATCATACACATTGCGTGGTCTGAGAAAAGAAGGAATGGGGGGGAGAATGGAAGGAGATGAGCTGAAGTAGGAAGGAGCTGAATGGTGGAAGGCAAAAATGAGGCTCTTGAATTTGATTTGGAAAGACTTGGTGAGCCAATGATTACAATAAGGGCAGAACAGGGGCACAGTGTCAGAGAAGGTGGTAGAATTTTGAGCTCCAGGACCCTGCAAGGTGGGAGAGTCGACCAAAAATAAACAAGAAAGCAGTTGTGTTTTTACCATGGGATAACTCACATTTATTAGCTATCCTACTGTCAAATCTTAGTGAAGACTAGGCACAAAGGCCTGGTCTACGAGTTTAGGTCGAATTTAGCAGCATTAAATCGAATTAAGCCTGGACACGTCCACATGATGAAGCCCTTTTTTTCGACTTAAAGGGCCCTTTAAACCGGTTTCTTTACTCCACCTCCGACGAGGGGATTAGCGCTGAAATCAGCCTTTCCGGGTCGGATTAGGGGTAGTGTGGACAGAATTAGACATTATTGGCCTCCAGGAGCTATCCCACAGCGCTTCATTGTGACCGCTCTAGACTGCACTCTCAACTCAGATGCACTGACCAGGTAGACTGGAAAAGCCCTGCGAACTTTTGAATTTCATTTCCTGTTTGCCCAGCATGGAGAGCACAGGTGACCATGCAGAGCTCATCAGCACAGGTAACCATGATGGAGTCCCAGGATCCCAAAAGAGCTCCAGCATGGACAGAATGGGAGGTACGGGATCTGCTCGCCATATGGGGAGATGAATCAGTGCTAGCTGAACTCCGTTGCAGTAAACGAAATGGCAAAATATTAGAAAAAGTCTCAAAGGCCATTTAGGACAGAGGCCATAACAGGGACGAACAGCAGTGCTGCGTGAAAATTAAGGAGCTAAGGCAAGCCTACCACAAAGCCAGAGAAGCAAACAGAAGGTTCAGGGCGGAGCTGCAGACATGCCACATCTACGCAGAGCTGCATGCCATGCTAGGGGGAGCAGCCACCACTAACCCAACCCTGTGCTTTGACTCCATCAATGGAGAATCACGCAACACGGAAGCGGGTTTGGGGGACGAGGAAGATGATGATGAAGACAATGAAGATAGCTCACAGCAAGGAAGCGGAGAAACTGGTTTCCCCAACAGCCAGGATATGTTTATCACCCTGGACCTGGAACCAGTAACTCCCGAACTCACCCAAGGCATGCTCCCAGACCCTAAGGGCACACAAGGGACATCTGGTGAATGTACCTTTGTAAATATTACACATGGTTTAAAAGCAAGCGTGTTTAATGATTAATTTTCCCTGGCAATCGCGGCCAGTACAGCTACTGGAAAAATCTGTTAACGTGTATGGGGATGGAGCGGAAATCCACCAGGGACATCTCCAGAAAGCTCTCCTTCATGTACTCCCAAAGCCTTTGCAAAAGGTTTCTGGGGAGGGCTGCCTTATCCCGTCTGCCATGGTAGGACACTTTACCATGCCAGGCCAGTAGCACGTAGTCTGGAATCATTGCATAACAAAGCATGGCAGCGTATGGTCCCAGTGTTTGCTGGCATGCAGACGACATCCATTCCTTATCTCTTTTCTAACTGCCCTGGTGTTTGGCTGTGCGTAATCAGCGGCCAGGGGATTTGCCTCAACCTCCCACCCTGCCATAAATGTCTTCCCCTTACTCTCACAGATATTGTGGAGCGCACAGCAAGCAGCAATAACAATTGCAATATTGGTTTCACTGAGGTCTATCCGAGTCAGTAAACTGCGCCAGCGCACTTTTAAATGTCCAAATGCACATTCTACCACCATTCTGCACTTGCTCAGCCTATAGTTGAACAGGTCCTGACTACTGTCCAGGCTGCCTGTGTACGGCTTCATGAGCCATGGCATTAAGGGGTAGGCTGGGTCCCCAAGAATAACTATAGGCATTTCGACATCCCCAACGGTTATTTTTTGGTCCAGGAAGAAAGTCCCTTCCTCTAGCTTTTGAAACAGACCAGAGTTCCTGAAGACGCGAGCATCATGTACCTTTCCCGGCCACCCCACGTTGATGTTGGTGAAACGTCCCTTGTGATCCACCAGGGCTTGCAGCAGCATTGAAAAGTACCCCTTGTGGTTTATGTACTCGGTAGCTTGGTGCTCCGATGACAAGATAGGGATATGGGTTCTGTCTATCGCCCCACCACAGTTTGGGAATCCCATTGCAGCAAAGCCATCCGCTATGACCTGCACGTTTCCCAGAGTCACTACCCTTAATATCAGCAGGTATTTGATTGCGTTGGCTACTTGGATCACAGCAGCCTCCACAGTAGATTTGCCCACTCCAAATTGATTCCCGACTGACCGGTAGCTGTCTGGCATTGCAAGCTTCCACAGGGCTATCGCCACTCGCTTCTCAACTGTGAGGGCTGCTCTCATCCTGGTATTCTGGTGTTTCAGGGCAGGGGAAAGCAAGTCACAAAGTTCCATGAAAGTGCCCTTACGCATGCAAAAGTTTCGCAGCCACTGGGAATCGTCCCACACCTGCAACACGATGCGGTCCCACCAGTCTGTGCTTGTTTCCCGGGCCCAGAATTGGCGTTCCATGCCATGAATCTGCCCCAGTAACACCATGATTTGCACATTGCTGGAGCCCATACTTAGTGAGAGGTCTATGTCCCTGTCAATTTCTTCATCACTCTCATCGCCGTGCTGCAATCGCCTCCTCGCCTGGTTTTGCTTTGCCATGTTCTGGCTCTGCATATACTCCAGGACAATGCGCATCACGTTCATATTGCTCACAATTGCCGCGGTGATCTGAGTGGGCTCCATGATCCCAGTGCTATGGCGTCTGGGCTGAAAAAAGGCGCAAAACTATTGTCTGATGGAGGGAGGGAGGGGCGAGTGATGACATGGCTTACAGGGAATTAAAATCAACAAAGGTGGCTGTGCATCAGGGAGAAACACAAAGAACTGTCACACAGAATGGCCCCCCCAAAGATTGAACTCAAAACCCTGGGTTTAGCAGGCTGTTGATTTCACGCAGGGAGGAGGAAGCAAATGAATACAGAACAAATCTGGTCCATCTATCTTTTACATCTTAGGCTGGCAGCAGACGGTGCAGCATGACTGATTGCCATCGGCATCTTCTGGGTGCTTGGCAGAAAATGCTGCATTACGACTGCTAGCCATCATCGTCAAGACGGTTCAATAGGACAGTCGGCAGGACTGAGTTTCTAGGAGACAAAACATGTCTGCCCAGGTGCCTCTGACCGAATTCACTGAGGAGTATGACAATGATGGATACCAGTCGTAATACACCATCTACTGCCAAAAGACAAAGAGCTGCTGCTGTATAGCAATGCAGCCCCACGTCTGCCAGCACCCAGATAGCCGATGACGGCTACCAGTCATACTGCACTGTCTACTGCCAAAAGGCAATTAGCTGCTGCTGTGTAGCAATGCAGTACCACGTCTACCGGCACCCAGATGACATATGGTGATGGTGAGCTGAGCTGAGCTGAGCGGGCTCCATGCTTGCCGTGGTATGTTGTCTGCACCGGTAACCCAGGTAAAAAGGCGTGAATCAATTGTTTGCCGTTGCTCTGATGGAGGGGTAGGGGCCTGATGACATGTACCCAGAACCCCCCACGACATCAGGCATTGGGATCTCAACCCAGAATTCCAATGGGCGGTGGAGACTGCGGGAACTGTGGGATAGCTACCCACAGTGCAATACTCCGGAAGTCGACGCTAGCCTCAGTACTGTGGACGCGGTCCGCCGACTTAATGCACTTAGAGCATATTATATGGGGACACACACAATTGACTGTATAAAACCGATTTCTATAAAACCAGCTTCTATAAATTCGACCTAATTTCGTAGTGTAGACATACCCTTAGTTTTACTATGAACTATACCCCAGGTGGGAGTATAGAGCTGACCTCACCCACCTATCAGGAAGTAAGCACTACAAATGTCTGGTCTCCACTTAGGATTTTACAGCAAGATAATTGTGCCCCTCTTTGACCCAAGCAGCTAGAGAAAGTTTGGGGCCCTCTGGGTGTTCCAGTTGGGAGTAGAAATTGGAAATAATCAGGTATTTCTTTGATGCTGGGTTTTTTTATTTACAAATGTAGAAAGCCCTGTGCCTCTGAATGCGGAGGGAATCAAATAGCAGGAAACAGCTTCTTTTACTCACAGCACCAAGAACACTCTTTCAGCCTGTGCCCCTGATCCAATAACCTCTTCCCAGATTTCTTTGAGGGTCAGCCACACATTTTCAATTACTCCTTCAGGCTGTCTCTCTCCCTCAGTCTGCTCTCAGTTGTCCCTTTCCTCTGCCCTTCCCACTCCCCTGTACCTGGTCACAATATTCAGTCAAACCGTCTGTCCACCTGGTGCTAGTTTCTGGCCAGACTCCATTAGGCTTTGTTTTATATGTGGCCCCTTAATTGTATCTTACAACTGACTTAAATACAGGACTCATTCACAGATCAGTTTAAGAAGGTTTTAACTCAACCTGGAACAAGGTTTCACCCTGATCATAACAATAACTATCCATGGTTTGTCCTCTTACTATAAAAACATATCTTTTAAAGCAGTGAAGATAAAGCCTTTTTTCACAGCAGCATTTTGAACAGATTGGAAGGATTATAATGGGGTCAGGAAGTCTAGAGAAGACACAGAATAATAATTCTTACCTCCCTAGGGTGTTCCGAGCTTTAATTACTTAATTTGGATAAGACATTTGGACATCTGTAAGTTAAAAGTGCTATTTAAGTGAAGTGTTATTCACGGGCATCCTTTTACTCAGGCTTTACATTTTACAGTAGATCAGCATGTAATGTTGTGTTAAAGGTTCTACAGTAGTGGAATACTTGAAACAATTGTCCATTCGAACCACTGAAAGCCAAAGCCCAGCATGGGGAGATTGATATCTCATGCAATTTTTCCAAGGGCTATAGTCAGGGGAAACTAGTCTAAGGTCTCGTCTAATACAGTGTATATTGTACACCATGCTTTAAATCAACTTAAAAACAACCCAACACTTTAGGACTGTTCCAATATGAACTTAAATCTTATCTTTCTGCTCAGGGATATTTTCCTCTATTTACAAAAAGAGAAAATGATATATAGAATGAATATTTTAAAAAAATTCAAACTGTGATAACTATAGCAAACCCCTTATGCTTCCTTTGTGCTCTCATACGATCTTTTTATATTTTGCTTTAGCTGAAGAGGGGGCTTTTGATATGATAGTCCAGATAAAACTAAGTTTAGATTTGGTTTGTGTGTGGGGCAGAGGATAGGGAGTGAAAACAACATAAATTTCAAATATATGTCTAACTTTTTTAACTAGAAGATTAAATATGCCATAGACACCCAGCCCTTGCTAAAAGTTATTCATTGTATCTCACAAGCCTGACCTTTTTCAACAAACCTAGAATATTGAAAGTCTTAGAGTACCCTTTTATTCATCCTTTGTTGTTTATGAAAATCATGCCATGCTCATTAATCTTTCTTAAATTGTTTATACAATCCACTGGACAAGTTACAAAAAGACTTTAATCTTTAAAATGTCACAGCATCAACCACTTGATTGATTTCATAAAAGCAATCTTCTCAAACTCTGTTTAACCATTTAAATGCAAAGGCACTACTGTACCTAGATCCATAATACTATCGTAGAACTGCATGCATAACTCCTACTCATGTCAGATCCAGAACAGCAAAAGGTTTGGGCCAGATTCTCTGATATGATCTGGCCTCTTTGCTCAGGTTACAAATGGCTAGTGAATTCCCTCAGCTGAAGGGAACTCTGCTTGGGTAAAGCCAGAAAAGCCAGTTCCAGCCAACATTCACCCCAGTGTGTGGGGTATGCCATGAGAGAGAAGGGGCATGTTTTGTGTAGGGAGAAGGTATGGCATAGCCTGATCTCCACTGCTGATACTTCATTTGAATGGGGTTTCTGGAGGACCCCCCCGCTCCCCAATATCACTAGGACAAAAGTTAATGGTATTTAAAGTTTCTGGCTAATAATGGACATAGACTTCATGAGGACTAGTGACTGACTAGTTTGAAAGACAGTTTTTGACTTCTTGGAGTACCAGAAAGAGAGTGTTCAAATAACCATTTTTATCCAGGGAATGAATGTCCTTCCAGGTAGTTTTGAAATAGCAGAGGTAAATATCTAGAGCTCTCTCTTCAATGGTAAATGTTGTCTTCTTCATAGTAGCTATAGAGGATGAAATCCTGATCACATTGAAATCAATGGCAAAATTCTCATTGACTTCTGTGCAACAGATGTCTCCAGATTTGCAAAATACATTGGTTAGTAAATATTAACCTTTTTAGTCCTTTTTTTGATATTAATTCCCCTGGAATTTTTATGACATTAGCAGAAAGTATGTTTGAATTCTAAGAGCATTAGTTCTTAGCCTGTGAGTGACCTGTACTCAGGAATTTTTATGTGATTGAGTGTTGGGTTGTATCTAATTATTCTCAAAAAGAACAGGAGGACTTGTGGCACCTTAGAGACTAACAAATTTATTAGAGCATAAGATTTCGTGGACTACAGCCCACTTCTTTAGATGCATATAGAGTGGAACATATATTGAGGAGATATATATACACACATACAGAGAGCATGAACAGGTGGGAGTTGTCTTACCAACTCTGAGAGGCCAATTAAGTAAGAGAAAAAAACTTTTGACATGATAATCAAGTACAGACAGTTTGATAAGAAGTGTGAGAATACTTACAAGGGGAGATAGATTCAATGTTTGTAATGGCTCAGCCATTCCTAGTCCTCCTGTTCTTTTTGTGGATACAGACTAACACGGCTGCTACTCTGAAACCTGTAATTATTCTCAGCATCTCCAGTGCTGAGGAATCCAGGTATCCATAGAAAAGATCCCTTCAAACTACTAGGAATGTCTACAGAAGTATGTTATAAACAAAACTGGGTGATTGATAAGGGATACTTTTTATGGCAGATGTTTTCTGTAGTGGGTTGGGTGATAAATAAGGAATAATTATTATTACAGATGGGTTCTGTAATGGATGAAATAATGAACCGTTGAAAGATGTTTTTAAGTTATTAAGAACTGTCAGTTTTCACAGCGGTTGATAATAATGACCAGATTAGAGATTCCTTTTTACTCATCAATCAGGTAAACTGAGGACCATAAAGAAATTCTGTCAGTAATTAGGAAAACAGAACACACGATAAATATAATCGTGGGAAAGTATTTTTGCCGTCCAAGAATTGTTTTTTTTGGTCTCCCACCCTATAAAAAACAGAGACCTTGAAACTTAGGTCAGGGAGTACAAACTACCAGCATCCCACTTGTTACAAAGGCCAGCACTTTACCTTACACCCAGGGTGATAATGTATCTATTCTTTCTGTATTCTGTATAGTGCTGTACTAATTTCAGATAGATAATCTTTGATTAAATAATTCCATTTCAGCCTGTTGTTTGACAATCTTGAATCCTAAAATTCAAATATGCAACCTCGTAATTCTTGTGAACATGATTATCATGAGCTTGATCTTCAGAGGTGCTGAAAAACTGCTACTCCCATCCAATGGCTAACTCATGGGAAGGGATGACATAATACCTTTAGAATTATCTGCCTCTATCAGAATAAATAGGAATACAAGAACACTGGATTTAGGACTGGAATGGACCTCCTGGGTCATCAAATAGGATCCCTTGTTATCACAGGCAACCCAATCATACAATTCTGTTCAAAAACTTGTCAAGGATCATCTTCAGACAAGTTAGATTGTTTGTCCCACTATTCCTATGGAAGACTGTTCCAGAACTTCACTCCTCTGATGGTGAGAAAAATTCAAAGTTGTACATTTCTGAAAATATTGCATCATCCATTTTCAACCCTGGTTGCACTGGGGAGGGAATTGCCTCTCCTCTGTAAATAATGCTTTCTTTTCAATGGGAGGACTCTCATTGGCTTCAAGAGGTTTTAGATCAGGTCTGGTGTTCATACATCCTATAGTGCTAAGCAATTTGATGCTGTGCAAGTAATGCAGATACTGGTCAACATGGGATCAAGAGCAGTCTTGGGATACTCTAGCTAGCAGATTTCAAACTGATGAAATTCATGTGATGTTTGAAGCAAATTAAAACTTCTTAAGCAAGTGCAAAGAAAATTCAAAGCAACCGAGTTGCTAATAATCTCACCATTCAGGTCCTCTGGTCTAACTAGCCCACTCTCTTCTGAATTATTACATGGAATTAACAGATCCAATAGCAGAATTAACAAAATATGGAACATTGCCTGAGAAAAAGATTACTACAAATCTTCATTAGCTTTCTCACTGCTATGACCTTGACTGAAGCCTAACTGAGTTTGATCACATTGCTATACATGGAAGGTACCCTAAACATTTTCAAAAGAAATGGCAAATTAAAGATGCTTCAGGATAGGATTATAAATATGTTGCAAGGAAAGGAGAGGCTTACCATTAATTTGAGAATAGCAGGGAAATTACCAGATGTCTGGAAGACTTCTTAATGTTTGTAATAAAAAGGAATATTGGCATTAGTATACCCCCACAGAAGCTGACTGGACAACATGGTCCAAAAAATGAGTTGCAGCAACAACAGCAGAACCAGCTTTGTAAATGAGAACAGTAGTAACTTCCTTAAAATCTGAGATGACATGTTTCAAAGAGGCTTTCCAAACAGCTCCAGAACTGTTCTTCCAGTTTTGCAGTGGCAAGTAACATTTCCTAAGCACAGCCAGCCTTCTAACAGAAAGACTGTGCTTCTCCTTCTGTCATTTGGTCATTTGTAATACCAAAGCTTCAAAAGCATGCAGATACTCCAGCAAAACAACAAACAACTCCTAGAAGAGCAAAAATCCCAGGAGATTCTCCGATCCAACCCATTGCTCAATGATGGCTCAAAATAAGGAAGCTGCTGGCCTTGTGATGCCTGCAAACTTCTTAATTACAGTTCCTCTGAACTACACATATAAGTATTATGAAGATCCTATTAGCTACAAAGCAGAGAGACAAACACTTATTCTGTGGCACAGCATTAACAGTACCACTAATGTTACCTTGAAAGTACAGAAACCCAAATGTCCACTCCCTGGCAACTTCATAATAGGACTTAAATTATAAAGATCGGCAGTGTCTGAAACTCATTACTATCTGATGGCAGTTCAGTAGCCTATGTGAAGGGAGTCCAGTTCTGTTTTGATAGATGTCCACCTAACAACAGGCACCATATTGTAAACTTGATGGCAGACCCAAAGAAGAATCAAAGGACTGAATGACTCAACTCTTCCCTCCCTAGAGGTTCTGTTCAGAACAAACAATAACATTGGGAAAACTGGATTGCCATTACCCATAGTGTACCTGCTTTGTGGATGGAGACAGCTTCATTCTCCAGTGCTGTCACTATGGCACAAAATTCATTAAAAAAGCCAAACTGTGACATTCCAGGGTGTTCTCCAGACCAGTGAGAGGCTTTGTCATCGCCTGCCCTGTAACCAGGGATGACTTGCAACGCCTTGCTGCTGTGGCTCCCAACCTGGATTGCTCATAGGAGCACCTCCATGTAACTGCAGCCTGCCAGCCACACTCCAGCTGTCAGCAGCACTGGTTATTACTTCAGGGTGACCCCAACAAACTCCCAGTCTCAGATTTCCCCCCAGAATGTATGTTCTGTACTGTCCAGCCCTTTCCTGGACAGTCCCAGAGATATTAGGTCTGTTGTTCCTCTAATGAAACAATACACAACAATTTGCCACCTTCAATGGAGTTACCAAGACAATTTAACTTAAACACAGTGGGTTCGATCAAACAATAAAACAAACAAAAGAAGATAGGATTTTAAGTGAGTACAAGTAATGAGGCGTAAAAAAGTCTGAAATGGTTACAAGAAAAATAAAGAAAATGGTTCCTAGTGCCTAACTGAAACTGTACTTGATTCAAGGTAATGTCCTTTCCACATCCTTCCAACAGCATTATGGATCAAAATCTTCACATCCGGACCCTTCCTCCCAAGTCCAACAGATGTTTCTTTTGTCTTTTTAGGTGCAAGAAGGGAGATGGATAGGTAGAGAGATACCTTGGGGTGTTTGCCCCTCACCTTTATCGTTCAGCCCCCCTATCATAAAGTTCTATCAAGCTGAGCAGAAAGAGACATGGAGTCTACTGAGGAAAGATGCTTGATGCTGTTTTCTTTCACCTGTGTGTGCTGAGATGCAGATTTTCTTTTCTCTCTCGCTAGGCTCCAGGATCCTGAAAGGAAGGAGAGTCCTACAGCCCGGGCCCAGCTTAAGCCCAAAGATCTAGACTACAATTAAACAGCTCCTTAGCTCAAGCCCCATGAGCCTGTCAGCTAACACGGGCCAGGCATGGGTTTTTAATGGCAGTGTAGACATCCCACAGTGGTACGAGTTTAGGCAGCCAGTCAGTCACTCATATCTAATGGTCCATAACAGCAGAAAGGGAAAAATAACAGATTTAATTAACATTGCATTGTTGAATAAGTCCAACGGTAATATCAATAAAATCCTAATAGTGTGTTGTCCAATTAGTGGACAAGGATGCATGATCATGAGTACTAAGAAGATCACAGGAGATAATTTCATGCTCATTAGTTTGTAGGTATCACTAAATTCTTAAGCCTGACAGCCCAACCCTGCAGGAGAGTTTTGCAACTGATTTCACTGAAAAAAAAGAGACCGATAGCACCTTTGGAAAGGCACAATGGGTCCAGATTTTCAAGAGTGCTCAGCTCCCAGTTAAGCACCAAGTAAGGGCCAGATTTCATCACCACAAGAAAGCCCTCATGTCTGGTCTGTACTTTTACAGTTTTGGGGGCAAATCCTGCTCCCTTCTTAATTTTCACCAAAAGCCCTAGGTGCTGCAGTCCAGATGTGATTCAGTTGCATACAGATGCAGAGGCCATAGCATGTAGGAAACCAGTGAAAGGAACCTGAATACCGCCTACATGCCATACAGCCTCTCTCCATGGGGTCCTATCTTTGCAGCCTTGCACAGTGGGATTTTTCTGTGGGTGGGATCAGTAGAAGGATTCATCATCAGGCATTGACCAAGTGAGGGGGCTGCCCTATATCCTGATGCATAGGATAGTCCCCCATCAACACTCTGGAGAAAAACCTGTGTTTCAATCCCAACTGCTCCTGCTTGAGGTATGGTGGTGAATTAGCTCTTTCAAAACTTCGCTTTTTTTTTTTTTTTCTAATGTTGTACTACCTAACCTTCTTTTCTTGGACACAGAACAATCACTGTACGAGAAATATTCCTACAATAAAAAGCACATGTTAGTAACTTGATATTACTGTTAGTTACTGCTTTCTAATTAATTTACCAGCATGCAGAAGTATATTTTTAAAAATGTCAGTGTTATTAAAATTATATTGTGCCAATATACTGCTCTTTAGTCTTAAATTGTGAGTGAATTACAAATACTGTAAATACTCTCCATCAGCCACTCAGAATGCTGGAGTACAGCCCTTATCCACAGAATTTAAATTGACAATAAGCTTTATCAATTGGAAACCAGCTTTTGCATAATATATAGACAGAGTCCATGCAATTATGCACAATGCAAAAACCTGCATAAATTTATCTTTCCCCCCCAAGATAATGCATATAAATTTGTTTGCCCTGCATAAATCCACAAAACTGGCCGATTTTCCTGCCATCCTCAGCTTATCAGCCTTTCTGCCCATCATTTAGCTTTTTTCCACTATGTCTACATAGTCTGCTGTGCTGTCCACCCAAAGGTTAAGGCCAATGAAGAGCAACAAAAATGATTTGAGGGATGGAAAACATGCCTTTTTTTACAGTGAGAGACTTAAAAGAGATTAATCTGTTTGGTTTATGAAAAAAAAGATCAAGAGGTGATTTGATTGTGGTGTATAAATACCTTCACAGGAAGAAAATACCAGTTACTAAAGGGTTCTTTAATCTAGCAGAGCAAGGCATCACAAAACTGGTGGCTAGAAGCTGAAGCCACTAAGACTGATTAACCATTCAAAGAAATTATCAAGCAAAGTGATGGATTCTTCATCTCCTGAAGTCTGCAAATCAGGAGTGGATTCCTTTCTGGAAGATATGCTTTAGCCCAGGGATTGGTAACCTTTGGCATGCGGCCAGTCAGGGAAATCTGAAGGTGGGCCGGGACGGTTTGTTTACCTGCAGCGTCCGCAGGTTCAGCCGATCGTAGCTCCCACTGGCCACGGTTCACCGTGGAGGCTGTGGGAAGTGGTGGCCAGCACATCCCTTGGCCCACACCACTTCCTGCAGCCCCCATTGGCCTGGAACGGCAAACAGCGGCCAGTGGGAGCTGCGATCGGCCGAACCTGTGGACGCTGCAAGTAAACAAACCATCCTGGCCCACCAGCGGATTTCCCTGACGCGCTGCGTGCCAAAGGTTCCTGATCCCTGCTTTAGCCAAACACAAGGTATTGGGCTCAGTACAGGAGTAACTGGATGAAATTCTATGATCTGTAATACAGGAGATCAGATTAGATGATATAACAGTTCCTTTTGGCCTTAAAAATCTATGAACAAATCAATGGAAAGTTACTTATGAACTTCAGCGTATTTGATCAGACTCTAATTGCTACCATGTTGGAATCGGCCCAGAGACCTCAGCCCCTCTTGCTTCTGCAGGTTTCCCTCCCCTGTCGTACAAATGAAAAAACATTCTTCTCTGAGGAGTTCCTAACTTCCACAGGAATTATTCCTTTTCTACTATACAAATAAATACATAAATAGTTATATATTTGGATTCATTTTTAGAATTATTGCAATAAAACTGAAGGGTGTTGAATAATGTAATCTAGTAACAATGTTGCATAATTCCCAGTCATAGACTCTTAGCTTTTTGATCTCGTGTCTCCTAATTAGAGTTGTGCAAACCGTTTGCAGAAGAATCTGAAAGTACATGGAAAATGCCAATTTTGTGATCTAGCAAACTCAGAACCCAGATCAGCTTTGCTGAATTACTTACTAAGCTTCATGAACCTTTCCATGCTGATAACTTTGAATTTCAGTTTCAAACAAAGCAAATCTTGAGGTATGAGATGCAGACTCAAAGAAAGAAAATATTAATAGAAACATTTCCAAAGCAAAACTGGAAAAATTCACAGTTCTATTCAGAAGAAAACTATCTGAATAGCTACACACCTAATGGTAACAAAGAGTCCTGTGGCACCTTATAGACTAACAGATGTATTGGAGCATAAGTTTTCGTGGGTGAATACCCACTTCGTCAGACACATGTAAACATCTAATGGTGTGTATTTGCTTCTAGGCTGTAAACATAGGGCCAGATCCTCAGCTGCTGTATACCAGTGTGACTCTCCACGGGCTTCAATGCAGCTACACAAGTTTACACCAGCTGAGGATTTGGCCTATGTTATATACAACTCTGGAAATTGCTCACCTTGCTGATCTGCTGCATCCCAGATTCCTTAACCTTTCAGGCATACAAAGCCCATCTTTTATCTAGGCAGGTATAACTTGAAGGAAAGATGATAGGTTTTAAGCTATAATGATAGATAAATAGAGCCAAATTTTAATCTCTTTACTCACAGTGAGTAGTGCCTTACTCCACAATAGAGAGTGACAAGTCAATGGGAACACTTTATAAGTGTATCACAACATTCCATATATTGTTTTTTTATTTTCTGTTACGTGCTATATGTAGGTTTTTAAACTATAAAATAGAAATAAAAAAGATATAGATAATGGAGAATATACTGTACAGCATGGAATTATTTCAGACTCTGAACACATAAAATGCGATGCATTAGAATAAAGATACTATGGTTTCCCCCTAAATTGGTACAATAAATTAAACACTTTCAAATTTTCAATGCACATTGGGGAAAAAAAATCTCAACAATACATATAAAATAATGGGATCTAAATTAGCTGCTATCACTCAAAACAGATCTTTGAGTTATCATGGATCATTCTCTGAAAACGTCTGCTCAAAGTGCAGCAGCAGTCAAAAAAGCTAACTTTAGGAAAGAGATAAGACAGAATATATTATAATACCATTTTATAAATTCATGGTACGCCCACATCTTGAATGTTGCACGTAATTCTGGTTGCTCGATCTCAGAAAAAAAATCAGAATTGGATGAAGTGCAGACAAGGGCAACAAAAATGTGCTTAGGGGTATTAAACGGTTTCCCTATTTGGAGAGATTGAAGGCACTGGGCCCGTTCATCTTAGAAAAGAGGTGACTAAGGGAGGATGCAAAAGAGGTCTATAAAATCATGAATGGTTTGGAGAAAGTTAACAGGGAAGTGTTCTTTACCCCTTCACATAACACAAGAACTAGGTTTCAGAGTGGTAGCCATGTTAGTCTGTATCAGCAAAAAGAACGAGGAGTACTTGTGGCACCTTAGAGACTAACAAATTTATTTGGGCATAAGCTTTCATGGGCTCAAATCCACTTCATTGGGGTCACCCAGTAAAACAGACAGGCAGCAGGTTTAAAAACAAACAAAAGAAAGTACTTTTTCAACACAACTCATAGTCAACCTGTGGAACCTGATGCCAGGGAATGTTGTGAAGGCCAAAGGATAATGGGGTTAAAAAAGAATTAGAAAGTGGAGAACAGATCTATCAATGGTTGTTAGGCAAGAGTCTTAGGGATACACCACCACGCTCCTGGTGTCCCTAAACAGAAGACTGGATACTAGGCTAACCATTGGTCTGACCCAGTATGATTGTTGTTATGTTCTTAAGAAAGGCAAGTCTTTAAAAAATGCTTGTTTTACTTTGAATATATGATGGAAAAATAACTACAAATTTTAAACAGCCTTTTTCATAGGTTGGAAAGAGAACATTATCATTTTTGCTGAGTCAATTGGATCAGTCTAACCAGTAAATTGATCTCTTTCTAAAGTGATCTATAGTCTACCAGCATGCCCTGAAATATACCTGAGAATACCATAATGGAACATTTACACTATTTATCACAAATGACAGTTTGACAGTATTTGTTTGTTCCCAGGGCTCCTTATTTCATATTGTAGATTAATTTCCCACACCAAGAGCAAATGAATCTGTAGCACACATACCTAAATTCTGTAACAGTTCAAATAGCAACAAGTTCCCTTAGCTGTCTGTAAAGATTCCCAAACACTGATCATCCAATTTCCAATTGCATAATCTGGAATAAACAAACATCAATTATAGAAAATGTAATTATCCTTTTAAAATTTCAGCTTAATGAAGATTTTATATCTGTCATTTGTTTCAGTTGTGGAACTATAATTTTACTTAAATAGCAATTACAAAGGGATTATAAAAGATTTATAAAAGTGATATATAATCAGAAGAAGGGTTATATACTGAGAATACAGTTCTCTCACACTACTGCAGAAATGCCTGTGCTGCAAGGAAGAATTATAAGAGCACAGAATCATAGATGTTAAAGATTGAAGAGACTTGGGGCTAAATTCATCGTAGCCTTTGGCCAGGCATAAATCCCGCTCTCAGAATGCTCCCCAACTCTCCCTGGCCTGGCGCAGGGGGCCTGTATGCAAGGTGTAGTGATCCGTACTGCCTGTACAGAGATGCTATGTCACAGGTGGGCAGGCAGTGGGTAGGCAAGGACAGAGCGGTTGGAGGCTTGACTTTGCCCCCACAACTCAGTAGGTAGAAGGAGTAGTTACAATCTGCTTCCCAACTCTGGGCTCCTCCTGGGATAACACAACTGGGCTGCCACAAAAGAACAAATTAGAATAAAGAAATTAAATATCTCCATAAATACCTCCTTACCATGGTATCATTTGATAGACATAATTAAATCAGTTATATAATTAGGTTTCAGCACCTCTATGGTAAATTGTACTTGGAAAAGATGTCACATATTTTTGTCTATACAATTCGTAATGTATTATACAACTCACGTTATTTGCTCCATTCTCTCACAGAAAAATTCCCAATCCTCAGCTAAATAGAGAAATCAGAAATTTGCTTTTCATTTCATTTCAGAGAGATCCTTTTTACTTTCAAACTCTCATCACAAAAGGCAGGATATCTTGTGGAAACAGAGCTCTTATGTGACACTGATTTTAAACAGAAGAAGTTGTCTTATAATCAGAAAAAAGGAATCCGAGAAACACTGAAATCTTAAAGCCATAAGGAGTCCACCTGATTGTTACATCTGCTCTGCTGTGTTTGGAAAATGTAATTCTCAGGAAGTGAAGTGATACAGGTCTGAGTCAAAACCTCTAACAATCATTAGGAAAAAAGAAAAAAAGTGAAGAAAAGAGACACTGGGTGTAGAGACACATACACTTATATACACATACATATAATATACACATTATATCTATCTATCTATCTATCTATATTTATACACACACACACACACACACACATATAGACATACACTGTTCTATGTTTATACTGGGCAGAATTCAATTTTTATTTTCTTATGTCAACAGATATTAATGGTTCCCTTTAAAATTTCCCATTTTTATTTATTTAAATTTTTACAGGTGTGGGAAATTATGGTGTGGGAGTCAGACATAATTTAATGACAATAGATGTTGACAGTTTGTGTTTTAATGGTTATAAAGCTTTAACATTTTGAATCTCAACATCACATGTCAAAATGTTAGCCTTAAATCAAACATTAGTAAGTTCCCAAGCATCATTTTTCTTACTTTGCCTACCTCTAAATTTTGATCATTATCAATGGAAATATTTTTTATTTGGTTTGTGTGTGTATAGTGAAATAAACATTTATCAACATTTAACTATAAAAATCTAATTCTTCCAAGCCTACCTGCATTGTAGGGGAGCATTGTTAATGCCCTGTATAGGAGTGGGGCAATGAGATCATTGTTATAACAGCATGCATTCTGTTTTCTGACAAAATGTTAAGACAAATGTTCAGTGTTAGCACTGGTTGGTTGATAAACTGACATTTCATTCGATTCAATGTAACTGGGCAGCACAACTGAAAGGAGGGGAAAGAGCAGGGAGCTAGCAACGGAAGGCCAAACAGAATGTACAGTATATACTATGGGCTAAATTCAGAACAGGTTTGGGCAGGTGCAACACTCTGCAGAGTATTTGATTCATTGGGTAAACACTTTCAAAAGCATTTAAGTGATTTAGGAGACAATTCTGAAAACACTACCATTTATGTTTTTCTACTGTAGTGTCCCAGACACAGACTCATAGAGTTAGAAGGAATCACAAGGGTAATCTCGATTAACTCCTTGCCAAGATGCAAGATTTATCTAAGACATTGGGACATGTGAGTCCCAATCCAACAAAGGGCTTATTCACATGAATAGTCCCATTGACTTCAGTGGGATTACTCATGTACTTAAAGGTAGGCACATGCTTAAGAGCTTTGTTGAATCAGGGCCCTGGCATTTATATCAGCTTTATTTAAAGTTAACAGCAAATTGTTCCATATGAAGTGGTTGAATGTTATATAATAAGCAATTTAGTGCCAATGGTGCATGAATGAAATAAAAAGCCTGTAATTTAGAAGCATGCACGGGTAAAAGGTTTTTTGCTTTTCCTATTTTGCAACTGGACAGGAAGTGTCTGTTAAAGTGCCATTGTAGAGATTAAAGTGGAATTCTTCTCTTTGCTAGCACCCAGTTCTCATAAGGGACTTTTCCCTACACATTTTCTTTTGCTTTCCTATTTCTGTCTGCCACTAAATCTGACCTCTCAATTTCCGCTATAAAACCATGAATTTTATTTGCTTTTTCCCCCATGTGTACTCTAAAGGATAAACTAAACAATTGTTTTAAAGGTTAAGTTGTTGAGGCAACTGGAATACATTCTGAAAGATGCAATTTAGGACCAGATCAGATTTAACCAATTCTCAAGAAAGCATGCTGGAGAAAGACTGAATTATAAGCAAGATTAAAAATGTTTACAAGAAGTCTTTATTTATAAAAACTAGAAGAGCAGTAGGGAAGAAAAAGACCCAATCAATTCCCATTTAAATCAGTGGAGAGACTTCCACTGAAGTCCGTGGAGTTGGTTCAGACCCCGAGTTACTTAAGAAACACATTACTGAACCAAGAATAAAAGGAGAAAGGAATGTAAGAAGATACACAAGACAGTGTGGACTGTAGCTGCACATATCAAGAACAACAAGCTGGAATTCCAGAGTTGTGTTCTCTTCTCAGATTTACCACTTACTAGTTGTGTGATCTTTACAAGGCCAGCCAGAGCTGCTCTAATTTACAACTTGCACTGTTTCACCCACTGCAGTAGCCTAGAATCCAGGTGTGTAAAGCCATTTGCTTTGCCACACCCTCTGTGCTATGTCTCAGGAGATGCAGAATTCCAATTTAATCTCTACAATGGCACTTTAACAGACACTTCCTGTCCAGTTGCAAAATAGGAAAAGCAAAAAACCTTTTACCCATGCATGCTTCTAAATTACAAGCTTTTTATTTCATTCATGCCCAAGTTATTTATTGGTTGAATGAAAGATCATTTTGAACTATCTTTCTAACGAAGTATGAGTAGTTCAAAAGACATTGTTATAAGAATATCTAGCAACATTTTAATATAGCTGTTTGATTATTCAAGTAAAATTAATGAGCCAAGCTCTGCTCTGATTTACATACCTCATGCAGTCCATTTGCCTTCAATAGGGCTGTACAGGGCTTTGTACAACATCCAAACACTGCAGACAAGAGACACTTATTAGAAAAAATTATACACATATCTGGGGAACAAGAACTAGAATCTTGGCTTTTCAAATCCAAAACTATAGACATCTACCAATTGAAGTTAAAGAGAGGGGGGTTGATGCCCTTGACTGTCAGCAGTAACACCACCATCTAGAAGGTGGAACAACAACATATACACAAAGCCTTAGAGTGACTCTACACAGAACTGAGTTCGGTGATATAGGCACCGACTTCTTCTGTTCCTGGGGGTGGAGGTGCTCCTGCTCTGCCCCAGGTCCTGCCCCCACTCCACCCCTTCCCCCAAGCCCTCCTCTCCCCCCACTCCCACCCCCCCATCCCCCCAGTGCCTCCTGCACCCTGCTGAACAGCTGATCATGGCAGGCAGGAGGCAGTGGGAGGGAGGGGTAGGAGCTGATAAGTGGGACCTCCGGGTGGGCAAGGCGCTGGGGGGTGAGGGGAAGGAGCTGATCTGTGGAGCTCTCGGTGGGTGCTGAGCACCCACTATTTTTTCCCTGTGGGTTCTCCAGCTCCCGAGCACCCACAGAGTGGGTGCCTATGTTCAGTGACTTCAGAATTAATTAAAAAGAAGCACTGCAGCCCTAATCCAGGGAGATCTTGCTGAGCCACCTCAATTCCAAATGAAGGCATTAGGACCTCAGCAACTCACAGGCTTGGTTTCCTATTGCATGTTCAGGCTCATTCTTCATGGGGATATCACCCAAATCACTCTGCTTGGCAGAACCTGAACAGTGCATGCATTCTGCCCAGGAGCAATAATTAATCCATATTATGCTGCGGCATATGGGGGAGGGAGGCATTCTCACCTCCTGCTTACTCCCCACCTGCCTCAAAATGGAGACATGGTGGGATGGAGACAGGCTGTTTCACAAGGCACCAGCAGAGACACACAGAACTCCATCCTCTCATATGGCTGCATATTAATAGTTATTTGGGAGTCCAGAAATGACTTGCTCTTCAAGGCAGGAATAAGTACCTTTACATGCTTACTCTTTATGGGGATCTTCTCTCTTCATGTGTGGAAATTACCAGATAGAGCCTTTATGAGATTGATTGTCTTGGAAATATTGTTTGTCTCTTTTCTTTGTTGGTAGTGGCAGTTTACCCTGTGGTCCACATGCAACGTATAAATTAACAAACTTAAAAGGAAGGAGAAACACCATCATATTTTAGAGAAAATAAATATAGTTAAAGCCATCACATCTGAGAACAAATCCTGTTTCTGCTGTTGGTGTCTCATCTTCTAATCCTGTGCTTAGACCATGCCTCTCCCTCATTCATAAAATGATGTGGGTGGTCTGACCTAGGGACAGGTCAGCTACCAAGAGATCAGTCTGTGATATACAGCAGGACAAACAGAGTCAGGTGTCAGGTTACTAGAATCAAGCAGTTGCAGCAGGGAAGCCACCCTAAGCAGGAGAAACCCAGATGTATGGAGAACTTCCTGTTCCTCTGCTTGATTTAAATAGAAGCACAGCCCCAATCAGGACTCCCAGAGTTCACCCAATCAGAACCCAGGATTGGAGTCTTCTGTTGGAGTTCAGCTTCTAGTTAGCAAGTCACTGGGTGGCAGGTCAGACCATCTTGCTACCTAAGATTCCCTATGAACTGAGGTTTGAATCTGTAGTCCCTAAAATAAAATGCTTTTCAAAATGAAAAAGTCTCTTTTACTAATTGAACTAGAGAGAGGCAGAGGGTAGAATGACTTTAAATAGAATGTCATTATTGTGCATAGCTGGTGAGTTTTTAATAACATATTAAATTGATTTTCCATCCATACTTCCACTCTCCTGGTGCCAAAAGAAAGAGAGAGAGAAAGTAGGCACAGCTGATGTTATTTTTAGATTTGGTGTAGGCCTCCTTTTAAGTGATAATACACTGTAGCACCCTAGACTGTCACATACTGAAGAATAATTACAATCAAGCTCATGAAATTTTAACACAGAAACTGTTGCATTATTTAGAATGTTAATGTGGTTTCAGGAAAAGTAATTACTGGTTATCTATTGCCAGAGACCTCATTTGCTGTCAAACTACAGGGGTGCTGTCTGTGCCGGGATCAAGGCAGAATGCTCTGAATATTTCAAATAAGTCCACAGTAAATGCTTTCTTGTAGTTGTTTTTCCACAGTTATGAATATAACCTATGCTTAAAAGAAAAAAACTTAGAAAAAGCTACTTGTACTAACAAAAACAACTGCCTTTGGGCAGGGGAACTGGGTTGGCAGCAGAAAAAATTCCTGCAATATCAATCTCTTTGTACAGAATGAATCATCTTCGTTTTGATCTTCTACGGTTACAGACGTTTAAATATCTCCCCCACTATCACAAATGCTTCCAACAGCCCTGCAACCAAGTCATTACGGCAATCGGGGAAAATGTCAGAATGATCAGCACAAGAAACTGTATTAGAAGTTAAATGTATTAAATGGCAACCTTTGCAGTTATAACTGAAGCCTATTTGAAGGAGTAAGGAAAGACCCTTTCCTCAAATTATTTATATTTCAGTGGTATCCAAAATGTGCTAGATGCTTTCCAAATTCAGGAAGACACAGGCCCTGTCCCTAAAATCTTGTTAGCTAGATAACTAAGTAATATCTCCTTTTCACCTGTTGGAGCTTTGTGTATAATCCAACTTCATTGCTGTGTAGGTGGCTGCATAATTCCCTATTTTTTTTTAAATGGCTGCATATATGTGGTCTGAGATTCCATAATTTTTTCTTCTCTCTAGAAAATATGGTTAAAAAGAAATTTCAAAATGTGAACCATGGGTAACTGATGCCAGTTACTGATGTAACTGTACCTGCTGATAAATGGAAACAATACCCCTCAAATGTGTGAATTACTCACACTCATCTTAATGAACTGTTCACTTGGAAAAGTAATGATTACAAAAGTAGATATTGTTAGGAAAAAAATAAGTTAATGCTATATATTGGTGTGGGACGTAATGGCACATGTGCTGTCTATGTCTCTCTCCATTTTTTTGACTAGAGCTTCACATTATCTTTGATTTTTTCTTTTTTTTTTAAATCAGCCATCAATAAACTTGTGCAAATAAGAGGACAATCACTGATGTCTACTTGAACTCAGAACACTGAATGGTAATCATTCTTGAGTAGTAACAGCTTTAGGTTGCTTTGTACTCTCTGTAGCCTTTGTGGTGGCAGAGATGGGAGTGGTAGGCTCTGGTTCTAATCAGAAGCAATCAAATGGTTCTGTTTCCAAGAAGATAAATTATTACTAAAAATACAGCAGGAGGTAACTCCATGGAAGTCAATTTAGTGACAAAAATGTAAAATTAGTGTGATATCAAAATCAGGCCCTATATATTTTGAGACCTGTTTATTACTATGATTGAAGGAGTAAGGTCTGCTATTCTACTTTTCCCACTTTGAGGTGGAAGATCACATTTATCGTTTCAGGGGTTTGGGCTGGAAGGACAGGCAGGTGGGGAAGGGGAAATCTTGGATACCCTTCCAGATGCATGTGACTGAATACATTTCATAAGGATACTTTGAAACAGATACTTTGCAAGCCCCACAGAAAGTCTCCACAGTCTCCATGGAAGACATGGATCCCAGCCTGAGAACTCTGTGGCATCACACTGTATTTAGAATCAGTTTAAACCCTGTATAACAATTAACATGACTTATATATAGTAAATGCATACAACAGTACATCTTTTGTCCTGACTAGGAGCAGTAAAGTCTCAATTGCAGTTTCTGTTTTGTACACCAGATTGCCATGATGGATGAATGTGGTCTCTTTTACTACCCTTGCACAAAAATAGCAGTTTATTATAAAAAAAAAATTCTATTTTATAATTGAAAGTGATACAGCTTTACAATATAATGAAGATTAACTGAAACCCATGACAACAGCATGGCATGATTACTCTGAAGTTATGAATTTTTATCAAGACCCCGCTCAATTTGTTTCAATATTGCAGAGGTCTCTCATTAACAATCAGTAGCACAGTCTGGATGCAGTTTGTATAGTGATTGATGTGGAATTTACAGTCTTCCGCCTCTCTCCCCAGAAATATCCTAACTGCTGCCTCTTCAACTTCCTGTTGGAGAGATTTGCTTTAACGGTACATTAGCTTTATTGGGTTCAAATAAATGCCTGTGGAATCAGACAATTATTGCTTCACCACAGTATAACTGCTGTTGTATAGCAAACTCTACGTTGCAGATCAGTGTCCTTGTGTGTTTTGGTTTAAGTAGCACATTCCCCAGTGTATTTTTAGTAACAAATTATTTTCTTATTTGGGTTTATTGATGGCTTGTTTAAAAGAAAAAAAAAGAAGCAAAAAGCAATGCATGTGAAGCTATAGGCAAAAAAAAAAAAAAAAAAAGAGGGACAGAAGAAAAGAGAGGCTATATCTACTCTGTTCACCACTGGTGTTTTGTAGGGTATGTATATCTGTCCACACAGCAGTGTGTAGCTATATGTATCAGTGAAAAGCTCCTTGCCACAGGAAAAGCCTCCACAGTAGTGGGAGTTATCAGAGCCTTTCCTTGCTGCTGGGGTCTTCACTGCAGTGGGGAAATGCTCCCTGTGACAGGGAATGGCTCTGGCAGTGGGACACTGGGGAGGCACGAGGCGAACTGAGGTTCCAGACTGGGGGGGGGGGGGGGGGCGCCCCTAGGACCGAGAGCGTAGAAAATTGTGTCTGCTGCTGGTGCATATGTATTCTCTCTGCTCGAGATGCACAGAGATGGTGGAGTGCTGTGCTGGAGGAAGGAGGGCACAAGAGACATAACAGGCAGGAGAAAAGGTGAGAGGGAATAACAGAAAGCAGCAGGAGCTGCAGGGAGAGAGAGGAGGAGGAGGAGGAGCCTTTTATGTACCTCTCTAGTACCCCCAGGAGCCTGGACTGATTAACACCAGCTTTTCAGGGAGCTTCCTGTTTCCTGCTGCTTCCCTGAACCCACTTGAGGAGAACAGGCAGTCAACTGAAGTAGTAAGAGCCAGTTAGGGCCTTAAAACGCTGATATCTTCCCTCACTCAGGCCCTGCTACCAGCCTGCTTATTTGTCCCCGTCAATTGAGTGTTGAGAGCCACTATAGCTGGCACAGAACATCTTTCACTCATGACTGAAGGAAACACCCCTTTGGGGCAGCATTCAGAAAAAGCAAGCAAGCAAAGGAAGCTTTTCTATCTAAGCAGGAAGGAGCACTCCTGAGATACATAGACACAAATGTTCACGGTGAGCCTTCTGGCCCCAGTGAGGATGTGAGTGGTGAGGCGATGCCTGATCTTCCAGTTAGTCAGAGTGCAGGTGACCTGGCAGCTACTGCAACATCCATATCTCCATCTCAAATGGATGTAACTGTGCACATTCCTGAAGAAAAGTGTAGATCAGAGAAGAGTGTGGTGGAGGCGCAAGAAACAGCTGCTGCTGAGTTTAGTTCCTTAAGTCTAGATGATCCAGGACTGTGGACCCACTTGAGCAGTAGCCTGAGGGTCTTTCTTGTACTTCATGGGCCACAGTAAGTAAAAAACTTCATGTTCCCCAAAGACAATGAAAGTAGAAGTTTCCATCCAACACATTACTGGCATGAAATCCCCAATGGTGACAAAGTGGAGAGGCCATGGCTTATGTACTCAAAACCCCAGAATGCTGTATACTGTTTTTGTTGCAAACTCTTCCAGTCTAATGTTCCAGCCACTTTGGGTTCTACAGGAACAAAGGACTGGAAAAATCTGGCTAGAAATCTGGCATGCCATGAGAAGGCAGCAAATCACCAGAGAGCATTCCATAGGTGGAAAGAGCTTGAGATGAGACAAAGGTTAAAGGCCACCATAGATGATCAGCATCAAGAGAAGATTGCATTAGAGTCTCTTTACTGGCAAAACATTCTGAAAAGGCTCATTGCCACTGTGAAAATGCTTGCTACCCAAAACCTAGGACTGCATGGCACTTCAGATCAGCTGTATGTGCCAAACAATGGAAACTTCCTTAAAATTGTGGAGCTGATGGCTGAGTTTGATGCTCCAGGAGCATCTAAGAAGAGTCACCACCCAAGAAATGTACACACACCACTACCTTGGAAAAACAATTCAAAATGAGATCTTACAGTTACTGGCAACAAAAGTCAAACAGAAGATTGTGGCAGATCTGAAGTCAGAAAGATATTACTCTGTTATTCTGGACTGCACACCTGACATCAGCCATACAGAACAAATGACTTTAATGGTGCATTTTGTAACAACAACAGAACCTAGTGAAAATGTCTCTGCCTTGGTGACTGTCAGAGAGCATTTTCTAGAATTTATTGACATTGATGATGCTACATGAGCTGGTATGACAAAAGTGCTTCTTAAAAAGCTGGAAGATATGGGAATTGTGATAGCTGACATGAGAAGTCAGGGCTACGATAATGGTGCCAACATAAGAGGAAAGAACAGAACTCATCGATGACAAATTTTGAAGCAACATCTGGGAACATCCTCCCTGACACTGAAACCACTGAGTGCCACATGATGGGAAAGTTGAGTGGAGGCGATAAAGCCTATCAAACACCAAACTGGGAAGATAGATGATGCCATAGTTGCCATTGTGGAGGATAATGCTATGGCAAGAACTGTTTGTGGGAGAACAGTGGCAGAGGGAAATGGAATCACCAGAAACATACATAACTTCAAATTTCTGTGTTGCTTAGTGTTGTGGCATGACATATTGTTTGAAATAAATGTTGTAAGCAAGAGACTCCAAGGTGTTGACCTTGCTATATCTGGAGCATTGGAACAACTGGACAAAGCAAAGTCATACCTACAGTCTTACCAGTAGGATGAGGGATTTCAAAACATTCTGAAGAGTGCACAGAAGTTGGCAGAGGAACTTCACACTGAAGCTATTTTCCCACCCATTCAAGAATACAAGAGTCACCAAAGAAGAAGACATTTTGATTACGTGGCACGGGATAATCCCATAAGAGACCCCAAACAACAATTCAAAGTTGAATTCTTTAACAAGGTGCTAGATTGTGCAATACAGTCAGTTGAAGAACATTTCATGCAGCTCAAGGAACACAGCAGTATATTTGGGATGTTGTATGATATTCCAGAATTCCTCACTATACCTGAAGAAGACCTACACCAGCAATGCTGGGCACTAGAGACAATGTTGACACATGATGACGTGTGTGATATTGATGTGAGTGATTTAGGTGATACATTTCAGCAGGATCAACTCCAAAGGCTGTTCTGGTATATATGTGCACAAATAAGATGACCACCCTCTTTCCAAATGCTTTTGTTGCTCTGCGCATACGTCTAACACTTCCTGAAACAGTTGTAAGTGGAGAATGCAGCTTCTTCAAGTTGAAGTTAATAAAAACACATCTACGCTCCACAATTGACACACATCCACAGGAGAGGCTGTTCAACCTTGCAACCGTCTCAATAGAGCATGAGCTGGCCCAGACTGTGGACCTTCAGCAGGAAGCAGTTCAAATCTTTGCAGCCAAGAAGACACGGAAAGCACCACTTTGATTATTCAAACAGATAAAAATGCCAGTGTTTACTATGCAGACAAGAAAAGTTACATTTGCTGTTCAGGCGTTTCAAAGTTAAATGTTACTTAAAATTTTGGAACAAGGCATTTTAAGTTGTTAGTTCTTCTTTATTGGGGTAGGTAGCAGAGCAGTACCATGAGAGGAGTAGAACAGGAAGAAGGCAGAAATGAGACCTTTCAAAGTTTTGGCCCAAGCGAGGGTGCATGGAGGTGTCATTTGAGCTCCCTGCCTCAGGTGCCAAAATGTTGTGGGCTGGCAGAGAGCTGTGTAGAGCATATACCCACAGGATTCAGGCATATCTTTACTTGCTGGCTACACTTCTCCTTATGCCTGTGCTAGGGGATGCTTGTAATAGATGTACTCTACATGCCACCATAGACCTACCTTAAGAATGCCATAGAGTCCTGTCCCCATCCTGACACAGAGTTGCCAGCTCTTTGATATTATCATGAGTCTCATGATATTTAGTGTTTCTTAAAGTACAGGTTCCAGGATTCACCTGATTATGGTGGATTCTCAGCTTGCTTTCTTTCCTTAGTTTTTAGAGGAAGTTTCTAGTCCTCATGATTGGGGAGAAAAGCTGGGAAATGTGAACCCTAAAGGCTCAAATACCAACAGGCAAATAAAAAGAACCATTTTTTAAAAAATCTCATGGTTTTTAAGTATCAGAGGGGTAGCCGTGTTAGTCTGAATCTGTAAAAAGCAACAGAGGGTCCTGTGGCACCTTTGAGACTAACAGAAAGTCTGTATTTGTGCAAGTTTCTTCATGAGGTTGATAGATTTCCATTCCATACGGCTAAATGCAGTGCCTTGCATGGTGTCAAGTATCAGAGGGGTAGCCGTGTTAGTCTGAATCTGTAAAAATCTGTTAGTCTCAAAGGTGCCACAGGACCCTCTGTTGCTTTTTACATGGTTTTTAAGTCAGTCTCATAATTTACGGTCTTGGTTTCTAAACCCTTGGTGTTGGCAGTACTGCTAACAACCTCTATGTCTGTGAGCAGTGTAGAGCTATGTGACTGAGTTGCTGCTATGACAGCTGCTATGACACCCGAGAGATTCCCTTATGCCAGCAGCTTTCCAGTATTGTAGGGTGCTCAAAACAAAGGAAGAGGATCTGGTGCCTGGTTTATCTGAAAACTGAGGCAAAATCTGTATTTATAAATCCTCCATGGAAAATTCCACTGTGTCACTTTTCCCAATGAAGGAGATGTCTTCATAAGCAGGAATGCTAATGAATGAAAAACAATGACATTTAGAATCTGTTGATAGGGTTTTGTTTGCTTAAAAAAATAAAAAAATCAGTATTGCATAAAAGATGCAATGGGTAAGCCAGTTATTTTATTTTTTGAACTTTCTGTGAAGTATGAAAATGTAAGACTAAATGTATCCAAATCTCATTGGTAAGGATAAAAATTTTGTTTTAAAGAGCTAATTCATTTTAAAGGCAAGAACTTTAATGAGGATTGAGACTTCCGATATTCCTTGTTGTTCAACTGTGTAGTACTGACATGTAAATATCATATAGTAGTATGGACAAGCTGGCTGTAACTTCATAGCCACAGATGCAACCACATTTTCATTAAATTCAAACATTTACTATATTCAGAAAAAGAACATCTTTACAAAGCCAAATGGCTGCATAGAGGATTAGATATGTTTATATCTCATGACCTTCATGGCTCTTTGCAAGGCTCAACTTTTTTCCCTAGGCAGTTGAAAAAGAAGTGAATTTTACTTACAGGGGTAGGGTACTATTCAAGTGGGAAGGGGATTTGTGATCTAAGTTGCACTTAGATAGGTTTTAAATTGTGTCAAGGGCATCCATCTATAGCCTCTGGCTAACCTTATCATTTCTATAAATCTAAATGGAATAAATAATACTGCAGAATAACATACTTTGTTTTTTAAACAGATGAAGACTATTCTATCCTTCAGCCATGCTGCTGTAAAAAGGCTTTCATATTGTGGTATGGTAGAATAATGCATTATCCTTCACTCATGACTCTATGTGAAAGATTTCATGTGTTTATAGAGCAACTAGTACTCTTACAAACCTAGGAAACTACCTAACAAAAAATAAAAAGAGGGTTAACACTATATAATAAGGTACATTTATAAAAGATGAAAAAATATTTTAAGCATGTTACAGAAAAAAATAGAATGTGATAAAGATGATTAACACCTACTGATGTGGTTATACAGTTGGTTCAGCCACAGTTATTGCAACCTATTGGACTTAATATCAGGGAACATGATGATTTCTTGGAGGGCAGATTGCTGTGGAACATAGTGAGAACCAATTCAAGGTTGTTGGTGGTGTTCATGGAGCAGCTGCTAATGGTGGAGTGCTGTTTCTGGGCCTGATAAACTAGCACTGACTGGTGGGGTTGCATTGTAATGCAGTTTAGGGATGACAAGCAGAGCTACAGAACTTTCAGATGTACAAGGCCACATTCCTGGACCTGTGTGCTGAACTCGCCCCATCCCTCCAGTGCAGGGACATTTCAGTGAGAACTGCACTGACAGTGGAGAAGCAAATGGCAATCACACTGTGGGGACGTGCAACACCAGATTGCTATCAGGCAGTAGGAACTCACTTTGGGGTTGGAAAATCTACTGCAGGGCCCATTGTCACGCAAACGTGCAGGGCAATTAATTGCTATGCTGGACTGCGACTCTTGGCAATGTGCAGAACAGTGAAGTAATAGACCCCACACATCCCTATTTTAACATCAGACCATCTTGCCCCAGAGTACATAAACAGAAAGGGCTATTTTCTATGGTCATGCAAGTGTTGGTGGAGCCAGGGAACACTTCACTGACATCCATGTTGGGTACTCAGCAGTATTTCTTTTACATTCTTCTTTTCTAAGGAATGATGTGTGTAATCATATGCCTTCTTTTGAATTACACTTAGCAATCTTAATTTAAAATTTACAAACTTTTGTGACTAATGCTTATGTAATTTTAGCTTGGGACTTCGTTAGTTTTTTACATTTGGATTTCTTCAGTCATGTGTGCTGTCCCTCAGTTGGAGGGATGTTACTCATTTTAGCACCAAAAGTACTCTCACAATGCAAATATGGCTACAACTCACTTATATTGTTGAAAATTACTAACATTAAAAATACAGACTCCTGGAACTGAGGTTATAGAAAGTTATTTATGCTAAAGGAAGGAATCCTAGAGCATTTAAAGTTTTCTATATGAATACATTTTTGATGTCACACATTGTGTTGTTTGTCTGGGCCTTGAAAAGTTGAGAGGTGGGTGTGATGGTATGCGTTGCTTTGAAATGAACTTAGCAACCTTAACTCTTAAGTTTTGGGAGTGTGCATGCATATCTATTTCAAGGCCTGTGTTCAGAAAGGATATCAGGTTTCAGCTTGTTCTCTCGTCTCACAATTTCAACAGTTACCTATACATTCAAAGACTTAACTATGCTGCTTTGTACTGCTCGTTTGACCAAAAATGAGGTTAAATGTGCTTCCTCTGCAGAACATTAGGCAAGTATATTTGAATACAAGTCTCATTACCATAATTATGAATACATTTTGAGTGGCTCTAATTATGACTACTGTAAAATTAAAATTGCCATTAATGGCAATTTCAGAGTTTTGCTGTCATGGGATTAATATTAATAAACCATGCCATTATGTATAGCTGCACAAAGCATAGGCATTAAACAATTACTTTTGCTACCATTATTCTTCTGCTGCAATGATTTACATGTAAATCAAATGTCCTTATTTTCCTCTGCTGTTTCCTTGTATATATAAATAAAGAATGTAACTTTAGACCTAAGTAAAAATGCACTTTATGTTCACTCTACATTATTGGTTAAAGTTCCTTCCTCTTTTAAGGCTATTGTGATTAAACTTTCTGATCCTTTTGTTCTTTAAAAAAAAAAAAAAAGCCAAATCTGGGTTGTCAGCAGTTAGGGTCCTTTTCAAAATGGGAGGTCATCTTTTCTCTTTGTACGTAGTTAGAGTAAATCACACGGAGGAAGTGCCAGGCCTTTACCCCCAGGGTAAGCAGGTGTCACAGAAACAGTTTGGATCTATGTGAGATTTGGCTCACAGAAAGCACAGCCATCAGTTCTTTCATCTAAGGTCACATTTGTGCTACAGTGATAAGACAAAATTATTGTTTTTCTCATTTGTTTTTAAAGCAAAAACATATGGCCTCTATCTTAGGCATATATTTGGCCCCCATAAGCGTACCATCTGAGGGCCTTACTGTATGTGGGGTCCAGAAGTACTATCATCCCTATTTTAGAGATAGGGAACTGAGGCATACAGGGCTAGGTTCCATAAAAGGACTTAGGTTCATAACTGCCACGTTAGGCACCTAAATGCCAGGATCAGGTCCCACTGGAACCCTGCTCAGTGACCCCGGAACACTGTAGGCACTCAAAATTGCTCCACACCTAAATTTTTGCAGTAAAAGTTTCCTAGGTGCCTATGTTGCCACCTCTAGCATGAGCACTGAAGCCAGGCATCTAGACACTTAAGCTTCACAGTGATGCACAAACCAGGGAAAGATAGACAGAGGAATGCCTAACACACCTGCTCTTCCTGATCTGGTAAGCATGCTCAGAGCTCGCCTACCAGAACAGGCCCTCATTGGTGAACTTACACTGTGGCTAATAAAAAAAAAAAAAAAAAATCATTGTAGCAGGGGAACTGGCTCCTAGGTATCTCACTGCCCAGGTGGATGCCCTAAGCACCAGGCCACAGAGCCAGTCTCATGCTTTCCCCCTCAGCCCTGTACCCATCTGCCCTCCTTCAGTGGAACAGCTTCAATAGTAGAGATTGAGAAATCCTTACATCAGAATACTCCATAGCCCAGTGGCTAGGACACTCACCTGACAGGTGACAGATTTCTCAGGTAGAGGGATGAGGACTTGAATTGAGGGGGGAGGGAGGGAGAAAGGGGTGTCTCCCCTTCCCCAAAAAACAACAGTTGCCTAACTCCAAGAGAGGGTTTGCAGATGAGAATCCCAAGCAGAAGGAGGTGCCTCTCTGAAGCCCAGATGTAGTTACCTCCAAGACAGGGACAGGGCTTAGCACACACTCCTGGGCTTGGCATCTCTCAATGGCTAGCTTAGGCAAAGTTGCCTAGCATGTTGGCTTTCCTATACTCCATGAACTTATCTAGGTCTTTTTTTTTAAACCCTGTTGTAGTCTTGGCTTTCAACAACATCCTCTGGCAAGGAGTTCCACAGGTTGACTGTGCATTGTATGAAAAAAAAAACCCCTTCCTTTTGTTTTAAACCTGCTGCCTATTAATTTAATTTGGAGACCCCTAGTTCTTGTGTTATCAGAAGGTGTAAATAACACTTCCTTATTTATTTTCTCCACAAAAGTCATGATTGTATATACCTCTATCATATCCCCCCTTAGTCATCTCTTTTCCAAGCTGAAAAGTCCCAGTCTTATTAATCTCTCCTCATAGGGCAGCCTTTCCATACCCCTAATCATGTTTGCTGCCCTTTTCTGAACCTTTTCCCATTCCAATATATCTTTTTTGAGATGGGGTGACTACATCTGCATGCAGTATTCAAGATGTGGGCCTATTGTGGATTTATATAGAGGCAAAATGATATTTTTTGTCTTATTATCTATCGTTTTCTTAATGATTTACAACATTCTGTTTGCTTTATTAATTGTTGCTGCCCATTGAGTGGATGTTTTCAGAGAACTATTCACGACTCCAAGATCTCTTTGAGTGGTAACAGCCAATTTAGACCCCATCATTTTATATGCATAGTTGGGATAATGTTTTCCAATGTGCATTACTTTGCATTTATCAACATTTGAATTTTATCTGCCTTTTTTTGCTCAGTCACCCAGTTTTGAGAGATCCTTTTGTAGCTCTTAGCAGTCTGCCTGGGACTTAACTATCTTGCGCATTTTTGTTTCATCTGAAAAATTTGCCACTTCACTATTTACCCCATTTTCCAGATCATTTATGAATATATTGAATAGGACAGGGTCCAGTACAAACCCCTGGGGGACACCACTATTTACCTCTCACCATTCTAAAAATTGACCATTTATTCCTACCCTTTGTTTCCTATCTTTTAACCAGTTACCAATCCATGAGAGGACCTTCCCTCTTATCCCATGACAGCTGACTTTGCTTAAGAGCCTTTGGTAAGGGACCTTGTCAAAGGCTTTATGAAAATCTAAGTACACTATACCTACTGGATCCCCCTTGTCCACATGCTTGTTGACCCCCTCAAAGAATTCTACTATATTGGTTAGGCATTATTTCCCTTTACAAAAAACATATTGCTTCTTCCCCCAACAAATTATGTTCATCTATGTGTCTGGCAATTTTGTTCTTTACTATAGTTTCAACCAGTTTTCCCGGTACTGAAGTCAGGCTTACTGGCCTGTAATTGCCGGGATCACCTCTGCAGTCCTCCAGTCATTTGGTACAGAAGCTGATTTAAATGATAGGGTACAGACTACAGTTAGTAGTTCTGCAATTTCACATTTGAGTTACTTCAGAACTCTTGGGTGAATATCATCAGGTCGTGGTGGCTTTTTACTATTTAGTTTACCAATTTGTTCCAAAACCTCCTCTAATGACATCTCAATCTGGATAGTTCCTCAGATTTGTCACCTAAAAAGAATGGCTGAGGTTTGGGAATCTCCATCACATCCTCAGCCATGAAGACCGATGCAAAGAATTCATTTAGTTTTTCCACATTTATTTAGCCTAATTGTCCTTGAGTGCTCCTTTAGCTTCTCAATCGTCCAGTGGCCCCACTGCTTGTTTAGCAGACTTCCTGCTTCTGATGTACTTAAATTTTTTTTTTGCTATTACTTTTTGAATCTTTGGCTAGCTGTTCTTCAAATTCTTTTTTGGCCTTCCTAATTATATTTTTACATTTTATTTGTCAGAGTGGTGTTTTTTCTGCCACAGATATATTAAATTTAATTATATTATGTTCACTATTACGAAGTGGTCCAGCTATATTCACCTCTTAGACCAGATCCTGTGCTCCACTTAGGACTAAATCAAGAATTGCCTCTCCCCTTGTGGGTTCCAGGACTAGCTGCTCCAAGAAGCAGTCATTTAAGGTGTCAAGGAACTTTATCTCTGCATCCCATCCTGAGGTGACATGTACCCTGTCAATATGGGGATAGTTGAAATCCCCCATTATTATAGAATTTTTTACTTTAATAGTCTCTAATGTCCCTGAGCATTTCACAGACACTATCACCATCCTGGTCTGGTCCTCGATAATCTATTCCTATTGCTATATTCTTATTAGTGCATGGAATTACTATCCATAGAGATTCTATGACACAGTTTGGTTCATTTAAGATTTTTACTTCATTTGAGTCTACACTTTTTTTCACATATAGTGGCATTCTCGCACCAGCACAACCTGTTTTGTCCTTCCGATATATTTTGTACCTTGGTATTACTGTGGCCCAATGATTATCCTCATTCCACCAAGTTTCTGTGATGCCTATTATATCAATATCCTAATTTAAAATGAGGCACCCATCTTATTATTTAGACTTCTAGCATTTGTGTGTAAGCACTTTAAAAACTTGTCACTTTTTAGCTGTCTGCCATTACATGATATAATTGAATAGGACTTTTTTTTTTCATTTGACTGGCTCTCATCATATCCTACCTGTATTTTATCATCTTCCATCCTCTCCTCCTTACTAGGATATAAAGAATCTCCATTAACAGATCTTCCCCTAAGGGTTGTCACTGTCTGAACCACATGCTCCTCTACACCTGTCGGCTTAGTTTAAAAACTGCTTTATGACCTTTTTAATTTTAAATTCCAGCAATCTGGTTCCATTTTGGTTTAGGTGGAGCCCATCCTTCCTGTATAGGCTCCCGCTTTCCTAAAAGTTTCCCAAGTTACTAATAAATCAAAACCCTTCCTCCCTACACGATAGTCTCATCCATGCATTGAGACCCTGCAGTTCTGCCTGTCTAACTGGCCCAGTGCGTGGAACTGAAAGCATTTCAGAGAATGCTACTATGGAGGTCCTGGACTTCAATCTCTTACCTAGCATCCTAAATTTGGCCTCCAGGACCTCTCTCCTATTCTTCCCTATGTCATTGGTACCTACATGTACAACAACCACCGGCTCCTCGCAAGCACTACACGTAAGTCTGTCTAGATGTCTCGAGAGATCCGCAATCTTCGCACCAGGCAGGCAAGTCACCATGCAGTTCTCCCAGTCATTGCAAACTCAGCTATCTATGTTTCTAGTGATCAAATCCGCCATAACTATTACCTGTCTCTTCCAAATAACTGGAGTTCCCTTCCCTGGAGAGGTATCCTCAGTGCAAGAGGATACTATGACATCATCTGGAAGGAGGGTCCCAACTATTGGATCATTGCCCACTGCTCCAGTTGGATGTTCTCCTTCCCTGAGATTTTCATCCTCCTCAACAGCACAGAGGCTGTCAGACTTGGGGTGGGACCATCCTACTGTGTCTATGTCTAATCTACGTACCTCTCTGTTTCTCTTAGCTCCTTCAGTTCAGCTACTCTGGTCTCGAAAGCCCATACAAGGTCTCTGAGGGCCAGGAGCTCCTTGCACCAAGTGCACACATATGCCACCTGCCCATAAGGCAGGTAATCATACATGCGGCAATAAACTGGATAGCCCCCACTCTGTTGCTGGACTTCTGTCTGCATTATCTTTTTACTCCTAAAGCTCATTCCTTTGTTGTTGTTTTGTTTTTATCAGGGGGTGTTTGGCTTTAAGTTTAAAGAGTGTATCTAGCCTTCTGGCTCTCACTCCCTCTTCTAAACTCCCTTGTAAAACTCCCCTGTAAACTATTCCTCTTTGCTAGCTCTGCTGGTTGCTTTTTAAAGCCCTGGTCTTCCAGAGTAGCTCCGCCCCTTGGTTAAGGGTTGATGGATGTTAAAGGGCTTAGCCTTGCCCAGCAGGCCACTAGGCTCAGCACACACATGATCAGCACATGGTCCCCCAAAGAAACAGAACACATGGTATATTTCAGTCAAGCAGCAAGCACAGCACAAACACAAACACACACACACTACAGACAACAAACTTACCCCAAGGATCACGTAATTGCTCCTCCTTCACCTGGAGAACTCCCTTGTGAAACTCACCTGTTAGCTGCTCCTGTTCGCTAATCAAGAACAGAAATTAAACAATAGAGGGCTTTTCAATCTAATAAATGAAGATATAACAATTCAAAGGTTGGAAGCTGAATCTAGAAAAAAGTTAGAAATAAGGGGCAAATTTTTAACAGTGAGGGTAATTAATGGTTGGAATGACTTACTATCAGTTGTGGTGCGTTCTCGGTTACTGGAAATTTTTAAAATCAAGGTTGGGCGTTTTTCGAAAAGATATGCTGTAGTGAAAACACAGCGATTGGACTTAGTAAGCAGTAATTAATACAGGAAAGTCCTATGGCTTGTGTTATGCAGGAAGTCAGACTAAATGATCACAATGGTCCCTTCTGGTTTTAAATCTATGAACTACTAAACTGTTAAGAGAAATGCCTCAGGAAAAATTGCCTTTTAGTTATTGCACATGGTAGACTTATTTTGATATACATTATTTCATCCACAATTCTGATACATTTTAAAGCTTCTTACAGCACTTGAAAGTGCAGAATAAACTCCTTTTAACTTATAACTTAATGTACCACTATAAGTCATTTGTGTGAACAAGAAAGCAACTTTGCAAGGTTATTGGTGTTTGGGAGGGCATCATAAATCAAAATCTTTTTGGTTTTGGAAGTTTGTCTGGAAAAAATATATTATATAATTCATGTTTATCCCAGTAGAAAAAAAAAAAGCTGCAATAGCATAACATGGGCCAAATCCTTCTCCAATTGAGTGTTTTGGTATTGACTACAATGAGAACAGGATTAGGCCTCAAGTACTGTAATATAGAAGTCTAAAATATACTCCTGTACACAGTAGATCAGAATAGATTCCAATTCAGGCAGCATCGTCTTTGGTCTTGGAAGTGTTCCAGAAAGATCCCCAGAGCATTACAACCCTTTCACTTTTGAAGACAGAAAGGAAAATAGTTTCAGCTAAACCCAAGAGTGGAATATTAAGGAAGATTTATGAAAGATTGTCATGTTTACTAATAGGGGCACTGTTTAGGCACATTCTGGCATCTATTACTGGTTTTGAAAAAAAAATATGATGAAGGGTAAACACCAACTTCCAAGAAAGATTCAAATATTACAAGAACACTTTGATTGGGCCTGTTAGAAAGGGTTCATATATTTTATTAAAACCACCACCATTTCTAGTAGTGCAGCTTTTATGGGATGTGGAATTTCAATAGGTTTATGCATTTCTGTAGACAATTGTTGAATAGAGCAAAATTGGTTTGTACTTAAAGTGTTAGCCTGAGCTCTAGGAGCACAAAATCCTTCCCAGGATCACAGTAAGAAGAGAGCTTGGACAGAGAATACCTTCCATCCCAACATTATTAGGAATAAGAAACTACTTCATGTGATATTTAATGGAGACAAAACTAGGGACCTCTCATGGAGTTTGAGAATTTGCAGCCTTGTAAACAATTTTGGGTTCACAAAAGTATTTAAACCCAATACCCCATCCCATAAATGTTCAATCAAAACATTTATTTCTGCCAACTAAAGGGAAAAGACTATGTTATGTATTAGGGATAGAAAATCCCTCCAGATCTAGGCTGGTACAAGTAGGGTGCTTGTACATTGTAGATACACAGTAGTCCAAACTTTACAAAAGGCATCCTCCTTTTTGAGGGCACAAATAGCAAATAGAAAATTGCAGGTACAAATCTGGATACTTGAACCTCTAACTATCTGAGTGCAAAAAAGAGGTCAGTTCTCAGCCATGTTAAAAATAAGCCCTTGATAAATTTATGAACAGTATTATATGATGGGGTTGCCTAAGATAACATGGGACTGGACTTGACTCCTCAGGTCCCTTCCAGTCCCATCTTTCTAAAAATTTACCTCTGTATCACTGGTTTTCATCTTAGAATTTCTCTCCTATCTTATTTTTACCACTGGAATTTTCTTTTCTTCCTATTCCTCTTTTCAAAGCCACTTCTAGGCAGAATATGAACCAGATAACATGAGTCTGAGCTGAGCTTTTGAACCCACAATGTATGTAAGGATTTGAGATGAGGCAAAACAAGCTAATCCATTTTTAGAGAAAATGAAAGATTATAGCATTGCTTTGATCTATCCCTTGTGAGGTACTGTTGGTGTAGTACCAGGAACACCGCAGGCATCAAGACAAGGAAATGTAGGAAGATGTAGGAGTCATGCCAATGTGAAAAATGTAGTGTTTGCAATGTAAGCAACTCCCCATCTCTATTAACCAATAATAAATAGAATATGAAAAGGCACTACGCACAGTACTGAACAAGAGGGCTTACATACCAGTCAAAACACAGCTTCTAGCTTTAACAGGCCAGGGACTGTCTGGCTTACTACTACACTGTATTCCAACAAGTAAGAGGCAGTGGGGTGGGGCAGGTCCCCACTCTCCAGGTTTGACATCTGTCAAACCTGGAGAGGGGTATATTCTTGAAAGGGAAAATCCAAGCCCCATCCAGAGTGGCACTTCAAGATCAGTAGAGCTAGAGCTCCCTAGCCCCACACAACAGTGTCGTGACTGGGATGTGGGCAGTCTGACCTACTCGTCAGAGAGGGTGTCAGGCACCAGGCCAGGTCAGATACCAGAAGATCAGAGCCTGAGATATGCCAGAGGGTGTCAAGCAGGGTCAGGTTACCAGGAGATCAGAATCAGGCAGCAGGAGTAGGCAGCACAAAAGAAGCACAGTTCCATGGACAACTTCCTATTCCTGTGCTTGGTTTAAATACAAGTATGGAACTAATCAGGACTCCCAGAGCTCTGCCAATCAGATCCCAGGACTGGAATCCCCTGTCAAAGTTCAGCTTCTAGTTCTGGCAACTGTTAGCATGTCACTGGGTGGTAGATCAGTGCTTACCAGTACCTAAGTGCTCTGTGTGTCAGGGTTTGAGACCTGTAGTCCCTGACATCACCCCCTCCCTATGGGGTACCCTCAGGGCAACATTAGATTGGGCTTTTTGGGGTGAGTCCTACGGAACCCTTACACAAAGTGCAGGAGCGTGTACACTTCCTGCCAGCTCCTCAGCACCATACCCCTCCCAATCAATAAGATACCAGAGCCTACCACATTTACAATTAGAGTCCAGTATCTTGTGAACCACTTATTCTTCATGGCCCTGTACCAGTGGAGGAGGTGGCTGGGTTCTGTGAGGAAAGTTTTCCATGTAGAGTTTCAAAAGTGATGCAGGAAACATTGTGTGAATCTTCAGAGAGTGGGAAGTTGAAGTTCAAAAAAGAATGGATTAACCTGTCATAGGATACTGAAAGGGGCAAGGAACTGAAACCCCATCTTGTGAGCAACTCTGTGTGAGGAGATGCTCTGTGGACAAAACACACGGTGAGTCTTGTCTACCCCACTGAGGAGGTGGGGTCTTGCTGTCGCTGCTGGTCTGCATACTGTTTATAGTCTGCCCTTGCTTTTTCCATGTGATCCTTCACTTCTTCCTGGGCCCAATGAATCTGCTATGCTAGGTCTGAGTTGGCTGGTTTGGGAAAGAACATGGGTAATTGTAGGTGGAATTGGGGGTGCAACCCATAGTTATTAAAAAAGGGGCTTTGACCCATAGACACATGGTCTGCATTGTTGTATGTAAACTCCATGTAAGGGAAAAGTGAGGACCAATCATCAGCAGGATGATTAATGTATCATCTCAGTACTGCTTGAAGATTTTGCCTTTATTTTTATACAGTGATGATTTTTGTGTCACACATCTCTTATGGTACCTCAGCCTCTTTCCAGCATTTTAGTAGCAGCTGATGAAGGTATTGTTCCTTACTATAATTTGTCATAATTGTACTATTTGCAAATAATTTATATTTAAGAGCCTATTTTGAGGGATAAGCACATGGTAGCAGAATTTAAATTGAGCTTCCTGAATACATGATGTGGTAATGTTTAAAAGGCTTTACTGGTTGGCAAAGCCATGACGAGGTTGTGCAAGTGATCCCAAGCAAGTCAAACAATAGTATGAAAAATGACCTAAAGGTGTCTCTGTACCTAAAAAAGCACAACCATAATTTCACAGCTCTGCCGAGCTAAGAAAGTGTTGAAACTCACTGAAAGCTGGAAATCTCCCGATGGCAGCTGCTTGAAGGGGCTCAGGGGTTTGGAAAATTAGAATAAATTATAGGGATTTAAATCAGTAACAGAGGGCAGGTGAGACCATCAAAGGTGCATGATGCATTTTGTTTATCACAGCTACTTGCCATGTTACACCATTTTACTCAGCTATTAACTCTAAAAAATTATAATTTCTAGGCAGGACTGATGTTCTAATGATTCTAAATAGATGTGTAGTCAGAGTTTTCATATACTAGGCAATTAATCAATCAGAATACTGAACGTTGTAGGATGAAAGTATTGAGGGGATGTGACAGCTGATGGAAACACTACAGTCTGATAGGAAGCTTATCTGCTAGAGCCATTTTCAATACATTAGATTTGAATATTTCATTGTTGTCCAGTATGGAGAGCTACATTGAAATAAATAAATGGAGTACATTGGATATGTATATGTTTTCTATGAATTTTAATCATCCAAGCTATATTCAGCCAGAACACAGGAGAGAATACTTAGGTAGAGGTGTGGTTCATTAATATGCTAAGAGAAATTGGTTTAAGGAGGATGTGTGCTCAGATACACAAGAGGGAGGTGAAGGCCTTTAGATATGCTCAAAGCTGTTAAATCTTCTGGGCTACTTTCTGCATTTTGTATTCAGTTTAAAAGAATCACTCAGCCAGGTTGAAAGGTTTCTTTACAAAGAGGTGAAAGATCTTTGAAATGCACCATATAACCCATGCACATTAGAAGAAAGAAATCAAGATGCATCTAGAGACAAGGAATGATTAATAAATAATATAAATTTGAAATCCAACTCAGTTTTTGTATTGTTGTTTGGACTAACAAGGGAGGTGACATACAACATGCTCATGAAGATTTTTAAAACCTAGCTTCACAAATTGACAGGGGAGAGTAAGGGGAAGGAATCTCTGGTCACACACACATACACAGGCCCTGGACAGACCTTTGGAAGACCACCATGGAAGATGCTGAAGTTCTAGCAGCAAATGCAGTCAGACCTAGAAGACAGACAGAACTTTTATTATTTGTAGAATCTTCAAGTAGTTTCAATAACATTCTGTGTAACCAAGATGAAAGCCAGCTAGCTAATCGTTCCATGAAGCTTTAGACTTTGCTTTTATTTAACATACCTGAATTGGTGGCAGAGACTGTTAGTGAAGGGGAAAAAATCACTGTCAGGCACACAAGAGAAAAGTAACCTAATCTTAACACTCTAAATCAAGAAATCACTTAAACCTCGTGGCTAAAGCACTGGATTGGGAATCAACATCTGGAGTCTATTCCTGCTTCCACTGCAGGACAAGTCAGTTCACTTCTCAAGTATCTCAGTTTCCCCATGGGTAAAATGGGGATAATGATACTGAGCTCCTGTGTAAACACTTTGAGATCCACTTATGAAACAGCTAGACAAGAGCTAGGTATTATTATTTTTAACTCTAATCATGTCTGTAAGTCCCATTTGAAGTCAATGGGACTTAAGTGCTCTGCTTAATAAAATGTGGATCAAAATCTATGATTTTTTTTAAAAAATCATATCTGTAAACAAATAAATACAGCTTTATTAAAAAAATAAACTTGTTTAAAATTAAATTTGAAGTCATGAAACTGACAAGTTTCCAAGAAAGTCAAAGCACTGAATTGGTGGAAATCCCTGACTAGGCACATGGAACCAGAGTTTTTTGAAGTGCTAAACCAGCTTTTCTCAACAGTAGCCTCTTCATTTTTCTTCATTTCAGTTTATTCAGTTAGTTCAGCTCAATGACCAATTCATTCAAAATTAAGAAACCAGTGGGAGTTGAAAAAACAGGAAAGCTTATTTTCCTCTTTCAATCTATGAATAAAAACTAGGTGTGAGAGGATGAGATCTACTAGTTCTAAAATCTTAAAGGACATGGAGACCAGAAACAATTGGTTCAATTCACTAACTACAAATCCTTGCTTTGTTTAATAAATCAGTTAGTTTTAAATGCAGGATGTATTTTGATAAATTTTTTCTTATGTATTCAGCATATTTAAAGTTTTATTTAATTAATACAAATTTGAAAATACTTTTTTCCATTTTAATTGAATTTTGATTTTCATTCAAAAGGAGCTTGAAACAGAGTATTTAGTAAATAAGAAATACATCATTCACTATTTTCGAATATAATAAAAATATAAAAATTAAGCATCTGAATAAATGTAAGTTAAGCTATTAAATTGCTTAAACAGATAGAGTATCCTCCTGGTTATCAAAAAGCAAATTTATATAAAGGCTATCTTTAGTTGCAAAGCAACACTGGTTAATAACCATTAGAATATGAGACTCAAACTTACTTTAGGAAAATAGTTAAAAAGTACAAATGCAAAACAAGATTTAAATAATCACTTTTAATCAAGGTTTCCTATTTGCTGAATTAAATCATGATTAAATCCACCCTGGCTGAACCTAAGTGAGGTGGAAGTGGGAAAGAGTTAAGAATTGCACACCTGGTCAAAGGGAAAGAAACTGAATCCTCTCCACAAAAAGTGCTGAGAGAAAGCTGTCCGAGGCTGTCCTGAGGATCGGAAAGTCTGAACTGTCATCCCATGGACAGCCATATTAATTTCAAAATACAGGTGGTAGAATCAGGCTTTCCCTAGCTTTCCCTGTGTTTGTACATATTTTGCATTAGTTTATAGAAATGTTCTTACCAGAAACCTTATATTATCAACACAACAAATTTTAAACAAACAGTAAAGAACATCCAGGGAAAGTGAGTTGAACCCTAAAAATAAGACATGATCCCAGAATTGCCATTGCATGTAATAGCTTGGTTTGGCAACTCAGACTCAAGTCACAGAAAACTAGTGCTATCATCAATTTGGGTTGCAAGACTGACTACACTCATGTTTCATTAACTATTATTAATTGCTGTTTATCACACTTCAGTTTTGTCTGGGGATGTGGATTTTTAATTCAGCATTTATTAACCATGACAGACATCTACAAGAGATCTTTGCTAATAATGTATCAGAGAAATCTCATGGTTATCCCTCTGCAAAGATACCAGAGAGACTGCACTGGCAAAGAGTTTTGTAATAACCAGAACAAAAATGCTCTTTAGTTTCATAGTGCTGGTGGCCAGTAGTAGTACTGAGACCAAAGATCTGTTTCTATAAGATCTTCCTAGATCTAAGAGGTAGATAATTTTGTCCTAAGAACTCACAAAGGTTTTAACTCTGGATTTCTCTCACCCTTGTTTTTATTAAACAGACTTTCAAAGGAATCTGTTTTCTTATTTTATATTCAGAAGGAGAAAAAACAAGCTTAACAGGCATTAAAGGATCACAAACTCTAAGTAAATACCAAAGAAAATAATGTGCTGATCCACCGATTCACCCCCTTCATTTCCACTTTTGGTTCTCTCTTCTAGACCCACAAGCAATATGGCTTAATCTGCATGCTCATGTGCCTCCTTTAAACTTCTGCATGCATCACAACATCGCCCAACCATGAGGCATTCATGGGACTTCTTACAACTATATCAGCACCCCTTTTAGAATGGCCAAGAGAGGATGTTACATAAGTGCTTTGCTCCATGGTGTAATACAGCATCTAAGGAAATAATCTCATAGGATATTCACATGAGTTAAGATGGCATCTATATAAGTGACTGTTACCACTGTATGCCACACCAGGGTAAGCCTTGCCATGTAATGGCACAGCACTTTCCCAATATAGATAGGCCTCAAAGGGTCTGATCTTACTGATCAAGCTAATTTCATAGTGTAGACATACCCTTAGTGTTGAGTGCCTTAATGCCAACTTCATAGGGAATTGAGGGTGCTTAGCACTTCAGAAGAAGTATTTGTCACCTTGCAGGATTGAACTCAAAGAGAAGACAAGTATAGTAGTGTAGGGGATGCTCAGGCAACTCTATCACACTCCCCTTCTTTCTGCACTCAGTTTAACTCTTTGCTGAAGCACAGACCAGAAAGCATTACACAGAGTTAAACTTCTGGGTTATTGTACATAAAATCCTAAAAAGCTAGTGTTAACAGTTCTCAGCCAACATCAGACAGAGTATCTTACAGTTTTTTAAATAAAACAAATATGTGATGCCTACTAAATTATATAAAACACTGTAAATAGGACTCCAAATACTATGAATAACTTTTAAACAAAAGTTAGACAGTAAATCTACTGGTGTTCCTCATACGTACTTCCCCACTGTTGCTGATACATATTTTCAACATTACATCTACACTGCTATACTTTAGCTCACACATATATAAACATTTCCCTTTGATTTTCTCTCAGATAGGATTTCTCAGCCTTTGTAGTGTGACTGTAGTGAGTAGTGAGAATCACCTGGACTCTCCAAAACTTGAGAAGAATGGCAGCCTTTCTGTCCTTTCAAACTCTTCGGGACTCCGTCAGCAAACAAACAGTCTGGAGATTTCCACAGTAAAGCAGGTTGAAAAGTTTTCATTGGAATGACTTCCCAACAACAACAACAAAATTAAATTAAAAAGTCCCCTGTTGCAAAACTGAAATTTCCCACCAGATGGCTCCAGCTCCAGGAACTGGAGAGGCAGTGAGAACCGCACCATGCAGGCTGCCTCAAGGCTGGGGAGTCCAGTCTTTCAGAGTTTGGGGCTCCGAGGCAGTGCTGCCATGCCAGGGCTTCCAGGCTAACTGCCCTGAAAGCCTCACCTCTTACTAGGGCTCTGCAGCAGGGAGCCTGGAACCCTGACAACCCCAGTTCAAGCCAGGCTCTCAAGTCTTCCAAGCTCCCTGCCATGCAGCTGAGATCCTGACTCTGGCTCCGAAGTCTGGAAGCTGTGGGGTTCCTGGCCAAAGGGCCGTATGCATGGTGGGGCTGCCTCAGAGCTACAGACCTGAGAGCCCAGGCGGCCACAGAGTGAAACTGACGTCTTGTCAGTTCCAGTCAGCAGCTGTCAGGATCCAAGGAGCAGACTGTTTAAGTAATACCATATGTTGGAGTTTCTGAAACAGAAGTTTTTTCAGGATTTCTAGTTTGGAAGAAATTTGAAAAAGTTTGGATTTTGTTCTGGATTTGTTTGGATTTATTAGGAATGAAACCCAATTTCAAAACTCCTGCAACCTGGGCAATTCCATATTTCAACCAGCTGTATTTGACAGGTACCACCATTTCAGCCCTCGGGTTAACAGCTGAGTGGCCCTCTCAGTTACTGGTAAAACAGAAATCTGTAGCCAGTATCCAAAGTGTCACTCTCCAGGACAATATCTTCTCACCATAAGCCCAGCTAAATCAGGCAAGAATCAGCAAACCCTGACTTCACTGAGCTTTGCTCATGTTCTTTCTTCAATTGAGAAAGAATCCCACTTTAAAGCAGTTGGCTGGTAAGTGTAAATTCCATTAGGCAGCATAGTCTCTAGGCGAAACAAATATCCCTTCCCAGCTCTTCTATGCCCATAAAGTACACCACAGTGGACAAACATTATCCTAATGGAAAGCTTCCCTCGTAAATGGAGTTGGAATAGCACTCACCTGTATCCAAAGTAGTACAGGTATTAGAAGCCAGCCCTCACAGCAGACACATCTCTTAATCCTACCTGGAACAGCTACTGATCTTTAACTCCGCTATTTGTAGCCTTCCTCCCCACACTCCTCCTCCACTGTGTGCTCTGATTGGCTCTGCTCTAAGGGGGTAACTAGGGTACGACCTACCAGGCAGATTGCCCACAATTACAGGTTCTGAGAGAGTTTCAGAAACAGCTACTGAACATATCCAGTAACTGCCACATCCTGTTCTAGGTGTTTCTGGGCCCATATGGCTGAGTTGTCCTGCAGGTATGTGGAAACTCAAATCCATGTCTCCGCCTCACTATTTCTCTCCCTTTCTTTGAGCCAAACTCAAATGCTATGGTATTAAGCACAAGTTACACATGCACTCATTGAGCACATATGAAAACTATGCTGCCTTTGAACCAATAGGCATGGCAATATGGTCATTAATATGTAAGCAAATATCTATCTCATGTAGGAACCTGTTAATATTGCTAGTTTGGGTGTTGCTGCTGTAGCAAACATTGTGTTTACTCACAAACATTGCAATCAGATTTTTAAATTATTTTATTTAAACAAATTCAAACTCCTGAGCAGACACTTCAGTTTAGCCGGGTTTAAAATCAAATCCCCACAGGGTTTTGAACCATTTTCACTAAGTCAATTAAAAAATACACTGTTAGTTAAATGGCTGCTACTTTGTGTGTAGACAGAACCTAAGGTCATTTCCAGCCAACAGGAAGCATTTAATTTTAATAACATATTTATGGATATTCTTTTTCCACAACAATTATGTAACACCACTAAGTGCTTTACAAACATTAATGAACTTAGCCTCATAACAGTCCCATGTGAGATGTTATTACCCTCAGAGTGCATAGTTTAAGAAGTGAGGCAGAGAACTTAAGTAACAAGAACAAAATCAGAGGGGCAGGAATAGACCCAACATCTCCTGCTTCCCAGTCTTGTACTTTAATCGCTACAATGCCTTTCCACAGGTACATATTTTCAAAATAACAATGACGTTAACTTAGGGTTAATGTCCAGTGATGTGCATATGAATCCTTACATCATTTTTCTAAGACATGGATAGAGTTTAACCCAAAGCTATACATTTCTTTATTTCTCCTTAGCTTGAGACAAGCTGTTAGTTTGTTTGTATGTATGCTTGTTAGAACACACAGAAAATAAATGAATGCAATATCAAACATCTACATCAATATCACCTACTACATGAAAGACCTTATAGCAAAGCAGAGAAGCTTTTGCTGCATCCCTTGATGTCAGAGTTTTGAAGATTTCACCCCACCATATGCTTTTCAGCCTTTGAATGTCACAACTGTAATAATTGGTACATGGGCAAAAGAATGAGCTGAGCAGAGGTTGTCAGAGGAGGAACAGAAATTTCACAAGGTGAAAAGAAGTTCTTGGTAAGTGACAGATAGATATAGGAGTTGGCTGGGATGATTCTTAAGCAGGGGCAGGAGGAAGGTTATGGTAACTACATGCTGAAAATAGAAAAATACCATTAGTGATGACTTCAGCCAAAAAGCCATCTTCGGGATGGCTCTCCAAATTAATTATTCAGCTGGAGAGTTATGGGTGTAAAGGGATGTGCAAAACTGCACAATTCAAAAATGGCCTGTAAGAAAGAATTACCTTTTTCCTGACTAAATAGGCTATGATTATTGTTTTCAGGCACAGAACAAATGCAGGATCTTAGTTATCAAATGTAACAGGTGATTGACACAGGATAAACACAGTTATAAGCATTTGGTGGAAGTATGAGTCACATCCAGTGACATATAGGACACCACTGCAAATTGTGACCATGGCAATACCATCCAATAGCTCATCATCAGCTCATTCATTCAGGACTTAATCCATGGTCTGCTGAAGTCAATGAGCATCTTTGCATCAACTTCTGTTGGCTTTGGATGAGGTCCTAAATCAGCTGCAAAGCATAATGGGTCTGAAGTATAATGAACAATAAAGAAAACTGAATCAGTCATTAGGAGAAGGAAAAAGGAGCCTTCTTTGGAAATATATGTTTAGGCAAAGTGTCTGTCATGATGTTATAGCATCACAACCAGCTGTGAAAGAAGGGGACGCAACAGAGCCTTATTTTCCTCTTTGGAAAGCTGCCATTCAACGGAAGAGTCTAACAAGCAACTGCAGCATCTGTAGAATCTGGAGGATAAGGAGAAAATGAACTTCAGTTTACTGGCATCTGCAAACACCAGCAGATCCCACAATACATGAAAGACAGACAGTGAGTCTTGTTAGCCCATCCAGTATATGGAAGCTACATAGATTATCTGTTATTTACATTGTCTAGTCATAGTCAAGAATTTGATTGGAAGAACTTATTTATTCTCCTAAGTTATTAAGTTATCCTTATGTATGGTATGTACTTTGGTTATCTGAGATCTTAAATAGTCCCACCAGTCAATCAACACAGCAAGCACAGCTCTGGCATCTCTCATTGTGCTCCAGCTCTCCAGTATAGTGCCAGCATCTCTCACTATGCTCCAGCTCTCCAATACACCTCCAGCATCTCTCACTATGCTCCAGCTCTCCAATACACCTCCAGCATCTCTCACTATGCTCCAGCTCTCTAGTACAGCTCCAGCATCTCTCACCATGCCTCACCCCACCCCTCCAGTTGGGGTGCTTCTCTGACCTGTTTATCCTCAGGTTTGACTCTAGCTATTGCCAGAAGACATCAGCCAGCTCACCCCTCCATCATTCCCCAGCCTTCAGCCCTCTCTGGCCCTTTAGCTTCAGTTCTCAGACTGAGAGCCTGGATCCATCTTCCTCTTCTGCTCTCAGGCTTTAGCCCTCTCCTGACATGGCTCATGGGCTTGGGGAAGTTTGTGGATGATTACTTGAATGCCTTCTTTCACCAGCCAGATCTAGATCTATGGCCCAACTAGGGAACTCTCATCACTCCCTCCTTCAGGGATATCCCCTCCTTGCTCTTAGTCCAACTCAACTCTTATTCTCAGCTTCATCTCTGGACTCTCCCTCTCTCTAGACTGTCTACTCCCTATGGGTTCTGAACTCTCTCTCTCCAAACCCTTATTTATAACTCCCTAGGGCAGCCCTTCTGGGTTCATTACACCAAATGAGGGTACAGCTGGACTGGAACAGGAGAGTTTGGCCCAGTTTCATTTACATCCTGCTCAACAGGAAAGATCCATTGCCACCAGATGGCATACTGTGGGACATTTAAGAGAACAAAAAGCATTGGTTGTTCAGCCTCCCCTCCCAAAGAAAATGAATCATGAAAGTGGATTCCTCCCATCAGCTGAGTTTGCATCTCTGAGCACAAGGGAGGAGGGGGATAAAAACCTCTAACAAGAAGGAACTTTATGGCTGTGCTACTTGGACTCTGAGGCAAGGTTTTTTAGGCATAAGTAAGAGATCTCCAGCTGCATACCACTAAAGGACATATTGAGCTTACTTATTATAGAAGCCTGTATTACCTTTTGAAACTTAAGATTGTAACTCATTTGTGAATATGTTCACCTGCTTTAATCTTGTAAATAAGTCTCATGTCCTTTTCCTATTTAAGGAAGCTATAGATAGTTTATTATAGAATTGGCTACAAATGTTGTCTTTGGTGTGAGATCTATGGTGCAATTGACCTAGAGTAAGTGACTGGTCCTTTGGGATTGTGAGTAACCTGAATATTGCTGTTATTCTTGGTATAAAGGACCCTCTGTCACAAAGGTAGACTCAAGTGGGTGGCAAGATAGATGAGAGTTCTCAAGGGGACTGTCTGTGAGTCCAAGCTAAGGCTACTATAGCTTGGACTGAGGAAGTTTACACTGGATAATTGGTTGGTGAAATGTAAGTATAGAACTCACACCCAAGGCTGGTATTCTTGGTTGGTGCTCTTGAGTCACTGCAGACACCATTATGACCTCTTTTTCTATACAGCCACCAGGGAGCTATCTTTATAAAACTTTCTGATTGAGGCCAAACATGCCCATATATCTTAGTGGCAGGTGAATGCACCTGTTACATATCCTAATTTTAGACACCACAGCCCATTTTTAAAGTGCAAAATGGGAACAGATTGCCAATCTGTAAAGGGGAGTGAAGGTGGTATATTAGAGTGTTGGTTGTCAGTCACAGTGGTTGTGTTGGGTATTACAAATTGTGGTTATAATGTACAAATGACAAATAATGAAAAAATGAACAGAACAATACCATAGGCTGTGATGAATCTGCTGCACAGTCTTAGGTCAGTGAAGATGGTGTGATGAATCTGCTAAGGAATGAGTCTCCTGCTCTCCTTCATGCACTGGAAGGACCTAAGTTACCAGGTTCCATGGCAGCTGGGGAAACAGTTGACAAGGAGTAGGTCAGAGAAGCAGGTTGTCTATTGGCACTAGAGTGAGTGAACAAAAGGCAGATGGGGACCGAGGATGATGGGGCTGAAGAGAGCTGTTCCTAGGTGGCAGGGCTCTGGTGACTGAACTGAGGTTAATCTGCAGAGGGAGGTGCCTGTGCGCTGTTAGGTGTTTAAGATCAACAGAATTTATGCACATAGTGTAGATAAATACCACTGGAAGATACATGACTCTATGTTACTGATTTCTCTAATGATGGAAACTGCCCTTCTTGCAAAGCCCTGAAATTGGCTACCACTCAACCACAGGACAAGAAGTCTGTATGTCTGGAACACAGCCACAGGGGAACATGGCTTTGACAAGCCTAAAGCAAGTATCTCCAGCTCCTTCTTCCTGCACGGCTAGCTCAAATTGACTACCACCCATGATAGAGATTTATATATAGGGCAAGTTCCACCCGCTTGTTTTTATTACCTCAAGTAGGAGGAGCTTATTCTAGACATGCTGTCCATTCCACCTTAGGTTCTTAACGCCACTTAAGCACAGCGCCAGGTTCAGAGAGCAGAGCCGTCGGTGGCAGGTCAACTTTAAAAAGAAAAGGAGAAAGAAAAGCAAACAGATGAAAGGGTGAGAAATAGCAAATGCTGTACTAATGGTACAGCTTCTCTCTGGCCTCAGTTCAGAATTAAGAGTAAGAGGAGAAAAAACAAAGCAAAACATGCAATCCTTTAGGGCTTACTGGGACAGGGGGCATTTCAGTTTCCTTGCCAGCGTTTTTTTGTTGTTGTTTTTCAGTGCCCCATATTAAACAGCTTCTGATCTCAGTTACATCAGTATAAATGTGAAGTAACTCCACTGAAGCCCATAGATTTATCCCAGTGTAACTGAGAACCGAGTTATGACCCTTCCTGTACATTCCCATAGAGGTTTAGTTTAGTTCCATGCATATTTCAACCTGAAATTCCTTCCTTTCCATATGTTGGAAATAATTAGATTTGCCTCTAGTGTTTTAAGTATTTTGACATTAATTAATGTAAATACTGTATAACTCCAGTTGCTAATTTTCTGTTAGAAGACTGCACTGTAAAGCAACCTAATTTACTTCAGAGTAACAGCCGTGTTAGTCTGTATCCGCAAAAAGAAGAACAGGAGTACTTGTGGCATCCGAAGTATGCATCCGAAGAAGTGGGCTGTAGTCCACGAAAGCTTATGCTCTAATAAATTTGTTAGTCTCTAAGGTGCCACAAGTACTCCTGTTCTTCTTTTTGCTAATTTACTTCAATGGTTGAGTCATTGTTGTGTTGCAAGAATTGCCTGTGTACTTGTTTTCAACTGTTCTAAACTGTATCTAGCTGGTATGTTGATAGGTGCTTTTAGAGACCATTAAATAAATAAAAAGAAAATAATTGGGTCTCCATCATGAGGTATCTATTACTCAGATTACGAGAGTAACTACACAGGGGAGTGAGGCTCTGTGACACATTGCTTGTGACCTAGAACTGATCCCGAGATGCTCCTTTCTGTGAAGTCCCATTTTTTATGTTCATATGACTCTACAAGTCCAAGATCTTGCTCTGTCTGTTCCTTTCAGAAATGGAAGTGCTGAAATGTATATTCTTCTGTATTTTCTGTGGAATCAAGAAGTAATGGAAATCTTCCAATTTTTGCAGGCTCAGGAGCATTAGATAAGCATCCAACTATCCTGGGTTTTTACCATATCAACCCTGACCTCTCTGAAGGCCCAATTATCTGTTTCTCGATTCCTGCTCCTTAAGCCACCTTTGCATCCCTGAATTACGAGGCAGCGAGGAATATGTGCAAACTGAGCTATAAATTAAGCATTCCTGAATCTGCTTTAATTTATCATGTCCCCCAATTGCTCCTGGGAGCCATAGTGACATGCACTCCAGACATGTTCCCTCTCTGTGTCTTCTCTGCCCTACCCCCAACCTTCAACTCCAAACCTTTGATCTGCCTTTTCTTGGGGGTGATCCCTATTATGTCAACTCTGCACTGGCTAGGGAGGTCCCCTGCACAAGGCATAGTCTCTCCTCAGGGAGCTATTTCCTTCCATTTCAGGTTCCTGTACCCCATCAGAGTGGTGTAAAAATATCTCAATGTGACAGAGTATCAGGCCTACAGCCCTAATCATTTAACTAATTATGACTAGAGATGGCTAAGCAGATGCAAGTAAAATAAGAACTGGTGCTGACTTATTCTGGTTTTGGATGAGAACAGAAGCTGAAATGGTAAGGGGCTGTTTGAGCGGTATTTCTGGAGCAGTCCAAAGCAAAGATAGATTACAAAATTTGCAAGAAAGTCTGTCCTTGTGAGATTGCATCCTGATTTTCAGACCAAAGCATCTCAGATGCATTTGAGAATTTTGTTTGAGTTCCTCCCTCCAGCATCAAAAGTTTAAGGGTTAGGTTACATTTTAAAGAGTGTATTCTCCATGCAGAATGCCAAGAAATCTACATGAGGAAATTGCCAGATTGAAGGGCAGAATGGAATGAAAAAGGCCTCTTGCTTATTTTTACCCATGAACAAAGAGTTAATTATCATATGCTCTGAACCAAGTATGCTATTGACAGGGTCTCTTTGGATTAATAAAAGGATATTTTTGGAATTTTAGGCTTTAGGAAAAATAAAGAGCATCTGAGTCACTCCCCTTTATTCAGGTTAATTACCACAACCTTGCTTAAGACTCTGAATAATAGAGATAATTTCAACAGATCACACTGAAAAAGAAAGTGGGTAATTATTATGGAATTTAAAAGGGATTTAGGAAATATATGAAGATTTGACCAATAAGATAAAAGACTTTCCACAACAATATATCTTTAGTGCTTTTCAGAGCCTTTGTCAGCAAGAAAAGTTCAAAGAAATAATTATCACTTTCTCAGATTAAAAAAACAATAACTTTCTATTCAAACAATTTTCTTCATCTAGTCATTTGTAACTGGCTACTTGCATTTTGGGGATTTTTGTTTGTTTTTCCTTCTTATGAAGAATCATGTACTGGTCACTTCCAGAAGATGGTTATTAGCCAGCATGGACATGAGGCTTCTCCTATCCAGTCTGAAAAACCCTGGGCCCAATCAAGAGCCCATTATCGTCAATGAGTGCAATTCCATTGATTTAATTGGGTTTTGAATCAGGCCTCCTGTGTTCCACTTTTACTAATCAGTTGTGTGTGTGTGTGTGTGTGTGTTTACTGCTTTATTTCTGGATACCTATAGCCAAACCATGCCCTCCTTGAATTAAAAATGTACAAGTGAAAATGTTTGACATGTCTCTGCGCACTGCAATGGAAGTTATATTTATACTGTATCTGGTTTGGATCATGTTCCATTTGCTGTGGGAGGACTGTTGTCCATCCAAACCCAATACAAGAAGTGTTCCTATTTGATTTTGTCCTCTATTATTTCTCTATATTGACTTTCCATGTCCAATATGCCTTATTTATTCCCTCCTCGTCCAGATGTATGATTGCCACACTATTTGCTTTTCACCACACCTCTGAACCCAAATTATCAACTGGAAAACTGCATCAGCTGAAATAAAAATTCTGCAGAAAGACCAGAGTTCCAAAATCCACGTGATTATTCAGCTAATCATTCCAGTCAATGTAAAGCTACCTGGAAGACTTCAACTCAGACTCCTACATATCACACAAAAGGGTTTTGTTTATATCAAGTTAGTATAAAAACAAAAGAGAATCTAGATTGTATTCCCTGTCAATGTTGAAAATGTTAGATTTGTATTGGCCTGGAGGTGCTTACATAGACAAACTCATAAGTTAATCACTGAGTGTAAATGAAACATGAGGAATCCTTCTCATGCTCTTTTAACTCTGAAAACACATGACTGTACTGACAGCTCCTGTAGCCAATAGTAAAAGGACCCTAGACATACTGGAACACGGCTACCACTCTGAAACCTGGAACAAGACAGACACTCACATGCAAACACACAGCCTTCACAGGTCATCCTGGATGTGCCTATTATACTTTTTAGTTTTATGCTCCATTCATAGGGCTTCATTGTGGCTACCTTTGCATAGGTGCCCAAGGGCGGGTATGGGGAGCCCTCCCATTATGCATCCCATGCAGAAGGCAGTCAAAATGACAATGCAAAAAGGGCAGGCCAGCACAAATAAATAAGGGGATACAGCTGGATACCTCTGCCCACTCATTAGTAGCTGGCAGCCAGTGTGTGTACTGTTTCTTTAAATCTGTAGCAAGAAGCTGGTGAAGATTCTACAGAGAAGCTCAGCTGTGAAGCAGAAACAGAAATAGAGTGCAGCTTTAGGGGGAATACTGTTTCAATATTGCCAGCACTTTTAAGATCTATTAGATTAAATAAAAAATTCTGGGTAAAAGTTTGCCTTGAGGGTACACTCAAATCATTTTGCCACTAACTTGCTGGATGACCAGTTCACCTCTCTATACTTCAGTTTCCCCATCTGTAAAACAGAGAGAAATGATACTGGCCTCTTTTGTGAAGCTCTGAGATCTCTGGATAAAAAGTGCCATGAGAGAGCTAGCTGCTGTTATCATATTTTCAAATTTATCTCTGCAAGTATGAGGACTAGACATATAATTAAAAAAACAACAAAAGCTCAGATTCTCATTTCATCACTCATCTCAGGGTTTAAGTAAACCACCAAGTATCACAAGATTTGCAATAAAATTGCAAGAGGTAGCAACATTAAAGTTTTCCCTATTCTAATACATTTCCTTGCTCAATGTCAGGCGAAAGTGACTCTGTGATTGTTTATCACTGTTTCGAGACAGCTAGCGCTGTGGGAGAATGCATGATACACTTTTAGACGGCGCAGTAGCTGTCTTTGAATGATCTCCTTCAGCACCTCCAGAAATCTTCGGACTCCCTTTGTCTTTTATAGGCACAATTCCTCTGGCAACTGTCACTTGGGTGTTATATTTCTGCATTCCCCTCTCTCTAACTGCGCAACCAGTGCACTGCTGTCTCTTGAAAAGCTACAAGAAAGCCACTAATTCATCCATGACAAGAAATACTCACTATGTGAGCTTTCAGAATGCAATGCTAAGCAAAACGAACCAGCTTTCTTTAAAAATACAACTGTAAATGAAGTGAAAAACTACAGTAGAAGAGAGAATGAAGAGTTGTTTCTTTCCCTTTTTCAATAAGGTGTTTTGTTAATGCTGAAGGATTAACGTACTGTAATGTTAAATCCAGATACTGTTTTTCTGTTTGACTAGTAATGAAGAAGAGTGCCATCTAGTAGCCACTGGTGCAAACTACATTCATTATGGAGCCACTGAATTTGATTACTCGTAGGCATAGCTTTTCATTTAATGCAGGACTACTTAACATTTAGGGTTTTTTTTAATTTTGTTATGAACTTGAAGAGGTGCCTATTTCTGTGGAAAATGTCACTAAGGCCTGGCCCACTTTCCCAGTGAAATAGACCAGTTTTCAAGCAAAGTGACCGGGAGTGGGGAGTCGATTTTTCAAGCAACAATGACTTTTACATTACAAAGATGCAAAATTGCATCTTTTTGCATGTTTGCAGCATGGAAAAAAGCCACTGGGTAAAATTGTCCAAACACAGCAACATTTGAGATGCTGGGGGAGAGTGTCTAAAATTATGGGTCAGTAGGGTGACCAGATGCCCCAATTTCATAGGGACAGTCCCGATTTTTGGGTCTTTTTCTTATATAGGCTCCTATTAACCCCCCCACACACACACTCCCATCCTGATTTTTCATACTTGCTGTCTGGTCACCCTATGGGTCAGGCTATGGGGGAAGCAACTATTTGCATCCAAAAGTCTGTTAAAATTGCACATTCTTTCACAACTTTGATATTGTATGCTGTGAATAACCTCCAATTCATGATTAAAGCAGGAAGGTGTCTGTAAAGGCAAGATTCTGAAATCACTGGGGCTCTAGACAGGTGCAGGGGACCAGCAATGCAGATTTGAGTGCAGGATCAGGGCTGAAATATTCTACAACTTCAGGTGCTGTCTGATTTTTCACCTACTTGTGCTTCAGGTTCCCCATCTGTGAAATGGGGATAATGATGCTTACCTCCTTTGTAAAGCACTTTGAGATCTGTGAATGAAAAGTGCCATGTAAGATCCAGGAATTCATTAATATTTCTTATTATTGCCCAAAGATGATACAAAGAGAAGAGAAAATGAGGGCTTGGTTAGTTGTACCTAACTATGCATTACTTCATGAATTTGTCAAGAAATCTGTAATGATCCCTATTCATCATAGCGTAAGGGAACTGTTGGCCGCTTACTAAAACTCAGTGGGGGTTTCTTGATTGGCAGCTCCCCATTCCAAAAGTAAGGGGAAGGGTCAATGGGAAATCAGGACTCGGCGATTGACAGTCCCCAGGGGCAATGGGGAGAGGCCACTGCTCCAGGTCAGCCTGATTGATGGGGCAGGCAGGCTAATGAGGGTGTCAGGAGGCCATGGCGGGGGGTGGGAGTCCTGTCCTTTGTGTGAGCTGGAATTGCCTGGGTCAGACAGAGTGAGGCCTAGCTAAGGAGAGAGCAGGGGCCCGAGCTGAGCTGGGGAGCAGAGCCGTGCCAGCCAGAGAAGCAGCCCAGGAAGCAGGTCAGTGCTGGGAGTAGAGCCACAGCAACAAAAGCCCAGAAGCAGCCCAGAGGGCAGACCTGTGCTGGGAGGAGAGCTGTAGCAACCAGAGCCAGAGGGGCCAGAAAAAGCAGCGCAGGGAGCTGGAGCCAAAGCAGCATCAGTGCTGAGGCAGAGTGGAGCTGGGACTGGAGCAGTCCGGAGCCAAGTGTGGTGAGCAGCTGGGGAGAGTGAGAGGGACCATGAGCAGTGGGCCCAGTGCAGGGAGACGCCCCAGCCAAGAGGCCTTGCTGGCCAGACGTGGCGTGGGATCATAACCCTGATGAGGGGTGGTGGTGACACTGGGAAGAAGGGTCCTGCCACCTAGAGCCTGAGAGCGTGTGGCCACTGCCACAGCAAGTGTCTGACTTGCAGCATCCCTGCAGCACAGCCAGGGCCTGAGAAGCAGGCCTGGGACTTGTGAGGAACAGACTGTGAACTTCCATTACATTCCAGAGACTGGTTGTGATATCCCTATGCCACAGAATGGGGTTGTGTGTTTTCCTTTAACCTTTCCCATTTTTCCTCGTTTTTTAAAATCGATTGCCGTTTAATCAATTGTATTTGCTTTGAACTGTATGGAATGATCAGTGGGTCAGGGAAGTTCCCAGTGCAGAGAGAGCACTCCGGAGTGGGGACACCCTAGCCCCTTCCTTAAGTGACCAGGTCAAGCCGCCCAGGAATTCTGGGCCCAGCCTTGTTGGGGTTATGAGGACTCGGCCACACAGGAGAGTGGAGGGGAGCCCTCAAGGACAGGTAGGCCTCTGGGTAAAGGACGTGGGAGTGAGGACTCGGATCCTTTCTCTAGCCCACTTCATTGGGGTAGTGTATAAGCCAGGAAAGTTCCCCACAATAGCAGGCCTGTTCCTCCACTTACAATAGCATAATTGGTACTACTAAATTAAAATAGTGCAGGCTAATACTTTGATGTGTGTTTATGTTGCATGGAAGTGACCTAAGCATACTACTTTTATTGAATTAGGATTTAGATGTAATATTGACCAGATATCAGGGAATTTTTTTCCCCCTGCAGTTGAGATGATTGATTTATTTCAGAGATACAATTTTTCTATTTGACAATGAAATAGGCTATTTCTACCTTACTGTTACATTTCCCTGAAAGACATATCATGAAATCAAAACTGCATTCCAGTGCTCTTAGGTAATAGCCTAGGACACAAACTCAGGGATCAATAATAGAAAAACCTAGTCCAGAAAAAACCTAATTAAGCCTCCTGAATTTTTTTTTTGAAGTTCCAAAGGATTTGTAATTTTATCTTCATGATTTTCCTTTTCCGAGGCCCATTCCCATCTGTGCTCCAGCCAGCATCAGAAACCCTAGCGCTAAGAAAACAAAATAGGAAAGCAAACAAATGCAAAACAAAACAAAACCCCTGCACTACCTTGTTGGAGTATTTCAAATCTAATGGGTTCAGATAAACTTTGGACAGGAATCTTTTGCCATCTTATTCTACCTTCTGAACTTATTTGAGCTTCACCAGTCATTAATCAAGTATTTGAGTTTTTTATATCTCCAGAGAGATTCATAGTTGCAATTGAAAAATATTAATCTGGTGCTAGCCGTATATTTCCATTAAGCCTAGGCAAAGGAACCTAAGGAAGTTAAGCACATAAATACCATTTAATTTTAATAAGAGCTGGAGCCCTAACTCTAGTAGATGCCTTTGGAATTCCCACCTCTAATGTGATTAATAGTTAATAAATATAGCTCTAAATGCACTTTTAAAAGCAGTATTTATCTGTCTCAGTAGTATCTATGTCTGTGCTTCACTCATTTTTATAGTTAGCACAAAAGCAAAAAGGCCTTTTTTAGCCTCTAATGTTATGTTAAAGAGTGGGGTTATTTTTCTCTTTTTAATTATACCCTTTGTATGGCTACTTTTAGATCTTGACACATACGGAGGAGTGTGGTCCTTTCCACTTATTGATTATGTGCACTTAGCTTTCTGGGACCGACTCCTATTTCTGTTAATTATAAAACTAAAATTTTTTCTTCTTAAGAAAATAAGAGCCAGTAACTAATTTCATTTAGGGATTATTTCATGTCTCCATCTGGTGTAGAGGTCCATTCGGGAGATGGGAATACTTCCTCACAATGAAGAGTGGGAGGAGAAGGAAGAAAAACTAAGAATGCAGCATCTTATGACCCAAGTGTTTCTGGTAAGAGAAGAAAAGGTAGGTGTTTCATTTAGATAGTCAAAGTCTTTTGGAGTTGAGAAAACAAGAGCCTGAACTCCCTGTTTAGGAATTCTCTCTCTCAGGGTGTCTATGAAAAAGAAAACCACTTCCTCTAACTACAAAGTTTGTGATGCTCAAAGCCCACAATGAATCTTTCAGTGATGGCTCTGGAAACTTGCAATATCCTTTATTTTAATAATTACCACCTAGAGGAAAATTATGGAGCCCAAGGCACACAAATATCCCCATGCAATCTGTGGGCCAATCTCTGTGCTTAGTCACACACCTGAACCTGATGCCTCTGGAAATTATGCATTCATATCTGACTAAGAATATCCCTCCACTAGCACAAATAGCTTCAAACAGGATGCAACAGCTCTTACCACCTTGGCCCTCTTCCTGTCAAGAGGAAACAAGTGTTTATTAAACTGAAGTTCAATGAGCGCCTATATAATTTGGCACTACCATGATTTCAGGGACTCTGGGGCCTTGGTTCTACAAATCATTAACATTGTCTCTTCTCATTAGTGCTTTTGAGCAACTTTCTGGTCAAGGATTTCTTTTTAATAGTGATAGTGCATGAAACTACTGCCATACAAGAGGCCTAGCTTTCTTGGAACACTGGGATTCTCCTCAGTGGCTGTCAAGAAGCCACCAGTGCATGTATAAAGGATTGATGGAGACCATGTAGGCCTTTTGGCACTGCAGGGGAAAAGAGTTCTTTCCAGAACTGAGCAGTGAGACTATGGGATCAATTCTAGAGGAGATATCTGAGAAAATTCATGTCTTTATAGCTAGCGCATTGCAGAAGCAGGACTGTCACACCCTACATACAGCTTACCATCACAACTGTGGGAGGGCTATGTGGGAAGAAAGCCTAGCTACTGGTGGGAGTGGCAATCTGTCTCCACTGGTGATGCATACATGATACTTTTGCTTCTTGGGACAGTCGGTGTTGGACAGTTACTAGCTACCTCTTGAACAAACCATTGCTATATTTCTCCACAGCAAGCAAACACTTAGACATGCAACAACAAATCTGGGTGACCTAACTGGATCAACTGGTGCATCCTTTGGACTTTTCTGCTCCCAGTGAATTAGTGCTGTACAGTTCCCATCCCTCATGAAATCATTCAGAGCATGATGATATACAATCATGTACTACCCACTGCTCCATGAAAGTTATATCAGAAAAACGCGATCTTTATGTAGGCAGCTTCTTTTTCATTGTGCAGTGGGAAGACACACCTGCATCTAGTTGGGCATGGAAGACATCACCTTCAAGAGGAGGCTTTGGCTCAGACTTATTGCTGACTAATCCCTGTTACTTCAAGTTAAAGTTTGGGGGAACTTCTCTGGGTTAAGTATCAGGGGGTAGCCATGTTAGTCTGTATCCACAAAAACAACAAGGAGATGCATCTGAAGAAGTGAGGTATTTTTACCCACAAAATCTTTAAATCTGTCTTTAAGGTGCCACTGGACTCCTTGTTGTTTTCTGGGTTAGTTCATGAGTGTGCACATCAAATACACAGAAGGGAAAAAAGAGTAATGAAGCCAAGCTGCGCCTACTCTTTGCCAATGCCCTGACACTTTGCATCTTGCACTTGCTCCTGCATAAGGAGTGGAAATTTGGCTCTACAGGATTGATTGTAGAATGCCTTTTATTTCATGCTTTTCAGCTGATTTACTACAGGAAACCATCTCCATGCTTACCACTTCTGGAATCTCATTAGCTGGGTATTGAATTAGGCAAGGTGTCAGTCCAGAATAAATGTGTTCCTGGAAGTACATGCTTTTAAATGCTTCTGTATGTCACATTCACAGTGTAAAGAAATGTTGTTGGGTAAACATTCAGGAGGCATCCTATTTTATGGTAACTGAATTAAACTTTATGAAGAGCAATTCCGAAGCCATGAGTAATTGTTTCAGCATTTTCATTAGAATTCCCTGTGTTCATGGGTTTATAACTGGCTATAAAAATTCACAACAGGCTTGACATATAAGGTCAAACCATAGAAATACTTTTATTTTTAAATGGTGGAAGTGTTATTTAACTGGCTTTCTATATTCTTGTAACAGAAAACAAATCTGATCAATGATTAGTCCAGACTAAAGATTATTTTGGAAAAACAAAACAGATTTAACTTACCTTAAAAAAAAGAAACATTTTGCTGTCAAGCATTTCATGAGAATTTTTATTTTGTGGCTCAACCACACATAGAGTGCTTTCAGAATCCTACTGAACTAACAATGACTCCTCTTAGGCTCAGTTACCACAGTGATGAGCATGGGAAAGGTAGTTGAGATATCAGGATCTGTGAATTAAGCAATATTCTGATTACTGTTGACCTTGAAACCATAACATGAATCTGATTAAACATGCTCATTTCATGAATTTTTAAATGTCTGTACACAGATTTTTTTAATGTACACATGAAAAAGCTTTGAATATATTTAAAAAAAAAGACCAGTCACCTACATGTCACTTTCTTACAGAAACATTTCTCAGACACTTAACAGGTTGGTGAGAGGGATAATAAATGGTGACTAGAAACTAGAAAAATATGAGTCTTTCACTTGAAAGAGACCCTGAAAAACTTAGTACCAATGTAGTAATTTTTCCTGAATAGCTAGACTGATGCCTTCTTGAAACTTTTTAAAGGCTGATGTTGAAAATGTTCAATCAGCAAGGGTGTTCAAAAGCTATTTGCTTGTGCTAAATACAAAAAGTTAGGTTCAGATGAAGAGTCTGGTTTAAAATTATAAATGCCAAGAGTGAAATCTGAAGCTCAAGACCAAATTCAACTCATGTAATTATTGAAAACAACTGAGTTGCACCTACTTACCTCAGAATTGAATTTGACTGCCAGTGCTTAACTTTACTGTATGCAGTGAGGGCGGCGGTGGAATGGAGGTTTAAGGTTGAACTTTAAATTTCCAAGTGCTTGTTATTATGCTAGATATTTTCCACATTATCATCAACATAGTGTATGATTTGAAATACAGGAACAAGTGGGGAAAATTGACATGGACAATAACATCTGTCATAATTTGTACTGTAAATACTTATTAAGGTATACCTGACTTAGCTGGCTGTTAGACAACTGTAGTGCTACAAGGCCGGATTTAGGGGCAGGGGTCCTAGGCAACTGCTGGGCTTGGGGTTGGCAGGCTCAGGGTGCTGTTTTTGTTGTGAGAGACAAAAGGGAAAATAGAATGTTTGAAGTAAACTGTTGCAGATCACTGACTTCAAATTTTTGGTCTCAATTGTGGTTTGGCATGATATCCTGTTTCAAGTAAACGTTGTAAGCAAGGCATTACAAACTCAGTTGATGGACATTGTGACTGCTACTACTTTGATGAGAAGCTGCCTTGATTTTGTTGTGGGCCTACAGAGAATGGATTTGAAGATACCATCACTGCTGCCAAAGAAATGGTGGAAAACTTAGAAGTTGAGTCTGTGTTCAAGGAAACTCTTATTTAATCAGAAAAAGAGAGAGTTTGGTTACAAGGGCAATGATGAGGTTATGGGAAGCTTGGAAGAAAAATTGAAGAGGGAGTTTTTTTGCTTGCTCGTTGACACTGCTTGACTATTCATTGAAGAAAAATTTGGACAAATGAAGCACCATGAAAAGACCTGGGTTTTTTTGCATGACCTTAGTAAGCTGCTGTGGACAGGAAAACACCCTTGAACAATTGTACAGATCTTCACCAAATGCTGATACATGGGAACTGTTTGGACGTCGGTGATAAAGACCGCTATGTTGACTTGGACAACATCCATCACATTTTGCCACACAGGAAGCATTCTCCACTCCAAGTTCTCCAATTCATTCATGATGCAGAGCTGAAGGACACTTTTCCTAATGTTTGGTTAGCTTTGAGTTAGCTGCTCATGCTGCTGGTCACAGTTGTGAGTGATGAGCGCAGCTTTTTGAAGCTCAGTCTCATTAAAACATATCTTTGATTGACGATGGCCAATGAGAGACTGACATCGCTTGATATTGTATTGCTTGAAAATGCCATTGGCCAGTCTTTGTATCTCTCTAACACTGTGCTTCTGTTCACGAGGGGAAAGGCAAGAAAAGCAACCTTTTGAACTGAAGGACTAGGGTAGGGGTTCTCAAACTGGGGGTCAGGACCCCTCAGGGGGTCACGAGGTTATTACATGGGGCGTTTCGCACTGTCAGCCTCCACCTCACACCCCGCTTTGCCTCCAGCATTTATAATGGTGTTAAATATATTTAAAAGTGTTTTTAATTGATAAGGGGGGTTTCACTCAGAGGCTTGCTATCTGAAAGGGCTCACCAGTACAAATGTTTGAGAACCACTGGACTAGGGTTAACATTCTAACGCTGTCACCTACTGTAACACTATTTAATACTGGTCCACTCAATGGTGGTGCACAGTTCAATTTCTTGATGTTAGTACATTTCAGTTATTCTTAAAAATTAAGAAGTTTCTGTAAGCTTAGAGGAAACATTTTTTTAATTTCCTTATATATGGCATGAATAAATACAGATTAACAGATCCTAACATGCAAATTTATTGTCTTATACGACAGGGATAAATCATGCATGCAAATCATGAATCAAAGTTGTGAAATGGGCTACAAATGCAATAAAAATAAGGTATTCAAAAGTTTAACAAATGTGTGTGTGTGTGGACACTAAAGATGCTTCTCACATGGGCCATTTGGTTTAGCGCCGGCTCTATAGTACTAGGCAGATACCCTTGAAACCACAGATATACTTACAAAGATCTTAAATGCTTCTCTCTAAGCCACTCTTCTTCTGTGTAAAGTTCAACCATTTCTTTACTTTTAAAGCTTTCCATAACCCTGCCTACATCTCTGTCCTCTTCTCCGGCTAAACATACACTCTGTTCTTTCTCAGTGCTTCACTCCTGATCTCTCCCTTTGGCTCATTCACCCACTCTAGACTCCAGACTTTCTTTCATGCCACTGTGTGTGCTTGGAACAACCTCCTAATCAATAACCATCACACTTCTCACTCATCTCCTTCAAAAACTCCAAAAGCTTGTTTGTCCCTGGAATATTCTGATTTTAATGACTAGACATTAAGATGTTTTTCCTATTTGATGCTCAACTGCTTTTGTTAGATGGTAAGGCCTCTAAGGCACAGGTCTTTCGCCTATTTGGTAAAGCTCACCAGCTGCAATCAGAAAAATAAACCATTTAACAATAAATATTTCTTTTCTCTAATTAGATTTTAAAAATAACAAAGTACACCCATATAAAAAAGCTGTAGATGTCCTAACAATTGGACATACAACAACATAATGATGACTATCTGGCAGCATTCAATACACATATACAGCTAACACATTAACTTATTAACTCAGCCACGCTGTTTTATTCACTCAGCCATGCTGTATTGAATTAGTATTCATAGGTAACAAAAATAAACTCAGCCTGCCAGTAGCTTAAAGCAGTCAAACAGCAAACAACAAATTCATCCAGCCAGCTAGTAAATCAAAGCAATAGAAAAGGCCCTCTCACCCCCACCAGGTTCCTACCATCTAGGAATAAACTCTCAATCCCTCCCCTGCAAAACAATGAATAATAATAGTAATCATCAAAATTTCAATTGCTTCTTTCTCTGTATGTCACATGTCTGGAGGACCTGGGCCTCCTGTCAATTTTCAGAAGAGCTGGTCAAAATGGTTTATTTGAAATTAAGGATTTTTGTTTGTTTTGGGGAAAAAACAAGGCATTTTTTGTGGGCCATTCTGATTTTGATAAAAAAAATCTGTTTTTACACAAAACACTTAAAAGTTCAGCAGAAAGCGTTTTGAATTTATCATAGCTTTTTTTTATATGAAAAAAATATTTTCTGACCAGCTCCAGCTTTCAGTCCTGAAGGCGTAGCTTTTCATTAACAACATTCCAAATATGGAGTGCTGCTTTAACAGGTGTTAATAAATAGCCTGAGGACAGATTCAGAGCATTTCATTGAAAAAGAAAAGACTAATGAATGTTCCTGTTAAGAAGTTGTACACTATTCCCTCTCTATCATAGCACCCTTTTGGTTTCTCTGCTACTATACTATTGGACAGGAAAAATCTGACAGTTTCTCTCTGGGTCCCGGTTTCTTCTTACACAACGTGAGGACACCAGCTAAGGTAAAACTAATGTTAAACTAGAAAGTAACCTCACTAGTCATCCTTCTTAGCGCATATAAGATTCAGATTTCTGATGAAGGAACCTCTAGTAGTACTTAGAGAAATTACATAGCCTAGTAAAGAGTGCTAGTCCCCTCTTGTGGACAAATGTCCTCACTTCTGCAGACATCTTACACTAAATAAAGTAGAGCTAGTATTTGAAGTGTATATAATACTACATCATAGGAATAGTGTGTATGTTTAATATGTGCTGCAACTTATGTCAGTCCTGTTCCTTTCTGTCATTTGCAACAAGAAATTGGTGTTCTATTAAACAGATTTTGCTGTGCTGCTAACTGCATGCAGGTAGCAAACAATTGTATTTGCTTGTCATTCTAAATGTTGTCAGTAAGTTTCTGTTTTTAAGTAGAGCTGTGCTTTGAAAACTTCATAAGAATGGAAACAGTTTTATGCAAATGGTTGGGAAATGTATTTTCAGTTTTCTAACCAGTTCTTCTGGTCAGTCACAAATAAAGTTTACATTTAAAGCATCCCTGTCAATCCCTCTTGTGAAAGAGATGCCTTTTAAAGAAAAATATCTGCACAATGCTTTAAAATACCCAGCATATACTCACACATTGGACTTTTGTTTTAGTTAAAGTGATGCACAACTAAACTAAACATATATAGCATTTGGTTGCCTAGAAGCCACATCACAAATGAGCACTAATATCAGCAGAGCCAGTTCAAGAAAGTCCGGGGAGCCTTTCGAAGTCCACATTCGCTTGGGCCAGCCATTATAAAGCCCAAGTTGTAATGTTTAGTCTTATTCCAGTCCATCAGCAGGACTGAGCTGGAGAGGTGAGGGCCTTCAGGGAGAGGAGAGAGAGCTCCAAGGGTCATCTGGACAGTGAAAGCTTGTGTGTGCTCATCACCTTTCCCTCTTGGACCTGGGGATGGTCTTTTCTCCAGTCACTCAGATAAGATGGTTGGAAACACCAGTGGCCCCGATTCATGTTGTGATTGTCTGGTGGGTCTGGCTGCCCCAGCACTAGCTCTGCCACATGTGCTTACCTCCTGCTGTTAGGAGAATGCTTAACTGAAACACATGAGGCAACAGTGTTGCCTGTATCGGTACACTAAACTCAAACACAAAAACCAATGGAGGAAAGCTGGGATCAGCCCTTGCCCTCACTCAATTCCTACCTCATGAACCCATGCATTTCTGATGATTGGATCCCCCTGATCTACGCGTGTGGATCCAGGTTCTGTTGGTCCCGGGGCCCCTGCCAGCCTTGACTTAGATCAACAGCTCATTGGGATTTGTATTTGAACTGCCACTGCTTGGTTTTGGGGGGGGCCTTGGAGACCTGGGGCCTCCCAGGAGATTTCCCTTTCAGCTTTTCCAAGCCTGTCCATCCTCTGCTTCAAATTTATATGCCGCTGGAGAGGGACAACCTAACTATATAAATTAAGAACTTGTGTGTGTGTGTGTAGAAATTAGAGCAAGCGTTTCCTTTTAACGAGAACTTCTGCTCTGCCCCAGCCAAGTTGACAATAAAGGAGAAGATGTGGTTTCCAGAGGATATCAGTGTGTTCTTAATCAAGCAGCAGGAGCTTGTTCTCCACACCACATGATAGCAGAAAACAAACAGTAAATGTCTCACCAACCTTTCAACTTGCCCTTGGTGTAGTAGGGTGGAACTCTCATTGCTTTGGGGATGTTTGTGGTTGTGAATTGGACATTTGTATGAGTTGTCCCTTACCAAGAGAATACCAGCTAAAAAAGTGCACAGTCTCTCATAGAAAACTTAACTCACTCTTATCATAGCTATGGAATATTGTAGGTACTAATTCTGCTGCTAAATGTATACATATACCTTAGTGTATGTACCTACATACTGTACAATGAGCCAAACAGTTTCCTGAGATACTCATGCACAACTCCAGTGAACGTCAATGAAAATTGCCTAGAGGTAGCAGGAGACAAAAATTCAACTCTATATACTACAAGAGAGAACAGTTCCTCCTCACCAAAGGTGAATGAGTCCCATACTATACAGAGGGCGCAAATACAGTATTGCAAGAACATATCCTACTTTAACAATCCATGACTGGATATATATATACACACGCACACACACACAAGTATCAGAGGGGTAGCTGTGTTAGTCTGGATCTGTAAAAAGCAACCAAGAGTCCTGTGGCACCTTACAGACTAACAGACATATTGGAGCATAAGCTTTGATGGGTGAATAACCACTTCGTTAGACGCATGTGGTGGAAATTTCCAGAGGCAGGTATAAATATGCAGGCAAGAATCAGTCTAGAGATAACGAGGTTAGTTCAATCAGGGAGGATGAGGCCCTCTTCTAGCAGTTGAGGTGAGAAAACCAAGGGAGGAGAAACTGCTTTTGTAGTTGGCTAGACATTCACAGTCTGTTTAATCCTGAGCTGATGGTGTCAAATTTGCAAATGAACTGAAGTTCAGCAGTTTCTCTTTGGAGTCTGTGGTCCTGAAGTTTTTTTGCTGCAGGATGGCTACCTTTAAATCTGCTATTGTGTGGCCAGGGAGGTTGAAGTGTTCTCCTACAGGTTTTTGTATATTGCCATTCCTAATATCTGACTTGTGTCCATTAACCCTTTTCCGTAGGAATTGTCCAGTTTGGCCAATGTACATAGCAGAGGGGCATTGCTGGCACATGATAGCATATATTACATTGGTGGACATGCAGGTGAATGAACCAGTGATGTTGTGGCTGATCTGGGTAGGTCCTGTCACACACACACACACACACACACACACACACACACACACACACACACACGTATGTTTCTGGGAATAGGATTGATGCAACCTCTCTTTCCCTGTTCATTTTTAGGCCCCAATTCTGCAATGATTTATGCATGTGCTTATCATTACTGTTTAACATAGGCCAATGGGACTATGCACATGCAGTATGTCATTTTAATCTCCTTGTTTCTCATAAATTGTTGCAGGACTGGAATCTTAATTTGCATTCTTTAGTGAGATCAATATCTAGGAAATACACCACTCATTATGTATTTTGTTTATTTCACATTGCTGTAGATATATTCATTTATTACAGTGAAACCGTAAAAACAAAACAGCAAAAAAATACCACCTTTCAAGCTCTGCTCATTGTCTCCTGTTTCATTCTATTTTTTTAATCTAGACATTCCTGCAATTTCCCTTTAGTGGACAAATGGTAAAGTCACCACTATTGTGTTACAATTTTACAACAATTAAATTGCCAATTAGTATATATATATCTATCTTAATCAGACAAAAATCATACTAAAAGGTGGTAAACAAACATCTATTGATATATTTAAAATATGTGCAGTATTACAAATTTTTAGAGTGAGGAAATTCAACATCTTCTGCAGATATCTTCCTTTATTGCAATAAAACAGTAAAAAGAAACCAAAAAAGAAACAACAAACTTTTCAAGCACTGCTCATCCTTATTAAAATTAAAGATGTAACTTTAATAAGCAAATGTTTTAGGCTCAATGTAGCTGAAAAAAACTAAATAACAGAAAGACTGGAAATACTCTGGCAATACCGATCTTAATCCTTCTCGTTTACTCTGCTTTTACTTGATACAGGTGGGAGAATATTACTAGTAGCTACAGGAAATGTGCAAAAGTGACACAAAACTGAGATCTAAAAATGCCTAAAATCAACAAGCGAGACAAAGTGGATGAGGTAATATCTTTTATTGGACCAACTCCTGTTGGTGAGAGAGACAAGCTTTCGAGCTTACACAAAGTTCTTCAACAGCTACGCCACTGCAGCACTTCAGTGAAGACCCTACCTACATTGACAGAAGGGATTCTCCAGTTGGTGTAGATATTCCACTTAGGGTTGCCAACTGTCTAATCACACAAACCCAAACACCCTTTCCCTGCCCCTGCCCCGAGGCCCCACCCCACCCCTTCTCCAAGGTCCCACCCCGCTCGCTCCATACCCTCTCCCTCTGTCACTTGCTCTCTCCCACTCTCACTGGGCTTGGGCAAAGTATTGAAGTTTAGTGGCCTCATATCCCCATTCTCCTCTATTAGCCAGGCTCCCAGGCTGGACTACATCTTACAAGATACACCATGGTTATGGACTCCCATGATGCACCATCACCCTTATATAAGAGGGAAGATATGGTGCATCATGGGAGAGATAGTCTGACCAGGTAACCTGTCCTATGGAGGAGAATGGGCATGTGAGGTGCTCAAACAAAATTCTTTGAGTTATGCTGGTAGCATTTCCATATCAAAATATTTTAGTATTCAAATTTTTGTTGAAAATATGCACAGCCAGCACCAGGGTCCTGCTTTGCCTGCTGGAATCCACGGTGGCTTCTCTTAACACTGGGGCCCTCTGAGAAGTGAGGAGGGATAAGGGTTTGAGGTGGTAGAGAAGCTGGGCTGTTCTTGTCCGGCCAGTCAGGGAGCAGCAATGCAGGAGGAGGCAGAGTTCTCCAGTCCGTATACTCCTGCTTGCTGTGGGCTGCGATGGCAACTCTCACCTGGGGACATCAGGAGGGGAGAAAAGTGGGAGCAAGCCTGGATGTAGGTACAAAGAGGAAGACCCTAAAATCCCTTCCCATAAGGAAGCCTCAAGCCAGCAGGGAGGGGCAAGGACAGGTGAGGGAGTCCTGAAGTCCTGGGAAGGGATGGTGCATCCACTGAATAGGGAGGCTACATCCAGGCCTCACGGAGAATGCCCAGGGTGGTGACTGATGAGGGCTAAATTGGAAGCTGGAAGAGTGATGTGCTTCAGCTATCACCAAGCCTTGTGGAGATTCTGGTGGAAATCTATTTCACCCTGTGACTGCATTAACTTTTCCACAGCTCCTCCCAAGCCTAGTAGCCCCTGGTAACAGGGAAATGGCGGGTAAATGGGAGCAGCCATTGGCTTATGTTCCCCTTGTAATGAAGTTTCTGTGCCTATGTCTTCATTGCAACAAAATAGGTGTGGTTTACATGGAGATAACTCAAGATAGCTATCTTGAAGTACAATCCTAGCAGAAACAAAGCATGGGTGGTTTTTATCCCAATGTATCTAGTCAAGGTTGACCTTTCAACCTCCAGCTAGGGTTGAACTTCACTAGTTGGTCCTTTCTGGCTTCTAGCCTGTAATTCTGTTTTCCCCACACAGTGAGTGCAGCCAAACAAATCTGTTTATGTTCCTTGATGTTTTTTTCTTCTTGGCAGAACTACTAGGTTATTAAAAACTATCTGTGCCATCTCTCTGCTAGGATCTCAATAGCTACCTCTGTGTTAAAAAAATAATCCATTTCTTTCCACTGAAGATAGCCTATGACAGCTAGTTTAACCTCCCATTTGATGTCTTACCAAGTCCCTATCACTGCACTGATATCCCACTTTACCACTGATGTATGTGCTTCAGATCTAACAAATAGTTTTGGTACTTACTGTCAAGTTACTTACTGTGATGTCAAGACAATTATTCTTCTAGCTCACAGATATATTGTTATAGCACTGGTATGAACTGTAGATACATTGAGAAAAGAGTGGGTGGGACTGGAGACAGTTATTTTGTTTTCATTTTTCAAAACATACTTTTATCAGAAAACAAACATTTAGCTCAGGTGAGTTGTATCTAAAGCAGGAATTAAAAGTATCCAGGATAGCAGTCCCTGAAAAGGAATTGGGAGTTGTTCCAGAAAAAAAAAAAAGAATACTAGATAAACAAAACAAAATCAATATAACAGTGCACAACTAAAAATTATAACCCAGCACAATTATCCCCAGCACTACTACACACTACTATTGTTAGGTGCTATCTCATTTGACAGCAGCATTATGGAGCTATTTAAAAATCTTTCATGCAGATGGATAATTTGTATATATCTGAAGGTATAGTATTTACTTTCATTGTATTCTGACAGCTACCCATATGATTATGCATGATGATTATTTGGCTTTTCAGAACTGTTATCAGACATTGCAGAATTAATGCAGTTTACCCAAAGTTGGTCCTTTCTGGCTTCTAGCCTGTAATTCTGTTTTCCCCACACAGTGAGTGCAGCCAAACAAATCTGTTTATGTTCCTTGATGTTTTTCACTTCTTGGCAGAACTACTGGGTTGTTAAAAACAACACTACCACCACGACAGTATGAGAAGAGCAAATGAGATGCCAAGCATTAAAGAGCTTGAGTTTTCATTAACAATACAGACAAACCAAAGTTTGCTTGATTTAGAAACAAAATATATTGAAATTTTAAAGTGACAGTGTTTTAGGGAGAAATTGTCCTTGTTTATCTGGAAGTTTCCCATTGTATCTCATTCACCCTTCTGACTGAACATTTTGAAGGACAGCCAAGCAAATATCACCATGGGCTTTTCCATACTGCAATCCCCCTAGTGACTGAACTGTGAGTCAGTCACTTGAAACACTTCTCAGGGGATTGCACCCCTGCTGGGCCAATTGCTTTGAAAACTAATCCAACCAATGTCAATGACGGGATGTGAATGTCCTTCAATTCCATTGCTATGAGGTTTGGCCAATTATTTAGCTTACATGATTTGTAATGAATACTAAGGATCCTGTATATCTCATTCCAATTGCGTGACAATCTTTCCTATAAGGGAGAAATGGCCTTGCACTCAAAGGGATCAAGGTGGTGGACCAGTTGACATATATGGTCAATAATGTGGCTAAGTGAGAATAAAACATGATTGGAAAAGCAGAGCTCATTTATTTTAACTCACTGGGGGTTTGCTAATGGAGAGGTTGCTTCCCTGCTCATAAATGAGACAAGAGGCACCTCAGTAGGTTAACAGACTCCTAGAAAGACAAGAGGGAACACTGGGAGCCATAGTTCTGAATGAGGGTGTGCAGGCTCAGACGATTTGGTTATGTAAACCACAGTCCTGACAACTATGTGGGTAAGGGAGTCTAACAGATCAAGTCTGAAGGAAAGACACTGTGTTAGGGACCAGGACATGGGTGGTCAGGCAGCCTAATGCCCACAGTGGGAGTCTGTAGCCATGTGCCAGAGGCAAGGGTCAGAGCTGAAGTCAGAAGCCATATGCTAAAGCCAAGGGTCAGAGCTGAAGTCAGAACTCAGGAATCAGAGCTGAGGGTCACAACTGGGCTACCTGGAGTGAGGCAAGGCAGAGCAAGGCTGGGCCCAAGAGAGGAGCAAAGCTAGAAACAAGAGTTATCATAACTATGGGTGAATGCTTTGAGTGGTCAGCAATCTACTGCTGCTGATCTTAAGAGCAGGTCAGCTAATCCCCTCAGCCAGTGAGGTGGCTCAAATGGGGCCCAGGTGCACTTATTAGACTGTGGTTAATCTGAGGGGCCTTACTCCTGACATAGAGAGAATGACCCATGGAGTGGTGGGATGTCAAAGAGAGAGGATAGCATGTATTGTGATAAAAAAATATGGCTTTGAACAGGGCATCTTGTAGGAAGAACACTTTAGGGTGGACCCCATTTAATTGGATTTATACAAGGAAGAAGATTTTGAATGTTACAGAGAGGTTCTAAATATACTATGTTGGTATCAATACACAAGGAGACTGTTGCTGTCTGATGATGCTATATATTTCAAACAAAAAAAGTGCAATTAGGATATCTGGAGAAATTAGAATTGTAAGCGGTCATCCTTGTCATCTTAACATCTCCATTACTTTTCATTGACTGTTGGAACATTTCTGATGCAGGTTTTACAAGATTGCGCACACTGGAAATACACACTTGCATAGTATTGATAGTATTCATTTAAGTACCTATGGCTACCTGTAAGTCTGTTATGTATCATACTTTATTGTATGTATTTTGTGTAGTTCTCCACTGCCGGACTAACTTTAAGGTACTTTTAAATTGAATATGGGCTAGCAGCCTTATATGTCTACACTATCTAGAGAAAAGCAATGCCAATTGAGAAAAGTTCTGTTGCTGACTATAGTCAACAGATCCTAAGCCTAGGCTTAGCTGTAGTAATTTTGAGTGTCCTGTCCTTGGGTCCTGGGTCCCATATAGGAGCACCCACTCCTGCAGAATCTCACTTCCTGGTGGCAATTTGGCTCACTTCCAGCATCCTTTCTGAGTCCAATTATAGTTCACTTGCCTCTAGGCTTTGGCAGCACTCCTCAAGTCCTGCCACAGTAGCTGGAAGGGAGGAGCCTTCCAGTGCCCCTCATCTGTATCAGGATTGTTATATCAGACTGCCCCAAACAAAGGAGGGGACAGGGAAAGAGGGGATAGCAACTACCTCAGACTAAACTCACCCTGCTATCAGAGCTCACTAGCAAGTCCTAACAGCCTCCCAGCTCCTGGGAAAACTCCCATTTGTGTGGCCAGTCTCACCCTTTTAAGCTCCATTTCTCCAGGTGAGGTATGTTCTGCAGGTCAGCCTAATTGGTGCTATCTAAGTACAGAAATGCTTGTTAACCTTTCTATCAGCAGAATGGGAGTGTCCCATCACACTGACTAGCAGCTGGTGTGCTTATTTATCTATTTGATGTTCTCTTTATAGAATCATAGAATATCAGGGTTGGAAGGGACCTCAGGAGGTTATCTAGTCCAATCCCCTGCTCAAAGCAGGACCAATCCCCAGACAGATTTTTGCCCCAGATCCCTAAATGGCCCGCTCAAGGATTGAACTCACAACCCTGGGTTTAGTGGCCAATGCTCAAACCACTGAGCTAACTTTAAAATGTCCATCTAGCTTGCACACTTTACAGCATACAGCATTAAGCAGTGACTTATTCTACATTAACCCTTCCAGATACCAAGCAAAACTACAAGTGTTAATCTTAGTCAAAGGTGTATAATTGTTTAATTGACGATAAATTAAATAAATAGGATTAAGCTGCAAAATTCAGATCTGGAATACCTGAAAATTCAAGGGGTATTTGGAGAAGAGGGGTTGACCCATTATAAAGGTAAAGGTCATTGGCTAATTTTAGTTCTAGGTTTGAATTTTAAACACTCTAGGTGTGTTTGTATCCAGGGTTTTAGTTTAGGTGTGTTTCCAGAATGGATTCTCCTGTAAGTGAGGTCATCTCATGCAGATGAGAGCAGTTCATCTCAGTATCATAATTAGACACAGTTGTACTTCTTAGGGAGCATTCAAAATTAAGGCTTGTTGGAAAGAAGGCACAACACTTATTAGCTTCATGAGCACTCAACTGGGTCTGATTCTGCTCAGGTTTCTGGAAGTATCCCATTCATATCTAACAAGTTCAGGCATTTAACCCAAGTATTAGCATAGCTACTCCCATAGTAGAAAATTGATTCTTACCCTTGAGGTAGTTTATTATTTAAGTTTAATGGGAACTCCAGATTTTCTGCTGTCGAATCTTATAGTTGTCTTTACTGGTGTTGATACCCTTCACATACTCCCTGGCTTTCTCTGCTATTTCACAGGCCCTTACAGGCTGCTTCTGCTGACCCTGATCACTTACAACCTCTCCTGCTTCCTTGATTCTAATCTCCATCTTTCTCCTTGCTGCCATTGACATTTCTCCCTAGTATTCTCAATCCTAGCCTTGTTCCTTAAAACACTTTGGCCTATCCATTTCTCCTCTGGGCCGTTACTAAAGGGAAGCTGTTCTTTCTGTTTCACGATCCCATTGGCCTTTTAAGTTCTTAAGGGTTTGTAGCCATTCAAAAAAAAAAAACAAAACCTTCTTCTTCTTGACCCCTAATCCTCTCTGCCATGCTGTGCTATGAACTCACTCACACCCTGATTCATTATAACTCCCTGCTTTCCAAAAAATGTTAAACTCTTAATTAAAATAAATAAAATCAGTTTTGTCTCACCATCCTTTCTGCTCCTCCTTAAGACTGCTTAATCTCACCCCACTAATCCTTCTTCTAAACCCTCTTTATAATGTAAAGAAAAATCTAATACTTTCCATTGCCTCCTTCCTACTAATCCTTTATTCTCATTCCTTTACCTTCCACAACAGCTCAATACCTGCCTATATTACTTATTGTGAATGGTTCTTTAAATAGAATGAATGTGGCTTGGGACTAAAATGGGGGATCAGGTGGGATTCAAAGATTGGAAGGTCTGGACTGTGCATACAGAGTGCACGTTACAGCAGTCATGATAGCCTAGTCAAAAATGGCATGACTCGGTGTCAGACTACAGACTGTAAAGTCAAGGTGATACATTCTGATATCTGAGCTGTGTAGTGTATATTAAGATTAAGGCAAAGCCCACATTACTTTAAATTAGTCTTTATTTTCCATAATATATTGTACGGACAACAATAAAATTATTTTGACCACACAGCAGATTTCCATTTTGTTTCACAATACTAACAAATTTACAATACTGTTAAGTAGTTAAAGGGTAGGGATGTTTTCTTTTCAACGTATTTAAGATAATGCATTGTTGTTTTTGCAATTACTCCACTGTAATTAAATCGCGGCATTCTGCAGATTTGTACCAATCACGCTTTTCCTTTTATGTTTATTATATCATTATAGTATATTATTGAATGCTTAAACTGAATTGTAATCTTTTTGCTAAGTGCCTTGCCTATTGGACTTTTTTTTTTTAATTTAAATTGAGGCTATCCTTGGAGCTTTTTTCTCAATAGATGGGGAAAGTTTTGAAGTTTCCCAAAAGAAAAGAAATATTTCCAAAGAGAAACCGGATATGTACATTCTCAAGCATTTGAATGTGTTATACCAATAGAATAAAAACCAGGAGGATCTTATTAAGAGGGATAAGACAAAGATGTTACCTTTATTGTAAATATAATGATAAAGCAAAAGATAAAAGTAAACGTTATTTGACTACTTATTCCTATCACTACTTATTCCTTATACACACACATATATATATAAAAAAAGAACAGGAGTACTCCTGTGGCACCTTAGAGACTAACAAATTTATTAGCGCATAAGCTTTCGTGGACTACAGCCCACTTCTTCAGATGCATATGCATATGCAGTGGGCTGTAGTCCATGAAAGCTTATGCTCTAATAAATTTGTTAGTCTCTAAGGTGCCACAAGTACTCCTGTTCTTTTTGCAGATACAGACTAACATGGCTGCTACTCTGAAACATATATATATATATATATTCATTCATTCAAGTTCTTTATAGGTGTTATAGTTACCAGCCTAGAAGTTGCTCATGCCAAGTTACTGGCCAGGTATCTTGGTCATGAGGATGGAGCCGAGTCTGTGTCAGGTGTACCTGATGCTCCTGGAGGTTGGCAGCAGAACCAGAGACTCAAAGTCCTCAGTCTTTAGAGTCCATCCTTATAGGAATTAATTCCTATGTTAGTCTATGGGAGCTGTTTCATCCTGCTGTTGCTGACTCAATCAGCAGATGGCACATTCCTGTCCAAAGTGGCACATTCCTGGTGGCTCCACACTGTCCAAAGTTTGTGTTTCTCATCCTTCCAGGTGATGGGGTGGATCCCAGTTTACCCTCAGGGGGTTGTCTGGTGGTCCTACTTGACATATTCTTCGGCTGATGGATACTCCCTTTCTAGGCTGGCACCTCCCTAACCATTTATGTACATCAAGTATTCATCAACATACATTCCATATCTTAACCATATTTTAATTTATTGTCTCCACCACTTTCGGGGTGTGTGCTAATTCATTTGAGACTCCTGGCCCTTTAATCACAGATGGTGGGGGTCTGTTCCTAGGAGCCGTTGCTGTTACAATGAAGTGAAAGTCACTTAAGGGCTTATAGCGTTTGTTTACATTTTATCAATTACTTCAAGAACAAAGTCAATTAACTTGTTTGTAAGTTTTACATAGTGATAAAGTATCTTTCACAGGACAGATATAATCAATGGTTTCTACAGACAGTAGCTTACAAGTTTTAACAGAAGACCCAAGAGATTTTTGTACTTGGTGAAACTGTTGGATTTTAAAGTGTGTGGGACAAATTATTGGGGGGTCACTGTCACTAGGGGGAATCACTGTTAGTACCTTTTTTAATATCCCTACAAATGTAGTTTACCTGGCACTTGATACTATTTTGAAAAATACCTTAACCACTCCAATATCAAGCAGTGAGAAATGGAAGGAGCTCATTCACACTCAAGCGGAACTTGCATAATGAAGATATGTATCTGTTAGTCTCTCTTTTTTGATTTGCTAGTTTATTTGCATTTTTTGGAGTGGGACTTATTTATAACATGTACTCCTCTTCATTTCCTTGCCTGTACTTATATTATTTACTTATCTAAGGCCAGAGATCCAAATCCAGCCCTGGTAGATAGAGGCTGAAAGGAACTACCACATGCAGGCTGGTATGGAGAAATCTGTTGGTGGTCTTTGTTAGATTTTCAACCTACTAGTGGGAAGCTGCAGTGGATCAGCTATTGGGTAAGAGGGAAATAGGATATCTCCATTAATTTATCTCCTAGAGCTGGAAGGTCATTGAGTCCAGTCCCCTGCCTTCGCTAGCAGGACCAAGTACTGATTTTGCCCTAGATCCCTAAGTGGCCCCCTCAAGGATTGAGCTCACAACCCTGGGTTTAGCAGGCCAATGCTCAAACCACTGAGTTATCCCTCCCCACATCTCCTAGTAGCACTGCTGGCACAGCCACTGATGCCCAGAGCCGATAAGGAAGAGGAGTGTTGTGTCCTGAGTAGGATCTTCCGGAAATAATCACACACAGGCTGTATATAGTTTCAAATGAAGATGCCTCAGACAACTTGTTTAATCCAGCAGCTCCCAGAAGACAACATAGAGCTGATGCAACTTCTCTAACCCTAACTAACTGAACTCTCTAGTAAAACTCCAAAACCTGGAATGGACTAATGTAACCCAGCCAATATACTTGATGCTCCATGAGAAACCTGGCATAGACCACAGAATGAATTCTCCATAAACACTACAAAGATTACCCAGGAAATTAAGAGTCTATTGTTGTCCTGGGACTCAGAGTGAAGGAAAAGATACTGGCTGCAGGTAGCTGAGGACCTGGCCACCCCTCTTCACAGGAAAACCTAGAAGAGGGAACTAAAAGGGAGGAAATCTCTTGCTGAATTTTCTCCTCATTTGTTCCATCCAAGGGTGATGTTAGCTCTCCCATGGAACAGCCTCCCCTAACCTTCATGGATCCTCAGCAGAACCTCTGGCTTCACTCCTTAGCAGCTTGGCTTCGTTGCCGGGGTGTCGCAGCTCCCAGATCCTTTTCAAAGGCAAATTACTGCCATGGAGTGGGGTTGCAGAAGTGGAATAAAATCTCTAAAGGAATCCCCATGAGGCTAGTGGGGAAGAAAGATATGCAGTCTGCCCACACCTCTTTAGCCACTCTGTGGATCTCCAGGCCTGCAGACAGACCTCTACAAAACATTGAGTGGAGGTGTGGGTGGGAGAAAGGTGTGTGTGGAGGCTCCCATCTGTGGGAGCCTGATCTAGTCCTGACTTCCAGAGTCTGCTGGCTGGGGAGGTGTTGGACAAGAACACAGCCAGAGAGGGTGGCAGGGTGGGCGGATGTCTGAGTTGTCTTCTATAGTTTGTGTGTGTAATTATCACTGTGACCAGTCATGGTAGCAATCAGATAATTTATATTAAGTTCTTGTGCAATGAAGAGTCCTATAAATGTACTATTTAAAAAAAAATTGAAAGGGTCAGATTTCCCACAGTCAATTGGACAGTATTGGAAGGGGTCACTCTGACATTTCCTCTTTGCCCTACTTCAAACATGCCAATCTGTTTGAGATAAAGCAAATGCTAACTTTCTAGTCCAAAGTGATTCTGCTACATATATATTATAAGCTATTCTAAATGTGACTTACACTGAAGTTTTTAAACTTCTGTAATTTAAAAAAAAAATCAATTTCCTCATATTTGGACAGAAAATTCTCTTGTGTCTTATGTATAATCTATGAAGTGGAAAAAACCAATTTGGAGCATTTTAGCGTCTGTTTACGTCCTTCGCCGTGACAAGGCTATTTTCCCGATGACTTGGAACATTGCTCCACCCACCCATATCCATGCATGAAGTGGGCTATCTACTGTGAAAACCCACCTTCCCACATATCAGTGGAACTATCTATGGAATAAAATGCTAATCAAGATGAGGAAGCAGAAAGGGACCTTCAGTTATTAGTATGATTTTAGGAAGCACATGGGTCAAACTTCTCTCTCTTCTCCTATGCATTTTATTGGTGGGAATCTGTAACTAAATTATATTCTTAGCTGTTTTGGTATAAAGGTACTATTCACACAGTAATGTCTGAATGCTGAGGGCAACCCAATGTTTAGTTAGCACTAGCCCTGGGAAGAGCTGGTGCCTGGCAGGGTACTAAAGGGGCTCCAGGCCTTCAGGAGCAGCACAGGCAACTGATTGGAGAAAATGAAGTGTTGCCTATCCCAGGCTTGTTCAAACCATAGGGTGACTGGTGGGATCTAGTCAGTATTTGGGTGGGGGCTGATACTCTTGTTTTATTCTATTATTTACAATAATAAAAATAAGAACATACAAATGACTGCCTGGGATTTTCTTTTCAATCCAACTAAACATCTCACTCATGAACGCATCAGGGAGCGATCAGGGTTTCCCTGCAGTGACTGCCCTGGACCATCATGAGTCATGGTGGTACCAGCAATGACAGCATGTAGACTCTCTCTCTTCCCACATGCTTAATGTCCCTTGCTGGTACCCAGCCAGCCAGCAGATACTGGAGGAAAAAGGAGGAGGCAGCAGCCAGCTGCTTCTTGGCTGTGCCAGCAGCCAGCTGCCTTCTGGCTGTGCCAGCAGGGAGATGATTGGAGACAATGAGATTCAGTTTGGGTCAGTCTGCCAGATCTGGATAAGCTATGCACATAAACAAGGTCACCCATCTGTGGTGGGGTGTCCACCCCACACAAGGCAAAGCATGTTAAATTAGGACAAATAACCTTAGAGGCTGCACCTGGAGAAGAGCCAGGGCTTGATAAAGGCTAATTGAGGAAGCTCAGAAGGGAAGGAGCAGGTTGGGCCTGTATGATGGTGAAAAAAGAAAGGAGTTTCAGGGGAAGTAGTCTGCAGTCACTGGCTGTAAGAAGTGTGGTTTGTTTAGGGCTACAGAGTTTGGCAAGAAGTCAGAGAGGGGAATTAGTCTATCACTCTCTGGGAGGAGGGAGTTTGGGCCAGAAGAGGGGTGGTGAAGATAGAGAAGGGAAATAGGAAGGAGTCCAGGAAAAAAGGAACAGGGTCTGGGAGCAAGCAGACCATAGTTGATAGACTTTGGGTCCCTGGGCTGAAACATAGAGTAGTGAGTGAGTCTGGGTTCCCCTACCAGTGGTTGGAGAAGTGGTGCAGGACCTGGCTGTGGAGCAGAAAATTATCTGGAATAGCAGACAGCTGAGCCAGTGAGATATTGATACCCCAGAAGGGAAGAACTACATAGTGACCTGGTCAGTGGGCTGATTGCTGAGAGGGAGACTGTTCACACCACATCCTTCCTAACTCTCTAGAACTCACAACCTGTTGAAGAAGCTATTCCACTTATTATCAGTTTCCCCTATGCTAGGGCTATCTAGAATCCATAGGAAACAGACTGTCCCTTTTCTTCCCCTCGAATTCCTTGGGGGCCAAGTAGGTAGGGTGATCACACAGCAAGTGTGAAAAATCGGGACAGGGGGTGGAGGGTATTAGGAGCCTATATAAGAAAACCCCCAAAATCGGGACTGTCCCTATAAAATCAGGACATCTGGTCACCCTACAAGTAGGTGAGAAAACGTGTGTAGACCCTCTACACAGCTCAACTGTGTGTGTGCACAGTGTATGCATGTGATCAGTGTTAGCCTTGCTATATGCTTGCATAGGTACCTGGACACCTTTCAGATACATTTTCCCTCCTTCCTTGTTGATTTCTCTCAGCCTTAGTGCTGGGTGAAGTTTTCTTGACAAATTGGTAAATGTACCAATTTGCATTTTTTGGGCACCAAAACCATTCATGGATTTGGGTCAAACTTAGAAAATAGTTTCATTTGAAAAAAAAGGGGGGAAATGAACTAGTCAAAACAATTCATGCTGACAATTTCAAAATGAAATGTTTTGACTTTTTTGATTCAAAATGCCATTTTGTTTAGAAATTTAACCAATTTTTGTTAAAAACCATCACAATAGGGTGAAAAACACTTGAAAGTGATCCAAAATGAAACAGACTTCTTCATTCTTTTGATTGGGGTATAAGATTTGATGCCAAAATGTTTTATTTTTTTTTCATTTCAGTGAGGAAAAACGGGGGAAAAAAATTAATTTTGGTTCAAACCAAACTGACTCCCCTCCCCCCGAACCAAAAATCATTTTGCTCAGGTCTACCTGTATGCAGATAATATGGTATTGCATCATTACACGACATCAACGCTCATTATGATATACAACCACCAAAGTCTTACTTCCCACCCCTAATTTGATCTGTTTTAAGCCCTGATTGTGGGGCCGGATTCTGATTTCACATACACCAGTATAAACCAGGAATAACTTCCCTGAAGTCAGTGGAATTAAACAGCTGTCAAATGGGTGCAAAAGATCAGAATCAGCCCCATACTGGTTCCTCAGTGTCCAGTGTGTATGCTGAGTAAGGAGGACATTTGGAAGGTATGGACCCAGTTTGGCACATATTCAGTCTTGGCCCATGTTGCCTCTAGATAATGTTTGTGTTTGTACCCTTGTTGTTCCTTGAACTTAAAGCAGTTTGTTCATCCTGACAATCCAGTGTGATATTCAGCAGCTTTTGTTAGGTTTAAGGTAAAAAGGAACTTAAAGCATTTTTAGGGTTGAACTCTATCCCCCACATGGGCTCAATTCTACACCTACAAAGACAATGGGAATTTTGAAACGGACTTTCATGGGAGCAGAGTTCATCCCTAGCGCTTATCATGTGCTCTATTTTAAATCTCCAGTGAACGGCTTGCTGCAATTTCATTCCTCATAACAGTCTATCCCTGATGCAATGCAGTACCGATATATGCTGCCATCTAGTGCCCAGAGAGAAAATGCATGCAGCTGAGTTTATAATGTTAGATGAGCACTGCAGGTGACACAGTTCTTGCTATCTGCACCTACCTCCTTCTGTTTTACTTTGCAATCAACCCTGCTGAAACTTGCTTTCCAGAAGAGAATATATCGTTAGTGACAGAAATGTGTACAAAGGGCTAAAAAAACCCCACAAAAACAATTGGTAAACAAGTCTACATGCAGCAGCCAGAGGGAAAATACAACTGATTAAAGTTGTAGCTATCTTGCTGTTTGAAGTAATCAGCACAAGGTCAGTGCTGAACCAGAATAAATGTAAGGAGGGATACAACTGGTGATTTTGATGACCTTGAAAGGTGCCCAGGGCTGTGGGAGTGGAGACAGAAAAGCTTACAGAATGGTTTAGTGTTGGAGATGGTAGAATAATATTTTTCTAAATGTTTTGATACATTCCCAATTTTAGAAATGATTCCATGAATAAATATACATATGGTTTTTTTTAAAGGAAACAAACAAAAAATCACAGTATTGGTAAACCAACCAAAAAAACAAAAACAAAAACAAACAAACAAAAAACCTGAAAGCAAACCCAGAATAACGTTAAATGTAAACAATTCACCAAAGCCCTCAATAACCAACGACACTCATCTTGGACAATTTCCAAAATAAGTATATATATTGCACAATAGTTGTGAACTTTCAATAAAATTCTCCCAAAGAATATCATATGTTGGCATAAAAATATCACAATCCATAAAGTTATACAGCAACCAAAAGAAAAATAAAGGTCTCCGATGAGTTCTTAATTAGTAGAGGAGATTTGGCAAACTTAGCTTGAAGGTAACATGGATAAGTTGCACATTACTCCTACAGTATGGGAATCAAAGACATACTGGTAATGATATTCAGTTAGCTTGGTGGAACTTAGTTTAGATGATCTGGGAACTGGTTGAGACATGCTACCTGCTTCTCAATAGCACAGATCCAAATGAAAGAATAGTGCATGAGACATGGGAGGCTTGTGTAGTCTTACAAACTAGCTAGTACTGCTCAGTGTGAGTGAGGGTGTCACACTCTGGCCCTAAGCTAGAATCCTATATAGCGGTGGGGTTTTAATTAAGTTTTTCTGCTGATGTCTGCTCACATTATTTGCAGCTCTGTGAAGCACTGTACAAATCAGAGTGAATGAAACTGGAAAATAGATCTTCCTCCAAAAATTGTTCTCTGTGGACCAAATTCCAAAGTCATTACAATAGCAAAATTCCCATTGACTTCGGTGGGAGTTTGGCTGCTGCAAGGACTTCAAGAATGGCTACTTGCTAGTCAATGTGGGCCTTTGATTAGCCAGGCATGGAATGGGGAGAGGCTCCTGCAAGTCATTCCTTCTGCCTCTGACATGCCTAAGACCTCACATGCCAAGTGGCGTATGGGTGCTCTGGTGATCCATGCCCCACCCAGTAGCTGGCCAGCTCATAGTATGTGGGGAGATGCTTGAGTACTTCTCCCTGCCCTGTTGGGAGTATATATGTGGAGAAGCTACCCTATGCTTCTCTCAGATTTGTGGTCATCAGTCTTGGTGCCCTCTTTTGCCTCTCCCTTCCGTCTTAAGTTTGGGTTGAGGCTGCATATGTTTGGTTATCATCAGTTCTCCTGGAGTGCTGTGGGCTTGGCTGCTCACATCAGGAAGGCATTTCTATTTAGTGCAGGTTTTTTGCATACACTGTGTGCTTTTTTCCTGCAATCCGGGGTTTTGTCTCAGGTTGTTTTATAGATAATTAAATGTTTGTTGCAACTTTGGGCATGAGTCTAGTATTTTGGGGTTAACAGTGGCTAGTTTGCAGGATCTTAGCACAAGCTTAGGACCTGAACTTCATGCTATTTGCAGATCAGGTGCAAGCCTCAGTCTCTTGCACAAATTGAAGTATTCCTCATCTGTGCCCCCTAATGCTTGCATGAGGGTGATGCTGCAGGGGACTGACACAGCTGGGCCAAATTCTTATTGGCTGGTAGGGGGTTGGTCTAGGCCATCACTTGGGGTAGCTTGGAGGATCTTCACCAGATAGGAATCTACTGGACAGTTCAGAGCAGATGGTCGGATCCTTTTTGTTCTGACATTTGATGGAGTTAGAGTTATAAACTTTCCATTTTGTTGGCCATCACTTTGGATGTTTCAGACAAGACTGGCTAAAAAACACTAGATAATATATGGGCATGAATAATATCGCACTAGTAGGAAAATTGACTAGATGGTCTAATTGCCTTTTCCAGCTCTGATTTCTGACTTGTTGATTCATTTTGTGTGTACCTGAAGACACTTTGTCAAGTTCTGGTTTTCTAGGAGTATCAGGAAGTAGATATTTCACTACAAACTAGAGTTGGACAAATGTTGAAAAGAGAAATTTCACAAGTATTAATTTGATACTCTAAAAAGATTTTCCAACTATATTTGTACCCCTTTTTTGTTCATTTCCTTCATGTGTATATAGTCCTAAGGGCATGATCGGTGTTTGCATTTGTACAACAGGCCCCTGATTCGGGCTGAGCTTTTGGGCACTATTGAGAAATAAAAAATACTCTTTGCAGAAGGGACCTGATTCTAAGATTTATGCTCACCCACTGAGGGAGCAGACACATGTCTAATCAAAGAGCTTGAATTTAGAATTCTTGCAACTAATTGCTTGGGGTTGAGTTACAGACGGAGAATAATTCACAAATGATTTTCTGCAGATAATGAAAACAATTGATAAACTCTAGAAAAATCACTATCTGCTCCTATGTAATTCATGAACAGAAAAAGAGTCAAGATGCAACAGATGAATGGGTTTGTTATCCTTATACACCCTCCTCTGTTGCTAACAGGTGAAATCTGTTGAGTGCTGCTAAGCTATGTTCAGAATGGAATTTTGGTAATGGCTGCATTTCATCATCTGAGTCCTAGACTGTTAAAGGAAGAGGAAGGCCATTTAGCACAAAAAACAGTGGTCCTTGGCATATTGAAGATAACTGCTTAACTTCTCAGCGTCTTTAAATTATCCACATTGCCAGGAAAACAGAAGATATTCTATATGGCAGAAGATACAGGATTTGGCTGAGTGCCTCATCTCTCATTGTAGCAGCCTGCCTAAAGAATAGAAATTTGATTGCATTTCTTCAGCTTCAGTCAGCTAGAGTCAGGCTAAAAATATAAAACATGACTGGAGCATTGTTTCTAAATAAAATGGGTTTGAATGAAATTAGCAAAAGGCTTACTGACCAATCAACTTTCAAACAGTTGCAATAAGCTGTAGTAAGAACCTTTTTCATTCTGACAGTTCCCAATGGGCAGGAGATACTCTTTGAATTCCATGGTCATCTCACAGACCTTTGCATCATAAGACATTTTCACACAAGTTGTCTGGGTATTTGGATAAAATTCAAAAAGAGGCTTATACTTCAAAGAGTAGGAAAGCTGACTTAAGCTTTAGAATAAATACCAAAAATCTCTTATCTTTTCATATTTGTCGTTTGTTATAATCCTTGCAAAAGTGGCCTCAGCAATAATAGGAAAAAAAATCACAAGATTGGCTTGACAGACTAACAAAAGCATTATATATAAATGCTGGTTAGGGGACAATTATGGGGGATTTAAGCTTCAGAAATGATAAACGCTCATCTAAATTAAAATGTACATGAATTTTCAGTGGGAATGTTTCACCATGGAAAGTAAAAAAAAAAGCTCTCTTTTGGGAATGTGACTTACATTATTTTTTCTTTAGCATTCATTCAATGGAAAGTTTCCCCTGGGTCCCAAGTGCAAGGACAGCGAGGCCTCATATCCTGATGATTTTATTCTTTAATTATTTTTGTTGTTGTTTTATTATGGTGAGTCCCATTCTTTTCTACAAGTTTAGGGCTCAAACTCCCTTAGACAATATAGCGATGAGTGTAAACACACTGATCTCTTTTGTAAATTACCTTCTGATTGTGAGGCGGTTAGCTAATGTATTTCAGGTGTAGTATTATGGCGGTGTTAGTGATTATATAGTTAAGGTTGCATGGGATTTGCACTTATATAAAAATTAAAATCCCACTATTCCGTTCCACATTAAATGATTAAGATTAGTTTCCATATGAAAAACTTTTGTTTTTTGTTGTTGTGTGAGTATTTTATACACAATTTAACTTTTTATGCTTCTTAGGGTAAAACTATGAATTTTGGCAGAGGAAACATTTAAAATGAGCCACCTGTGAAATTTTCCCTCTGAATCTCACTCTTGAAAGAACAGTTAAGCCAACCCAGTAGTTACCCCATACACATTGCCATGATATCTCCCAAATATAGCACTTTTCAAATTCACCATTTTAACACACGAAGGTATTCCTCTTATCATCGCAACTGAATTTATCACCAAAGATAATTAGACATAATTACCCTAATACAGTGACTTTGGGGCCCCAATGAAGCTGTTTCATGCTGTCTTGGAACTGGCTTAAACAGCTATCTGAAGATTTACCTGATGTAGTGATATAGGGGAGACCCCTACAGTGACACAGCAGTCTCCACACCATGCCCTTCTGGAGTTAACCTTACTTCTCTTTACTTTGTGTGGTTGCATAGTACAACCTAACATCCATAGCGATTGCATTGACTGGAACTTAAGTAATCTGAACTTTTAAGTTAGCTAATTTTTTTTTGTGTGGGAATGTAATGGGCTAAATTCAGCCCTGGTGTTAGCTGCTACAGCTCTACCTAAATCAAAGAGATCACACCAAGGCTAGTTATAGTTCTATAAATGCAACCTTTGATATACTTGGGGTTAGCACTCTTATCCCAATAATAATGTCTTTGAGTCTCCTTTATTATTATTATTATTATTATTATTTATATTATATAAGACTTTAAGGAGCTTAAATTCATGTTTCAATCAATATTATACCATTGAAAATAACTGATTTTTAAAATATACAGCAGACATTGATTTTTCATATGCTACAATGCACTCATACCACCACCAACATTAGCAAACTGTTGCAAGAAACCATTTGCTAGGGGAAAACACAATCTTGACATTTTTTCCATTTGTTAACTCATTACTTTTTTACGATGTTTCTTTTTTCTTATTGAAGTTTTTTTCTTTATTTTTTCTTCAGGTCACAAGAAATAAGTTACCTTCTAGATGAGAACATAAAGTGCAACAGCTCACTAAAATGCCACAGAGAGGTGCTCTAAGCCCACTCTAGTTACTCAGAGCAGCTCTGCTGAGAACAGATGGATCTGCGCTAAGCTCCTCTCAAGACAGGATTCTTTCTGATTTTAGTACTCTTCCATTTATTTATTTATTTATTCAGCACTCATTGTGCAGCAACATGTGCCCAGCAGTCAGAGCTTAAAATAATAAGATCAGTAACTGCCAGGTGAGATTCACCTCTCAGAATGAATTCAACTAGAACACTCATGTCTATAATCTCATTTTTCATAAATAACATATTTGTTCTAATAAACCCCTTTATAATTTGATTAAAACTATGCAATAAGTGAGTTGTTTGGGCTTATTTTATATAGGCTTCAGTCCTGAAAACAATTATGCACCTGTTTAGCCTTGCTCATGTGAGTAATCACCTTGACTTCAGTGGGACTACTCGCACAAGTAGCGCTCAGCATGTGTGTAAAAGTTTGCAGCATGTGTTCCAATGGGTTATGGACTAGAACAGGGGTAGGCAACCTATGGCATGCGTGCCGAAGGCGGCACGCGAGCTGATTTTCAGTGGCACTCACACTGCCCAGGTCCTGGCCTCCAGTCCGGGGGACTCTGCATTTTAATTTAATTTTAAATGAAGCTTCTTAAACATTTTAAAAACCTTATTTACTTTACAGACAACAATAGTTTAGTTCTATATTATAGACGTATAGGAAGAGACCTTCTAAAAACGTTAAAATGTATGACTGGCATGCGAAACCTTAACTCAGCGTGAATAAATGAAGACTTGGCACCCCACTTCTGAAAGGTTGCCGACCCCTGGACTAGAATTTCCCTTCTGGAGATCTGGCTTCCAAATCTGTTTTCAACAGAAATGAAATGAGTTTAGATGGGTGGGTGGGCAAAACTTTTTGGAATATGCCCATGCAATATATGTCTTTGAGCAGTGCAATTACAGGAAAGTTCGCCTTCTTAAAGTCCTTGTGTGTTCATAACTATGTGCAGGACTTTCTAGACAGAAAGTGCCAGAATTTAACCCTATCAATGCCAATGGCAAAGTTCCCATTGAGGTCAATGGGGCGAGGATTTCACCATCGTCTCATTATTAGCACTATTAAAGCAGAACACTGAATACAAACTTTTCCCGCTCTAAGTGTGAGGAAATTCACATTTTTATAATGGACCAAACTGAAACATCAAATTCGAACAGCCCCAAACTTTGAGGAAGTTTGGATTTGTATGGCTCACGCCTCATTCCCAGTCATCATACATATCTTACTATGTACCATACAATAAAGAGCCACTGTGTGTGGTTTTCAGAGCCTTTGTTCATTAGACATCATGAATAGAATTATTATACAGAGATTGAACAAATGGAATACAAAATTATGGTCAACTCATATCTCATTACTATTTTTGAACCTTTAAGAAAAAAATTACTTCATATAAACATAGATTGAGTTATGGTTGAGTGCCATGTTTAAAATATAGCTTCAGTTCTTTATTTAAAAAAAAAGCTACATCCCCCCCCAAAAGGCAACTTTATAAATCACTAAAAAATGCAGCTCTTATCAATATGGTCCGCATTTAACAAACACCATTTGAAGCATGTATGAATTTTTAACTTATGAGGTTCTGCCCACATATAACTGAAATAGCATGGAGGCTTGTCATGGGCTGTGATTGTAATTGTTTTAGAGATACTCAGATATTGAAACACACAATTTGCCTTGAGGTCCCGAGGTAATTGGGTAATTCAGCGCACCTACTGCTACCTAGACAAGAGCAGGTTAAGTGTACAGGTTACTTCTAACTGCAGGATGGATGCAGTATAATTGGCTGGGTAGATGATAGATTAGATTAGGAAGATATTCAGTACCTCATACCAGCAAAATGGTACCAGTGAAATGAAAGGAGAGGGATAAACATTAACTGTTATTAAAGCTTTCAGCTTATTTAGGCACTTCTTACAGGTGACACTACATTGTAAGTGCTTTTATTCTTGTATAGTATGTCTATCTGGTTACCCTTGTCAGGTACCCTCCTAAGAAACCTTTCATTAACTATTCTCTTTTGCTACCTTTTATGTATAGCTATTCACCAGCCTATGAGTCTCTAAAAGCTGCTATTAACCCTACTAACTATAGAAACAGTAGACTGGTATGAAAAGTTGTGCATTTCTTGAGGTAGTGCTAAGTATTGCCTCATCAGCATTCAACACTACAGCCAAAGGATAAAAGGGGAAAAAATCCTACAGACCTATGAGAAGATAAACAGAAAAAGAAACAGTGACCAGAAAGAAAAGCTCTTTATGTCTGTACTGCAGATTCTTTTTCTAATGGGTCCCACTCCCAACCACCATTAACACTAGCATGTGATGTGTTCTGCAAATAATAGATCAGCAATGTCACATCTGAAATTGCACCTCTCTGGCATTCAGGTGTTACAGCTAATCAGCCAGCAGCCAGACTTTTGGAGGAATTACCCAGGGGTGTATTACAGAATGAAAGTGTATGTTAGATCATCTAGCAGCAATTAGAGTAAACCACCTCTGGCTTGAGCCAGAATCACTGTTACTTCCCACAGCTATCTCTCCTTCACTCTCATATTGTCTGTCCCTTTCCACTACTGGGTATCAGACTGATTTGGCTGGAATTAGTGAGGCATAGTAAATACCACAACTTCTTCAGACAATGAAGTGATAGTTAGCTTTTCAGTAGTTCTCGATCATGAATAGATCTTAGTGAATAATTGAAAATATATTCATCAAATTATTTATCTGAAAAGTATTGCAAGATGTATTAAGTAAATGATTTGATGCCTATTGTTAGACCAGCTCTAGTCATGAGTGTTTTCTTCTTTCCTTTTTTTCCTTTTCTCATAATAGTCACTGCAGCTAGTTGTAAATGCATTGAAAACCCCCTGCTTATGTAGGACGGAGAGAATACAGACAGTGATTTATGGTATTACAGCACTGTGCAAAGTTCAGGTGCAGTCAAAATCTCACCAGTTTCTGAATTCGGAGGGACAAAAAAGGCCCAGCCTTTCATGCAAAATGTGAGAGTGGAATTTGCATGTGCACAATTACTGCAACTGTGTATGTATTTGCACATATGCATGTGACAAATTAGTTGTCTAACTGACATTTTTCATGTCCAGTTACTGTGTGTATAATTCCACACGTGGCAGATATGCATGCAGCTGCATGTGTGATATTTTGTGTCGGGGACCTCTGCAGAGAACTCCCCCAAGCAGATGTGGGAGAGGCACAAACTTATTTCCTGTAGCCCTCCAATACGGTGGCAGTGAGGGTTTGTGGGGAGACAGAGGCAGTTTCAGGGGCTGGAACCAGGAATCATATTGAGTCTCTATCCTAGCCTACTCAGCCTCTGTCCCACCCTTCAACCCTGACCACTCCAGTAGTTCCTGTTCTGCTATATTGACAACTCACCTCCCTTGGCAGCAGGGCATTGGAGCAACTGTGTGCCTCTGCCCCATCTCTCCTTCTGCCAAGAGCTCCATGCTGGCTATGAGCCAGCAGGGGAACCAGAGAACATCCAGATGGGAGACAGACTGGCTGCCTTCATATCTATCCCCACAGTTTTAGGATTCTCTTATTCCTCACTCTGTTAGCAGGCGTTGGAATCCAGTAGAAAGCTGCAGGCCAATTAGGAATTTTGCTGTCTCATTAGGGACTCATTTGCTTACTTGTTAGGGAAGGTGTGACTCCTCATAATCCTCTAGGAACATAAGGAGGTAAGGATAGCTTTCTAGCAGAATGAGCTAGAACAAGCACCTACTTTAGGGGGACAGATTGAGCAGACAAGTCTGAAACTGGGGTGAAGTAAAGATGGGAATAGCCAAGCCTGAGGAAAAGGCTTGGCTTTTGTTTCCATGTATTGTTTTGTAATTTTCATTTCTCATCAATACACCTGATTCCAGCAGGTGTCATTTTTGTAATTTTTATTTTATTCAAATGTTTAGTTTTGTTTGGCCATAAACAAAGTGCTGTCAAATTCACAACTGAAAATAGAGAGTAAATATATATTCTGAAAGGGATTAGACTATCCAGGCACATGCTCTTCCAAACTTTCCAAGCCATTAAAATATAAATTAAATGACTTAATTAAAAAAAATAGCAGAAAAAGCTAGTTCATTGCTAGTCTCTGCTCATTCCACTTATGTTGTCCATCTCAAAGTCTGATGGAAACTGAAACAGGTGTCAGTAGATCTATCCAGGTGGGAAGGGATTTCTTTATAGGTAGTAGTAATGAACTGAATTACGGTTAAAGAAAAAGTGACATTGCTGTGCCTTAAACCCCAGAATACGTGAGCAATCTTGTAATTTTTGAGAGTTGAATGTGTTTTTATGATACTTTGGCAGGACACCAAAGGTTTTTTGTGGATACATTTTTTTTTGACACACAGAAGTTTTATTATTGTAACTTTATCAGCAAGTAAGAATCAGCCATCCAGAAGTCTGTCTGGCACAGTCGCAGACTCCATTTAGTTTCAGATTTCAACATTTAGTTAAATCTTGGTAGTTAATTATTTGTAATGTTACTTTAAACATAACGTGGAATCACACAATATAACTGTCTAGCACCGGGACCTATACATTCAAAAGAGCTAATATTTTGAGTTTGGCCTAGCTCTACTAACTGTTAAATAAAATGAGTTGTCATATGTCCAACTACTGGCACTGCTCCTGTAATCTGATCTGCTTGGGCAGTTTGCTTATACCCATGTGAGGTCCCTTGTTGTCAATGGGACTCTGCACAGATGCAGGGTTCTGCTTGCATGGGTCAAATTGCAGGATCAGAGTCATATACAGTGAAATTATGTCTATATTAGAAACTTACAGAAAATGAAGTCTGCAACAGCTTTTTGACTTACTCAGTGACTGAGCCCTACTTACCGACAAATAATAAAACTTTGACTAGTTAGAAAACAGCTTATTTTTTTGTGAAAATACAGCTGCTCACTGATTGGCTGAAGAATACTTGAAAGTTGTTCCCTCAGCCAATTATAATGCAACTTGTATAAGAGAAATGAAGTCTCTCTAGTAGAACATTTTCTTAGGATCAAGTCTCTCAATATATCTTGACATTTACTTTCAATAGATGTCTCGCATCTCTGCCCTGGCATTTATCTAACAACGGGGGACCATTCTCCTGTGACAATGTTCTAAATCCATTGAGGTTACCTCTTTTACTGTATGCGTGTGTGTGAAAAAGATGTGCAGTAATGAACAGAGCAATAGAAAGGAGCAAGCTGCTAAATAAAGTAAGATTCTCTAGGAATGATACTTGGACCAAATGAGTGAAGTGAAGTCTAGTAAAACTAGACAACATTTATAAAAAGTGTTCATTGCATAGTCGGAACTCAGTTAATATTCTGTATGGCTGAGTTATTTGGGGGCAGGGGAGGATGGTATGCTATGTAAGTTGTAGTTCATTATGCATTCCAAAGTTATTAGAGGAAGTGCATTGGGAATGGGACTTGCTACACCTCTATAACCGGTGTATCCCGCACTCCTCACTAGCTCAGCCCTATGTCTTGCAGTGGATGGGGGAGGGCACCCATACATTCTTCATCTAGGGTCATTGATGCTGCTGTCAGTGTAAGACACTCATATTCTTGTTTATGATCCCCAGACCTGCAGCTAATTTAGGGATGCCTCTTTCACAGCTTCATTAGAGAGGAAAGAGATAACTGCACTACCTTTCCCTCCCTACTACTGCCTCACTATTTCTCATCCCAAAGCATCTTTACAGACATGGGGAGTAGTACAGAGTCACCATTCATTCCTGTCTGGGACTTGTTCCTCCATTAAGCCCAGCCTGGTCATGTACCTGTGTATAATATACCGCCATCTAGTTGTCAGTTGGCCTCTAGATCTGACTGACCTTGGTTATATTTGAATTATTTTCTTTGGCATCCTATCATTTGTTTGTCTTCGATGGTTTCCCCACCATTTATTTTTGCTTGCAGCCAACTCCAGGCCCTTTATGAAATTAATTGCTTACTTGTCCATTCCCTAGAGGAGAAGAGTACACATCAGAAAAAAGCCGCCATCATAACTGGCATCATTTTTAGTAATCTCAGCAAAGAGGTCAAAGATTAAATGAGTCTGAAATCTGAACTGTCATTAGATTGGTCCCACATAATCTAGGTGACTTCACATCCTACTCTCCTAACTTTCTCATTTATCTTAAAATCATTCCACTTTACACCTGCCATCTTCTGAAAAATCTCATCTCTACTGATGTCTTCCGATATCTGTTTCATTTAATGTAGCTGCTTCCAGACCATAGAATAATATGGTTAGTACACTGATCAATTTTCACTTTAGTACCAACAATATTTTTATTAGTCCATAATTTCACCAACTTCTGTGCAACACTTGTAGCTAAGCACATCTCCTTTAACCTCATTCTTGATGAAACTATCGACATTGATCAATCTTCCTTAGGACTCATAAGATTTTACTTGTAAAATCTTGTGTACCTAGGCAGCCTCACTGGTGTGGCGTAATTTGGTCCTAAATAAGGGTTTCATTCACGGGTCATTAATGTATCAGTTTTTGTGGGAGAATTCTATTTTATATTTGTTCCTATACCACGGTCATCACCATTGTATCTGAGTGCTTTCCACTAATGCATTAAGCAACGTGACTAGCATTTCTCATGTGGCAAAAAATAATGGAGCTGCTGCCTGTTGTCCTTGAGCTGCTTTTTCTTTAACATCCAGTAGTTCATGCTGTGCAGTAGGTGTGATCAGTATCTCTTCTGAAAACAACTATTGCAGTTTTTAAGAGAAAGTTAGTAAGTTTAGCCTCCCCAAACTTGCTGTTACAGCTCCGGGCCCAAGCAGATAGACAGGGAATTGCACAGCTCTGTGCCTGATGTTTGGATTAGAAGCAGTGTTTCAACATTCAGCAATAGGGTCAAGTAAACAAAAATATGATCCATTAGCACTTACAAATGAATGACTATTCAATTGAAACATGGTGCAAATGAGTCAGCACCATCAACATTAACAAGCCAAGCAGAGAGATTACTAACTTTAATGAGAAAGCTCTTTTAATAACACAAAATATTTTTTTTAAATTCATGTATGTGTATGAGGAATGGGTGGGGGTGAGGAGAGGGTTCCAACATTTTCCTATTCTGTCAGATCTTTCAGCGACCTTAATATTCCTCTGATTATCCCTTTGAGAAACTAGCATATTCTTAAGGCTCATTCTTGGCTTCAGATTTACAGACACACCGCACTGCGTAATTTCTAGTAATCGGCTACAGTGCATGCAATTTCAAGTGCAGTAGCAGATTTAAAAAGGTAAGTGGCAATGCAGACTCATGTATGTGAGGGTTGGATTGAACCCTGAACTATATTTGTTTTTCCACAAGGGATGCTGGATCACCACTGTGGGATAAGATAAACTGCCAGGTTGGAATAACAGCTGGGATGATATTGAGGATGCATTAATACGATTACTCTCATACAAGGCATTATAATATCAATGTCAAGTCAAAAATTGTGCATACCTATTCTGTTTCAATTTGAACTGGTGAGCTCAGAAAGAGCATTAAGGCCTGCTCAACTAGATCACAGCCAGAGAACATCTGCTTTGATGAGGTGCTTAATAAATACAATTTTATTGAATATTGCTATATCTAATGAAATTAAATTGTGTAGCATCTCCTTGTTTCCTCCTAAGACTTGGAGCAGCTTTTGACAAAGTGAACAATCTCCGGGCTGTTTATCTTCCAAGGATTTAATTGAGCATGTTCAGATACGGAAATGCATGGGCAAAGTAGTGAGGACGTTCCACAACAATGTCCATTCCATTAGAATCAGGCTAGGTGTCACCACTCTGCTTTGTCACTTGCTTAGATAAGTATATTTGATTTTAAATACTAACATACTTGCCAAATAAATTATGTATCTGTACCCCATGAAGAAGAAATATAGGACATGATAATGCAATGTTAACGCTTAAAAATTAAGCATTTAGAGTTAAGATAGTCTAAAAGTTAAGGTTAAGTATTGCCTTAAAATAGTCTTTTTATAACAATGAGCTATTTGTCTAATATACCTTAATTTTTATACAACCTCCTGTACAATACAGATACAGTGGGTCAGATTGTCTCTATTAATATATTCTTGGTATAAGACAGGTGGGGAACTGTCAGGAAGTCCCACATTTTCAAGCTGGCACAGTCCTAATGTAAATCAGCACAGCCTAGGGTTGACTCTAATTTACAACAGTTGGCTGTTATGACTAAGGGGCCATATGCCAGCTGAGAATTGTGTTACGAGAGCAAAACTCCATTCAGTCTCCTTCCTGCCTCATCATGCCTGCTATGCCATATGAGGAGGGTGGCATAAGAGCTGGTTCCACTGGTTTTACACCAACTGAGAATTCCCCTGTTGGGGAAATATGCTACAGTCAAATTAAGTTACCTGAATGCAAGTTAGGCAGAGTGAAAGGGATGGAACTGGAGCTAAGAATTTGGCCCTCCATGCACTTGCCATACTACTTGTTTGTCATTGACTATTGCTCAGCCTTAGCGTATGGTTAATTTATAACTTTTTCTTCAACCCACGGGGAAACCCAGAGGCACAGGATAAAAGGAGGTGGTTCCCATGCAGTTTTCCTTATGTTCCTGCTACCTTCATGGAAAAATCCTCCATTGATCTCTTGCGACCACAGGGTTTGTGGGGAGTTTGTGTGGTCTATTCCATGGAGGATGCCTCTTTTGGGAAAACCAGTTTATGAGCATCAGTGATTGGTTGAAGCCCCAAATCTGGACCCTACAGTTCATTCTAAACCAAGAAGGCTGTTATCTAATTACTACTTTCAATGGGCCAAATCCTAAAGAGTCTTGATTTCAGTAGGAGTTTGCCTACATTTCCTTCGTACTCACAATCCCTATGAAATTTTTCATGAAAAGTACATATGCGCACTGTTACATATGTGCCCAGCCTGCTTTTCTAAATTACATGATTGTTTTAAACTTTTTCCTGATCCAAACTAACAGTAAAAAAGGGTTCACGGTGTAGACTACCCATTTGTATAGATTTTTAAATACATAAGTTTAATTCATAGGTTTAAGAATTAAACCTCTGTATTGAAAGATCCATTTTCCACCCCCCCCAAGGTAATGCTATGTTATCATTCTTATGCCTCTGACTTTATCCAATCACTGGCTAATTTGGTGCTCCATTTAATCTGGAATCAAGCCATTTATATTAAAAATAACCTAACTTTCACCTCTTATTTTGAGAAATTTTCTGCTCTAAGCAGCTATCTGATATTTCAATTACAGGCTGTAAAAAAAAGTGACCACTATTAATAAAGAAGACCAAAATTCATCATGATTGAGAAAAGGAGCCTCAGTAAGATCTCTGTTATAACAAATGAAAATTTCTGAGTAACATAATTTTGTATTGATGGGGGTACAGGTTGTGAAATCCTGACTCACTTGAAACTCGCATGGATGTCAATGGGATTTTGTCTGAGGGGGGACTGCAGGACTTATTGAAACTCATAGTGGTATGCATTTTTACTGTACTTTATAACCATTCAGTAAGACATGTTGTCTACCCTGAAAAGTTTACACTTTAAGTGGTCTGATCCTGCAAACACTTATACATGTCACTGGTGGGTTTCTCTGGCAACTTCTATTTCCCTGGTGCCAGATTTAAGTCATTGGCAATCCATAAAAAGAGGAATTCAGTTGCCATCAAGAGAAAGGACACCTCTCTTCAAAGAAAAGCATTCAACCCACCATCCTGCTAACCAATAATTAGTATCATGTTCCCCCGCACACCCTGGCTGATTCCTTTCAGCGTGAAGATGGAGAGACACTAGTAGAGGTAGTCTATTTATTTAGCATGCATACTCATCTAGAAGCAAAAAAGATCTCATGTCCTCCAAGGGATTATAGAGATGGTGACGGGGTGCAACTCACCACACTAGCGCCTCCTGCTGGTCGTCTTGCAGATCAGCTCCTCAGGTTGGTATGCCGACACTTGGTGGTGTCTTGCCCACTGTCACTTCTGCTCCTGGACCTGTGTCACTCTGAGGACCATGGCATCCTCTTCATGACACAGCCCTCTGGCTGTGCCACATTCTGTGCTCTCCCCTTTTGGGGGACAGTACCTCAGTCCAGTGGTCCATCCACTTCCTCAGTGGGGGTGGGGGTGAGGGACCCAGGCCTGCCTGTTACTCTAGGTCCAGGCTCAGGGACCTTGAAGATGGCAGCCATGTGCTGCGTCTCCTCAAACCTCTCAGTCTATTTCCCTGGTCTGCTTTCCTGCAGCCCCAGTGCCTTCTCCTCCCTTATCTCAGGACCTCTGCGTGCCAGTCTTAGCAGTCAGCCAGGAACTGGCTCTCACTCCCCTGATCCTGCTCATTACTGCTTTGTCCAAGGTGCTAGCATTTTTCCTCCTGCAAGGCAGCCAGTTCTCCCTCCTCGAGTTCCAGTGACCAACTGAAGCTGCTTTGCCCTGCAGCCCTTCTTATATAGGCCTGCCCAGCCCTGATTTGCTGCTCCTCGCAGCCCCTCCCTAATTGGCTGCCTTCTGTGCAGCCGCCCTAGGGCTCTATTACCCCTTATGGGCCAGTGTGGGGCAGATGCAAAGCAGGAATATTCTCAAACTGAGAGTTCTGCCAGGAGGGACTTTACAATGATATTAGATGGGTCAGAGGAAGCAACATGTGGGGGGCATGGAGGATCATGTGCCCCCCAAGATTTGTGGCTTGGCTTGTACTGAGCATGCTCACACAGACTGAGCATGCTCAGTAACACTGCTGAAGCTGGCTGCCCTCACTCTGTCCCCCACCATAGCAAGGCACAGGTAGTCTCTGGATTACAGCTTTAACAACTATTGTAGAAACGAGACATTGGAGGATGACCTAGAATATATAAAACAGTGGACTGAAAGGAGATATTAAGGAGGTGGGGACCAATAAGGGTATCTCTGAATTTTCAGAACTTCAGTTTGATTTTATTTGGTACATGTGGTTTTTGAAAACACTTGCATGCTCCCCACATCTGGTGCTCTGCTCTCACTAATCCTGGGAGCAGATGCCGTATACCAATTGTTATATTCTTCTTTATTCATGATGAGAAATGGGTTCAGACTAAGATGAAAGAGAAAAAGTGGCTTATCATTAGAATCCCTATATTCCCCGACCTTCTTAGAGCTGCTGAAAGTTGACTTTTTCCAAAATGGAACAATTCCAGCAATTATTCCCCCCCCCCCAGCAAAACTTTGAGGATTAGCTGAAGGAACTAAATATGATATTAAAGGTTGCTCAGAGGCAAAACTCAACTCTTTATGGGAAAAAGCTGAAGATTCATTACATAATGATTTTCACTCAGAACTCATTCCTCCTGGAATGTTTGAAGTTGATTGCTGAAGGATAAATGTTTTATTTGTCCTGCTTTTACTTTAGTTGACTTTTTATTTCTAGAGGGAACTGCATTGATAACGATTGTCCATATAGACATATTCTGAGCCAAGCAATATTTGTGGCAGAGTAGCTGTATAATGAGAAGAATTTCTTTCCTTCATTATTTAACCTGATACTGAATTCTGCCAGTTTGCCATTTTGTAGTATCTTGCTTGGGGGTCATTTATTTAAAGGTCCTTCTCTCCTTTGAACTTAACTTGAATATTTCTTCGGCTTGAAATTTATACTTTTTAATGTTCCCATTTTTGTTAGTGTTGTAGACTATTAGATTTAAGGCATAATTTTAATTTATGGACTATGGCTGACTTCTTACCATAGTCCATCATTTGCAATGATGGTACACCTGCAATGAATTTCACCCATTGAGGCCTGATTCCTGGATAACAGTATAGACCTACTCATTTCAGTGAAGTTACTTTTAATTTACACTGTTACTCATGAGAGAAGAATCAGACCCCCTTTCCCTCCATAATATGGCATGTGATTTTAGTAAGAGAAAACAGAAAATGACTCTAAACCAAGTTCTGGGGTGTGCTATATTCAGTTTTGTTATTTTCAAGTCTAATATCTTGCAAGCCATCAGTGCTAGAAATTAATGTGTATCCCTTAGAACAGCTGGAAACCCTGCTTTCCTGATACCTGTCACAGTTCTGCTAGAGCAGTGGTTCTCAAACTTTTTTACTGCTGATCCCTTTCACATAGCAAGCCTCTGAGTGCGACCCCCCCATAAATTAAAAATACTTTTTAATATATTTAATACCATTATAAATGATGGATGCAAAGCAGGGTTGGGGTGGAGGTTGACAGCTTGAGACACCCTGAGGGGTCCCGACTCCCAGTTTGAGAAGCCCTGTGCTAGAGCTCCCCTTGGCTAGACACTCACCAGGTTGTTTTGTTTGGATTCTAACACCCTTTACGAGAACTCCATTTGTGTGGGCTCTCTGGGTTTAAAGTTTAACTCTTCAGGGGCATGCAATACTGAAAGCAAACAGACTTTCTAAAGGATTCTGAACATAATGACTCTTTACTTTGCATGCAAGAGACACAGACCTACACAAAATAATAATCAAACCTATACCCATTTCCTTGCCTCACTTTCCTCACCACTCTGGAGAGTCCTTTGGATTTGGGCAGAGTCCTCTGGAGTATCCAGGATCCTTCCCCTGCGGCTTGTGGCTTATCTTCAGAGTCATGGATTCCTCCCCTGCCCCCAGGTCAGTTGTTTTCTCTGAGTTTGGCCCGTCCTGCAGTTGAACAGGACACCCATACTATGGAAACACGTTCCTCTCTTCTGCTCCAAACTTCTGGTGTCTTGCTCTGAGTTCCTCAAGTTCATATGCCGCCTACCGATATGTGGTGGTACTTCTGCTGTTGGGGATTTTCCATTCCCCCTCCCTATAGAGACGTTGGAGGGACTAGCTTCTCCCAGCTTTAGCCAACACACCACTGTCCCAAGGTTTTTCCAATTGAATAGATGCCTATTAAGGTTTAACAATCAGCTATTGTGCCTGGTCTAGCAGAGATCTACTATTATCCCTGTCAACAAATGGTGGATTCCACATTGAAGCCTTCCATGATACACCAGTTTCCTAACAACAACTTCATAACATCAACCGAATTTCATATGTTGTACAAAAACAGACTTCCAAAATCACTACAGTAGCCTATAACAGGTCTGTTTTTGTTGCCCCTGAAGTTCTGACTCATGTTTACTAACATTAGAGTTACAGGATTAGGCTGGGTATTTGCTGAATGTTGCCGGCTCATAAATTATCAGACCACTTCTCCCTCCCCCCACCTTCTTTCAGTACAGATGTTTCTGTCACTCAGCTAGTTTGCTTTTGTTACTACAGACCAACTTTCTAAAGGATCTCAGCTTCACAATCTATAGCCCCAATTTTGCAATGAGAATCCACGTGGACATAGAGCTTCAGCACCAAAAACTTTTAAAATCACTCTACAATGTCTCTAAAATATGTCATAAACAAATTAATACATGATGGGATTGTGTAGTTTTTGCTACTCTTTGATTAGGATGGCCTCCATAATTCAGGTCATGGCTTGGCTCACACATGCAGAGAAGACAATACCAATAATAAACAACCTTTTAATTATCATAGTGCCTAGGCGCCCCAGTCATGGACCAGGACCCATTGTGCTGGGTGCTATATGAACAAATTAAAAAAAGACAGTCCCTGACTTTCCAATCTAAGACAAGAGACAGATGGATACAGACAGATGGGGAAGTATAAGGAAATAGTGAGACAATATTGATCGGCCTGGTAGACAGTAGCCTCTGCACAGTAGCAGCCTAACAGTTGTTAAGTCTTTTGTAGACATCCTGGCAAAGAAGGGTGTTGAAGGAGGATAATGAGTTATTTTTGTGGATGTTTACAGGGAGCTTCTCACAAGTGTGAAGAGAAGCATGGGAGAAAGCACCAATGCTGCCTGTTTGACAAGTGGCTGATGGAGGCTGACAGCATGGGCTGAACAGACGTGGGAATTGACTTTTTGATATTGAAAGAGAGTAGATAGGGTGGGAATAGATCATGAAGAGTCTTGACAGTGAAGACAGCAGTTTACATTTGATACACCAGTGAAGAGGGTTTCAGTGAAGGAATGCAAAGAGAGGGGTAACACGATCAAAGCAATGAGTACGAAAACAATCTTCACAGCAGCATTCTGAATGGATATCAGTGGGACACGACTGCATTTGTCAAGGCCAAAGACAAGAATGTTGCAGTAACTGAGACATGAGATCATGAGAGCCTGGAAGAGAATTTTAGCTGTGTGGATGGGTAGGAAAAACTATCTTACTGTTGTTATACAGAAGAAGTCTGCAAGACTTAGATGTAGCCTGGACGCAATGCCCTAGAGAAGGCTGAATCAAAAATGACACCCAGGTAACAGGCCAGAGTGACAGGCCGCTTGGTGACGTTGTCCACAGTGATCAAAAAAGTAGGTTGTGGGGATTGTTTTGGGGAGATTAAGAACTCTGTTTTAGTCATGTTGAGCTTGAGTTGATGGCCTGGTCTACACTATGAGTTTAGGTCAAATTTAGCAGTGTTAAATCAAATTCACTCTGCACCGTCCACACAAGGAAGCCATTTACTCCGACATAAAGGGCTTTTCAAATCAATTTCTGTACTCCTCCCCGACAAGGGGAGTAGCGCCGAAATCGACATTGCCATTTCGAATTAGGGTTAGTTTGGCCGCAATTCAACAGTATTGGCCTCCGGGAGCTATCCCACAGTGCACCATTGTGACCGCTCTGGACAGCAATCTGAAGTCGGATGCACTGGCCAGGTAGACAGGAAAAGTCCTGCGAACTTTTGAATTTCATTTCCTGTTTGCCCAGCGTGGAGAGCACAGGTGACCACGCAGAGCTCATCAGCACAGGTAACCATGCAGTCCGAGAATTGAAAAAGAGCACCAGCATGGACCAGTACGGGAGGTACTGTATCTGATTGCTATATGGGGAGAGGATTCCGTGCTAGCAGAACTACGTTCCAAAAGATGAAATGCCAAAACATTTGAAAAAATCTCCAAGGGCATGATGGAGAGAGGCCACAATAGGGACTCACTACAGTGCCGCATGAAAGTTAAGGAGCTCAGACAAGCCTACCAGAAAACCAAAGAAGCAAACAGAAGGTCCGGGTCAGAGTCGCAGACATGCCGCTTCTACGCTGAGCTGCATGCAATTCTAGGGGGGGCCGCCACCACTACTCCATCTCTGACCGTGGATTTTGAGGAGAGGGGAATCTCAGCCATGCCTGAGGATTCTGCGGATGGGGAAGAGGAGGATGAGGAGGATGAGCTTGCGGAGAGCACATAGCACTTTGTTCTCCCCAACAGACAGGATCTTTTTCTCAGCCTGACTGAAGTACCCTCCCAACCCTCCCAAGGCAGTATCCCAGACAATGAGGCCATGGAAGGGAACTCTGGTGAGTGTACCTTTGTAAATATAAAACATGGTTTAAAAGCAAGCATTTTTTAATGATTAATTTGCCCTGAATACTTGGGATGCATTCGCGGCCAGTACAGCTACTGGAAAAGTCTGTTAACATGTCTGGGGATGGAGCGGAAATCCTCCAGGGACATTTCCATGAAGTTGTCCTGGAGGTACTCCAAAAGTCTTTGCAGAAGGTTTCTGGGCAGTGCAGCCTTATTCCGTCCTCCATGGTAGGACACTTGACCATGTCATGCTAGTATCAAGTAATCTTCTATCATTGCATGACAAAGCCTGGCAGTGTATGGTCCCGGTGTTTGCTGGCATTCAAGCAACATCCGTTCTTTATCTCGCTGTGTTATCCTCAGGAGAGTGATATCGTTCATGGTAACCTGGTTGAAATACGGGAATTTAATTAAGGGGACAGAGGTGGCCGTTCCTACTGGGCTGTTTGCCTGTGGCTCAAAAGAAATCCTTCCCTGCAATTAGCCAAGTGAGGGGGGGAGGATCATTGGTGCTGATCTTTTCGCGTTTGGCTAGCATGGATCTTCCCTGATACCAGCCACGCAGTGGGGGGAGGGGTAAAGTGATGATCCCAGAGAATTGGATGGGGGAGGGGGGGTTAGTTTGGTTTCTGCAGGGATCTTCCCTGATACCAGCCATGCAGTGGCGGGAGGGATAAAGCGATCATCCCAGAGAATTGGATGGGGGAGGAGGGTTAGTTTGGTTTCTGCTGCTGCACATTAACAGGAAAACCGCAGCACTCAACGGGCTTTGCTTCGTATGTGGGAAAGGAGGACGCAGCTTTTAGGAAGTCTGCAGAAGCCGAAAGACAATGTCTTACCATGGCCACATGCAAGCCGAATTCTGTTGCCCGGCCCTACGTCTGTGATCTCTAACACCAAAGCTGCAGGCACTCAATATTAAGATGCAAAATGTGACCTTGTACCGAAATCATATGTGCTATGTAATGTGAATAGTGGTGTTCACCGTGAAAGAGTATAAGCATTGTTCTGTAAAATACTTAAATACTTCTCTCCATTTTTTCCCTCCTTCCTGCAGCTGCAAATATTTCAAGCCTCCCTTCTCCATCCTGAAGGCTATCTCAGATAAGGCGGCAAAAAAAATGGACACGAGACGAAATGTTTTCTGAAATTATGGAATCGACCCGCAATGAAAGAGCTCATCTGAATGAGTGGAAGGACATGGTATCAAAGTACAGGAAAGATGCCAGTGAATGTGAGGACATGAGGAGAGACGCTCGAGATGAGAGGTGGTGGGAAGCAACGCTGGGGCTGCTGCGTGAGCAAACGGACATGCTCCGGCGTCTGGTGGAGCTTCAGGAACGGCAGCAGGATCACAGAGTGCCACTGCAGCCCCTGTATAACTGCCCTCCCCCCTCCCTAAGTTCCATAGTCTCCTCACCCAGATGTGTAAGAACGCGGGGGGGGCGGGGGAGGGAGGCTCCGTGCACCCTCCCACTCCACCCCAGTGGACAGCCCAAGCAAAAGGCTGTCATTATTTTGAACTTTTTTAGTGGCCTTTTCCTTCCTTCCTATCCTCCTCCCAAACCCCACCTGGGCTAACTTGTCAGTTCTCTCCCTCTTTTTATAATCAATTAATAAAGAATACATGATTTTTAAATGATAGTGACTTTATTTCCTTTGAAAGCAAGCTGTGATCGAAGGGAGAGGGTGGGTTTCTTACAGAGAATGAGTCAATCAAGGGGGCGGGTTTTCTTCAAGGAGAAACAAACAGACCTTTCACACCGTAGCCTGGCCAGTCATAAAACTGGTTTTCAAAGCTTCTCTGATGTGCAGCGCTTCCTGGTGTGCTCTTCTAATCGCCCTGTTGTCTGGTTGCGCGTAATCAGAGGCCAGGCGATTTGCCTCAGCCTCCCACCCCACCATAAAGGTCTCCCCTTTACTCTCACAGAGATTGTGGAGCACACAGCAAGCAGCAATAACAATGGGAATATTGGTTTGGCTGAGGTCTGAGTGAGTCAGTAACGTGCACCAGCGACCCTTTAAACGTCCAAATGCACATTCTACCACCATTCTGCACTTGCTCAGCCTGTAGTTGAACAGCTCCTGACTACTGTCCAGGCTGCCTGTGTATGGCTTCACGAGCCATGTCATTAAGGGGTAGGCTGGGTCCCCAAGGATAACGATAGGAATTTCAACATCCCCAATGGTTATTTTCTGGTCTGGGAAGTAAATCCCTTGCTGCAGCTGTTTAAACAGATTAGTGTTCCTGAAGACGCGAGCGTCATGAACCCTTCCCGGCCATCCCACGTTGATGTTGGTGAAATGTCCCTTGTGATCCACCAGTGCTTGCAGCACCATTGATAAGTACCCCTTGTGGTTTATGTACTGGCTGCCCTGGTGCTCCGGTGCCAAGATAGGGATATGGGTTCCCTCTATCGCCCCACCACAGTTAGGGAATCCTATTGCAGCAAAGCCATCCACTATGACCTGCACATTTCCTAGAATCACTACCTTTGGAAGCAGGGACTGAGTGATTGCTTTGGCTATTTGCATCACAGCAGCCCCCACAGTAGATTTGCCCACTCCAAATTGATTCCCAGTAGCTGTCTGGTGTTGCAAGCTTCCACAGGGCTATTGCCACTTGCTTTTCAACTGTGAGGGCTGCTCTCATATTGGTATTCTGGTTCTTCAGGGCAGGGGAAAGCAAGTCACAAAGTTCCATGAAAGTACTCTTACGCATGCAAAAGTTTCGCAGCCACTGGGAATCGTCCCACACCTGCAACACTATGCGGTCCCACCAGTCTGTGCTTGTTTCACGGGCCCAGAATCGGCATTCCACAGCTAGAACCTGCCCCATTAACAACATAATCTCCAAAGCGCCAGGGCCCGCGATTTGAGAGAATTCTGTGTCCATGTCCTCATCACTCTCGTCACCGTGCTGCCGTAGCCGACTCCTCCTGGCCTGGTTTTTCAGGTCCTGGTTCAGCATAAACTGTACAATAATGCGTGAGGTGTTTACAATGTTCATGACTGCTGTCTTGAGCTGAGCGGGCTCCATGCTTGCCTTGTATTGGCGTCTGCAGTGTTCACCCAGGAAAAAAGGCACGAAACAGTTGTCTGCCGTTGCTTTCATGGAGGGAGGGGTGAGGCTGTACCCAGAACCACCAGCGACAATGTTTTTTGCCCCATCAGCCATTGGGATCTCAACCCAGAATTCCAATGGGTGGGGGAGACTGCAGGAACTATGGGATAGCTATGGGATAGCTACCCACAGTGCAATGCTCCGGAAGTCGACGCTAGCCTCAGTACATGGATGCACACCACCGAATTAATGTGCTTAGTGTGGCCGCATGCACTCGACTTTATACAATTGGTTGCCAAAAATCAAATTCTGTAAATTCAGCGTAATCCCGTAGTGTAGACATACCCGATGGGTAGACATGCATGAATATAATTAGTCATTCCTAGATTGGGTCCTGGTCTGACAAAATTTAGCTCAGAGCTGTTTATGCAGCACATCTCAGTTACAAATCCGGAACTAAACCCAGGATTTTGTGATGGGGATTATATCAGAGGTGTAGCCAGATCTATAAATTATATATATGTTGATTACTTAAGAATCCCCAGTTATCACTTTGAGGGTTGACAGGTTCTTCTCCCAAGATCAGGCTCAGTATTATTCAAATTATTATACAGTTGGAAATCCCAATGTGTACGGTTGCAACACTCACACTAAAGGAATTCCTCTATATTTACAAATAGTTTATTAATACATTTAGCACAGTCACAAACACTCCAAGTCAGTAAGGTAGATAGAGATACTACAGAATGTACATCTGCACACCCATAACTCACACTGTCCCTTGCAGAACAACTTGGAATGTTAGCCATCATCTTCCTTATCACCATCACCTTCTCCATCATCACCAGTGGGCATCAGTCTGGCACCTAGCAAGGACTACATCTCCTTCTCCTACTGTCCCTAGGCTGGGATGGCACTTTTATAATATGTTACACTGATGCCGCTATGTTTGATGTACATTCAGTAGGGGATTTTCCCCTTTCCTTATTTGTATTTCCTCCCCTAACTAAAGTTGGAATGTCTTTTTTTTCTATAGGTTAGTTTATCAAGCATCTAAACTTATTATCATATACGTCAGCTTGTTGCCATGGCCCTTTAGTGGTTAGGTATCTACAGATGTAGCTTGTGTACCTGTTATACACATCAATTCATTGCCATGACACTTCTGTGTTTGGATCATGTACCTGTGGTCAGAACTTCTCCTTAAACACTATTTTCAATTTTCCATTGGGCCATTTATCTGTGCAAAGTTCATAGGCCTCAAGCCTTATGCTAACTTGCTGAAGCTAATGCCTTACAGGATACAGGCCTGTAGGTTCCTTGCATTACTGCTGAATATAATGCAAAGTAGAGTATAATATAAAGCAGTGAATATAACAAGGGCAAGCTAGCCCACTGGGCTACAATAACTAGATTTTAAGTTCTTTGGGGGCAGCAGACATCTTTTCGTTCTGTGTTTGTACAGCACCTAGCCGAATGGGGTCCTGGTCCATGACTGGGGCTCCTAGATAATACGAGTAATAAATATATTGGCATGTGCCCCCACTATGACCCCAATCCAACAATGATGGATCAGTGCAGAGCTCATTGCAGTATCAGGGTGCCTAATAGGAAACCAAGGCAGATAGGCAACATGTTTTGAGTAACACAATGTGTAGAAGGAAACTCTTTACTAAGATACTGCACATTAACTTGTCTTTTTTTTCCTGTTGTGTTATTTTAGTCTTTGACACCTGTTTTCAATTTGTTAGTAATACTAAGGTCTGATTTCTGCTTCAGTGTCAGCATCAACTCAAAATAAAACACAAGTTTAACAAAAATAAGTTTTATATACTGATTTTACCCCATATCCAGTTTTTCCATTTTCTTGAGTACTTTTCAGCAGCAAACTGTCCTCCAGCACAGTTAATACTTCCAAATAAAAGACAACTTAAACTAAACTTTTTTTTTAAATCACTGCTTTTATATAAAATAGGTTTTCTGTACCCATGGTGTCATGATTTAATGATCTTGATGTTAATAAATGATTTCAATAGAGTATAATAACAGTAGATTTGGGTATGACATGAGCAAATTTTCATTTAAAGTAACTATATCCATTATAATCAGAGACAAGGTACTTGAACTGAGGATCACCACTTCGTTAAAATAAAAAAAAATGGTATTTTTAATAGAAAACGTCACATGGATACATGAGGAGCAGTGCACTTTTAAAAATGTTTTCTAGAAGCCTATTTGCCATTTTGGATTTTAACATTTAAGCATAAGAAACACTTTAAAGCTATTTTAGGTGGTACAAGGCTATGTTTAATTTTATTGAAGACAATAAGGCATCTGAAACTATAAAACTGCCCAGTGTTGCGTTGTATATGAAAACAGACAACCAATCAAATAAATGTTTAAAACCACAAAGCCCAATTGTAAATGGAAGTAGATAACCACAACATAAAGTTATGTCTCACTCTAGTGGCTCCACAAATGTCATAAACTATGGAAGTGCAATATGAGTGGTTTTGAGGATAATTTTAGCCCCTTACATTTGCTTGGTGACAAACAATCATCTAAGTTGTATAAATTAAATAGGGCTTCCATTATTAACAGAGCCTTACAAGCAAAAGGCTGTATCTCAACATGATGGCTTTGACAAGATCTTCAGAGCTTATTTCTTCACTTCCCATCCACAAAGCCAGGCTACTGAAATTGATGAGAAGTAATGTAAAGCTGATCTTAGAGGTTGTGGGGAGACAGAGAATATTTCAAATACTTTTGAGCAGGTGTTTTCATTTTTAATCTTAAAATCAAAATTTGCTACTAAATCTGAAATCTTAGGTGCACAAGCCTTATTTATAACATGCCATAAAGTTCCAAGAGCATGGGAAAGTGGAAAAGGATAGTGGATTGGTTGGAATCATGAAAAGTCAGAGTTGTCTGGTGTCCACACAGATGGGCATCTCTTTCCTTATTACAGTTCCCATCATGGTTCAATCAGCTACTACGATTTTCTCCAAGTGTCAGCTGCAAAACTATCATCTTCCTTTGAAACAACAATATTCATCCCCATACTATAAGTTGAGTGGAACTTGTGTCTGTTAGTTGCAATACAGGTCAGTGGTGTGCATATATTCTAGGACTTGCTTGATTAGCAGGGATTAATGAGAGTAACTAAGAATGATAAATCTGGTCCAGTTAAACGCAATGATTTCTCTGCCTCATTCTTCCATGCAGAGGATGCTGAGGGGACACCTATTTTTCATACAACAAAAACAAGACACAATTAGAGACAAAGGGAACAAGGACCAGATAACTCTTAAGTTCCTTCAGAACTCTTGGATATAAACTGAGGACATGATTCACAAAAGTAATTGTGCATCAAAGTCTAAATTTTAGGCTTCTCTGTGATCCACAAAACTTCTGCCAAATCCCACAGATGCCTAAATTCACTTGGTACCTAAATTTTCAGGGAAAAAGTTCTTTCCGTGCCTATGTTTCCACCTCTGGGCATGCACACTGCTGCCTCCCTCTAGATGTCTTGACCCCTATCTCTCATCTAAACCCAAGGGCAATTCACAAACCAGGAGAACACAGGCCAGCAAATGCCTATCTAGTAGGTGTGCTCAAAGGCTGCTTATTGAATTGGGTCCCATTCAAAGTCTGACTGGAGGAGGTGGTGCCCACATTATAACTTTTACCCTTCTGGTTAGAGCACTTGCCTGATATAGGGGAGACCCAGGTTCAGTTCCATTGTGGATAACTAGAGTCACTGCAGCAAGGGGAGTGGACTATGGATATCCCCCTCCTAGGTGGGTGCTTTAACCACTGGGATACACTGTCACTCTCTCCTTCCACAGGGGAACACCTTCAACATGGGAGCTTGAAGGGGTGGGGTCCCATATCAGAATATCCCATAGTTCAGTGGTTAGAGCATCCTCCTGGAAGGTGGGAGACTCCTGTTCAGATCCTCTCCACCTCTGGCAAAGTGGGGAATTGCATCTTGGACTCCCACATCTTCAGTGAGTGCTCTAACCCCAGGGCACCACCACCTCCTCTTCCTCCAGTCATTTCTTGTGGCGCAAGGAAGGCACCTAACTCATCCTCACAAGAAATGCCGTAGGCACCTAAGATGCCTGACTCTAGGAGAGGGGTTCCTGGTTGTGGATCACAAGCAGAGATAAGTTCTAAACTCCATGAGAGAGGTGGGGCTTAGGGTTCACTCCTCTTGTTGGTATCTCCTATTGGTTAGTTTAGGTGGGTAGGGACACTAGGGCTAGTGTAGGGTAACCAGATGTCCTGGTTTTATAGGGACAGTCCCGATTTTTGGGTCTTTTTCTTATATAGGCTCCTATTACCCCTCACCCCCATCCCAATTTTTCACGTTTGCTGTCTGGTCACCCTAGGCTAGTGTCATGGATTTTGTGAACCACATTTTAAGACACCTGTCTCTCCCCATGCACTGTGTAGGGAGCCTAGCTGCCTAACTCAGGCTTTGTGAATTGCAGTGTTCCTGTGATGTTTCTAGGTACCTAAAAGTTAGGTGTGGCAACACTCAGTATCACAACATCTAAGTCCCTTTGTGAATCTAGCCATAAATGGCTGAGCTGTCAACAAAAATATGCAGTCTCATTATGATCAGTGAATATACCAGTTGATTGGAGGATGGCAAATGTTGTAGCTCACTTAAAGAAGGTGCTAATCTCGGGAATAACAGATTGGTAGGCCTGATTATAGTACCATTTAATTGTTTTAAAACAAGAGTTAGAGCACAAAACACCCACAATAGATAAAAATTATATCCAAGGGACAAACCAGCACAAAAACGATATCTCAATATCTTATGTGAATCCTTAGAGTGGCTAAGTAATGGGAAAAGGAGAAATGGTAGATATATTTATTTAGATTTTCAAAACCTCTCTTGAGATTGTTAAAGAAAGTAAGTAGCCCTGGGGCAAGAGATGAAGTTCTGGCATGGCTTGAAACTGGATAAGAGACAGGTGGACAGGTTGTTGGCTATGGCCAAGGAACACTCAGCAGAGGTCAATGAGCAAATCTTTCCTTTGCTTTCCTGCAATCTCAGCCTGAGGACATGGGCCTCTATTTCCTATACCATCATCAGGGTCAGTTCAAGTACTTGGTATTAAGTTTATCTCAGTTGTACTACATCTCAGTACTGATGCTAGAATGATGAATGTGTAGACATGTGATATGGGAACTAGAGGTGTTGAAGTTCTTTGATTTCTATTCACAAGAGATTTGTGGAAATCTTTTGTTTAATTTTGGGTTAAAGAACAAAAAAGTCAAAATTACAGGTTTGTCCGGTTTCCATGCAAATCCATAACTTGTCCCAGGCTTGCTTAACATTTAATCCAGGCTCATTGAAAAGCTTGTAAACCTCAGCAAATCTTTAAAAACTCGGCTAAAGATTCAGGTGCATAATATAAAGAGAAGCTAGTCAATTTAAATTATCAGTTAATTTCATGAGACAGGTTTTGCACAGCTGCATTGGGAACATCAAGATTACAAACTCCATTATTGGTTTGCTTGCCTAATTCAGAGTTTCTCATTGTTCCATGCTGAATTAACATTAAACATATAAATGTAAACAGTATTGGAATTCAATGTAAAAAACATGCCATGTTTACTCCAATGTCCATGCACAGTAGCCTTGAAGTTTCACTCCATTGTCCCATTCAGCACTAGAAGACATATGAACAATTCCACTCAGTAAACACTGGAGTTTATGATACTGTCACATGGCAACATGCACCCATTATACCTGGGAGAAGGATTATGCTCTTCATTTGTAGATATAAAGCTCTGATTGTGTTTTTTATTTGATGCATAATGGCACAGTGTGTGCTATGTATATTACAGAATGGGTGCACATTTAATACTTATTGTACATATGGGCACTGGAAAAATGCATCATTCTGATTTTAAGGCAGCCCAAAAGCTATGCTAAACCTGAAACTTGCTCAGGTCTATGTCCCCAAAATCATAACACCAGTGCCAGACCTCTCAATATCTCTTTCCCTAATCCTAATGCTTCTGAAAAATCTGGCTCCTTCTTTTGTTTGGCTCTGTTACTCACGGGCATGTGGTTGCTTCTACATCCTCCAGGCTTCTCTGAAAAATCTGGGGAGAATCCAGGAACACACAGCCTCTGTAGCCAAGAAGAGAAACTAATTTGGTGTCACATGCATGTCCACTCCTGGCTTCATAGATAATGTTGTAGTGTGGAGTGACCTTCTGTACCATGGGTTCCACTACCCCGACACAGAATTGGACAGTCTGTCTGTAGATTGGTTCAGGTTATTTAACAACATATTGACAATCCTGCAATCCAACAATAAATTCAAAGAAAGGTGAGATTTGTGATAGATATTCCACACAGGGCTGCCTAGGTAATTACAGCAACGGGGAGAAGAGCTCTAATGTTGCTGCATCCCAAGAACTGTCCAACATTGGGCACCTCTACAAAGATAATTTAAGGGAAGAGAAAGTGTCTGTGCTTTTTAAGTAAAACTGAAATCTGACCACCAGATGATTCTTCTCTCTTAAATTCTGTCTTGTATTAACTGCCTGATATAAATGTATTAAAATATATTTCTGTATAAATAGTTTGTGTCTTGGCACACTTTCTTGGACTTCAAGAATGATGATACCACATTCACTGGGTGGTTCAGGGGAAAAAACACAACCCATCAACACATTGTTAATTCTTTATCCTCCAAGCTGGAACACAGATAATATGATGTGAAGTCAGAAATAGAAACTTTATTTAAACATGTACAGTTGATGCAAAGAATCATTACTATAAGTTCATGCACATGGAGTTAACTTCACAATTACATGAAATATGTATTATTACTTTTGCTTATATGCTTTCCTTCTCTAGATATATGCCTGAACAGTTTGCATTCATTTAGGGTGTCATTTTCCTCCATTTAGCATTAGAAATATTTCATTAGTTTATTACAAATAAAAATACACTTTGGCACCTTTAGAGAGTTCTGTCTCTCTAGTCTTAAGGAGCTGATTCTGTGAGGTGTGATGACAATGGGAGTTATGGATATGTGTAGTACCTCCCAGGATTTAGCTATAACTGTTTAAATAAGATACATATGGCTGTCTGAAGTTAAAAACTGATTATATTCTGTAAATAATTATCTCATTTGCTTCCAATCAGATATTTCTGAACTCATAATTCAGTACTTTGAAAGACCCTGGTTAGAAATCAACTGCTGAATAATTCCACAGACTCTTTAATTTCTATTAAAATAAGTTATAACTAAGTAAAGCTAAATTCCCTTATGTGGAGCTAAAGGCATATTATTATCTTTACTAGAAATAAGTAAAATAATGAATTAACTCTTATCTGAGAGGAGCTTCATCTTATTTGGAATTGCATAGGCAGAGCAGCTCATCTCTGTTTTATGGTCACCTCTCAAACTGAAAAAGATGATACCTTTATCAGGTATAAACATATTATACCATTTGCAAGTCTCCTATTCTGATAAGAGCAGCATCAGTGCTTTCCAGTTATGCGTTTTGGGGTTGTTGGTGCAGGAGTATAAAAAATAAACACTGATTTCAGTTGCAATTTAGTTGAGCTCATATATAACAAAATGGCTTTTGCAATCATTTTGCTGGAGACCAGCATGTTTTCCAAAACAAAATGTAATATAAAATAGACTTTTTACATTGCAATGCAGTTAAAAATCCAAGAGAATTTTTAGGGTTCATTGTTATTCTATAAAAAGCAACAGAGGGTCCTGTGGCACCTTTAAGACTAACAGAAGTATTGGGAGCATAAGCTTTCATGGGTAAGAACCTCACTTCTTCAGATGCAAGTAATGGAAATTTCCAGAGACAGGTATAAATCAGTATGGAGATAACGAGGTTAGTTCAATCAGGGAGGGTGAGGTGCTCTGCTAGCAGTTGAGGTGTGAACACTAAGGGAGGAGAAACTGCTTCTGTAGTTGGATAGCCATTCACAGTCTTTGTTTAATCCTGATCTGATGGTGTCAAATTTGCAAATGAATTGGAGCTCAGCAGTTTCTCTTTGGAGTCTGGTCCTGAAGTTTTTTTGCTGTAAGATGGCTACCTTTACATCTGATATTGTGTGGCCAGGGAGGTTGAAGTGTTCTCCTACAGGTTTTTGTATATTGCCATTCCTGATATCTGACTTGTGTCCATTTATCCTTTTGCGTAGTGACTGTCCAGTTTGGCCAATGTACATAGCAGAGGGGCTGGCACATGATGGCATATATAACATTGGTGGACATGCAGGTGAATGAGCCGGTGATGTTGTAGGTGATCTGGTTAGGTCCTGTGATGGTGTTGCTGGTATAGATATGTGGGCAGAGTTGGCATCAAGGTTTGTTGCATGGGTTGGTTCCTGAGTTACAGTTGTTATGGTGCGGTGTGTGGTTGCTAGTGGGAATATGCTTAAGGTTGGCGGGTTGTCTGTGAGCGAGGACTGGCCTGCCTCCCAGGGTCTGTGAACGTGAGGGATCATTGTCCAGGATGGGTTGTAGATCACTGATGATGCGTTGGAGAGGTTTAAGCTGAGGACTGTAGGTGATGGCCGGTGGAGTTCTGTTGGTTTCTTTTTTTGGGCCTGTCTTGTAGCAGGAGGTTTCTGGGCATACGTCTGGCTCTGTTGATTTGTTTCTTTATTTCCTTGTGTGGGTATCGTAGTTTTGAGAATGCTTGGTGAAGATCTTGTAGGTGTTGGTCTCTGTCTGAGGGGTTGGAGCAGATGCGGTTGTACTTCAGCGCTTGGCTGTAGACGATGGATCGTGTGGTGTGTCCGGGGTGGAAGCTGGAGGCATGAAGGTAGGCGTAGCGGTCGGTGGGTTTTCGGTATAGGGTGGTGTTAACGTGGCCATCGCTTATTTGTACTGTGGTGTCTAGGAAGTGGACCTCCCGTGTAGATTGGTCCAGGCTGAGGTTGATGGTGGGGTGGAAGCTGTTGAAATCATGGTGGAATTCTTCCAGGGTCTCCTTCCCGTGGGTCCAGATGATGAAGATGTCATCAATGTAGCATAGGTAGAGAAGGGACGTGAGTGGACGAGAGCTGAGGAAGCATTGTTCCAGGTCAGCCATAAAAATGTTGGCATATTGTGGGGCCATGCGGGTGCCCATGGTGGTGCCACTCGTCTGGAGGTATATATTGTCACCAAATTTGAAATAATTGTGCGTGAGGATAAAGTCACAGAGTTCAGCAACAAGTTGTGCCGTGTCATCATCAGGGATACTGTTCCTGACAGCTTGTATTCCATCTGTGTGTTGGATGTTTGTGTAGAGAGCCTCTACATCCATGGTGGCTAGGATGGTGTTTTCTGGGAGGTCACCAATGAATTGTAGTTTTCTCAGGAAATCAGTGGTGTCACGGAGATAGCTGGGAGTGCTGGTGGCGTAGGGTCTGAGTAGGCGTAGGGTCTGAGTAGTTGTTATTCTAGACATCATAACAGCAGCCATATTATCATAATAGAGATGTAATCATTTAGTCTGATCTTACAGGGAGCCACAGCAGTCACCTGTATCACAAATCTGTAAATTACAGCCATCAGTAAATAGGTCTTGATATGAAAGACCATTGGTGATAGTGCCAAAGCCCGTGCAACTGTCTCCAGGTAGGCTTTGAAATGATAAGTGCAAATGGTTTCAAAGGAGATTTTAGGTATCCATGATTGCAGATGAAAGTGTCTCTGACATTACAGTCCATAAACAGCCCCTAAAGAGCCATTAAGTATATTATGCCAATAATCTATGGATTTAAAGAGTTGACAAAGCCCTGGAAACAAATTTTATTTAGATAACACTTCTGCTTATGTGAAACACTATTTTTTTCTGAATTCCTCTTTTTAAGGGAATCTCACAGAAAACTGAAAACATTCTATTTAAATCCAGTTTTGTATCTGTTTTCTAGATGTCTCCTCCCACTTTCTTTACGACTGAAGGTATTTGCAATGGAAACCTGAATTTTGTTTCTTTAGTTCCTTAATTCCCACCTAATTCTCTGTGACATTGCAACAAATTGCATGTGAATAAAGGGTTATTAATAGATTCATAGAATTTAAGGCCAGAAGGGATCCTTAAATCATGTAGTCTAGTGTCCTGTATATCACAGGATATTGCATCAATTTATCCCTGTATTGGGCTCAATAACATGTGTTCAACTAAATCACATCTTCTAGAAAGGCATCCGATCATGATTGAAGATGAAGAATCTATCACTTCCCTTGCTAGTTTGTTCCAATAGTTATCACCCTCATGGTTAAAAATTGTGCCATGTTTCTAATACGAATTTGTCTGGTTTCAGCTTCCAGCCATTGGTTCCTGTTATGCCTGTCATCCCTAGATCAAAGAGCTTTTTGGCACCCAGTATTTTCTCCCTAAACAGTGATTAAGCCACCTCTCTGTCTTCTTTTTTGTATGCCAAATAGACTGAGCTCTTTAAATGTCTCACTGTCAGGCAGTTTCTCCAGCCCTCAAATAATTTTTGTGATTCTTTTCTGCAACCTTTCCAGATTTTCAACATCCTTTTAAAAAATGTTGTTTCCAGAACTGGATGTAGCATTCCAGTTATGGTTATGACATAAAGTAGACAATAAACAGCAGAAATAAGTGAACTCTTAATAAAGATCCTGATTGTACACAAAAAGCATCACTTTAGAATAATAGAATATTAGGGTTGGAAGAGACCTCAGGAGGTCATCTAGTCCAATCCCCTGCTCAACGCAACACCAACTAAGTCATCCCAGCAAGGGCTTTGTCAAGCCGGGCCTTAAAAACCTCAAGGATGGAGATTCCATCACCTCCCTAGGTAACCCATTCCAGTGCTTCACCACCCTCCTAGTGAAATAGTGTTTCCTAATATCCAACCTAGACCTTCCCCACTGCAACTTGAGACCATTGCTTCTTGTTCTGTCATCTGCCACCACTGAGAAAAGCCGAGCTCCATCCTCTTTGGAACTCCCCTTCAGGTAGTCGAAGGCTGCTATCAAATCCCCCCTCACTCTTCTCTTCCACAGACTAAATAAACGCAGTTCCCTCAGCCTCTCCTCATAAGTCATGTGCCCCACCCCCCTAATCATTTTTGTTGCCCTCCACTGGACTCTCTCCAATTTGTCCACATCCCTTCTGTAGTGGGGGGACCAAAACTGGATACATACTCTAGGTGTAGCCTCACCAGTGCCGAATAGAGGGGAATAATCACTTTCCTCGATCTGCTGGCAATGCTCCTACTAATACAGCCCAATATGCCATTGGCCTTTTTGGCAACAAGGGCACACTGCTGACTCATATCCAGCTTCTCATCCACTGCAATCCCCAGCTCCTTTTCGGCAGAACTGCTGATTAGCCAGTCGGTCCCCAGCCTGTAGCGGTGCATGGGATTCTTCCGTCCGAAGTGCAGGACTCTGCACTTCTCCTTGTTGAACCTCATCTGATTTGTTTTGGCCCAATCCTCCAATTTGTCTAGGTCACTCTGGACCCTACCCCTACCCTCCAGCATATTTACCTCTCCCCCAGCTTAGTGTCATCTTTGAACTTGCTGAGGGTGCAATTCATCCCATCATGCAGATCATTAATAAAGATGTTGAACAAAACTGGCCCCAGGACCGACCCTTGGGGCACTCCGCTTGATACCAGCTGCCAACTAGACATTGAGCCGTTGATCACTACCTGTTGAGCCCGACAATCTAGTCAGCTTTCTATCCACCTTATAGTTCATTTATCCAATCCATACCATATCAAAAGCTTTGTTAAAGTCAAGATATATCACATCCACCGCTTTCCCCATATCCACAGAGCCAGTTATCTCATTATAGAAGGCAATCAGGTTGGTCAGGTATGACTTGTCCTTGGTGAATCAGATGCCCTCAGTGGTACCAGATGACAGAATAAGGAGTAATGGTCTCAAGTTGCAGTGGGGGAGGTTTAGGTTGGATATTAGGAAAAACTTTTTCATTAGGAGGGTGGTGAAGCACTGGAATGGGTTACCTAGGGAGGTGGTGGAATCTCCTTCCTTAGAGGTTTCTAAGGTCAAGCTTGACAAAGCCCTGGCTGGGATGATTTAGTTGGGAATTGGTCCTGCTTTGAGCAGGGGATTGGACTAGATGACCTCTTGAGGTCCCTTCCAACCCTGATATTCTATGATTCTAGCCCTGCTGCGCTGTGGCCGGGAGCCACCTGTGGTAAATGCCTCCTGGTTGGAGCCTACATCTCGCACCCCCTCCTCCATCCCAACCCCCTGCCTCAGATCAGAATCCCCCTCCTGCACCCAAACTCCCTCCAAGACCCTGCACCCCCTCTTGCACCCCAATCCCCTGCCCCAGCCCCCTCCTGCACCGAACTCCCTCCCAGGAAAAAGACTTGTATACAGGGCCCCCACAAAATCTAATAACCCTAGGCCCACAGGAGAGTTAATCTGGCCCTGACTAGCAGTAATCTTGGAAAGAAAAATAAACACACACACACATAAACACAATCCAGACTATAGAACTAGAATTGTTTTTCCAGACTGCAATGTTTGCAATTGCACATGAACCATCAGCTGCTCCTTATGTGTTACCAAATAGAACATGCCTAAGGCTAGATGTTAGAAAATTTTTCTGCAAACGTTTAGTGGAATTCTGATTTTTTAAATATTTTTAATTCACTTTGCTGCAAAGGTTGACATTTTTTGACCACCTGTATTGAGTGCTCTTTCATCATACAAATGTTTGGGGGAAAGATTTTATTCAAACATACACTATAGGTGTAGTCTTATACAAGTGTATGAATGTGTGTGTGAACATGTATATTTTAGCTGGAAATGTCCATCCAGCTGTCATACATTGCTACTTTAAGCTCTTCTGTGGGTTTAGGGTCCATAAAGGATTGCTGTGATGGGAGCTCTGTCCTTTCTCTACTTCTGACATGCTCCTTCTTATTTGTGAAATGTCCCCCTCCCTTCCTGATGTGCTTTCAATGCTGCAAGAGGGTGCAGTGAGGAGCAGGGCCCAGCAGAAACATAGATGTACCAGCAGGGAATTCTTTTCTGGGGATTTGTTACTGAGTTATAGCCCCTTTGCATCACTCGAGGGAACCCAGCTTGTGAATCTGGTCCATTGTTTTTGTGGATTTGGAAGTAGATGTTGCAAGTGAATGTACGAAGTTAGAGAATGAGAAGCTAGAGACACTGTTACGAAAACAACAAGGACTCTGGTGGCACCTTAAAGACTAACAGATTTATTTGGGCATAGGCTTTCGTGGGTAAAAACCTCATGCCCAAATAAATCTGTTAGTCTTTAAGGTGCCACCAGACCTTGTTGTTTTTGTAGATACAGACTAACATGGCTACCCCCTGATACTAGAGACACTGTTGTCGTTCTTACCCATTAATATCCTCTTCTTTCCACAACCTCCCTTCAGTGAGAAAACAGAAATAACAGGTGACTTAAATTACCAATTACATATCTGGAATATTTCATCTTCAAATTAATACTCACAAAGAACAGTGTATGACCATTCTATAGGTTGAATTATGCTTATTAAACAACTGTCAAAAAACAAACACATTAAAAAAATTTTCGTAAGCAAACCAGAAAAAAACTAAGCTAATTTCAGTACATACACTGACTCTATGTTGTTTCCCATGAATAATGTGATCAGTTCTAATCTTGACCCTATAATCATTTTCAGCCATTCTGGTCTCTCCTGCCAGTGGCCCACATGTTAAAGATTGTGTACTGTACCAAAGCCAATCAGGTAACGTCTTCTGTGTCAAAAATCTATTCATTATCCAACACTACGGAGATGGTTTTACTGATGACATAAGCTGCAAATAAAAGAGTAAGGCACAGCTGTGTGGTTTAAATTAGATCCTTAACACCATATTCTAACGTCTATGGTCCACTTTGTGGCCAAATGCCTTTCTTGTGCTGGTTCACAAGGCCACTATTATCTCTTCCTTATTTCTCCCGAAGACTCACCTCTGCCATGACAGCTACCAATTAACTATAACAGCCAAATTTCCCTGCAACAATGTCATAATTACACTGCTCTACAGCCAAAATAAATGTAGTCAAACTTTACTAATTCTGGGTCAATGAGAATGAAAATGATGATTAAAATTGTTGATTGGCTCTAGTTTTCAAGATATGCTATTGGGTCAGTATATACAACCCTTGACTTGGGAATGGCGGAGGATAAGTGAGTTATAAAGGGAAGGGATCTCAATTTAAACCAGAAATGACTCAAATACATCTTTTACTGGATCTATTAATAAATCTATGACTGGGTTTGGACAGTACTTGCTTTTAAGGCAAAACAATGAATGATGCAATCTGAAGCTGGTATTGCATCATACATGACATGAATTACATCATGTTATTCCTAGAAGTCATGGATGATGCAATCATAATGAAGCTTACATCACTCTGCTGAACAAATTGCCCTATATCAGCTCTAGAAATCATACAGTGTCGTGCTCTCTTATTTGTCAGTGTTTGATTTTGCAAAGGGACACATTTCTGTTTAGCCAAAGTGAGCAGAGATGCCTCGTACTTGTGTGAACAGTGCAGATAACTTCTGCTATGTTTGTGGTGAAGTGACTTTTGCATCACAAAAGCGCAGTATAACCACTATGGTTAAGAAAGCCTATCACCTTTATTTTGTCTGCAAAATTGGAGATCAGGACAAGGGGTGGGCCCCACACATATGCTGCAACACATGTGCAACAAATCTTCGCCAGTGGTTGAACAGGAAAAGGAAAGCTATGCCTTTTGCAGTGCCAATGATTTGGAGAGAGCCAACAGATCAGCAATATCAGCAATTGTTACTTCTGCATGGTGCCTCCAATTGGGAAAGGTGTGTCAAAGAAGAAAAAGTGGACTGTGCATTATCCAAACATTCCATCAGCTATACGCCCAGTACCCCACGGAGAAGGACTGCCGGTTCCTGATGCACCAGAATCATTCTCACTTGAGTCAGACGAGGAAGAGGAAGAGGATGAAACTTCTGGTCCTGAACCATCAATGTCACAGGACCCACATTTTCTCCCATCCTCCTCCTCTGAACGACGCCTCATAACACAAGGTGAACTGAATGACCTTGTCAGGGATGTGGAACTACCCAAGAGCAAGGCAGAGTTGTTGGGCTCCAGACTACAGCAGTGGAATCTCCTGGCAGGTGATGTTAGGGTTTCCATGTTCCATGACCGTCAAAAGGATCTTGTCCCATTCTTCTTCATGGAAGGTGATCTTGTTGCCTGCAACAACATCGATGGTGTGATGGCAGCCCTCAACATCGTTCACTATCCAGATGAGTGGAGACTGTTCGTTGATTCATCGAAGATGAGTCTTAAAGCTGTTTTACTGCATAATGACAATGTTTTGCCATTAATTCCAGTTGGTCATGCAGTCCATATGAAGGAAACCTATGACAACATGAAACAACTTTTGAGGTACATAAACTATGACCAACATCAGTGGCAGCTTTGTGGCGATTTGAAGGTTGTTGCGCTCTTGCTTGGTCTACAGACTGGATTCACAAAGTACTGCTGTTTTCTCTGCGAATGGGATAGTCGTGCAAGAGATTCCCACTACATCAAGAAAGATTGGCCACTCCGACAGTCAATGGAGCCTGGGAGGAAAAGTGTTCAGCATCCACCACTTGTTGAATCAAGGAAGATTTTGTTACCACCCTTACACATCAAGCTGGGTCCGATGAAGAACTTTGTCAAGGCCATTGACAAAACACAAGCAGCTTTCAAGTACCTCCGTGGAAAATTTCCAAGGTTAAGTGAAACCAAGATAAAGGAAGGTGTCTTTGTTGGTCCTCAGATTCGTGAACTTCTTCGAGATGATGCATTTGACCATGCACTGCGTGGCAAGGAAAAGACGGCATGGAAAGCCTTCCAATTAGTGGCAATAAATTTTCTCGGAAACAACAAAGCAGACAACTACAGGTTGTTGGTGGAAAACCTCCTCAAGGCATACAAAAGCCTTGGTTGCAACATGTCACTAAAGATACAGTTTTTGCACTCTTATCTAGATTTTTTTCCACCGAACTGCAGAGCAGTGAGCGACGAGCACGGTGAGAGATTTCACCAGCACATTGCAACAATGGAGAAACGCTATCAGGGCAAATGGAGCCCATCAATGCTTGCAGACTATTGCTCGACAGTGACAAGAGATGCTCCATTTAATGAATACAAGAGACAAGCCAAGAAGTGCCAAGTAGACACTGAATAGGACCAAATTATGTACATAATAGTTTTTTGCCTTTTGTTTCATAATAAATGTTATTTATATAACCCTTTTGCTGATTTTTAAAGTGTTACATAAACAGAACAGGTGAAATATTATCATGTAAAGCAACCATAAACACATGAAAAGACCTAGGTTTACAATTTATGATTAAAACTCTATTATCTACACAATATACATAGACATAAAATGTAAAAACTTAAATATCTTAGAAACAGTAGCCAATCAGTTGTTTTAATTGTCATATTTGAATTCAGCACATCAAAATACATAATAAATAGCACATTTTATCTCAGAAGCAGACGACTTCTCAAAAATTGTAGACCAGTGTTACTTGTGTTGTAGACATTGTTGTAGAGGAAGATCTTCAGGAGAAATTTTAGGATTAATCCTGCAAACACACGTGTTCAACTTTATGCATTTGTTTTGGACTATTCATGGGGCAACATTGAGCATGTACATATTATAGGACCAGAGCCTAATGAAGAGAAGTTGGTGGACTTGCAGACCATATCGGGAAGCATTATATGCATAGGAGATGGACAGAGTAGATGTAGAGACTGTTGTTATAGAAACAGACATCTGTTGTATAATCTATGGATTACTGACACAAATATTAACTGCTCATTTATAGTATAAATGCCAATTTGGAGACTCTAACACATGCTCATTGGCAGGATGGGCCACAATGACTAGAAATTATTATAGTGTCAATATTGCAGGTGGTCAATTTATTCGTTGCAAACAATTTATCTGCTTAAATTGGTTTTTGTTTGTGATTTTTCCTATGAGGAGGTAGATTTTTTATTAACGGGTTGGCCTCAGTCCCCCGGAGAACTATGGGTGGAGTTGACAGCCATTTTGAAAGGACAGTTCTCCCTGGAATTCTCTGTGGTAAAACAGCATTATTCAGCTTCCGCTGAAGAGGTAACTTACAGCTATGAACAATTTTGGGGCCAGGGAAAGAGAAGTGACCATTAATCCTAAAATACTTCCTTCAAATGTAGCATATAGACAAGAGTTCAAATGTTAATTATATGGGAAGTTGTGTTGTTATTCCATTAGTGAGTTCATGAAGTATAACAGAGAGCTCTGAAACCAAATGTTACATTTCTTAACAGGACCATTTAAAATTAATTTTAACTCCTAAACTAATTAACATATTTACTTGTATATTCTCATAAAATTCATTCTATACTCAAGAAGTACTACATTTTTGGAGATGTTGTGCTGTATTTTTCATACATAAGAGGTTGAATATTTGCATTAAACACACTGTGAAACTCATAATTTGAGTCTCCTTACTTAAGATTACCTCCATAATATGTAGTAAGTTAATCATGGCTCAAATAAACATCATAGCATTAGCACTTTTTAGTATCAGGATGTGGCCAATTGATACCTGATTATCCTACTTCTTTGTGTTTCCCTTTCCACTATGCCATCTCTTCATTTGCATTGTATTAGGCTATGTCTACACTACAAGCTAGAGGGTGTGATTCCCAACTCACATCCTTTATGTGTGTAACAGTAGTATTGCTGTGGTGGCACAGGCAGTGGTGACATGGCTGAGCCTCTGCCAAGTATATACTGACAGGGTTCATGGGGGTTTGTACATGGCATGGCTAAGTTGTGACACCGCCACTCATGCTAGCTCTTATTGAGCTAGTTTGAATATGTATACATGAGCTTCGAATCACAAGTCTAGCTTGTAGCATAAATATAGCCTTATGTAGATTATTAGGGCACATTTTTTGTATTAGCGGAAACAAGTAATAAATCGTAAGAACAATAAAAATGTACACCAGTGTAACTGAGATCAGACTCTGGCCCTTAATGTTACTTTTGATGGTGTTTTGTATGTGTGTGTTCACTTAATAATGCAAGCATTTCTAAAGTCATTAGACAATTCCTCCCCTGCTATGTAACTCATTTTATTTATGATAGCTGCATTCTCACTACTTCAGATAAGAATTTCCAATCAGTACCTAAAAACTCATTATTGTGCAATTGTTCCCTCATGGTTTCTTTGTTTGCATATTGTAATTATGGATAGCATTAATTGTTCAAGCTACTTTTGCTAATTATATTTGTATTCCTATATTTCAAATGTCTATTACATATTTTCCATTTATGGAGTATAGTCTTGGTTTATTGTGGTGTCTCAATGGGTTCGTTATTTTTTACTGCTACACAATATATACATAAAATACGGAGCATGAATATGTGATTGCATGGAGAGCTTTACTGAATAAATATTGGTCCCAGTGTTAAGGGAAACAGATTTAAAATTAAGATAACAGATAAAGAACATTATTTTATTATGAAAAGGAAGTTTTAAAAGTTAGTCTTATTGATGTCAGTGGGATCCTATGTGGGTCAAAGATCTGCTAGCCACTGAAAGATCAGAATCTTCCTTTTTACTAGTTGCAGAATGCAGTTTGTTTACTTTGCTAGGACAGTGACAATAGACAAATATGTTAGACAATAGACAAATCACTTGCACTTAAAGCCTGATCCAAACCCGAAATGCTCTCATTGGCTTCAGTGGCTTTGGATCAGACTCTAACATTGTTCTGAAATGATTAGGTTAAAAACAATTCCACAGAATGTGACTCCAGAAAGAAAAAAGTCACTAGAATTAAAAATTGGTGGTAAAGTCTGGGACACGAGGGTGGGATCACTCCTGGGAAATGTTTTATCTTATTTTTTGATCTTATAAAACCTGGCATCAATTTTAGCCATCAATCCCTTTTAGGCTCTGAAAGTGGCTATTGCTATTACACAGTGCATTTCTTCAGAAAAAGACTCTTGAGTTTTGTATTTTTCTTTTATGGCACTCAAACCTCACATCAGTGAAAAACAATGAGAGCAACCTTTATTTTTTCCTTTCTCTACTCTCTTACTCAGAAATACTATACAACATTTTTTGTCATTTGATTTGGCTTATAATGTATCCCACTGTATATGAGAGATTGGCTAAATTCTCTATAGCATTTTCTCTAAAATTCTCCTTTCCCCCCTTTTACTGGATTTTCTTTAGTTGTGATGCTTTTCCTGCTGCTGCCTAGGTAATGGTTCATATTATTCAACTTGCTTCCCATTCAACACATATATTTTGCTATGAGCTGTCAAAATAATTAAATACTTAGTATAATTTGAGCACTTAAAATGACAAAAATGCTGCTGATAAGAATAATGGAAGAAACAGAAAAGCAAAAAAAAAAAAAAAAAAAAAAAAGAAAAAAATCACAAGGGTAATTCAAACTGCTTCATCTGTAAATAATGAGAATTTAATGAGGCTGATATTCAAAAAGTCTCTCATTTCTTAGTGTATAAAACATTCATTTTTCACATTAATTGTCTTCCTGGTAGCATTCTTAAGACACTATTCAAAGAGAAAAGGTTATACTATTTTTGCACAGAATGTATATGCATGCAGTTTTCACATAAGACTCTTTTTCCCTTTTGTAAAGAAATGTCAATTCACCTGTGGAGCTAGATGAGAATGGTTTTCATGTTAAAAATCCAAAACAGGAAGGATAGACAAAATCCTCCCTCTTATTTACTGAGTGGAGGACTCATGAGAGACTTGTGTAGAAACTTGATCTCAAAATACACCCTTGCCTCTGAACCAAAGAGGTGATTAAGGCAAGAACAAGAGAGGCATGAAAGACCAGCAGCAAGAAAAAGTGAGAAAATGCTCAATATTCTGTGCAGTGTCTGCCCTGGAAGGGGGGTTGCAGGGAAAAATTAACCAAGCAAACTATTCTGGCAAGCAAACTGTTTCAAAGCTCATGAGATTTATGCCACTCAAATGATAGGCTAACTCTCTTCATTGGCAACCTGAATATGCCCAGAAAACTTAGAATAGAGAATGAGCATACAAAGTATTTTTAAATAAATCCTTGTTAGGAAATGTCTGAGAAAGATTAGAGCCATAGGAATTGTCATGGAGCACACTTCCAGGGCACCCGCTCCTGCCAGGACACAGCAGTGCAGGGATTCTTCCACTCTAGCACCCCCTGTAGGCTATGTGCCCTTGTGAATGATTCAGTTCTCCAAGAAGGGTCTAGGTCCAACATATTTTGGAGTAACACAAGTTCACACCAACATCCAAAGTGTCTCAAACAATCAGCCCTCCCTCTGAGCTCTCTCTTCATTAGTCTATCTCAGCTACTCTGGAGTCCTCTCTCCAGCTCTGGTATTGAGCATTGGCCCCTCAAACTGAGTATTCCTCAGGTATCTGTTCTCCTGCAATCTTTGGCTCAGACTCCTTGAAAGAAATCTCTCTGCTCCTTATGGTTCTTCCCCTCAGATTGAGCTCTCTCCAGATGTCCAAGATATCACCTCATGCCTCTTATTCCTGCCTCTCTGTCTGAGAAGCAACTAATTCATTATGGTACAGGTATAATAATTGTGAATAACCATATCTAAACCCTTTCAAGCCTGTGATGGGGTTTCACAGGTAATGAAATAAAGGATAAAGTTCAGAATGAGAGCATAACACCATCGTCTTGGTCTAAACCAAAGATATGGGATGTCTGAACTGAACTTAAGTGCACTGCATAAAGTGATGACCCCTCCAGACCATCTAAAAAGACTTTGGAACAACTGAAGAAGAATCCTGCTCCAATTTTACAAAGACCCCACTGCATAGTAGGACAGTAAGTAAGATGGGACTTAGTCAAGTGATCTCTTTCAGTCTCACTATGACTGACTGTCAGCCAGTCAGCCAAGAATGAAGACCATTCTACTTGGATTTGGGGAAGTGATGGTGAATGCTCTTTGTTCCCAACTGTTACAGTCAGACACCCCAAGGGGAGAACAGAAGGTTTAAAACGCAAACATAAATGGTTAAATCAACTGATTGTATACTATGTCATTGTATTATCCAAATACTGAGAAAAGATTTTTTTTTGTGATAGCTTGTAATGTTTGTAATGTTCTGAATTTGATAGTCATTATGAGATATATATATACAGACCAAGGTTATGAATTTATGTATTTGTATGTATAGAAAACTGTGCTCACAAACTTCAGTTCCACTGCACAGGAGGGTGGGGACCAGTCAGTCTGGGAGGGGAACTTCCCAAACCAAACTTCCCAAACAACTTCCCAAAGTTGTTTACATGAAACCAGCTTCAAGTACCTATCCATTGTCCAGCCTAGGAAAGAACAATGATGGACCATTAAAGTTAATGGAAAGACATTGAGACAAACTGTGGATTATTCCCCCACTCTGAATAACCACGAGACACCATGTCAGGAGACTTAAAAAAAAATCAAAGGAAAAAAAAGGATAAAAAGCCTTTACAAAAGGAGGCTTGAAATGAAAATGTTCATCCAAAAACTGAGGGCCATCCTTTAGGCAGGAAACTTTGAGTGAGAAGCTGGATCCGCCCCTGCAGTTATGAGGCATGCTGGGAAACTGTGCAAAGGCAATAGGTAGCTTGTATTAGAATTTTATCAAATATAGAAGTGTAAAAGCCTGAGCTGTGCCTTTATGTTTATTTTCTGCGTAATTTGTCTATGTTTGCTCTTCCTTAATATTTCATCTTTGAATCTCTGTTTTTCCTATTGAATACTCTTTTTGTTCATTTTTACCCTAAACAGGTCTCTGGTGTGCAAACTGTGTGGAGGGTGTGTGCTCCAATGTGAACTGATAACTGATAACTGGGGGTCTGATTTCATGCCTTCAGGGGTGAGGAACAAGAGGGGGAAAATCCGAGTGTCTGATAAAATTAAGAATTCGGGAAGGACAGATTTGAGGAGACTTGGGGCTGGAAGGGCTGTTGGTGTCATCCTGCAAGGAGTCAGTAGGCGGGAGAGAGCCAGGGTGAGACTTTGTGCTTGTGGACAAGCTAACCCCTTACTGGTTTGGGAGATCCCCAAAACGTCACACCAACATCATCACCAGACAGACTGTTTGTGAGGGAATGAGAAGGAACTCTACCAATTGTGTGTGTGTGTGTGTGTGTGTGTGTGTGTGTGTGTGTGTGTGTGAGAGAGAGAGAGAGAGAGAGAGGTATATTAAGAGAAGGAAGGTAGACCAAGGCAAGAAACTGAAGGCTTATTACTTGACCTTTGTTAGAGGGGACAGGCTTATTGTTACTCGTAATAACTGACGGTTTATTTCAATACAAGCTTTCGGCTGTGCTAGATTACTTAGATTTGTAATGGGATATGGAGCCTTTTATTTCAAGTTTCCTTGTTCAGTATGACTAGATTGGTAGTGGCCAAATGTTATTGCCTTTATGACCTTCTAGTCTGCATAACACAGGCCCCAAAATGTCAACCAGTGATTTTTGTATCTTGCCCAATAACTTGTGCTTGAACCAAATACTTTCTATAAAAAGAACAGGAATACTTGTGGCACCTTAGAGACTAACAAATTTATTTGAACATAAGCTTTCATGAGCTACAGCCCACTTCATCGGATGCATAGAATGGAACATATAATAAGAGTATATATATATACATACAGAGAAGATGCCATACCAGCTTTAAGAGGCTAATTAATTAAGATGACCTATTATCAGCAGGAAAAAAACTTTTGTAGTAATAATCAAGATGTCAATTACAGACAGTTGACAAGAGGTTAAGGATAGTTATCATAAGGAAATAGATTCAAGTAGTGTAATGACTCAGCCATTCCGAGTCTCTATTCAAGCCAGAGTTAATGGTAACCTTTTTTAAATGAGTGGAAGATCCGAGTTAGCTGAAATTTACTAGTTGTTTATTATTATTTGTCTTTTTTTAGATTCACAGTTCCTAATTGAAAGCTGGTCACATCACAAAAACCAGCATTAAATTTAGTACCTTTAGTGGGAGTTTCAAGACCAAGGTAGTTTGTGATAGTGGTAAGACAAAAGACTGCATAAGCATGGAAACCAGGCTGCACTCTGGACCCCAGAAATGGTCCCTCCAAGTCAGCTTGAAGCACATTAGATAGCTGGGAATAAAACTGGATGCAGGCCCAGGACAAAGCAGAAACATCACAGTGTTTACCACCAAAGGGATTGTGGTGTAAGACCCACAATGAGCAAAAACTAAGCCTAAAAGCTTACAAAAAGCCTTCAAGCTGTCAGGTTGGAAAAGAGTAGCTCAGGGACTTTTGAAAGCCAGGGCCTCAGTTTATACTCATTGTGTAGCCCTATCCAAAAGGTTTGGCCACTGCTGTTCCAGAGGGAAATTTGAAAACAAATCTGTTTTTTGCATTAAAAACAGCTATAGAGAATCATTTACTATAGATTCCAAATCCCTTTGTTTTGGCAATATGCTGCTCTCTAGGATTGTCTAACTGTTCTCCCTCTGCACATTTTGTAATGATAGCTTAATCTCCAGCCATGACTGGATGCAGAAGCCACGGGGATGCTGGTGGCATACAAAACAACTCCAAAAGGAAATCTCCAAATTTTACTGCGGTGCTTGGATGCAAAGGCAATAGGTACTCTACAAAACAATAAACAAACAGGCAACTTGCAAAATGCTAAACTGGGTCCATGTTCCTCAAAGGCGATAGTTTTTCTTACCTATATATTAATTTCAGGCTTCTTGAGCAAAAGGGTATGATCGGTGTTTTGGCATCTATCATGGCAGAGGTCTTAACTTGAGCCATGCCCCCCCACTGCAGAACGCTCCTACTCTAGGAGCCATGACTGGGTGACACAGAGGCAATTATGCCAGTATGATACCACTTGCTGATTCCACTACATAAAGGGAATACCCAACTGGCTGTTTAGGCCAGGTCTATGCCCCCTGTGTAGTGCTAGAGTGACACAAATGGGAATGGAGTCTAGAACCTGTCTAGACATATTGCAGAGTGTTGATTCATTGAAGGAAGATGTTTACTATTGGTAGATAAACTGAAACTTCTTTTATGCCTATAGGATTGAATGTTGAGGTCCTAATTCAGACCAAGCCAGGCAAATTCAATAGGCCTGACAGACTACTGTCTAACCTCATTTTTAGGCTGGTGTAATTGCACTGAAGCCATGTGAAAGGGATGAGGTAAGGGAGGGCCCAGCTTCTCCTCTGCACAAACCAGAAGGACTGGTCAGGCACAGAAGGGACCTATTTAAAGTGTGTCAGAGCTGCCACTCAGTATAACCTTATGTACATTTCCCCTGCCAATGCCTTATATACCTCTTTGTTGTCAATGTCTATGTACCTTGCCTGCTATGCCTTTAAGATACAATCTAATCCTAAGGCTTTTGCTAAGATAAGGTTGTTTTGCTCATGCACAGTGATCTATCCAGTATCTGTCTCTTTCATCCATACTCAAAGCTTTTGTTATTTGAAATCAATGAATTTACACCTGCATAAAACTGGAGTAAGGCAGTAGTGGATCAGGGCCAGTGCTCTGCTTGAGAAAGGACCTCATGACTTTGCCTATGATGAAGAGTGACATACATACAGCATGCAGTGGTATATCTTAAAGCCCACAATGCAATAATAGCCTCATTGAGATATTATGATTAAAATCAATGCTACAATCTCATTTTGGAAATCCATTTACTGTAGGTCTCTTCCAGCATCAATTATTCAGTGATTTCATTGGTTTATGTTCCATATAACATAAGCAGTGGTGTGTGAACTATAGGGACATCTTTTTAGGTATAGGAACAGTTTCCAGTGAGAAGGCTCATTTCAAGGTTCATTAGGAATATATTTTTATTGTTGCAAATTAGTCAACAGTCTCCTCCTTTTAAGCATTAGTTGAAGCTTTGAACCAGCCAGTAATATGCAGCTGGAAAGTCAAAAGGAAAATTTTTATTATAGTTACTGGTGCAGAGAAATATTATTTTACCTTCACCTTGGCCCTCTTCTTTTCCCTTTCAGGTTCCAGAGTGTTTTGCACCTAATAACTAATGTCCCTTTCAGCTCTGAGCCTGGATGAAAGAGGCAGATACTGAATAGATCACTGAGGATCAGCAAAACAACTTTATCTTAGCAAAAGAACTGTACATAGTGCTGCTGTGCAAATGTTAAATCCCAAGGGCTAGACTGTCTTAAAGCCAGAGCCCTGCACTGACAGCGGGATGCTTTGGGCCCATGCTGCACTGGCCGCCCTGCCATCCTTTAAACTGATACAACATGTGCTCCTTCTGTGGTATGCCAGTTCAGAGAATAGACCAGACTATGATCCTTTGGGGCAACTAGTGCCACTAACAGAGATAGCAAAAACAGTGGCTGCGTTCCCCAGCCATACTATAGCTGGGCTCTGGCAGGGATACATGTGTTGAAGTGAGTTCACACATTTTGTACCCTTTCCTCTCCCCCTTGCATGCTCATCCAAGCCAAGAATATATGCTAGGGATGCTTTCAAGAAAAAAATAAAAGGTCTATGAAGTTTTCGAATTTCGTGAAATAATTTAGAACAGCAAATGATTTGCATTCAACACCTTACTCATTTCAAATCCTTGATATATTAAAATCCTCATGAGATGTTGTTCAAGGCACTGATGTGGTTGTTGTTATATTGAGCAGACAACAAGAGGCTCAGAATAATTCTTTAAAATTTGGAAAAGAGAGAAAAACTCAGAGAATGCAAAGAAAAGCAATATCAGGACAAAACTGCTATGTTTTTAACTTCTAATTTGGATTATTTCCATTCAATTAAGTGTGTAGGGTGAGTTGAAGTTTTCCCTCTAATATGTGGATTTTTTGTTGTATCCTGTATTCCCTGTTCTCTATAAATTCACTCTTCATATACTTTGTAAGTAGTGCAGGCTTCCAAACAATTCTAAATCAAAAAGAAGTTTTTTACATTTGGTTTCATTAAAACTGCACATATTTCAGATATGCAGTCTTTGGAAAAAATGGGCCCCACCATATAGAACAGCACATTCTGAAATAAACTCTTACGGAGCCATTGAGAATGAATTGGATCAGTTACTGATTGTAACATTACTATGGGTAGTATACCAAAGTCTGCATTCTACTGGGGTGAAATTTTGATTCATTGCTATGAGTTCTTTAAATATGAATGTTAGATGACAACATTGTTTAAACAATTGCTGCATGCGTGTACTATGTTGTTGAAGCTGGTTTATAGTTAGGCACATGTTTAAGTGATCATAAAGTAACCTCTGGACCATAAAGTAAACATAAATCCTGATTCTATTTACAAGTGATACTTAGGCTTGATGTATACACAGTTTTTGTACCAATGTAACTATTTTGGCTAGGGACTGTGATTTTTTTACTGATATAGTTATACCAATACAACCCCTACTATGGACACAGTTATATCAGTATAAAGTTGTCTTATACAAGTGTAGCTTGTTTACCTTCCCATGAAGAAATAGCTATATTGGTGCTTTATACTGCTATAAGTACAACATCTACTCTAGGGAGGTTATATCACTTTAAGTGCTTGTCTACAGATAAAAGTTGGTATGTTTTCTGTCACATTTTCTATCCTTAACCATGTGCCTTGTCTACATCTGCCTTCCTAAGTACTGTGCTTTTTAGGTCTGTTAAACGTTAGTATGTATCTGTTTTGTCTGTTTTGCTTGGAAAATATTACATCAGTGTTTCTCAACCTGGGGTCGCTGCTTGTGTAGGGAAAGCCTCTGGCGGGCCGGGCTGGTTTGTTTACCTGCCCCGTCTGCAGGTCCGGCCGATCGTGGCTCCCACTGGCTACGGTTCGCCGCTGCAGGCCAATGGGGGCTGCTGGAAGCGGCGGCCAGTAAGTCCCTCGGCCCGTGCTGCTTCCAGCAGCTCCCATTGGCCTGGAGCAGTGAACTGCAGCCAGTGGGAGCCGCAATCGGCCGAACCTGCGGATGGAGCAGGTAAACAAACCGGCCCGGCCCGCCAGGGGCTTTCCCTATACAAGCGGCAAGCCCAGTTTGAGAAACACTGTATTACATGACGTAGGATCATTACGTTTCTGCCAGCTAAAATACTGCTGGAGAACAATGTATAATTATTTTCAGGATAGGACATACACTGTAAGTTCTGCTCTTTCTTGTCTCTGACTCCAAATGGAATTGTATTCTTGAGAAAAGAAGATGGAGTGGGGAGGACGGACCCAATAACAGATTAAATGCTGTTATTAAGAGGATGGTGATTATTGTTCTATATGTCCAATGAAGGTAGGACAAGAAATAATTAGTCCTCTGAAGCAAGGGAGAGTTTGGTTAGCTATTAGGGAAAACTTTCTAATAATAAGTGTAGTTAAGTACTGGAATAGGCTTCCCAGGGAGGTTGTGGAATACCCATAATTGGAGGGTTTTAGGAATCGGTTAGATAAACATCTGTCAGGAATGGCCTAGGTAGGCTGTCTCAGCCTGGGGGGAATGGACTAGATGACCTCTGAAGGTTCCTTCCATCCCTTCATTTCTATGATTCGTCCATTCAAATGCAAATGTATGTGTATGTTTTATATTGACCATTTAAAATATTTTAAAGAAATGTTAATGGTCTGATTTTCTGAGGTGCAAGTTTGAATCCACAGCTCCCATATACTTCAATGTTGTAGGTGGTCAGCATCTTAGATAATCAGACCATTGGAGTCTGATTTTCAAGTTGCTCACAAAAATGACCACTTAGACATTCAAGTGGCCATTTGCACTCTCAGGGCTGGTCCACACTAACCCCCCCGTTCGAACTAAGATACGCAACTTCAGCTACGTGAATAATGTAGCTGAAGTCGAAGTAACTTAGTTTGAAATACAAAGTACTTACCGCGGGTCCACACGCAGCAGGCAGGCTCCCGCGTCAACTCCGCGTACTCCTCTTGCGGAGCAGGAGTACTGGTGTCGATGGCGAGCACTTCTGGGATCGATTTATCGCGTCTAGACAAGATGCGATAAATCGATCCCAGAAGATCGATTGCTTATCGCCGAACCCGGAGGTAAGTATAGACGTACCCTCAGTAACTCAGTAGTCATGTGTAATTCCAATACAAATAGATTTAAATATCAGGTCCCCTTAATTTAAATTAAATAAAAACTTTCTGGGGCTATTTAAACTGTTTCTTTTGTTAATAGGACAAAGCACTTTGAAGCAGGAACTGTCTGGTGATCTGGTGATGCATGCTTGTACACCCAACACAACAGGACCTTAATCTTGATTGGAACTCTAGGCACGACTGTAATATAAACATTTAATAATAATAATAATTAATAATAATAATTAATAATCTACCACTACTTAGATTATTTAGTAATCTCAAAAAGAGATTTGCTCTATTATAGAAGCAGAGGTGAAAGTGGACCGGTACGGCCGGTATGCATATTGGTAAAAAGTGGCTGCTGGTACTGGCCCATACACAGCCATGGCAGCACTTTAACTATCGCCACCGATGCCCGGGGGGGGGAGGGGGGCATAAAAGGGGAAGCTGCCCTGGGGCCGGCCCTTTAAATCGCTGTCGGAGCCCCGGGTGGCATGGGCCAGGCAGCGCGGATGGGCTGACTGGGGGACGCTGACCCCCAGTCCCGCCCCTTCTGCCCGAGGCCCGACCCCCATACCGATAGGGTTTTAATGTTACTTTCACCCCTGTATAGAAATGGATAAAGCAGGGAAGAGAGGACAAAAAGAGACCTATGTAAGCATTAAGTCATATGTGCAGGCTGAACTGTTTCTGCTTTCTCTGCAAAAGTGTTAACTAATAATGGCACATTTCATTTCTTACTCAAGTTTTATAAACTGGCATTGCAAACTGTTTCATTCACAAAGAAAGTACAAAATATGTGGCTTACTTGGTAATCAAATAACCCACAATCAGTTGTTAGTCACTGTTATTTTACCACTGTGACCTTAGCTGTGTCACCATACACTGACCAGTCTAAGGATGTTATTTAGTCACTAAGAAAAAGTTCTAGCTGCTTATTTAATTGACACCTTAAAGAATAAATTTTGTATATCTGTCTGCAGCACATAAAAGGGCAATCTTATATTTCATTTCACACTGTTGCCTTTGGATTTACAGGCTTTCTTTGGTGTCCTTGGGGAACCACTTTGAATGTAGGCAGCTACAGTTATAATGGTTAGAAAGAAATCAGCAGTTACATGGGAGGTGATCAAACAGTAAATAAAATCACCATTTTGGGCTGTTTTAACAGTATGTCTTTATGGGCGTTTGGAATTGTATTTGAATAAAGGCTTTAAGCCTGAGCTAGGATTTAAAAAAACACAATTTCAAAGGAGCATGCAAAACGACTCCACTCCTTTGCAGTCCTCAACCATGGGGGTGATGGAAAGTATAAAATTTTACTTGCCTATGCTTTTATTTCTGGCAAAAATGATTTCCACCATATCATTCTTTTCTGCAGCATAATAGGACTAATTTATAATCTGTGCTTCAGTAGTGAAGGGTTCTCTATCTTTCCCCATCCTCCATCCAGCTTAACATTTATATTTGCTGTCTTTTCACGTATGTATGCATTTCCTCCCCTCTTTTTCTTTATCCACTGTAGTGACTGCATTTTGAAAAGAACCATAAGCAAAGTTAGAGCATATAAAAAGGCAATGGTTTGACAGCAGTTGAAACCAAAGTTCCCCTATTTAGCTACAGGACATAATGTATACTGCATAATAATGATACTTAGCTCTTTGATGGTGTTTTTCACTCATAGGTCTCCGAGTGCTTTACCAAGGAAAGTAAGTCATTGTCCTTATTTTTACAGCTGGGGAAACTGAGGCACCAAAATGAAGTACTTCACAGCAGATAAGTTGCACAAAGCAATGTAAAGAATCCAGGTCTCCTGATTCCAAGTCCATCTCTCTGTCCACTGATCCACGTTGCCTTCATAAGTATTGTGTTTCCCCCTAAAATGTGTAACTTGTGTTCCAAACCTGTGACCTGGAGGGACTATCTCCAGGACTTAGGTAGTAATGCAGTATTCCAAGGGCTCCCTTGCTAGCAAGTTGCAAAGGTGTGATGAGGGCAACTTTGACATTAGGAGATGGATTTAAAGTAACAGCTCATTTCACATAGGCAACTGACAACTTCAGTTGGTAACAACATTTTGTCCTTATGAAATTAGTTGGATTCAAACCAGTGATTTAGCCGTGAATGATGCCCTAGCAAGTTTCCAATCCCATGAGTCATTCAGCCCCCCAGGTGGGCCTTTACTTCATAATAGCCTCATTGTCACACTCACTCACTCTTCATTGTCACAGAATAGGATCTTAGTCTAGGCCTTTGTATTGGTGAATCTTCGTGAAAAAAACTGTATGCATTCTTTGAGCCAAGTGAATGATTTTCTGTTGAGTGTACATAGGGTGACCAGCTGTCCCGATTTTATAGGGACAGCCCCAATTTTGGGGGCTTTTTCTTATATAGGCACCTCTTACCCCCACCTCCTATCGCGATTTTTTACACTTGCTATCTGGTCACCCTAATAGTACATTGCACACTCAGTGGAGTTCAGGAAGCTATGTCCATGCAGACTCCTCACTTTCCAAAGATTCAGAAGTAGCAAGATGTGTTTCTGACAAGTGTTCTCCAGTACATCAATGTGGCACTGCTGTTCCCCTTGTCCTTAAACCTGTTTCTTTCCCCTGGTTACACAGTTCACTCTATCACTGGTGTGGTGCTGGGGTAGGTAATCAGCCACATACTCTGTGCATCAAGGGGTAAAATGCAATAATTATTTGAATGGTTTCAGCAGATGAAAGGATTTCTGAAAAAATAATGAAAGTAATCTAATTAAATTCACCACATAACACTTCTGGATGTTAAAACATTATAGATCCACTCATTCAATGACACAACCAAATTAACATTTTCTCACTGTGTTGCGTCTGAGACACCTGATCTGATTACTGATAATGGGAAGCAAGCTTTCTGGATACTTTAGGTTTTGAACATAATTATGTTTTCTTACCTGCGTTTGTTTTTTGCCCTGCCTCTTTTCAAATCTGCTAAGATATACCTCCTTCCTTATGTCCTTTATTAGTATTCTGCATAAAGTACAGTCTTCATTACTCTAGATAGAGAAGATTTATCTTCATATACACTAGTTGTCACCTGGGAATTTTAGAATGATCTAGTTTAGAGATTCTGGGAAGCAGCTTGTGAGAGTCTCATCTTCACTTGTTTTTGTCATTGGCAATACATCTGCACTGAGCTACACTCCATTTCTGTTATTTTGTCTAGGAGGCTTTTATGCACTGGAATGCTAAAGACACATGTTTCTGAGGGGGGTAGAAATAGGAATACAAACCCGTTTTGATAGATGATCTAGTTTATTCTGTACACATTCCTGTTTTATTGATTTACAAACCAGAAAGACTAATCCAAATTTACATTGCATGTATTTTCTCTGGTCTCAGAGGAATTTCTCTCCCTCCCACAAGATTTAACAAAGCAATTTTGTCTTTGTATCCAACAGCCTCTGTGATAGTCAAGTAACCATCAACTAATCAATTTTACTGCAAAACTAATTTTTTACGTTAAACAAACATCACCTCACTTTCTTGACACAATTAAATAATTTCTCTGTTATGCCATATATCTAGCCTGCACCCTAGGGAGCAGGTAGAAGCTACTGCAGAAATCATGGCACACGTGCTTTTGCATGAAATTAAATATTTCTCCCTTAATCCTATCACCAGCAGCTGTTAGGTACCGTGGCTTATTGCACATGGCCTATATAATGAGACAGATTCAGGCAGTTCAAGCTCCTCTGCTGAATGCTGAATAGGGCCCTTCTCTCCAAGGACACTAAGACATACTGCTGTTGAAAAAGAGAACTCCTCATGCAAATGAATAGCTTCAGCATACATGTTTCAAGAAGAAAAACAGCATTAGAAACAAGGCTTCCTAGCACCAGATAGATCAAATAAAGAGTGGGTTGGTACATGAAATGAAAACTATAAGCAGGGAAGCTCTATCGAGGTTAGGGTTAGGATCTTTGGTCATCAATAGAACTGTCCAAAAATGGGTCAAATCAATCTTTTAATAATGAAATAACTTCTAAGTAAGTCTAAAATTGTAGACAAATGTTTCTAATAGCTGATATGATGTTCTGATGAGAGTATAATAGACATCTAGGGACTGTGCAGGAGAACAGAACTTTCTTCATGTAAATGATACAGTTAATTGACCCTTGGTATTAAGAATAGAGATAATCCAGTCCCAGTTCTATTTTATTTTATCTCTCAGTTCATTGCTCAGTAGGCAGCAAAGTTAAGGGCATTCCTCTCACATGGCAAAGACAGCATTTCCACATTTGAATGTTCAAACCTAATTAAAAAGACTTCTAAAACATCAATTAAAGTAATCTAGTAAAAATAATCTGAAAATATGTTTTATAAACTTGAACATTAAAAAGCAAAACAGCTACACTCACTGAGGCAATATTATTAATATTTTCCCCTTGTAATGCACAATGTTGGACTTCATTACAAGTGTGGGAAGCAGGTTTTTTGATCACATTTGAGTTTTGCATATGAAAGCAGATTAGTCTAAATGGAAAGAATGTTTCTTTTGTGTTTCATGTCAAGCATGGTGAAAATTAGTTTCAACAGGATAACTGGGGTTGCTTATGTTTATAGGGCCAAATCCTCTCCCTAGTGCACAGCCAAAGCCCATGAGTTGTCCAACAGGAGTTGAGGGGTGGAATTGCACTAGTACGAGCACAATGCAGCTGTTACCTTAGGGCTGCAGTAGACTTTGAAGCTGCTGCATTCCCTCTGTCAGACACCAGTATGTGGGTGGTCATGCCTAGTGGGTGGAGCGGGAGTCAGTAGCTAGGAATCAGAGACCAGGACTTCTCAGAAGTCAGGAACTTGGAACAAGGTAGGAGCACAGATTGGAACAAACAGGCCCAGGAGCCATTGAAGCCATGGGTGAATGCTTTGAGCAGCCACCATGCTGCTGCTGGGCTTAAGAGCTGGTCTGCTGATTCTTGTCACCAATCAGGTGGTGTAGCCAATCAGGCAGCCTACTATAGGTCAGCTGGGCTTGTTACATTGCCCAGAGACTGGCTGTGCTGCAGGCCCTGATGCCTGACAGTAAGGTAGTGAAGCCTTCCCTTAACTCATTAAGTGTTGAGGATTCAGTGGAACAAGTGCTCATCCTATCTGTGGACTGTTATGGATGGCGGTGGCAGGTTGGAGTGGTTTGGGTATGGTTTCTCAGTGTAGAGCTTTAAAAATGAGATGTGAAAGACAGGATGGATCTTCAAGAACTTGGGCAGCTGTAACCTGAAGGCCACTGGGTTTACCTGTACTGGAATCTTGAAGGGGCCCAGGTATTGGTAATCTAGTTTGGTGAATGGGCAGCTCAGTTTAAGGTTCTGGACAGAGAGCCACACCTTGTCCCCTATGTCTCGATTTGCGGCAGCCTGATGATCTTGATCTGCATGGTATTTATAGTTTTCTTTGTTTCTTGAGGTCTTGGTGTACCTACTGTAGATGGGAGGTTAAATCCAATAACATATATTACCTGAACTACCTTGTTGTTAATGTTCTGGGACCAATATGACCACCACCGCAAATAGCTTCTTTAAAAATTGTCAGTCAATTTATTGGGGAGCAGAAACACCAAGCAACTTAGCTGACCATTTGAGAATAGCCTACAAGCTGAAATATGGTCACATAGACTAATTGAGCAATTAAAAATAGAATCACAAATATCAAAACTGTTTTCAAGCAATTCATGAAAAGGCTAAATTTGCAACTAATACTATTCCCAATGAGTAATTTGACAAGGTGTTAGTTGAAAATAATGTAATTTTTGACAGTAGTATTGTGGGAGTCTAGGGTAATATACTATCTCTCCTAATGCTGATGAAACAAAATGGGGGGTGGGGGGTGTGAATGCAGTTTTTAACAGTTTCATTGCCTGTCATCCCTTCTCCTTGCTGTATTGCCATACGCTATTAATGGTCCACTGGAAATCAATAAAAGGTAAGCCATTTTGTGAGGAACAAATGTTACATTCTTGATGTATGTATGTACTAAGTACATTGTACAATAGTTGACAGGTTATTTTTTAATAATAATAAAAAAGATTTATATTAATACAGCAGTTTTTCCCCTTCTAATCTTAACCCAGTATTAAAATATAATTAGGCACATAATCTCTTACATTCATGGGCCAGGGAGAATGATTATGATCATCTAGTCTGAGCCCTGCATAACACAGGCCCTAGAATACCAGCCAGAATTTCTGAATCAAGCCTATATATCCTGTAGCTCAGACAGATGTTCCTTTGGAATGATATTCAATATTTATTTTAAGACTTCAAAAGATGACAAAAAATCCACCATATTCCTGTACCTTATTTGTAGCTTGAATTTGTCTTAGTGTCAACTTCCATCCACTGGACCTGTTGTCCCTTTGCTTGCTAGATTAAAGAGCCATCTACTTTTAGAAATCTTCATGTAGGTACTTACAGACTGTGACCAAATCACTTCTTCACATTCAACTGGATAAACTAAATAGACTGGGCTTTTTAAGTCTCACTGTAAGCCAAGTTTTCCAGATCTTAAATTTCAGTTTACTTGATAGTATTAGTCTATCCCAAAGTGAAGGAAAGCTAGGAAGAGGCTACTGTGACTCCATCAGGTGCTCTTTAATGACCTGAAAATCAAAAAGGAATCCTACAAAAAGTGGAAACATGGTCAAATTGATAAGGATGAGTGCAAAAAATAAAATAAAAAGCATCTAGGGACAAAATCAGAAAGACTATGACACAAAAACACTTACAATTAGAAAGGGATAAAAAAGGCAATAAGAAGAGGCTCTATAATCCCCTAGGAGCAAAAGAAAGATGAAGGAAAATGTAGGTCCTCTACTAAGTGGGGAAGGAGAGCTAATAATGGATGATAAGATCTGAGATGAATAATGCCTAGTCTTTACTAATGCTTCAGTCTTCACTAAAAAGAGAAATTGCGACCAAATACACAACACAATTGATATTAATAACAAGGTGGAAGGAATGCGAGCCAAAATAGGGAAAGAAGAAGTTAAACAATATTTAGCTAATATAGATGTAATCAAGTTAGAAGAGCTTGATGAAATTAATCGTAGGGTACTCAAGGAACTAGCTGAGGCAATCTTGGAACAATTATCAATTATATTTGAGTCCTGTGGCACCTTATAGACTAACAGACGTATTGGAGCATGAGCTTTCATGGGTGAATACTCACTTCGTCGGATGCAGGACTCTTTGCTGCTTTTACAGATCCAGACTAACATGGCTACCCCTCTGATAATTATATTTGAGAAGTCCTGGAATTTGGGTCTCAGAAGACTGGAGAAGCATAAGCATAGCACCTATCTTTAGCATCTCTTTATCTCTTGTTGGTGTTTGCTTTAGTAAATTTTTAATCCACTCAGTGTTATGCTCTTTTACCCCGATGCTGTTAAATTTTGGTTTATGGTGGTCATCCTAGGGTGAAGCACCACATTTTGATTTGTGCTACCATGTCCCTGATTAATTTTCTAGGACCCTGAAATCTTTCCAGTGTTGGTGCAGGGGCACCAAGTTAATGTAACAGCTGATTTGAACGTGCAGAGGCAGGGTTGCGACATTTTACTGATGTACCCACATTTGAAAATTGGACTCAATCATCTTACTTCCTCCACATTATCCTATGATTTTGGTGAAGTGTTACTTGTGTAAAAATACCTTCTGCACAGTTGGACCAATCTGACTTAAATATCTATGGACCCGATCCCTTTAAGTCAATGGGAACTGAGAGCTCTAGGCACCTCAAAGTTTAGGCTGTGAATTACAAATTTGTGACTGAAAAGTGAATGGGTTAATTTTGCTGGTGTGTTTCCGACACAATGCTCCTCATCACTAGAGCAGATTAATCTTGTGCCATTTTCTGTTTTGATTACAATCTTTGTCACCCAAGTGAGGCAGCAGAATGTTAATGTCACATATTATCTCTGAAAGAGAGTAGTATTCTCCATTGCTTTGACCTTTTCAGTGTTCTGCATTTCGATTTGATCTGGAAGTTGATGATTAATGATAATTACAATAATTACAACTGGAGGCTTGAAATATAAATTGTCAGATGTTCAAAAGAAGCAGTACAAAACATTTAATATATCTTTAACAATATATTGGCCATTTTCTCTTCTTTTTAAGATGTAAAACAATCAATGACATTTAGTGTAAAAAAAGTAAAATTATAGATGGGCCTGAACCAAAACCATAGATCTGAATACTCCTGATCTTTGGGAAAGATTGAATCCAAATCTAAACTTTACAGCTTAGACTTATCTATAGAAAAAACACAGGTCAGGCTGAAACAGGAAAAATAGAAGAGCTTTGATTTGGGAGCCATGTTTTAGGTACACACACAAAAAAAATCAATTTTTGAAATCAATAACATGCTCTTTTGCTCTAACAGCTTTGCTTAACAAAGAGTGAGCATTACATAAAACAAGCTTTGGCTTTGGATTCAGATCATTAACTATGATTCCCATTATACTGTTGGTGCCACAGGGAGAGGGATAGTTACTTTTCTGTTCAACTTTGCTTTGTTGGATTTAATTTTGGGGAACTAAACTTCCTGGAGATTAGATACCAAGTTGGGTGGCTGATTAACAGGTGTCCTCATTGATCTGAGGGGAACAGGTATTGGTATGCTACAGTGTATTATGCGTGGATGAGAGAATCAATTTGTAATCATAACTTAAACACCATCCCCATCCCAGTGCTTTTCGTATGCTAAATCCTGGCTGGCTCCAAGAATGATAGACTTAGTACCCAAGTGTATGTTAGTATTAAAATAGTCCAGCCCCCTCTCTGCAGGTTCAGAGCCATTATAAGCAACATGGCTGATTCTGAGGCCTTGTCTACACTCTGAGGGTAAACTGAGCTAAGTTATGCAGCTCCAGCTATGTGAATAATGTAGCTGGAGTTGATGTAGCTTAAGTCGACTTACTGCGGTGTCTACACTGCGCTGAGTCAATGGAAGATGCTCTCCCGTAGACTTCCCTTATGCTTCTCATTCCATTGGAGTACTGGGGGAGCGATCCCCGGTTGATTTAGTGCATCTTCATTAGACTCACTAAATTGACCCCCAATGCATTGATCGCAGCAGCATCGATCCCCAGTAAGTGTAGAAATGCCCTGATATATAAGGACATAGCAGAATTTTAGAGAATTGCACATCCTCATATAACACAAAACTTGGCTCTGCAAAGGCTCCCTGTGTCAGTGCACTAGGGGGAAAGTTGGGACTGGAGCCTGGTTTAGGACGGGGGATGCCCCATTGCATATTCAACTCATCTTTGTGGGAGTGTCTTCTGAGAGGCTGTCATTGTGCTGCAGTCGTCCACAAGCTCTTTAACTGCTCCTTGGCCTGGGGGAGAATTACTCTGCTCCATGCATCAGCCCATCCACCAGCCCTGCTACTGGCCCCCAAAAGATTAGCTCTTCTTCTAACTTCAGCCCAACACATACATATTTTGCAATACTCCCACATATGGATACATATGCTTGTTGTTGTCTGACATTTCTAATATCATTCTAATTAATTCTTTCAGTGTCTGTGACCAAAATTACATCTATCTTATCAACCTATAGAGGTATTTCTAAGACCCTATTGCCTGTTGTGCACTACTTGGTTGCTTCCTTCCCACCCAGAGATGGCTGCATTTCAACAGTGCTGTAACTAGACATTTTGGGGCAGTCCTCAGCTGTGGTAAATTAATGAAATCAGTGGAATTATGGTAACTTACAGCTGCCCTGTAAATGTAAGCTGTATTTTTACTGAGTTCTCTGTTCCCCTTCCAACTTTTGCATTGTTTTATTTTGCATTATTTTCACTGTAGATATATTTCTTTAATAGATTCTGTAAGCAATGGTAAAAAAAAAATCATTCATTCCTGCTTACTTGGTGCCCTGTAATTTCTATTTTCTCAATATTTCTTTCCTAAAGGCATTATAATAAAGGTCAGATTGATTTTGCAATCATACTCTCCAACAATGTGTTAAATAAATACATACAGTATGCTGCATTCTTTGTTTTAGTTACTCCATCATCCTCAATAAATACATCCTCTTATTATACCTCTATGTTTGACTTTTCTGTCTCTCAAAGTTGCAATAAGTGGCTTCTATTAAATGGGAGCAATGATAAATTAACTGGTGACTGCATTGGGTGGAATGTAGTACTGAATTTAGCTCTTGGCAGCCCCACTACCAAAATGATTTAGTTAAACTGGAGGCAGTCCAGAGACAGTATATGTAAGCAATGGGCATGTGGAGAAGGTTGAGCTGCAGGGATTGACTTTTAATCTATTAATGCTTAGTTCTTATATAAGGCTGTAGATTTTTCAAAATGTTGTACAAACATTGAGAAAAGATTAAGAAAGCAAAACATGCATAACTTGGCTAAATGACAACAAAGGGCAAGGACCATGGAAACAGTGAACACATATTTGAAGAGTGCAAACACCAAGGAGTGTGAGGAATTTTTTGGATGGTACAAGGGGGCATATAAATAGTATAGTAATAGGATGACAATTAAATAGGGGAAATGAAGTGTGACAGCAAGAAACAATATCAAAAAGCGATTATTTCTTAAAGCTTAGAATGATGTGGAAATGCCCTTCATATAAACCTGGGGTCTCCAATCTGTTCATCCTGAAGGCTGAATATATTATTCCAAACAAATAAAGAGACCAGTCAATACACAGAGATCCATAGGGAGTAGTAACCACCCAGGAGTCCCCTTCTGTATGTTCTCCTGGCATGAAGGGGTCCTTGGTAGGTGTAAAGCCAGCACAGCAGTATCCTATTCCTACCTCCCTGAAGCCTCTGGATAGGAGATATGTTGGGAGTGGAAGAGAGAGCAACTAAAGTTCTCTGACTGTCTCCAGCTGGCCTGTGGTTTCTTGCCAACTGGTGTAAATTACAGCATCTCCCAATCTGCTTTAACCTGTTCCAGGGCAGAGAATGAGGAAATTGTATGCAGTTGTTGGTTCTCAACTTCTCTTTCCCCCACTCCTCCTGGGCTGCCCTAAATGGCTGTGTGGGCGTGGAGAGTGATCCCTTGCTATGTGATTACCTAAGCTCAGGGAGAACCTGTTGTCTCTGGGTTTTCATTGCCCAGCAAGGAAATGGATAATGGAGCTGCTGGAGCTACCTTCCTCCCTCCACTGTGATTCAGCAGTGGGGGAGCTGCTGAGCAGCTGCAGCAAGCTACTCAGAGTGGTCCCAGCTCTCACCTCAGCTGTCCCTGGAGCTGCAGAAAAAGCCGTGGGAGGTAGTTGATGAGACGGAGTCTCCTACCACCATGCCTTCATGACAACCTGATTCCAATACTTCAGTTTAAAAAAATCACAAAGTGCATCTCAGGGAAGACGTTTTCATTCGTAATCAAATACATGTTTTCTTTGTGACTCTCTTGCTCATTAGGGTCATTATTTAGAGCCTTGAGGGCTACATGTGGCACCTGGCTCACTGATGCTGGCAATACAAAGTAGATGGAAAGAATTAACTAGAAATACAGAGTTGTAACCCACCTTGTCCCAATCTCTAGCTGTCCCCTGAATATTTCAGGGAATGGTGACTCCTAGGGAATGTCTCTCATGTGACTTGCCTGTTTTCTGGAAGCCCTGTGGCAGGGAGTGATAGGGTTGAGGATGGGAATGAGTGTATTCCCTGGCAGTCCATCTTAGGAGATGCCTATGGACTGGACTTAGTAGGTATTGTGAGAGAAACCTGGGCAGAGGAACACACAATGTCTGCAAAAGCATAGCTGCATCTCGCTTACCTCTGCCTGATCCCAATGCCCCGATGCTGTGGCATTCAGAGATACTGAACAGGCCAGTCCTCCCTGGGACTCTTACGATCCTTTTTTTCTAGATTAAGGTACCGATTATTTATTTATTTGCTTCATATTATAGGTCTAATTCCTAGTTCATCCTCCCCATCTTGTCCTAATAAGTGTTTCACCACATATGGAGAACAATCTACCTATTGAGTATTAATGGTTCTGCATCTGCACTAAATATTGTTTATTTCCTAGAGATTTCTGGGGAGGCCCCAGAAGCTAGTTAGAATTGAATCTAGGAATCATTTACAAAAAGTACAGTTTTAACTCCTGTAACACATTACCTTGAGAGTAAGATTTACTACACTGTATAATGTTTGTCAGGAACATCATGCATAAATAGAAGGCTGGTGTAAATCAGGGCTTCTCAACCTGTGGGATGCAACCTGCAGGAAGGCTGCAGAGGAGTGAGCACTGGATAAGAAAGCAGCAAAACTCTACAATTGTTATGGCTCATGGGAAATAGCACCAGAGAGGAAGTGCCATCTTGCTCCCATCTCTGGTTTTCCCTCTTCTGTGCCTCCACTGCCATCAAATCCTGAGGCAGCCCCTCTGCACTCCCTCCATGACAGTGTGCTTAGCTGCCAGGGAGGGAAGTGCCACTTCAAGAGACTAATGGCTCTGAGGCCTCATAAAGCAGAGCTTCCCATCCTCTGAAGCTGAGCACAGTGAAGCACAGGAAAGGGGAGAAGCTCTCTTTTCAGTCCCATGCTGTGCAGCACCCCAGTCAGCACCATCAACTACCCCCACCAAGTAGCTGCACCAGCCTCCTCACCCAGCAGCCTGCATCAACTCCTTCATGTCTCAGCAGTCTCACATCCATCTCCCCTCCCACACACACGCACACTGCCTTAGCACCTGCATGACAGAGTGTAAGTTCTGAAATAGAATGTAGTGACCTTTCCCTTAATGGATTTATGTGTCCTTGTACCTACAATGTTCATATAATTTAGATTAAATAGTTGTAAATTTGACAGAAATGTCATGGTCAAATTCAGCCAATCTGGAAGGGATTGAGAGAAAAAAGAGAGACAGCTACTGTAGCATCAGTGATTTTTCTCTTTTTCCATGGAAGGGCCCAGATTATTGGATAAATCCAAAGTCACTATTCACAAACATTTGAAGTATTACTTTTAACTGAATAATATAAATTTCCTTTGATAAAAACCCCTTAATCCCACATAGTTTTAAAAAGCCCCAGGAGAGCTCCCAAAGTGAATCATCATTATAATGACACCTATAATTAAGGTTGTCTAACACTTCCCACTATAAGGCCCTGTTTTCAGTTGTTTATTATGGTGCCGACCTTTGCCCATTCAGGATTAAATTTTTCAGGCCGGAGATCTGTTGTTTGTGAGCATTTCTTTCGAATACATAACTTTTCCTCTTCAGCACTGTCCCACCAAGCTGCTGTTGCTGCTGAGACAAGATTGGTTTCAGGAGAGGGGTTCTCCCATTGGTGAAGGTAATCCACCCCTGTCTACACTAGGGATTAGGTCAGATTACCTTTGCTGCTCAGGGGTGTGGATTTTTCACAGCACTGATCAATGTAGCTGGGTCAACCTAACTTTTTAGTGTAGACCAGTAACCTCAGGGAACCATTCAGAACCACTATACAAATACAAAGCTGTTGATTAGTGTTTTTGGATAAAGGGAATTCAGATAACTGGAATGATACTATATATCTGATAATAGTTGGGATTATCTACTGTTTGATCAGATTAAATATAATCAGGTCATGATCACTGTCCCTAGGCAATCACCAACTTCCAGTCCAGTGATTAAGTGCTTTTAATCTGTCAAAAAGAGATCCAAAGTAGTTGTCTCCTGTTGGCTGCAATACTTTTTGTGTTAGAATCATACTCTATGATTTCTAGAAACACTAATGTTTTATGACTGGCTGAATGAGACTTCCAGCATATGTCCTCATAATGAAAGCCCCCATTACCATACAATATTTATTTTCTTACATTGCAGACAGGTGCTTAAGGAGTAACTCATCCTATTGTCTGGTTTGATTCTGTAGTCTGTGATAGACTTCCACCAGTAACCCCTCCTGGGCTGTGTTAGTTAGCACATTGATCCATATGCATTCAAGATCCTGTGCTTCTGGGTTTTTGCTAACACTAAAACAGATAATGGTGTTAAATGGTGCTACTCCTTCCTCCTGCCCACACATCATTTAGAACCACTCTATCTTTCCTGAACAGGTTATAACCAGTGGTTTTAACATTCCAACCATGGGAATTGACACACTAAGTTTCAATAATGCCAATTATATCAAATTTCTTCTCAGCAATACAAATTTCCAATTCCTCTTGCTAGTCACCTGCACTCCTAGCATTGGTATATAAGCATCTGAAAAATGTCTTCTATTCACATTCTTTGACACTTTGAGTTTGTACAATATTTGTCCTTTTAGCAACTTCCTTTGCATCACTAGTTTAATGCCCTCCTGACTTCTCCAGCTAGTCTCCAACCAAGAAGACTAGCTTCCCTATCTGTGCAATGAAAATCGTCATGTTCATACAGCCCATTCTCCCACTGGAATGTGTCTGTGTTCCACAAAATCAAAACCTTCAGCTTTACACCAGACGTTATAGCCAGTGTATGCTGGTGTGAGATCAGAATCAGGTCTTTATGTTTGCTAGCTAAATGTGATTATCAATGCTTACAGCATGTACCTCCAACACTGCTCATATTTTAATTATTTCTAATTAATATATGCTGTCATATTTACTGAATAATTCATGTTTTAAAAATGGAAAGACAGGCACATGTTTATGTCAATCTGTTTATGTATTTCACTGACATGAAAAACAAACAAATATGCAGGGCCTGGTTCTACTCTTACACAAGTTCTTTCTTTGATTTCAGTGGAGTAATCCCCATTTATACTGGCATAGGAGAGATCAGAATCTAGCTCTACTGTTCCTTTATTTGAGAAAAGAATCTGGTGTATGAGAAGGCAGGCAGGAATCAACAACTTTTAGCAGCATGGAAATTGGCAGCACTAAGCATTTTGTATTTCCTTTTTATTGCAGCAAAGAGAACTTTACAGAAATCACCCAGGGATGCATCTCATGTCACAAGATCTCAATGAATTCTTATCCAGAACCTCCAGACAGATCATAATTCAGGTTAACACTCTGGCCAGATCATCCCATATGTGGAGGAAAAAATATTGGTGACAGGGAGCTACTTAGTACCACTAAATTTCAACTGGATCATTCCCTGAGGTAGGAGGTGAGGGACAGGATATGAAGTCCTCGGGACCAATGACTAGGTTTTGAATCAGATGCTCTCTGCTCTTTCTATACCTTGTGGTGCCCCCAATTTCTACCCCGAGTCCTGATGGAGCCTCCCTTCTGGTCAATACCTCTGGAACCTCCCTCTGTGGAGGGGAAGTTTCAGCTTCATGGAGAAGAAACATGTCTAAGGTAATGCTGACTGTTGGTGTGGGGGTGAGCCTGTGCAGAAAGGCAATGATCTATCTAATCTATCTATGTACCTACCTATCTCTCTGTTTAATTCACTGGTCTGGCTCAGGACCCAGATTTTTATGAGGAGGATGGAGACCCTTTGTGTATAGTTCTACCTCTGCCTGCTCGTGAGAGAGGAATCGCTGCCTCCACTGCACAGTCCCAATCTTACTCACCCTTCATGAATGCTCATCCACAGGAGCTTGCGGGGGGGTGGGGGGGATGGAGCTGGATAGAGGTTATGAGACAGTGCACACAAAGTGCTACTCTCAGCAGCAGCATCTGCTACAGAGATTGGCTTTCCATGCAAAATCTTGATGGAAGGTAATCTGGCTCAAAGAAATTCCTCTCACCAAATGGAACAGCTCCAGGAAACTCTGCAAGATCAGTTTCACAGAGCTTTCCTCCCTCTACAACCTCCCATGATTTTTTCTTTGTGTGGGAACTGTTTGCCCCAGTGGATTTACTGCTCATGAAAGTGCTGGCTTGACAGTTCTGAGGTTGAAGTTGCTATCCACTAAATTAATAAATAATGACACACATGCTATCAAACTATTCCTGTGACATGGAGAGGGCTATTTTGATCATATCACTACTACTAAGCAAATTACCATTTGCATAACAAATATCCATTGAACACCATATGCAAGTATGTGTCAGAGTAGGCAGAACGTTTATTAACTTGATTGAAAAAAGAGACTAACTCGAAGAAACAATGTAACTAGTGGGATTTAGAAAGCATGCTAGGAATGAGATAGCTGCTGCATCTGTGACAGTCTTTGAAAGGACAGATTGTTATTAACTAACAATATTGTCATAAGGAGGACTGGAGATTATGTACAATTGCCATCCTGAATGAAGGAAACACAATTGCCTTCTGCTGCATTGCAAACAGGTGATGTGGACACTACTGCCATTCAGACAAAAAGATGTCCTGATTGCTGTTGACCATCCTATTGAAGAAGAACAAAATAATGCTAACAGCACACAAGTACCTCCTGGGTTGGCTTGTATAAGAATGACTCAGGGAAAGGCAGTTCAACGTGTCATTGCCCATCGACAAGATGGCAGAGTGACAAAACAAAAGTTTAAAAATGAAGAGCATTGTTTCAATAGAAAAAAAAACCTTGGTCAGAACAGTGGGTACAATGGCTTTCAGCAGTCTATAGAGAATAAACCATGTTATTCCCAACCAGTTAATTAAGTTACAAATAATTATCAAATACATTAAAACATAGAGATAAACAAGAAACAGAGGAGCTGATTTTTTTCATGGGATAAATGTTTGTATGGGGCACAAAAGAATAATTTAAGAATTATACTTGTTTACTTAAAAGTAAGCAGAGATTTAAGATTAAATTTGACTAAGTTTCAGTTCTTATATTCTGTAGAAACATCCACATGTGCAGACCCAGAAATCATATGTCTTGTAGACTATTGGATAAAGGCGAGAGAAACCCTACTTTGCTTTTGGAGTTGAAAAAAAAAATACTTTGAGCTTTTAGAAGATACAGTTCAGAAAAGTGCAAAATAATTAATCATGTTATGCCTCAATAAAGGATTAAACAATTTAATCAGGTTTCAAATGGGTTGGCAAATGCAAATCTTTGGAAAACTCTTAAGCAGATTTCTGACCCTGATTTTCTCTCCGCAATGATTTTTTTTTTAAAATAGATTTCAGTGGGACTAGATAATTTAGAGCACTGGAAATGAGACACTGAGCTTTTCACCTCTAGGTAATCAGTTCAAATGCAGATCAGACAGGTAATGACAATTTTTTTACCTGCTGGCAGCTATTCTGTGGCCTCTAAAATTAATTGGTGATCTTTGTGCAGCTCCTCAGTGAACAGGTGTTCTCATTTTATGAATCCCAATAAGCATTAATTTTTATCCCTGTTTACAGTCTCTGAGATGCCAGGAATCCATGGGAGGAGACGGAGCTGTCCTCTAACTCCAGAAGTGATACATCTGAGGCATATTGCCTGGATTATGTAGGGTAGATGATTGAAATCTTAAACAGAATTCTAAATTTTGTAATGCTTTCAGTTCAACTCTAACATCATGTCAGCATCTCACTGGAGAAATACCTGAATTGGAGAAATCACTGATCCAATGTGTGTTGATGTCAATAGAAAAAGAATTGATGAAGGGGATTAAACTCACATGAATTATGGTCACACTAAAAACAAAAAATCCACTATGGTGCTCATTCACTACAGTGATAGCAGCCATATAAGGGCATGTCTACACTGGCAAAGTTACAGTCCTAGCAGTTAGAGATCACAGAAGGAAAACTGCTGTTGTGTGTTCACGCTGACAGCTGCCTGTGCAATAGCGTGTTCACATTTGCGGCACTTGCAGCACTATTTGGAGCGGTGCACTCTGCAGCTATCCCACAGAGCACCTCTTTCTCTTTTGTCGCTAAGACTTGTGGGAAGGCAGAGGCGGTCACGGGGAATCCTGGGTCCTGTCCCAATGCCCCGTGATGCATTGCTTCACATCCCAGCAATCCCTGTGCTTCCGTCTGCATTTGGTGCCATCTTTCAATGGTTTGTGTACTGCGCGCCCTTCTTCTTTCAGGCTGCAGGAATGGATCCCGAACTGCTCACCAGTATGCTGCTCGCTCTGACCAATGCGTCATGAATAGCAATGGAATTGTTCTTTAAACTACAAAGACAAGAGGAGTGTGATGTTGATCTCACCACGTGTAGTAGCTACGACACGAGATTGCTTGTGGCTTTGACGGAGGTGCTGACCACAGTGGAACACTGCTTTTGGGCTTGGGAAACAAGCACTGAGTGGTGGGATCACATTGTGATGCACATCTGGGATAACGAGAAGTGGCTGCAGAACTTTCACATGAGGAAAGCCACATTCATGGGACTGTGTGATGAGCTCAAGATAAATCCTGATCCTACAGTTGTCAACAGCACAACTCCCATCACAGCAAAGCTGTCCCTGCTCCTGCAATAGGCTGGTTTATTTCAGGTTTCTGGGGCAAATCTCCTGGATCCAAGGGCCAGGATAACATAGTCTAGAATGTGGTGGTTTGTCCTCCTGTAACTCTTGTAAACAACCAAAGATCTATCAACACAGGATGGAAGAACACACGCCATTGCAAGGAGGGAATTATGACAGATCCATATTTAAAAAGTCAGTATCACTTACACCACAGACTTAACCACCCATCCCCAAATAAACTGTTTCTCTATAAATAAAATAGATAGATGGCAAATATTTAATTAAATTTATCACAGATGGCAGCTAGCAGGAAACCTCCCTTCTACAAGGTTTCTGGACCCCAAACTAGAGAAAGGGAACCAAAAACCTAGAGCACACTTCCTGGTGCTTGATAAATTAATCCTCTCCCGCCCTCCCCCCCGCCCACCACCCTGTCCTCCCAGCAAATGCACCCTAAATATAGGCACAATATGGTAACACCATTTACTTCAGTGGATTTGGTTTACTGAAGTAGGAACAATAATGAAATGTTAAATTAATACTTTATTTAATAACAAATTTGCCTTATTTGGAGATCAGTGAATAAATTTCATACAAAAAGAGCAAGTAACAGTGAAGATGCCATATCAACTTTGGTATTTTGAAAACCTGAAAAAGAAAATATTTAAATTTCCAATATTTGATTCTCATCTTACATTAAAACACAATTTGAAATAATATTGGTACCAAGTCAGTCTCTCATCTACATATCTAGCATGTCCATGCCATTTATATTCTTGCTTAGTTTGAAACTGTGGCTGCCATTTTGACCTACACTGACATTTCAAAGGCTGAAGAATAATTAGTGAAATAAAGGACTCATAATTACTTTCCAGCACACTCCTACACACAGTCTTTTTTTGTCCAGGCAGAATACTCCCTACTCCACCATTTTTTAGAGCTGAGCACAAAAATAAAACGCACAGACATTTCTTAACTTAATGATCTAATCTGAATGTTAGTAGATAAGCTTGCATCTAACTGAATTGAATTCCTACCAGTAAATATTACTTACTTAGGACTCAGTCATATAATTTTCTTAAAACACAAAAGGAAAAGAAGAGAAAACACTTTTGTAGGTGTTTGTAGGCACACATTTATGATAAATTTCAAGTGAGTTGAATCCAATATTCAGATTTCCAGCAGATAGAAGTTCCACATGAGGATGAAACTTTAATGAGGTAAACAGATTTTTCGCCTTTCTCTTTCAATAGTTTTATATAACATAATGGAAGACTGTAGGGAAGCAGGATTAATTAAGGTTGTTTTTACAAAGTATTTCATAATGTAAATAATATACATTGTATATATCCAGGTCTTTTTTTAGTCATTTGGTTGTCATATTACCTTGTCATCTTTCTATTTTTCTATTTACTCAAAGTAATAATTTAGCCACAGTGAGAGTTGTTCCCCCCCCTTATATGTCTATGTTTCAAGAACCTATGCCATATTAGAGCTAGGTTTTTCTCTTATACAAAATTTTGAGATTTTGAAAAAAATTCCCATCCCAAATCGAGACAAAATGTCAAAATTTTGAAAAATTTTCAAACCACAAATATGAAAAATGTCACAGTGGGTCAATCAAAACATCTCATTTTGATAATTTCAAAATATTTTGTTTTGATTTTGACTTTTCTTTTTGTTACACTTTTTACTATAAATTAACTTTCTTTTTAGGCAAACAGTCATTTTGAACCCCACAAATTTAGAAAATGGCAAAATGGGACATTTCAACAATTTTAAAATTTTTGCACAATTTTTCAAAACCTATCTATTCCTGCAAAGTTTTGATTTTTACGAATCAGCATTTTCTAATGGAAAAAACATTTTGTGAAAATTTCCCCAACCATTTCTATTCCACATCTTTATTAGAAATACACTTAAATCAATGTTTTCTCTCAAGTTTCTTTTGAGTAGTTATGATTTCTAGAAAACTTTTCATGTCACTAAATGTTGCCAACTCTTGTGAGTCTTGTATTTATGTTTTATTTTGTTTTCCAGCTCCTGGATACAAGTGATTATCTTAGAATTTCAGCTTGCCTTAAAAAATAATAAAAAAGAGGTTCTAACCTTTACTATTGAGGAGAAAAGGTTGACAATGTGATGTGAGTGAGCCCTACATCCTCAAAACCCAGAAGGAAAATACAAAGTATGATGGGTTGTGCCCCCCCAGCCCCAGCTGCTACCTGATGTAATGGGGTACCATTGAGCCCACCAGTTCCACCGTTCTGGGTTCCCTTACACTGCCCTGCTGAGCCAGGCCCTCCAGCTCCAGCTTCTTCCAGCACACACACAGGTAGTGCCACACCCAGCTGCAGAAAAACACAGACACTGAGATCAGGTCTGTGTGGGAAGACTCAGCTCAGGAATTTCCCAGCAGTCTGGGAAATACACCCCTCTGGAGTGTAAATCCAAAATTGCATTGTCTTGAACTGCACAGAAATCTGTTCAGTGTAAGCTCATGAAATCTGCTCCCTCCCTCAATGTGGAGGAAGATATGCACAGCTTTTTGCCCCCTTCCCTCCCAGTTATGAATTCCACAGACTGGTTTCAGAATAAACAAAAGCAAGTTTATTAACTACACAAGATAGATTTTAAGTGATTATAAGGGATAGAAAACAGATCAAAACAGATTACATTAATAAATAAAAAAACTACAAACTGAGCTTAACACACTTGATAGGTAGGATATAAATTAGTAAATTCTCACCCTGAGTGATAAATGGGCAGATTCTTAAGGCACAAGTTTCCTTGACTTTCCCAGGTTTTCATACACAGGACCAAAGATCCTTCTAGCCTGGGACCATCACTTCCCACAGTTCAGTCCTTGCCCCTCAGGTGTTCCCAGGTGTATTCTTGCAGGGGGAGTGAGATCCCTTCATGATGTCATTGTCCCTCTTTTATATCTTCTTCTCACTTGCTGGAAAACTCTTTTGCTGTGACCTGGGTCGAGCAGTTCCCATTGTGTAGTGCTATCCCTGAGAGATTTCTATTGTACACAGTTTCTGGGGTAATCCTTGTGCTTGTGTGCATTTCATCAATAAGCCATTAACATTGTTTGGCCTTTTTACTGTTGTACCTGAAAGACTGCTTGTGGGTGTTTTCAACCTCACAATATATTTCAGTAACACATACATAGCCAAACTTCATAACTTCACATACGACAATAGCACATACAATCCAATGAGATAATAAAGTCTAGCAGATCAAGACTTTTAGAATGATACCTCACAAGACCTACTTTGTACAAAACATATCCTAATTACATGGCACTGGTGAATTTTGGGGTGTCAGGGTCACACAAAAGTACCCACATTTTATTATTTTAAAAAAATCTCATGATTTTGGGGGATCCTGACTGATGATGTTTGAATGTTTGCAGTGGGCCATGCTGTGCCACTTGTGATGCTAGTGTTTAAGGCTATGTGTACACTACGAACTAAGGGTGCGATTCCCATGCTCGTGTACACATACTTGCGTTAGCTTATAGAGGGCTAGAGTGAGTTTAAATAGCAGTATAACTGCAGTAGCACTGGCAGTGGCAGTGGAGGCAGGGCTGAGCTGTGCCAAGTACACATCTACAGGTTTTAGGCAGGTTTGTACACAACATGGCTCAGCCATACCTCTGCTGCCGCTACCCGTGCTACCACAGCTACACTGCTATTTGTACTTATGGTAGATGAATGAGAGCTAGCATGAGTATCCTTACACAAGCAGGGGAAATCACACCCCCTACCTCATTGTGTAGACATATCCTAAGAATTGTATGTTTACCTATTCTCTTCTTTGTTTCCACTAACACATTGGATTCTGATAACAATAGCTTTCCATCATTGCCAATCTGGACCAAATTCAAATGACTATATATGGTGACCTAGAGGTGAAATGTTCTTTCTCTCATTACCAATCCCTCTAAACTTTGGATTTTAGGATTTAAGAAAAACAGAAGGAGGCTAAAAGAATAAAGGGTTTACTAAAGCGTGCATGAAGATGATTTAAACCATGAATTAGATATATCTTATAAAACAGATCAGCTATTTCTAGAACCATAACTTTTTGTTTAGTAGTTTTGCATAATTATATGAAAGGATTAACTAATCAATGATGGGGAATTCTTTATTTTAGGATTTTGTTGCTGCCATTCTGTAGATTTCAAGAACTGTTAACAGAAATGACATTTATTTAAAATTTATAGTGGTGCATATTTACTTTGTACCAACAAAATACTTATTATAGCTATAGTATATTCTTATAATATCAGGGTAGATATGGAAAGGACCCACTAAGACATCTTGAAATAAAAGATTGTTACTTGGCTTGTAAGTGTTAGCTCCCCAACTGCTGTTGATTCTGTCAGAGCACATCTGTTTGAGGAAATGTTGGGGAGAGAGATGAGTCAATTGAAGATGGGATTTCTGTCTCAGAGGAAAGTGAGATGGGAGTGGAGTTAGACTTTCGCATGACTGGAGATCAAATGCTATTTGGTAGGGTGCATATCCCTGGGTGGGCCAGGGGATTATGGGAGACAGCAGGCTTATTGGACTGGGAGTGGATGGTGAGAGGGAAGGAACTGGTAGAGCCTTGATTCTGCCTCTGCAAGACAGCACAAAGGGGGGAATTCCTGCTAATGATAGAGGGATTTCTCTCCTAGTGTGGGCTGAGGGAGAAACCAGGGAGGCAATAATGTATGTCAGAGTCAGAATTTATTTCCTGGTCTGCTCCTGGAGCTGCGTGCTGCTCCTTCTCATGGGCTGAGATGTTGCTCCTAATCTGGTCCCAAAACCACTAACTAAAATCCCATCTGTTGAGATCAGATCTAGCAATTGTTTGGTACTTACATAGTGATTATCTATACAATCAAAGGTCTACATGTATATTTCAGAATGAATTATGATGTTGATAAATATTCACACAATGTAGACTTAATTACTGGTTAATATCAATGCTATTAGGGATTTTCTTCCTGGATTCTTTCTTTATTGAGTAGAGAAGGTAATGAATAGAAATTACTGTCCCTCTGTATTAGGATCAGTTGAATTCAGGAATAAATAAATATTCGCCAAATTACTTTCCTTGAGATAGGGTGATTTAGACCATCTACGCATTACAGGTACCATGAATTAGAACAGGTAATTGACATTTCAGCAAGTGGCCTTTGTCAAGGAGATAAAATTTCTTTTTTATGGAATAGGAAGTTTCAAATGGGTTATCTGGAGGAGGACACCTCGGTGAATACTAATTTTTTACAAAATGCTCAACCTTATATGCAATTTGTGCCACTGAAGCCAAGTTGATTTTGAATCTTATGAAACCCAATTTGTCAAATTCAATTAATACATAAATAAGCTCACTCTCCCTCCTCCAGAAAAAAGAAGCACAGAGGAGAAACAACTCTCTTTCAAAACCTCTAACTTCGTCTCTAAGATTTAAAAAAGAAATAAACAGATGGTCTTTAAATGTCGTAGTGACATGTAATTTGGTCTCTTTGTTGTGTTGAATCTTAGTGAAATAAATAAGAAAGATTGGTTTAATAATTGGATTTTTTCTTTGATGTGGTTTAATACTGTACAGAATAAGCCTATGTGATTAAATTTGAGTCATTGCTGTTTTTTTCTTCTTAGTAGAGCTATTCAAAACTGTCTAATCAAACTCAAAACCAGAGGAAACCTGTTGTCAATTGTGTTTCCTTGTGGAAACCAGAGTCATGGCTGCTTGGCCAAAACTAGGGGGGAAATTCTGTGTTGTGTTTTGAGTTAACTTCATCATATTTTAGGTACCGAGGAGATTTTTTTAATGGTTTTGATTAAAAACTTCAGTAGTTTTCTCTGGTTTCAGGTTATGGCTTTGTGATACAGCCATGTTGCCTGAGATTTGGGGCTTAGATGAACTCAAAGATCAGCAAAAACCAGTTATAAGGGCAGCATTTACAGCTTTGACACACTATACAGTCATTAATTAATTAATCTTCTCAACATCCTCTGAGGTAGGAAAGTGGACAAAGTGGGCCAAATTCAGATCTGCTTCAATTCCATTGAATTCAAAGGATGTAGGGTCAATTTGGCACAGAATTTAAATGATTTGCAAAAGGCCACATTCTGAGCTTGTAGTTCCATACTTAGTTTACTAGACCATGTTGCATTTGTCAAAGCCAACATAAAAGTTGCATGAAATTGATGCAAGCCAAACGTGATTTTTTGTGTGTGCCAAATTGACTAGATTTTAGCAACCTGAAAAAAACTTTTCTTTTGTCCCTCAGGGCTATTATAGCAACAGCAATTCTGGAAGATTCAAACCTGCTAAAAATATGGATGCTTGATTTAGTAGCCTGCCAAGATGCATGCACTTTTTGGAAATGAAGACTTGTTACTAGTACACTACTGTAACTCTACTTATCAGCGGCAGACATTCAAAGTGCTTTAGGTGTCTAAACCTAAAGACACCATATAAATGTATTGAGTTAGGTAAAGATCAAAGTTTTCATCAATATGGTGTTCTAGCTGTAAATGGTTTCTTTAGAGAGATTAGATGAGGAAGACAAATGAATGCCTTGTCATTCTTATCATTCCTGGATGTAGCACTTTGTATCTGAAGAGCATCAATGTTAATAAATACATGCTGCCTGCATCTTTCCATCTAACCTATAGATGAATGCAGTGCTTTAATCCAGAATTCCTGTCTGATTGTATCAGCATTAATTAACACCCAATTAAAAGCAAAAGATAATGTGTGCCACTTTGATCTTTAATTCTGAATTATATACTAAATAATGTTTAAGGCAATTTGTGTTCTTGCTTTGACTCTTGTGAGCATAATTCTAGGCATTAAATAGCACACTGTAGAGTCCTGGGCTATTTTGTTTTCTTATGGGAACCTCTGAGATTCCACACCCACATTTTCTTTCCTCCAAATCAAGTGCTCCATGGCACAAACATCCAATCTTCTTCTTCCAGAGGAAGTCGAATCAGCTATCAGCACTGCTTCCCTCTTTGGTCAGAGTGGGTCAGTAGGGAGATATAAGAAACACTCCATTTCATTCCCACTCCCACCTTAAATTCTGAGTGTTCTGCTGATGTTTCACTCAGCTTCAGCTAGTCAGGACAGGGGACTGAACTAGAACCCAAATTCAGATGTTCACATGGCAACACTTTTGCTGGCATTGTGACCATGAGGCCATGTGCTTTTCTAAAAGAAAACATGCTTTGTCTCTATCTTTGAAAACTAATATAGTAAGTGTCTCACATTATTTAAATCTCCATTTAAGAGGCTGTTGAATTATGTACATTGACATGTACATCAGCTATCTTCTGAGGAGCTACTATATAACCTTTGTTCTGAGAAATTTAAAATACTCACTTGTGAGACCCTCCCTCATCTGACTTTAATTTCATGAAAACTCCAATGAGTCAGGACTAAGGGGTCAATAAATCCTTAGTCCCAAATTCTGCCCCCACTTATAGTGCAATATTTCATGCAATCTCACTCATGCTGAGTCCCGTCACAGCTTTTATTTAACATCTATGTGAGTGGTTACTAGAGAACATGGTGAGATGTCATAATTATGATGCCAGCAACAAGCCAATGATACACATTTCATGCAGTATATGGAGCATTGTCTCCCAGATGTCTCAATGCATGGAGGAAATTGAAGCCTACATAAAGAACATATGCCCCAAAAGAGATCCTATGAAAGGCTGAAGTGATGTTAACTGGAAGAGGGAAATGCTTCCTGAAGCTGACAAGCTCCACTACCTCACCACCAATTGAAATCACTTTCTCTTTGGTAGTTAAAACAGTTTGCAGCCCTGGGCTCATGCTGGACTTATGACACTGGATACTCAAATAGCAGCAGTAAACATCTCCCATCACTGGCTATGAGAAGATTACTTTCACTCCCCTTGGACGTAGTCTTGATCATTACAGTTGTTGAGTTTGTTACCCCCATGCTGGACTACAGTTATGGTTGCTGCACAGTGCAACTGCCTGTCACCCAAATGTGATGCGACAAAGACAGCACGCACATCATACCAGTGCTGGTACTGATATACAAGGCAGAATGGTGTAGGGCCATTGTAATGGGTCACATTTTCCCCAGAGACCCAGCTGAACCGCTACAGTTATCTAGTACATTCCAGCTGACAGAGCCCAGGTATAAACTTAAGGACTCTAGAGGAAGAGACTTCTTCATACCAGATATAAAGCTTTGAAACAACCTCCCAGATTAAATCATGAAAGATCCTTCCCTTCCCTTCTATACATCATGCTGTAAAACGTACTCTCTACGCTCTAGGGCTGAAATCTTGGATTCATTGAAATCAATGGCAAAACTCCCACTGACTCCAAGGGAGCCAGGATCTTACCTTAGGTAGTTTACATGACCTTCATCATCATAGTTTTTGAGTCCCTACTCAAGAAAGTGTTCCCCAATGAACCAGATATGAAATAAACTTAACTGGGTGCTCCAAAGTGGAAACTAGAGCAGGATGGAGAATTGTCTCTCTTCCTCAGCAGATCCCATTACTTTCTATAACTCATGTAAAGTGTTTATCACTGTTGTAATCCAGGTATTGTAGAAATGTCTATAGTTAGATTTAAAACCTGATTGTGATGCACTCTCTAGTTTATAGAGGATCTTTCATAATTAATTTATGTAATGAAACAGGTCACATAACAGATAAGTGCCCTGGAGGTAGCTGAGAATCATAACATAACAAAGATTCTATTTGTTGTCTCTGTGGGTAGAAACCCATATTTGATATATTTGGGAAGTGACCTTTTGTACTCTTTGTACTGCATTTTAACACTGTCAGCATGGTTGCTATCCATACCCCTAGTGTGGCAATTTTCTGAATCTTAGCCATTCTAAGTGTATGCAGTTGTTTTCCTCATTGATAAGCTGAAAACTCATCCACAGGGCAGTGCAAAAGGAGAATTATCTTGCATTTCACAGTCTGATCCAGTGGCTGACTTTAATAGAGAACAGGGAAGCAAGCACCTACTGTTTTCAGTACTAGCCTTTTCAGTGTAATATTGAAGCAACATCATGCATATTTTAAAGACAATAATTAATGAAATATGCAATGAAGAAAGGAATGAGTGCATTAAAACTTGAAAGAATATGTATAAATTACCTTTAGGTTTGATTCTGCTAAGACACAATTTAGTTGCTAAAAAGCAGTTCTGCTTGCATGTGCAAAACTATTTACAAATGCACAAATACCTATCTATGTTTATATACGCTATTACCTTAATACACAAATTAGGTATATGCATAAACAAATGGCCATTTGGATACTTGCATGAGCTGCCAGTTTTGATATGCAAATACCCAATAAACACATGCTACTTTGATAACAGTATTTTTAAGTGTAGGGACATGATTGCACATATATTTTTGTTTCTCTGTCATTCTGAAAATTTGATCCTAGATGTCTAAGTCTTTCCTTACTGGAAGGTCACTGGGTTATTGAACACTGTATCTTTTTTAAAATAGCAGTAAAATGATTGCATTTCTCCTGGTGGTAGCATAAAGTCATTCTTATATCTGATTTTTAATATATGCATTTATTCAGTGTGAAAGGCCTTCGCTACATCATAGGGAAGAACGGAAGGAACAGATTGGTGTGTGGGGGGGGACACAGTCCCCAATGTATAAGGGGACCCAGAAATAATAAGAAAGATAGTTTGTTTATCTGTGTGACTAAAGGAGACTGAAATATGCCCACGAGTATATTTTCAAAATACCATATGGGTCTAATTCAAACAGCACTAGTCAGAAGATGCTCTCACTTATGCTAGGAACTTGTTCAGCCCCACAACAGCCACAGGACTGAGAAGCTATAACTTAAAATTCCCGTGGCTTCTCCTACACTCAGCTGCACCAACATGAGATCAACACAGCCGGGGATCAAGCCCATGGTCTTAGCATCATTATAACCATTTAAAAGTATCAAAACAAACCAACTTAAAATACCTATTCTGACTTGGGTTTTTTTGGAAAAAGAAGGAACTATATCCAAAAACAGTGACCCCTGTCGCTGGTCTCAAAAAAGAACATGCTTGCTGTGAAGTAGCCTTTACTTCAAAAAAAAAAAAAAATCAGAGATGGATGAGAACATAGTGAGAGAAATGGAATTGAGGAGAGAGAGGGAGACATCTTGCTAATACAGAGAGGGTACAGTTTTTCCAGGCCTCAAAAGTAACACGTTATGCAAACTGCAACCAATTTGCCAAATACTAAGTTTTGACCATTGACTAGATAAAACAAAAAAGAGTACATTCCTAAATTACTGACCCAGTAATACTAGTTTCAATGTTCGAGCTATGCCAAAATAAAAGGAAAATACACATTGCTGGCAGCGAGGACAGATAAAACTATTTGTAGATGGCGGCTTAAAGTGAATAGGGCAGGCCACAGGCAAGTGAAAGTGTAGGAAGTTAGGCACTGTTGTTCAAAATGAGGAATGGTTAAGGATTTCAAGAGCAGTTTCGAAATTAAAATCCATTTGAGAGTTACAGATAAAAAGCTGCATATGAAGAGAGGGGGACAGAGAAAGGCTATTGAGAAATCTGATGGAACAACGGGCAAAGGAGGGCTCATAAGAAGGTACCGTGTAAGAATTATGTAATAAAACTCATCTGGTTTAGGATTTCATTACAAACTGGAAATTCATCCCAGGTTCAAGGTTTGCAAACTTTTAGGGAATATTCCTGCAGGTCTCTTTAAGGGGTCATGTCAAAACCATATGAAACTTTCCATTTTGCACAGAGTCAACATGAAACTGGAAAAAACTCAGCTGTTTCAGTGGAATTTTACTTTGATTTCTGTGAATTTACTTTAATTTCTTTGAACGTAAGACACAAAATGAAACTCAGGGTTTTGAAACCCACAAACACTGAAACCACATAAAATGTTCAAAACCTTTCCCTGTGAATAGAAATCACGGATTTTTCCACCATTATAGTCAGAAATGTCTTTAAAAGAATATCAGAAGCTTAAAAGAAAAAATTTCCAAATTCTGACATGCAAACACTCAATGTCATTTTAAAATATACAGTCTATGTTGACCTTTCCTCAGCTATTAATGTACTACAGTATTTTCAGACATGACTTTGATTTTTGCAGGAATGTTAATGAAAAACAACCAACACCACATACAATCAAGTTGGAAGTTCTTCAGTAACCAATAGCAGGTTTTCTATGTAGACATTAAAGACTAGATTCTCTTAGATGTGCTTAGAACAGGAGAGGTGAAGAATGGGAGTGTAAGGAAGGCTCCCTGATTCTCAAGCTGCTTCAGCCTTGACATAAATTAGAGTGCCCCTTAGGCTGCTCTAACGTATGATAACTGGGTATGATCCCTAATGGACTATAAGCAAGCTGATAATTGTAATAGATGAGAGCTTCACACACATACCCCTTCCCGACCCTGTCAACCTTCGATATCAGTGAGGGAAGGAGCTGGCTCAACTGGCTTTACATCAGTTGAGAATTCCCCTCTACCAGAAATTCTCATTTGGCCAGAAGTGCCTGAACAGAGCAAAGGGAAATAAATTGGGGCTAAGAATCTTCCTTGAAGAATATTGCATATATGCAATTGGATCTCATTACATTAGAAGATGAGAAAATATGCCTCTGTCTTGTTAATATACTTCCTCCAGGTAGGAGAGTATCACCGTCTTAACTAATCCTCTTTCAAAACAACCTGCCAGAAAGGCCATTAGTAACATTTATTTTGCTGATTGCAAAAAAAAAAAAAAAAAAAGCCTCTACATATCACTACTGAACCTATTTTTTTTGACATCCATTCATTCTTCTTGTAATCTTTTGTGCTGAAGCTGAGAAAATAACCAACGGAGACATTATCTTTGCTATTTATGATTTCAACACTGCTATTGTATTCACCTCAATTTTCCTCATTTCCCTGTAAAATGCATGGATTTTAAGACAGGTAAAAAACATTTATTTTAATCTGATTTTTTTTAATGCTCTCCAACTTCATTTCTTTACTTGGTAATAGAACAGAGTGGTGGAAATGAGGCAAGACCCTTCAAGATTTCATTTCACTCCAGTGTGAGTTCTGCCATTCACACCTTACCCTAAATCACCTAACAATTTTTCTTTCTGATCTTCTAGTGCCCTTCCATATTACCAAATTGTATCCACTATGGCTTTCAAAGTTTTGTCGGAGTTCTAATATTTTATTGCAGTCCATTCTTGGGAGGATGGGAAGAACAATATGTTTTTGGGAAGAACAATATGTTTCTTTTACAATAAGATGCTTTAATCATGCAAGTACAACAACAAAATAATATACAGTGGCTCTCAAATGGCGTATATTCTCTTTTTCTATTCTATTTTTATTTCATGGCATTTTCCCTTATTTGGTTACTACCAAGTGGCATTTAAAATGACTTTGATTTACTTCACCAATGTTCCCAATTCAAGGCTGGGAAACCACTAGATTCCCCAGAGCAAGAAATTCCTCTGGGGCAAGGCTAGTGAGAGAAGATAGGGGAATACAACTAGAATGCTTTGGTCTCCGGAGCAGGTTCCAGAACTCAAAAGGTTCAAAAGTGGCACACAGTTGACTTAGACACTCTTTTCCAAGCAATACCTCCTGAGCTGAGCCTCTCAGCTCATTGTCAGCGCTCGTGTACTCCTATCAATCAATGCTTTACTGCATTGTAGTTGTCTTCTCTGTTCAAGACACTGATGTATATTGCAGATAGCCAGAGTTCTGGCCACTACAGTGTGTGGGATCAACAAAATAGACTGAAGGGGCTAAAAAAAATGTTGAGTGCTTTTTGACAGTTGTTCCATAGATTGGATGGTATTTTGCGCCCTTAATATTGTCAAACAGTGTGACTCATCTGTTAGGTTTTTGAAATTATTCCCTGAAAGGTCACCATCCCTCAAGCAATATAGATCAATTATACTATTTCTGTTCTATATTATTCCCACTTTACAAATGAATATCATACAGAAGGGTAGAGTGACTTCAAAAGTCATATTTCTAGTCAATGGCAGGGCTTGGAATAGAACTAGGAGTAGACATGGGTAACTTTTTTCAGATGAATAGTTTATTTGCCGAAAAATGCAGTTTTTGATGATCAGAAACTATTCATGACTTTGAGCCAATTAGTTTTGTCTGGTAAAAAATTTTCAGGGCCACCTAAGGAAGTGTCCATTAGAGACAAGGTGGGTGAGGTAATGCCTTTTATTGGAGACAAACTTTCAAGCTTACACATTTCTTCTTCAGGACCTGAAGAAGAGCTTTGTGTAAACTCTAATGCTTGTCTGTCTCACCAACAGAATTCAGACTAATAAAAGATATTACCCCACCCACCTTATCTCTCTATTATCCTGGAACCAACATGGCTACAACAACACTGCATCCATCCATCCTTATCGTATTTAATCTAGTGATTAGGGCACTAACCATGAATGGAATGTGGGAGACCTGAATTGAATCCCTACTCTGGAGTAGGAACTTGAATTCTAATTGCCTCTCTCCCAGGTTAGCACCCTAACCACCAAGCTATTCTGGGGTTGGTTGCTTTCAATCTCTCCTACTGTGTGGATACAAATTTATACCCGCAGATGCGGATATCCGTGGATATAAATTGGTATCCGCAGAACCGCAGGGCTCTCCCGGGAACCGCAGCTGTGAAAGGAGCAGAACGTGGGGTCACCGCTTCCAGGAGCCAGCGCCCGCACCGACAGCTCCTCTGGCACAGCTGTACCATCCCCATCCCCACCCCTGCTCCCATCCCTTCCACCCTTCCGTGGGCATAAATTTGTATCCATGCAGGGCTCTACCTATTGGAGCTATTCCACTTTGTATAAATAATTAAATATTCAGTGGAACAGATACTTGAACCCAACTCTCCTACATCCCAGGTGAGTGCCCTAACTATTGGGTTATACATTCTCTCTCTCCCTAGCCCACTTAATATTTAATTATTTGTACACAATGGGGAACAGCTCCAAAAGGAGAGATTGAGAGAGAGAGAGAGAGAGAGAGAGACCTACCCCAAAATAGTCAATAGGTTCAAGTGAGTTACTCAAGATCACTCTGGCCGGGGTGGGAAATAAACCCAGATCTCCTAAGCTCCAGTCTAGTACCTTAAACACAAGGCCATACTTCCACTTTGAACCAAAAACGCCTAAAAATAACATCACATAAATATAAATAATTCTCAACTATTGCTCTATTATAACTAAGGCCCTATTTTACTTAAGAGATAATTAGCAGTATTGCATTCTATAAAGGCTACTTACGCTTTCACAGTTCTATTTGGTATTCTTCAAAGTTTCTGAGGAAGAATGGATTTAGATAGTAAGAGGATGACAAGATTCCTTGAATTTAAAAAATCTCTCCACTTATTTTGTATACACTTAGCTAGCAACTGAAATTGGTTAATTATTTTTCTGATTTCATGGTAGTTTTTTGTTGTTCATATGTGTCACGCTGTGCATATTTTCTTTGGAAATGAGAAGGTTTTAAGCATTTATTTCAGAAACAATAAAAACTATGTACAATAGATATTGCAAACACAAGCAAAGGGTAAATTAAAGTTTAGGCTGGCCTCCCTTGACCTTGTCCCTAGAGACGTTCACGGTCTGGTAGGAGAGGAGTTAAATCTATTATAACTCCAATGACTTTGTGGTTGGCCTCGGTTTTTTAAATCATCCATTTTATTGAGTGAACAGCAATTTCTCATTTTCAGCAGAAAGAATACTGCTGACTTAAGAAAGTGGAAAGAGTGAAATGCATTCTTTCACAATCTATTGTTTGTTTGTTTGTAAATGAGACAATACTAGTGAAAAAAAAACAAAACAGAAGTAAGCTCAATGCTCAGTTAAACCATCATAAATCTGGAACAACTCTATTGACTGCTCTCTCCACTGCACCATGGTAAACCTGGAAGAACTCCACTGAAATGGAGCTATTCCAGATTTACCCTGCTGTAACTGAGAGCAAATATGACCCTGTGTTTTCAAAAGTGGAGTCTGATTTTCAAATAAACAACAACTGATTGTGGACAAGTACATTTGACTTTCCACTTCGAGTCAGCAATATTATTCCTGCCAAAAAATGAGAAACTGCTGTTCATTCAAACTGATGGTATAAACAGTTGAAATCAAATATGTCTTGCATTGATGAAGGAGCATCAGCTTCAACAGTAGGATACAAACAAGATTAAAGATCTCACGGTTTGCACGAGAGAGAGAGATTTAGTACAGTGCTCCTTTTTTTTTTTTTTACAATTTTAATTTTGGAAAATAGGGGACACTAAAACAGTAAACTGCTCCCTGTCCATCAGAATAATCTAAGGTACAACAGATAAATAAAGGTTATGAAAATAAGGGATCTCAGAATACTCTGTGTTCTGCAGAGAAACTTACTTATCAAATAACTGCTATTAGGACAAGACCGAACAACCTAGTTTAAATATATTACAGTCAAACTTCTTATGTCCTCATTTTAAAAAAGTGTTTACTGAATTTTATACACAAAAGTTACAAATACTAAGTATTTGCATTAGTACTAAGCAGAACTCTCAATAAACAAGACCAGCAGACTGTGTGCTGATATTCAGCATTGACAAAGAAATGGCATAATCAAATCAAGGATTTTTCCCGTAACAAACTAAACTATAATAACCAAAGTACAAAACAACTAGTATCAGCTTCTAAATAAAGTTTGTATTTTCCCTGTTCAATTATTTATTTTATTGATATCCTGTTTGGATTAAAATAAGGGAAATAAAAAAGTCAGTTACACCAACATTTCACTACTTTGTGCTACTGTTTAGACCTCACATTATCCAATGAGATGTCCCACTGATTTTAAGTGGACTGTTCACAGGCTAAGGCAGCAGTATTTAACCCTAAGGAGTATATTATTGTTTTATTAACAGTCTTGTTGGGTGTTGGGACAATGTCCCGGAAGCAACCCAGGGAAGAAATTGTGCATCAGAGACTCACAATTCCCTCTATGCTCCATCCCTTACCCAGGGATGAAGAAGCTACCATACCAGCATAACTGAGCTGGTGAATTGGGGGTGTGTGTGAATCCAAGGCTCCTCCCATTCCCCACCCCTCCATGCCACCTGCGTGTGGGAGAAGGAAAGAGTAGACATGCAGCAGCAACTCCTTACTCCCAAAGTCCAAGTAGGCTGCGCAGAGATGTAAGGGGCAGTTCTCCTTCCTCTGCAGGACTACGCAGTCCAGAATACAATGCAGCCTGAAGTAACTGTGACAAGGAAGGCATTGTCAACTATTTATGATGCTATTTATGATTTTTTCATGAGGTTGATGGATTTCCACTCCATACGGCTAAATGCAGTGCCTTGCATAATGACAGGTTTCAGAGTAGCAGCCGTGTTAGTCTGTATCCGCAAAAAGAACAGGAGTACTTGTGGCACCTTAGAGACTAGCAGATTTATTAGAGCATAAGCTTTCGTGGACTACAGCCCACTTCTTCAGATGCATATGAAGAAGTGGGCTGTAGTCCATGAAAGCTTATGCTCTAATAAATCTGTTATTCTCTAAAGTGCCACAAGTACTCCTGTTCTTTTTGCGGATACAGACTAACATGGCTGCTACTCTGAAACCTGCTATTTATGATGCAATTCACTGATTGCCATTCACTGATTTAATGGATGGGAAACTTGACTGGATGAACAAGGTGCTGGATGGCTTTATAATAAAAGGGGGAGTGCATACAGAGGTAGGCTCTCCTCCCCTGGGGTGCTCTGCTGCTCTGTATTTGGCTAGCTAGAGAGATACAAGCCAGTTGGCTTTTGCTTTCCATAATAATTTATAAGTTTAATTTATTTAAACACTGACCTGGGGTTTCTCAAGCCTCTTGCTCCATTTTTATCTGAACCTCGCCTCATTCCCTGTTGTCATATAGCATAGGAACTGTGTTTTTACCTTGCTGTGGGTCTGACTGATCACCTGTTTAAGTGGACAGGAAGGAATATTTCCTATCAGGGCCAAATGGACTGTGGCCTAGTGGGTTTTTTCACCTTCCTCATAGCATCATGGCGACACAGTTAGGTTAAGTAGGTGTAGGATTTAGGAATGTAATGTTGGGAATTGTGTCAATGTTAGTTTATCACAACTTGTGGCCAGTGCCCATTGCAGATAAAAGGCCAAAGGGCCAGTGACCAGAAAAAAAGAGACATGGGATATCACTGATGGACCCCGGGTCTATAGAAAAAAGAAAAACTTGAAGTCCTTGCAGCCCTGGGTCCCTCTTTGATACCTTCCATCACTTTTGCAGAAGGGAAGCATAGCAAGCTGAATCCTTGAGGTAGGAAGCAGAGAGTCTACCCTGAGTTATGGGTTATGTGATAGAGACACCCTATAAAGCCTCCACTGGACCCACCTAAATGCTTGACATGGGGAGTAGGCCAGACAACACCTATCTCCAATGTTAAATGGAATAAAGCTGTGGCTGGCCGCTTAAAATCCATCCCTGTGTCTGTCCTCATTCAGTTGTGTGTCCTGATCAATCTGCTCATTGTTTGCTCACTCATCAATATGCAGGTTTCAGAGTTTACTGTGAATTTGGTGTGTGTGTTTGGGGGAAGGGCTTTAAGTTTATGGCCATATTTAATTGAGCCACCAGAGCTCAGCAGACTGATACCAATGTTTCATACCATGGAAACACCAACAAAACACATCACAGATTCAAAGCTTTTTGAGGATACTCTGAAACAGGCATTTAAGTCACTTTACTACAGGTTTATATTTTTCTTACTGTTTGGATTATCAACATGCAATGTTAAAATTAAAAGAAACCAAATCAAATGGCAAGCTACTACTAAAGCAAATGGGGCTTCTGGTACCAGGAGCAACTATCAGCCAGTGTCAAAGCTGTCTCAACATATACTCTAATTAAGCTCTCACCAGGAATCAACTCTCCTCACAACTCTCCCATTAGCTTCCAAAGTGAACTGGCTTGAAAGCTAGGTTTTTATTTTGAGATGAATCAGGCATCACATCATGATCACCTGATGCCTGGCTCTTGATTAGACACGCATTTGTTTTAATTATCCACCTGCTTTCAATTAAGTACCAGGAAATACATCCTATTAGCAGTACAAAGCTAATCATCCTTGTACATAAAATAAAGTCCTTTTTCTCTCTGGCCACTTTTCAAGGATAGAATGGGTAGATCAGTTCCAAATATAGTTTAGTTTAAAACTTCGACACCTCAGAAGTTAACAGCAGTAATGAGACATCTGTTTTATGTTCCATCGGATAAAAGGCTATTCTGAGCCAAAAAGTAGCACTGTATCTTACAATAAGGGTCAGTTGAGAGAAATGCGTCATGGGCATTAAGAACTCCATTTTCAAAGCAATGCACTGGAGGCATGTGCACAAATCCTTTAAAAATGGGATTTGCATTTCTTTATCACATATGCTGCTTTGAAAATGTACCCTTTAATGACCATAAGATCAGCTGCTAAAGGCAGCTGTCTGAGCAGCCGCGGATGTTCTCCAGATGTGTAAGATGATACTGAATATCTGCCTGCTACATTTTAGAATCTGAAAATAAAATATTTATGAGAGAATGAACTCTAAAAGCCTTCGTAGAAACATAAAGCACATTGAATTATTTTCCACAGTCCCAAGTTTAGAGTTTCTACTGTAACCCCATTGTGAATGTGGAAATCCAAACAGTATAGTTCCAGTGATTTTATTTCCTGACTCAATTTAGTG